>NC_043973.1:26137013-26790176 GCF_902148855.1 Sphaeramia orbicularis
CAACCCACCACAAGAAACTGGATTACACAACAAACACTGTTTTTTTTTTCCTCTTGTCTGACTGTTGTTCCTGCTGAAATAAATCCATTGAGCTAGGAAGATGTATTATGTAAAATAAAATACACCCACTCAACTGCAATAACTATGTTGCACAGCTGGAAAAGAGACCAAACATAAAACCGTGACCTACATAAAAAGAAAGGAAAAAAAACACACAAACAAACTTGAGTGCATAAGTTTTTAATTACCTGAGATTTCCACTTCCTCCAATGCTCATCCTTTCCTCTGAAGGTTGGGAGTCCACTCTCTGCAGTCACACCTGCTCCTGTGATGATCGCTATGTGCTGAGCTTTGGAAAAGACTTTACGGAATTCAGCCATATCTAGAAAAAATAATAATAATTGAGAATGTTTTTTTTCCCCTGAAACATTATTAATTAAAATAGGCAACTAAAAAAAAATAAATAAAAATTAAGTGGGGCATCTCGGAGGCCAAATGTAGTAGTAATACAATACACAGTCTGAGTCATAGATTGTGTTCTTGGAGGCCACTTCATAGACATCAGTTGGTGCAAATAAGTGGCTATGGTATGGATTTACAGAGAAAGGATTCACAAACAATGTGTCAATGAAATAAATCAGCAAACATAAAACAAAGTTAGACCATCCCTGAGGTTTGACGGTACCTGAGCTGGGTCTGGCTGCATCCACCAACGGTCCTTTTGACACATGGGTAGAGCACATGCGCAGACCAAGCGCAATGATGGCTCGATTTTGGAGAAGCATTGTCGCCTTGTTATAGAAGAAACATAAAGGACAATACAAAATGAAAAAATACATACTTATGTTAACTTTTTACTTTACTTTCCCTTTTCCTTCCAATCAGCATTTGGATTGTACAAGGCAGTGGCGCTTTTCCATTCATGACAAAATGTCCTTTTACCTTTACTATTTTCTACACAAAGTTGTGAGAATTTATGATGTGAACACACGCAAAGAAGTATTATCTGATAAACTACACAAACAAGTTACCAACCACACAAAACCCATGTATAGATACATATGCAGAATATTTATATAAACTGATCAACATCTTGAATATGTTCATTTGTTGTTAATGTGCACAACACTAGTGCAGGCCATGTTGATTTAAACTGCCATGAAAGAATAAGCACAGTCATTTAATATGGTACTATTGCACCACATGTATAACAGTGTTTTATGTCAATAAGACTGTATGCGAGTTCAAAAATTAGCAAATAGGCCATTATTGCTCAAACTTTAGTAGCATTCATCACCATATCATGATATGGCTGCAAGAATTTGCTTGTGCAATGCAGTGAAAATATTCTCTTGGTAATAGGAGTATGCACTCGCTACACAACTGAGGTAACCTAGATTTCACCTTTGATAATACAAGGACAGAACATATTTCAGAATGAATACACTGGCATCAGCCATATTTTAAAAGGCGAGGACAGACTACAGAATGAAGCAGAATGAAAGGCGAGTCCTGGCCTGAACAAATTAAAAACCGGTTTTACAGGCTGCCAACTGCTCCCTAAAATATTTAGACACTGTTAAGGTTATCCTCTGTATATACTGCAGTTAAGTTAGCTTTAGGTTGGATATTCTCAGGACATTCAGTTTAGATACACCAGTGTCTTCTTACTCTTTTTTTCACTCAGTGTTGGCAATAACAGGAGATTCAGCTTAACTTAAAGCCTTGGCTCTTAACCAGTGTCTCCTTTAGGGACCATCCATAAATTGCTGCTTGAATGGCAATGTTATTTTCAACATCTTTGAGCTAATTTGGCCATATTAATGAAACTAATCTCATGTAATACATCTTTTGAATCTGTAATTTGTGATTCATGTTACTTAAATATTTTAAAAGACAATAACTGCAGCGCTTTTAATAGTTAGCATGTAATATGACCCAGTCACACATTTTTAAAAATTATTTTAATACTTTCTCAGTTTTATGTGAATATTTTTAAGTCTGAAAAAAATTGTGCACACATTATTCCATTCATATTTGCTGAAGCTGTCTTTGCAGCTCTAATATGACCAGCCTGTAGTGATTAATGTTTCTTTTAATGCTTTAATTCTTTTTCACCTCGCTCTCATCTACTAGATAAACTGTACCAAGATCAGGTTGTTTTGTCGGTGACGTGTTTTGCATGTGATAGGAAATGCGACTGTCTCTAGTTGTAAAATTATGTTTTAATTTGACAAACATATGTATAAATAGTTACACAATTTAAACAGGACAAAACAACTGACTTGCCACCAACTGTTCATATTATTTCTGAAGTTAAGTCCCACAGGGCACAGTAGAAGGGTTCTGTGGATTTAGTTAAACTGGGTCACATAACACAGAAATTATGGAAAATTCCCTACTAAATCACATTTCTCACAGTATTTATTTTTATATTTCCATTATTACAATTATTTTCTTGTCAGTAATTCATGTAAAACAGTTTAACACATTACAGGCCTGTTACATGAAATCAGATCTGCATGTTTTTGTATTTTTGTACTAACATGACAATTTTTTGACAGTCCCTTCCTGAAGCTTAACTTGTGGCTCAGAGTGGGGGATTGTAGGTGAGCTAACTGTTCTTTTACTGTCAACACTGGTCAAAGTGCACGAAAAAAAAACCAAAAAAAACCTTCACCGCGGTTTGTATGATGTTCCTTTACAGTTAAAATGTAATCACTGCTATAGGTGTTTGTTGGTCGTTTTTTTTTTTTTTTTTTTTTTTTTTTTGAGGTAGCTCGCCATTCACGTTCCACCTCATACGTAAATGTCTTAAAATAAACGTAGATTAGTTGGCTTTGATTTATGAGTTGCACAAGAAGTAGTGACGTTATTTAAACTCTGCTTTTAATCGTAAGGAACAAACATGCAAATCTTGACGTACTCTCAGACAAACAGGAACTAAAACGAACCTCCTTCCAACTTTGAACCAACACTTAAAACCACCCGAAAATATGTCAAATAACACGGTTTTTAGATAAACTCGTCTTATTATCTCGCACATTCTTACCTCGCTTGATAATGTTCCCGCTTAAGGATTAAAAGCCACGCAGTGTCTGCTTGTTTACCTCTGCAACTACAATTAACATGGGAGGCCGTAAACGTCCCGCACTGTCGTAAAACCTGATCGAAAAACTCAAAATGAACATAAAGGTAGTAAAAATATACTGTAGTTTTAGAGTGCCATCTAGTGGTGAAAATGCGTAAACGTGTCCTACTAGATGAGTCATTCACTCTGAGTTGCTGATATTTTCTACTTTATATATTTTAAAGGGATATTGATAACCTTTTACGACAACTCAACTCTATTTATTTAGGCTATTTTATTTTTTTGTGTTGATTTGCAAGGGACAATGAAATCTGTAAATGTGCTAAACTTAACACATCTACATTTGTAGTCCTTTGACAGGTAATAAAAGACAATAAATATTATAATACAGTACAAAACAATGTAACACACAGGTGTCAAACATGTGGCCCGGGGGCCAAATCCAGCCCGCCAAAGGGTTCAATCCAGCCCCTGGGATGAATTTGTGAAATGCAAAAATGAAACTGAAGATATTAACAATCAAGGATGCTAAAATCATTTTAGGTCATTTCCATCTAAAAATGATCAGACCAGTAAAATACTATCATAATGACCAATAAATTCTGACAACTGCAGATTTTTCTCTTTGTTTTAGTGTAAAAAAAGTTACATTACACAAGAATATATACATTTATAGACTAGCCTTTTATAAAAAAAAAAATGTGAATATCTGAAATGTCTTAAGAGAAGTATGTGGAATTTTAATAATATTCTCCCTGTAATTAAATGTTTTGTGTATTTGTAGATCCACTGTGATCTCTAAGTTGTGATTCACATGTATAAATGATAAACTAAGGCATAATATTGTTAACATTGCACTTATTTTTGTTAGGAATTTTCAGGTTGTTCGTACAATACAATCAAAAAGTTAAGGATATTTTTAATTTTTGGGCTATTTTTTTCAGTTGGGATTCTTGCACAGCGCTTCTTACTTTTTTTGTGTGTGAATTGAATTGAAACACATTTTTTTAATGACCATAGTTATAATTACAAATGGCAAAAATGACCAAAAAAAAAGACCCAAAAAAATTAAATGTCCTTAACTTTTTGTTTGTAGTGTATTTGTTTATGTTATGTTTGAGTACAATTCATAGATGTAAACATTTTCATTACGGAATTTTGCTTTTTTCACTCAAAAGTTCTTATCCTATTATTTATGTTATTTTACTGGTCCAGCCCACTTTAGATCATATCAGGCTGTATGTGGCCCCTGAACTAAAATGAGTTTGACACCCCTGATGTAATACAATGATTCACTCAATCCAGTGTTATGAGGAGGTAGCAGTATGTGGGTCTATAGAGACCAGGGTCCAAACTCAGTTTTACAAACTGAATTATTCTTATCTATTTAGATAAGCCTCTTGTCTAAAGGAAGTCAAATAGAAACAAAATGAAGCTATAATCAAAACAGCAAATCGATATAATCTGCCTTTTTATGTATTTATTTTTTAATTGAAGGCTTAATTTATCACCTTTATACATTTTTGTTAAGTATTTTCTTGCTATGATTAACTCTGTCTTTTTAGTGTTATATGTGTTAAAATGAAAGTGAATTACTCTGTTGTGCTTTACAGTTTCTGTGGCTCATTTTAACTGAACATGACTCATGTGAAAAATGTAGGACAGCTGATGTTTCTAAAACTGTATGACCTGAACAATTATGTTTTATTACATCAATTCAACACAAAAATATTAAAAACAGTACCTAACCCATACACATTTTTTTTTCTTTTTCCTATTTGGCGTTCTATATATACTTGTGTACTCCTTAATAATATTGCATGTCCATTTCTTACATGTTGGAAGTAACTGTGAATAAGCAGATTTGTCTACTATTAGGCTATTTTTTTGTTTTTCTTCTTCGCTTTTATTATTTTCTTTTTTTTTCTCTCTCTTTTTTTTATTCTTTTTTTTTATTTTACCTTTTTGTTCTTTGAGGACTTTGCTATTTTTTCATTACTATCATCAAGTATGTCATGTAGGACCAGGGGTGGGAAGAATGGGACATGCTTAATACCTCTGGAATTGAATATTCAAATGTTCAATATAACTTAAATCTGCACCAAATAGTAATAGTAATAATAGTAATAACAATAACAATAATAATAATAATAATAATAATAATAATAATAATAATAATAATAATAATAATAATAAAAAACAAAAACAGTACACACAGAAACATAATTCAGTGTCATAAAGTGTTTTATTTTATTTATTTATTTTATTTTTCTGCATGATTAAGTGGCTCAACTCAGCTGATGTCACCCTATAGCAGTGGTTCCCAACCTTTTTTGGCTTGTGACCCCATTTTAACATCACAAATTCCTGGCGACCCCAGACATTCAAAACAGAGACATTTTTTTGCTAAAATTAATCTGTTTTTGATCATGTAATAGTTTGCTATACTATGTTGCAAATAAACGTTAATTTTAGAGGACATTTTGTCTATATAATGTATATTATTATGGACGGAGGCAGAAAAACCAGGCGTAGATTACCGCACTAAGGGAGAATTTGGTTTTCCTTGGTCAGGATATGTACAGTCAGTCCAGCTTGGATTTACAAGGCTGACAATTAATACTGAACAAACAATAACTTTGACATTCATAATTAAGTGAATGTGGACCGATGTGAGCGGGAGGTGGGGGGATACGACTTTTCTCCTTTTTTTTTTTAGTTTAAGTTTTTATTTGTTGTTAATTTTTCTTTTTTTTTTTTTGAAAACTGGAAAATTGGACATGCTTAAACCTGTGCTGAGAGGATATGTATACTGAAAATATGGTAGTAAAAAGATTATTTAAAAAAAAAACAAAAAAAAGAAGGAAAAACATTAACTCAAACTATGAGTTATGAAAGAGCTGCAGCATCTTAAACCGACCACAATGAACATTTGACAGATAAACAGTACCACAGTGCTTCAGTTTCAGCTTCACAGTTTGTCATGACTTTTATGTAGTCCAGTCTGAACCATCCAGACCACTCAGGTGGTCTGCTGCAGGTCTGCTCTGTGTTCCAAAAGTCAGAACTAAACATGGAGAATCAGCATTCAGTTTCTATGCTCCGTATATCTTGAACAAACTACCAGAAAATATCAGGTCTGCTGAGAGTCTGAGTTCTTTTAAGTCAAGGTCAACCCATAAAGACCCAGTGCTACTTTGGTGATAGTTCCCAAATAATTTTTTCTCTCTTTTTAACTTTTCTCAAGTGATTTATCACCATTTATTCTAATATTATGCTCAGTATTTTGCATTCTTAAGTGAAAATCAGGTATTTTCATACATTTGATTTACAGATTATGATTGATGTCCATAAAAGCTTAAATTAAAGTTGAATGTTATATCAAAAACAGAGAAAATGGAGCAAAAAGGGACTTTTTCAGTCAAATCTTTCATTAAATGAACATAAACCCAGTGTCTCCATCCATTGTCATCGATCCAACTCTATGGGTTTTACTGGTGAATCAATGTTATAGAAGATGACAGTGTTTCTACGGTAACTACGGAGCCTCTGAACGTCCAAATTAATCATATCTGATGATCATGAAAAGATGACAAACTGTATTTTACACCAATTATTTACATGTATTGATAGAATTAGTGGATCAACAGGTGTTTAATTTTTTTATATCAGTAAATGATTTTGGTCGTCAGTGGATGTTTGGGTCTTTATGGGTTAAAGACTCACCTGTTCACTGCTGCCTTTGACTAAAAGGCTTTTGACTTTTTAAATTTTATATTCTCTTTCGAAACTCTGCACTGCAACTCTTACTTTAATATGTGTGCGTTTTTATATTTTTGGATTTTATGTGTTGTTTTCTTACTTGCTGTTTTTAATCACCTTTTACATGTTTCTGTTATAATATTTTAAATGTGCTTCTTTTTCCCTTGTTGTTGTATTTCAATGTCCTGTGTGAAGCACCTTGAATTGCCTTGTTGCTGAAATGTGCTATACAAATAAACTTGCCTTGCCTTATGTATTGGAATTGTCTCTCTCAACTCATCATATATATTTTATTAGCAAGTTGTTGTTTTTTTAATCAATTACTGGAAATTTCACGTGACCCCATTTGAATTCCAGGTGACCCCACGTGGGTTCCAGACCCCAAGATTGAAAAACACTGCCCTATAGACTTATGTACAGGGTGGGGAAGCAAAATTTACAATATTTTGAGGCAGGGATTGAAAGACAGTGTATGACCAATTAGTTTATTGAAAGTCATGAGAATTTATTTGCCACAAGAAAATTTACATAATAGAAAATGTTTTTATTCTACGTGTCCTCCTTCTTTCTCAATAACTGCCTTCACACGCTTCCTGAAACTTGCGCAAGTGTTCCTCAAATATTTGGGTGACAACTTCTCCCATTCTTCTTTAATAGTATCTTTAAGAAAGTCGACATTGCTGTGTGATGTTCTATTGGTAGCATGTTCTAAAATGCCCCAAATAGCAGAATCCAGAGGGTTTAGATCTGGGCTAGAAGGCGGCCATAAACATGATTCCCAAAAATTGCTAAAGTTGGATTTGTTGCTGTTGTCAACAAGTGTTTTGGTGTTCTTGTGTAAGATTTTAACTTCAAATCACATTTTACTGCATTTCTAACGGTCTTGTTGTCTACCTCAAGTTCAATTGCCATTTTTCTCATGGATTTGGTTGGATCCTTTAGGATTTTGGATTTGAGAGCTTTAATAAAAGCTTTGGTACATTTTTTGTTGCTTCCTCCACTTCCAGACTTTCTCGTTGTTAGGACAGATTGTACGAGTACTGGACCCAGATGCAAGACCCTCAGACAGGAGTACAATTAAAGTGGATTTATTAGAAATAATCAGAGTAACAGGTTCACACAGAATGGTAATGAATGTATCTTCAGCTGGACTGAGATGGGGAATCGTCTCGGCTTCGGATCTAAAGTGAACCTCGTTACGGCCCAGGTCGGGAGCACACGAGGGGAACCCGACAGTAGTCCAGGCAGGGGTCAAACCAGGAAAAGGCACCAGGGCGGAGGAACAGACAGGGGTCAGGCGTAATCTCAGGTGTGATGGACAAACCAGGTCGAAGACAGACAAGCAGGCAGACGAGGAACAGGCAGAGTCGGAGGTCGATAGGCAAAACAGGTCACAACAGGCAGGCAGGATCAAAAAACGCTGGTAAGTTATCACACCGAGGGTTGAAAACGAACTGGCAACGAACAGGGGGAAACACAGGGTTTAAATACACAAGAGGGCGGGAAGACAATTGGACACAGGTGGAGACAATCAGGGAGGAGGCAGGTAATCAGGGCAAAGGTGAACACAAAGAGGAAGTAAAGACACCAGACAAGACACATGAGGGAAACTAACAAAATAAAACAGGAAACACACAAAACAAGAAAAAGTCCAGGGACTGATATGACACTCGTAGTAGTTTTGCTCATAGTCATTCTTTTCTTTCCATTATAAACAGTCTTTATGGACACTCCAACTATTTTTGAAATCTCCTTTGGTGTGACAAGTGCATTCAGCAAATCACACTCTTTGACGTTTGCTTTCCTGATTACTCATATGGGCAAAAGTTTCTGAAAAGGTATGGATAATAGTGTTAGGTATGATTATGACATCAATATATGTTTGGTTTCAAAACAATTGACGTAGTGCCTGCTGAGAAAAAACAATTAAATGTTCATTGTAAATTTTGCTTCCCCACCCTGTACATGTGACAACAGTTATGATCACTCAACTGAAGACAAGACGATAATTCTGACTTCAGTTCCACGATCTTTTGCGAATACATGCATGAACTTTTTTGGCTTGTTTGTTCCTTTTTATGGATATATTGTGTAGTTGTGCACATGTAGTTAATGTGTGGGTGTTAATAAAAGCAATGTTGCATTCCATTTTGTAATGTGGTGTGCGTTTGTAAGAACGGTGAAATTTATACAATATTTAACGATTTTGGAAATATTCAAAGGCCTTGAGCTACCTCCAGACATTTTCAAAACAATCTGAAATTTTGCACAGTTTGTTTTTATTGGCATCCTAACAAATTTAGGGGGTGAGAGTCGAACATTTCCAAAAAAAAAATTTTGACCCCATGTAAGGACCACCCTACTCAAACACGTTAGTGCAGATCAGGTTTATCAAGAACAGCACAGTTAGAGTAATGGTATGAATTGAAACCCATGAATATACAAGAGAACAGCTGTAGAATAGCCGTCCACTGTAGTGACCATTTTGCATTAAAGGGTTAAGTGTAAATCAATTGCTTTTATTGTTATTATTCTGTAATTAACAGTTATTTTAAACAAAAGTTGTTGGGTTTTTTTGCATTATATCTCCATGAATTGAGTAATGACAGGTATTAGAGTGTTAAAATGTGAGAAAACAGATTAGCAGCATTAAAAATATCTGGTAACCCTTTCCTGATTACTCATATGGGCAAAAGTTTCTGAAAAGGTATGGATAATAGTGTTAGGTATGATTATGACATCAATATTTGTTTGATTTCAAAACAATTTTTTTTTTTTTTTTTTATTGGTGATAGTTAACAAGACAATGTGGACAGAAAAACAACAACACATAAACAAAAGGAAACAAACAAATAAACAAACAAAAAACAACAACAATGACAGAGTATTAACAAACGTCATATTACAATGAAAAAGATCAGAAATGTAAATAGCAATATGATAATAATAATGATAACATGATGATAATGATAACAATAAAAATATTACTTTGTAATCCAAAAAAAAAAAGAAAAGGAAAAAAAAAAAAAGCAAGGGGGGGGGGGGGGGGCTTGGTTGAAGAGAGAAAGAGGGGAGGGGAGAGAAAGGGGGAGAAAGAAGTGTAGGTGGGAATGAAGGGGAGCAGGGATCCTGGTTTGTCTGTATGTGGAGGTAGAGAGAAAGAATGAAGTTAATGTGGATGATGTAAATTAAAAAATGTTTGTTATGGGTTGGATGTGGTCTGATATGTGATCCTGTACATGGCTGCGGTTTTGGTTACTGCTTTGGTACGAGTTCTGGGTGGACTTTAGATAGTTTGTGAAAGGGTTCCATGTTTCCTCAAAGGCTGATATATTGTTTGTTTTGCAGGCTGTTATTTTTTCTATTGATATGTGTTCTGAGAGTAAATTTGTCCAGTGGGTGATATGGCAGGAGTGTTTGGATTTCCAGTTTTGAAAAATGATTTTCTTGGCCATGGTCAGAGAAATTAGTAATGGGTTATTGTGTTTAGTTGGAATTGTAATGTGTGTCAAGTCCCCCAGCAAACAGAGCGTTGGGGATGCTGGGATTATATATATGTGTGGTTTCAAAACAATTGACGTAGTGCCTGCTGAGAAAAAACAACTAAATGTTCATTGTAAATTTTGCTTCCCCACCCTGTATAAGTGATGTAGGGTCTAAGCATGTGCAGTCATATACAGATCTGGTCTTGGTTATACTCCTACTAAATCTAACACGTGTTTCCTGAATTAGAGAGTACCATATGATGCCATTTTTTCATTCATAGCCTACATCATGCCAAGTTCCACCGACGTCTCTCCCCCCTCCTCTTCCTCTTCCTCCTCCTCTATCTCTCCACCCCCCTCCTCTCTCTCTCTCTGTCTCTCATGGTGTGTGTAAACTCCCTCCTCCTCCTCCTCCTCCTCCTCCTCATCATCAATAGCCTCCTCCCAGAGTGAGTGGTCGTGCTTGTGCGTCTGCCCCAGTCGGCCAGCAGTCATCACTGGACACTGGTTCAAATTGATGGCGACCACTCCAGACAACAGCACAGACCGAAGACCGATCAGGAGACTTCGCTCCAAAAGCGACACCCCATATCTGGTAGAAGCCCGACTCTCCTTCAACCTGCGGACAGGTAGGCATGGCACCTACAGATGGTCTGAGCTGATGCCAGATGTCCTTATGTGTTTGGACTGGGGAGGGGTTTTTAAGATAATATTCATATCGAATTTAAAAAAAAAAAAGAAAAAAAAGTGTACTCTATTTTGTGCTGTCATTTTGATGTGATTTGTCCAATCGAATATGTTATTAATGTCTGTGGATCTATTCTTGTGAATGTGACTAAAAAAATGTTATGCAACTTTGTAGACTAAACGCTGCTGATTACTGTCTTATTATTTGGCGCAAAAGCACTGAGGGAGTTCTGGAATTAAACCGCAACATCTTCACACATGAAGGCAGAATAAGGCTCATGTGTAAATTGGGATTTCGTCAGCGCTTGTAATTGCTACCACTGTAATTCATTGCAGTTACATAATAAGAAGATGCTTCAACGTGACCTGCAGTACCCCCCAGCTTTGGCAGGAGTTGTGCACAAAAATCAGATGTTATATCCGGTTTGTTTCGCCTTTTTTTTTTTTTCCCCATATATTTAATAACCGTATTTTAAAGTGTTGTCAATGATCCCGCTATGATGCTCGTTGTGAATAGTCTTCTGCCTCAATCAGCCTTTACAAAGCGTGTTGCATCCTCTGTTACCATGGTGACTTGGCATTTTGTGCTGACTGTGTCCACAGATCCTGTGCACTACAGTGTTATTACGATACACACTTCACCCAACAGTCTGTTCTGAGAAAAACACTTCTTTGTATTCATGGCATTTATTTAAGTATCTACCAGACTTTTAAACACTCATGATCAGCTCTCATTAATCGTATTCACATGGACCTGGATCTGGATGGGAGAGGATTTGCACAGACAAATTCATTTGGATGGTTTCTGCCACATTTTGCTTTGCTTCAGCTGGAAATGCATCGTTAGATCTATGCAGTAGTTCTATACTATTGCCTCAATACCAGTAGAAAACATAAACATCCGATAAGAGCTGCAGGAACTCTAGAGCTGTAGTCCAGCATCTGTGTTCCAGCTTACAGGAGTCACACCCATCATCCATTCAGCAAATATGTGATATGAGAAGGCTGCTGTGTTTGGATGTTGGCCAGTGCAGTAGCTGATTTGATAGAAAATGTCCTGCAGAGTGCAAGGTAATTACAGAAATGTATTCCTGCAAAGTCAGATAAAAAATACAAAGGCTTTCTTGTAAGAACAAAATGCTTTTCACATTTTAAAGAGATATTTTCATATACAACAATATATTTGCCTATATTTACAAAATACTAAGTCATTATATTATAACAAAAACCATTTATTATTAACACAAGCTACTACATTTATCCTGTTATGAAATATTTCATGTACAAAGGGACAGTACATGCTATAATGTCAAACATGTTTTATCAACAATTGGTAAAACTCACAATCTGGTAGCTATACAGCACAGGTGTCAAACATGCGGCCCGGGGGCCAAATCCAGCCCACCAAAGGGTCCAATCCAGCCCGTGGGATGAATTTGTGAAATGCAAAAATTACACTGAAGATATTAACAATCTATGGTGTCAAAATCATTTTAATTCAGGCTCCATATACAGACACACACAGTCCAATTAGATTTCAAGTGGGTCAGAGCAGTAAAATATTATCATAATAACCTATAAATTATGACAACCCCACATTCTCTCTTTGTTTTTTAGCTGTAAAAAAATAAAATTACATGAAAATGTTTGCGTTACCAAACTATGCTTTTACAAAAAACATGAATAACCTGAACAAATATGAGCAAATGGAAATGTCTTAAGAAAAGTAAATGCAATTTTACCAATATGCTGCCTGTTACTAAATGTTTTGTGCGGTTGTAATGCACATGTGTGAATGATAAACTGATAAACTGAGGCCTAATATTGTTAAAATTGCATTTGTTTTTCTTAAGACAATTCAAGTTGTTCATGTTATTCAGATTTTTAAGGAAACTTTGTTGATGTAAACCTGATCATAATATAATTTTACTTTTTTCACTGTCATTATTTTACTGGTTCAGCTCACTGCAGATCAAACTGAGGTGAATGTGGCCCCTGAACTAAAATGAGTTTGACACCCCTGCTATACAGGCTCCAGTACTCTGTGAATGAATGAATGAATTTTATATGGCATAATGACATAAAAGTATGTTGTTATACATGAAAATATCTTTATTTAAAGTGAAGAATATCTTGTCAAAAAACCCTTTGTTTAATAACATGATACTGATTTTTTTTTTTCCTACAGTCTAAATGATACAGTTCTGCAGGTAATGATTTGGTTTTCAGCCATACCAATTAACCCATAAAGACCCTGTGTGTGTGACATTTGTGGCAGTTTGCAAAGGAAAATGTCCTCTATATTTAACCGTACTTAAGTGGTTCATCACCATTTATTGTAATATTATCTTCTGTATTTTGTGTTTTTTTCCAGTGAAAATCAGGTATTTTCCAACATTTAATTCATTGATCATGTAGATGTTTATAAAAGCTTAGAGCAAAGTTGAGGATTATTATATCAGAAATAGAGAAAACTGATGAAAAAGTAATTTTTTCAGCAAAATCTATCATTAATTGAACATAAACCCAGTGTGTCCATCCACTGTCATTGAGCCAACTCCATGGGTTTTACTGGTGAATCAATGTTGTAGAAGATGACATTGTTTCCATGGTAACTACGGAGCCTCTGAATGTCCAAATGGGTCATATCTGATGACCATGAAAAGATGACAAACTGTATTTTACACCAATTATTTACATGGATTAGTGGATCAACAGGGATTAGACAGTTTAAATCAGTGGATGATTTAAGCAGATGGTGGATGTTTGGGTCTTTATGGGTTAACTCAGTTTCTATATTACTTTAAAAAAATGGCCTACAGAAAAGAATTGTTGTGGCTGGCTTGTGAACCAAACATAATGATAGATACAGGACCACAATTAGCTAAGGTTTATTGAAACAAAAGTGAATGGATGGAACAGTATGGTTTGTGTGTGTGTGAATGTGCTCATGTGAAGCCTGTGGTTTGAGACTTCTATGTGGATTCTCTACAGATTTATGTTGTCTGGAAAAAGAAAGCACTTGGTTTATGAGAGTGATTTGTAGTCCGTATGTATCTTTAGGTCTGTTCATTCATTCATTATACTATGAATTTTCAATACTTTTTCATTTGGAAAATATGTTTATTCCGACCAACAGCCTTAGATTCCTGTGAGATTCACTCCGTATGACTAGAAACTAAAAAAAAACCAAACAAAAAAACAAACATTTGAAATGCTAAAACAACAGGAAGCTAACCAACTGAGCTTAATTTAGCTTCATTCTTGAATGACAAACAGAATTTACTCCATCTTAAGGCAGGATCTATCTTTAGGTCTGTTCATTCATTCATTATACTATGAATTTTCAATACTTTTTCATTTGGAAAATATGTTGTTTATTCCGACCAACAGCCTTAGATTCCAGTGAAATTCACTCAGTATGACTAGAAAAGTAAAAAAAAAAACAAACATTTGAAACGCTAAAATGACAGGAAGTTAACCAACTAAGCTTAATTTAGCTTCATTCTTGAACGGCATTAAACAGAATTGACTCCATCTTAAGGCAGGATGTTTTGTAGTTTACCAGCTGGTCTGAGATTCATCTCTTAAGGAGACAGGTTGTTTTCAGTGACTGAACACTGTGCCTTTATGTTCCATTTTTATTTTTCTACTCAAAAAGAGCTCATACAAAGCATTAGAATGGCATGGGGGCGATTGGAACAAGAGCACTGTTGACTCACTTCCACCTAAAGGAGTGGAGCAGGATTTAGCTTGCTTATTGCCAAGGAAACCAAAAGTCTTGTGGTTGTGTACCCAGGTGCTTTATAATGATAAATAGTCAGCACTGTTGAGGATATGAAACAACTAACTATATACCTTTGTGTAATTCAGGACAAAACACTTGCTTTGTATGTCTTTGTTATTGTATTTCTTCTCTTCGCCATCATTATATTGGGTTAAACAAAGCCTATATTGTAGTTTATAGGAATAACAAAAGGAGTAGAAAAGTGGTTATTGAAGAGGTGCATTTATTTCAGAGCTGCTGAAAAAAATATTATGAGTATATCCATGTTTTCATCAATGAACTGCTGCTTCACAGAGAGCAGGAAGAGCTTAATATATCAAACACAGCCTGGTTTAGAAATACTACCAGCGTCATCTCCCTCAGCAATAATGATTTTACTGTGTAATTCACTTGGAGCATATGGACTTTTTAATGTGTTTTGTCTGAGCTCAGAGGTTGAGCAGGTACCGGGCTTAACTCTCGGATTTTCTGATAATTTGGCCATACATGGACCAATAGTCTGTGGGGATTCAGCCTCTTCTACAACTACCACTGACAAGCAGCTGTAGCATACCAATGACAGATACTCTGTGATCTGCTAATGGAATCAGAGAGCATGTATGAAATATCGCTTTATTGCATTGGCGTGTTCAGCGTCTCTACTAATATGATTTGCCCCACAGTTAAATGGCACACACACAGTCGCAGAGACATATTGGCAATTTGTGCAGATATCAACAATCTTTGTCACCTGTCATAAAATATAACAGGATGTAGGTGTAGATTGATGTTTGGCCTACTTCACGGGTTTCATTTCAATAATAGGTGCCTGTTATGAAGCTTTAAATTACGGCGTTAGTTACACACACACACTGTCATCTGGGCCAGCAGCTGAGAGATTAGTATTTGAGAACACAAATCTATCACTGTTTACTTACGGAAATCTTATCTGTTTAGTTTTGGCCAAAAACTCAAGATTTCCTTGTGTACTTGTAAACATGTCAGCATGAGTTCCTTGTTATCCTGCTATGTATACGCTGCTTGCTGACACAGCTTTTGTTTTACCAGAGGAATTTGTCTGCCTTTTGTATTTACTCATTCAGCAGCTCAACTACAGCCCTATCTGCTTATTGTCTGCAGAAATGCTCCCTCTTAACAGCAGCTACGTTTCACTATCATCCTCCTGCCAAATATTTTTGCTCAGATTGTCAATCTAACATACAGTCGACCATCAACAATCATCAAAAACAATGGTTATGCAATCAAGTACTTACTCCTGTGTGTATCATGTGACTGAAACGGAAAGAAAAGAAAACATGGAATGCCTGAAAGCACTGTTTTTGGCAGTGCAATGTCATAGCTATTGATGTAAGAATTTAAGTGATTTTGGTTATTATCAAGAAAACATGGAAAATGGAGAGACATCAGCTCTGAAATTAAACTCTTATGAGCTATTTTTCTTATCCCTAGGGCTGTGTATTGGCAAGAATCTGGCGATACAAATCACAATACTAGGATCACGATATATCATGATACTGTTAAAAAGACAATTTTTTTGTTTGTTTCTTTTTTAAAAATGACTATTTCCTGGAAGAATTGAATTACACCAGAAATATGCACAAATACTAAACACATTTTTATTTGATCAAAACAGGATCTAATGTTATATTATAAAATGTTCCTGTGTTCAAACTGAAATTCTGTTTTACAGACATTATAGTTTAAGATCCAGCTCAAATGTTTATATTCTATTAGTTCAGAACTAACATCAGAACAGTATTTTTGTGCAATCCCAACAAACTATATGGAAAAAAATATCAGGACACATCATGTCTACAGCTGTAAGGTGTCCTGTTTATGATGAGTAATCTACAAAATGAATGGCATAATCAACAAATTTAGTAAAAATGAACAAAATAATCAATGAATTAATCAATGAATTCAAGGACAATGAACAAAATAATCAACAAATGAGTAAAAATGAACATCTGGCTCTCTCAGACAGTAAAAAGTGCTTTTAGGATGCTTCAAATAACCATTATTTAATAAAACAGTGTTAAATAATAATAATAAATAAAATATAAACAATAAAGAAAACCAAAAAACAAAAATGAACCTCCATCATATCTGCATTTGAATAATAATCTAAAAATATCGATTCAGTACTTTTTAATATCGATACAGTATTGTGAAATGAAATACTGCGATGTATTGCAGAACCAATATTTTCTAACAGCCCTAGTTATCACTATATTTGTCTAAACAAACGTACCTTTAGTTGTACCAGGCATTAAAATGAACAAGAAATTGAAGAAAACAAGAAGTGGTCTAATAATTTTTTCCGCAACGGTACAACAACCAATAATTCTGTCATCGTTGTTCGATATACTTTCACTTCCTAATATATATTTTTCATTGCATGTGACATTTTTTGACTTATATTTGTGTAGAAGTATAAGGTAAACTAGGTAACACTTAATAAGATGTTTGCTGGCATGACAACACTTGAAGGAAAAAATGTTCAGAACACATTTCAGCTTATTGCACTCACAGTCTCGACACACTTCAGCTTGTCCTTACATGGTCTTCTCACTTAAACCCTGACATATGGGGGTATAATCACAGAGCAATTACAGGGCAGATATTTGGGTTAAACAGCTGCATGATGTGTGCAGTGTGCTTGTGGCTGCTGGCTGGAGCTCACACCATTACACCTGGTCTGAATGCAAAAAGGACTTGGCTGCATTGCAGTTGGTAGTGGATAGATTATGCAGAATGTTTAATTTAATGTATTTTTGCATCCCTGCACAACGGACACGTGTATAAATTAGGATGTTAATAAGCACTACTCATGGAAACAACCATCAGCACATGATGCAAAAGATGTACAGCTAGATTATGCACGCACTGGTGCACACATTGTCAAAGCTTGCTCTGTTTCAGTTATATTAAGCTAAAATAAGCTAAGCTCCACTCATTCACCACCCACCGCTTCCTTCATTCTCTCTGGTTTGCTGCTCTGTGTTGCAATCCCTGTGTATAGTAAGCACCACTGTTCTAACAGAGAACAATCAATACACACCCAATTCAATGGTGGGGCAGAACACATTTCTGCTGCAGAGCTCTTTATGCCAAGTCTGGGTTACTTGAGGTTTTGCAGTATGTCAGAGAAACATAGCTTCCCTAGAAAGATGTGCGCACTTTTAGCTTGACTGAGCTGGGTCAGATCCAGTGAAGAGTCTGTTGAATTTGTAATGTTTTAATCTCTCTGATAGCAACACTAGAGGCTGTTAGCGAATGTGTTTAATAAAGTGGTAATAATTAGTGGCAAGAGATTTAGATCAGAGCTCTGTCTTTTCCCATCGTTCTCTCTCTGAACTGCATCCCCTGAACAAACATAGCACACGGCTGACATTCCAGCGTACCTTATGATAGACTAACAGCCCTGCATCTCAAAGAACAGCCAAGCATCCATCTTCCCTACTTGGTTGCACATAGGCCTTTTTGTGCTGAAGCATCCCGGGTCTGAATAAAACATGAGTGGGAAAATCACAGGAAAAAATAGCAATGCTAAATCCGGGACTCTTACTGGATGCTCCTGCTGCATAAAAAACTCAATCAACCATGAGAGCCACCTGGCCAGAAAACCTGCCAAGCTCAGTAGCGAGAAAGTGGAAAGAAAAAGACAGGCAGGTGTCTTTAAAGACAAGGCTGCTGCATGGAAGCTGTACCTTCCCACAATCTCTCATTCTCTCTTCTCTCCCCCCCTTTTCATCTCTTACTTGGAAGTGTAGGAATAGCTTTTGGTGGTGATGTACTATCCACAAGCCAGCAAAGAAATAACACCTTTTTAAAGCCTTCCAAGCTGAAGAAGGCAGCGTGATGATGTGCTTATGGGTCATATTTATAGTGAGTGTGGTGGTACATTGGGCAAAGAGGGATAAGATACCACTGCAATCTGAAGGCAGCTTTGCCAAGAACCAATTACGCTGAAGGAGAGAGCTTAGCCTGAATCACTGTTACTCTACTATTGGCTTTACTGAATGTAGCAACGTGATAAATTTTGTTACAGAAGAAGAAAACAACTGTATGTAGACTCCAAATATGAATGAGGATATTCAATGAAAATTATATCTTCGCTAGATAGGATCAAGGAGGTGGAGAGAATAGGATCGGCATCCTTTAAGCCGATATGATTAATGTGGGGAAACAGCAAAGTGGCACTCGTTGCTGGCGTCACCAATGCAGCTTGCACAGTGCACCAGCTCTTTATAACATATCTGCTGAGTAAGAGACTTTGGAGAGTCAGACCCTCTTCAACACTGCTGCAAACCTGGGAGTGAATTCAATCAAAGCTGCATTGCACCAGTCAGCAGCTTCTAAACTGTATCCTATTCCCAATGATAAATGTCAGGACACATTTTGGCACTCATGATTTATATATAGTCATTTCCCTATTTGAAAGAAGAAATACAATTTGATGTTTTAAGAATATGAGGGATTCAATATAAGTTGGCATACTGTCAATAAGCAATTAAGTTTCTACGCTGTAAGTCAGTATGTTATGAGTATTATATTTTCTAATGTTATAATATTAGAAAAAAATGTATTTGGTGCCTGTTCAAATTAAAACTGGATACGCTGTGTGTGCTCTTAACAGATGCTTATGGTAGATTATGTCTGCACTTTTCAGTTACATAAGTGTGTAAAGACAGACTCATAGCCTACAGAATAAATGGCTGGGTTCTGAAGAAGCAGAATAATTCTGTTAAATTAAGTGATTAGTGCAGAGGGACATTATTCTCCCTCTATCTCCAGCAAATATTAACAGTGCAAAGCAGAATTGATTTTGGAATTGTATCACATAATAACTGCAAGGAGATAATATTGTATTGGTCAAGGTTTTGCAAAGATTTTTACAGTGAGATTGAAATGAAAGCATCAATATAAACACAAATGATTAGAAAAGAATGAACTAAAGGTGCAATAATGTGTCATGCATAAGAATGAATTAGTTTTAAACATATAAAAATGTGAATTATCAATACATTGGAATAATATCGCAGCATTTTAAGGTAATTTTATATACATCGACTGTGAGGCGCCTTCCTCGTGCATGTTAAATAATGCAGAGGCAGTACCTGTTCTGCAGACTGAGAGGTATTAATCTTACCTAAACACTCTAAGAGTAATGAGGGGTCTTTAAGTCAAACTGCAGCGGATAGACCACTCCTATAACTGTGATCTCAATTTATAGAGCGAAGGACAGATTGAGGTTTTAGTCAGAGAAAATCAAAGTGTCTCTGGGGATGCAGACAGCCAGAACATCCCAAAGGAGCAGCAGTCTGCCTACCAATGTGCTGCAGAGACCGGTGGAGATTGTTTATTACGTTGATCTGTTCTCTCTGGGCTTTTTACCTGTCTGCTGTCAAGTAATGTAATTTTGTAATGTTCTGCCTTTTCACCTTCAATGTTGTCCTGTATAGAAAATCCTGTCGGTGGCTTTTTCTTAGAAAACAGCCTCCCTTTTTCCTGCGTTTGGGCTTTTCATTAGACAGGACTAAAACAAGTGTCTTTGCACCCCTCAGGCGCAGTTATTACAGAGAGAAATTTTCATTTTTCCCAAGAAAGCTGGTGTCTGTCACCCTCTATCACCTCGCCTGCAATGCCGTTTCTTAATTAGCAGACTTAGTGAAAAACATCAAACTGAGGGTGTGCACTGCAGGGGAAGGGTGCAGTAGAAAACAACACAAATAGCATTTTATATTTGCAACAAAGGCTTAGTGCTTGTGCCCATACGATCATATTGTATCATTTAAAACCTAGATAATAGTTAAACATACAAAAATGACAAACGCTATTTCATTGTCATTTTTATTTGACTGAATATCAATGAAAATGTGTTGCCTCGTTCTTTTTAATGGGAGGTGGTGTATGATGTTAAGAATGAATGAACTTGTAGTTTGATTGATGAAATTCAGACGGTTCCATGGATCACCACTGCACTCTGGTGGAGCAATGCTTTTATGCAACTGATGACTGTACAAGGTTAAATGTGCACTTCATGCTGCAGTAGCAGTGAAAGTCAACAAAAACAAGATTATTTAAGTCTTTGAGCACATATGAGTGTTTTGCTTAATTTTAACAACAGCCTGCAGTGATATTTCTTTCAGCTCTTCAAATTCTTCCTCACAGTACTGAAATCAAACCGCCTTGTTTTAGGTCTTGCATCATTTAATACAGAGGTTTCAAACATGTGGCCCGGGGGCCAAATCCGGCCCGCCAGTCTGGCCCATGGGATGAATTTGTGAAATGCTAAAATTACACTGAAGATATTAAGTTGAGGTTCCACATACAGACCAATTTAATCTCAAATGGGTCAGATCAGTAAAATAATATCATAATAACCAATAAATACTCACAACTCCAAATTTTTCTCTTTGTAAATGTAAACATTTTCATGTCATTTTCCTGTATTTACACAAAAACAAACTATCACTTCCCAAAAACACGAATAACCTGAACAAATATGAACATTTTAAAATGTCTTCAGTGCGTTTCCCAATATTCTGCCTGTTATTAAATGTTTTGTGTATTTGTAGATCTACTATGATCTGTAAGTTGTAATTTAAGTGTAAATGATAAACTGAGACAATACTGTTAAAATTGCACTTAATATTCCTATGAAATTTCAGTTCGTTCATGTTATTCATATTGTTTTAAAGGATAGTTGGTAAATGTAAACACTTTCATCATAGAACTTTATCACTCTAAAACATAGAAGAAACTTGGGAGTTGAAATTATTTATATATTATGATGTTATTATTTCACTGGTCCAGCCCACTTCAGATCAAGTTTGGATTAATGTGGCCCCTGAACGAAAATGAGTTTGGCACCCCTGATTTAATTTAATTTAGTAAAAGCGCAACCTCAGATGGAAAGTCAGATTTTATTCTCAGTGCGTGATACTTCAGTAACTGTAGTAACATACATTGTTGTTTGACAGGTGTTTACAGACATGCCTTTTCTCTGTGTTCCCTGAGGCGTGTCTTTCTTGTAAAGGTTTTGCTGCATCTGGGACACGTGTATGGCCGTTCACCCGTATGGACCATCATGTGTTTTTTCAACTCACCGTTTAATCTGAAGGTTTTGCTGCAGACTTCACACATAAATGGTCGCGACCTGATGTGCTTGGCTCTGCGGTGAGCCATAAGATGCGATTGCCTTTTGTAACATGCATCGCATTCCTCGCACTTGAACGGCCTTTCCTCTGTGTGTTGGATCATGTGAATCTTGAGCTGAGCTACACTTGGCCAGCCTTTCCCACATGTATCACACAGGTATGGCTCTTGCCCTGTGTGTTTATAAAGATGCCATTTAAGGTATGTTTTCTGAAAGAATTTCTTCCCGCACAGGGGACAAGGGTAACCACCTGTGTGCCTCACCATATGCGCACTCAGGCAGTTTTTTGTACTGAACTGTTTCCCGCAGTGGGAACAGACACATGGCTGTCGTTCTTTATGCCTGCTCTGGTGCTGAATCAGATGGGCGAGAGACATGAAGCTTTTCCCGCATGTTTCGCAAATTCGTGGTGTTACATCAGCCGTGTGAACCTTTTCGTGATCGCTCAGTAACCCTGGCTTTGTGTAACATCTCTTACATGCAGTGCACTGGTATAATGTCTTTTTATGTTGATGCCGTACCAGTTCACACAACCTCACAAAATTTATCTTACATATGGGACACGGGTATGGACCTCTAACTTTATGTGACTTAGAATAGTGTTGTTTCATGAGGACAATTTTTGAAAAGTTCTTCTCACATAAGGGACACTTCATGACTGGGGTGCTATCTTCAAGGTGTCCACCAGTAAGAGATGTAACAGTTTCACTTTCCCTGGTACCAGAACCTATTTCAGCAGGAATTTCACTGGCATTTTCAGCTGATTGGATATTACAAGATTTGATAACAAACTGATTTGTTTTTCGCTTTATTTTTCGAGGAGGCCTTTTGAAACACTTGCTCTGGTGCTTCTCAAAACTCTTGTAGTAAGTAAATCCTTGACCGCACTCTTGACACGTCATTGGCAATTTACACATCTGCAGAGACTGCAAGTTGGTGGCAGCATCTGAGGTTGTTGGGACACTTTCACCACTAGAAACAACTGTATCCTTTGGGTTCTTTTTCATTCTGCTGTTGAAGGATGACTCCTGAGCGAGTAGATGTGCACTTGAAACCCTGCATGTACCTTCCTGATGTGTCTCGTAGTCTTCGTAGCTGTCAAACTCTTTTCCGCAATAAAGACAAAGGTAAGGACTCTGTTCAGTGTGACATCTCATGTGCTTGGTCAAGTCTATAGAACACGTAAAAAATGTCCCACAAATAGAGCAGGCCTTGACACGGCTGCTTCTTTTACACATTTGCTCTTCTGATGAGTCAGAAGATATTGATTCCTGGCGTGCACCTGAAGGTCCAGTTTCAGACTCTGCAGTCTTGTTACCTGGGTCTGGTTTGGCAAGATGAGATAAGTCTGTGGAACACTGTGGCTCTGTCTGCCTCTCTTGTTTACTACTCTCTGCACAAACCTTCTGGTGCTTGTCAAAATTCTTTGGGTAAGTGAAAACTTGGCCACAGACACGGCATACAAGCCTGTAGTCATTACGAGACTTCTCCAAGCTTGGAAGACTCCTCTGTTTTGACAGGTTATCTGTTGCCAGTGATAGAAGCTCATTGTCACTTTTAGAGGCAGTAATTTCAGTACTATTAGACTTAGATTTTGGTTGCAAGCTTATCCTCTCACAAAAAGTATTCTGGCTAACAGAACTTGAAGAGCACACACTTTGACTGACACTGTGCCTCTTAAGTTTTCTTAGGGAACCAAAAATCTGCCCACAAACAAAACACTTGAAGGATTTTGATGATGTCCTACCACCAGTTTGCAAACTGTAATGCCATTCTTTGTTCATATCCTCATCAGTAGACTCACTTTCATCAAAAGGAAGTATAACTTCAATAGAGGCTCCTTGATCTTCTGTCAAATCTTCAACTTGCTGTTGCCCTTTTCTTTGTGCATTCCTTTTCATTTCTGGATTTATCACAGAATATTTCTCTTCATCATTTTCAGACTCAGTGACAAGTGAGTTTTCCGTATGGCAGTCTGATGCAACACACATGGATCCATACTTGACTGCGTCTTCATCAGTTTCTAGGCTTGGTGGTTCGTAGGAAAGGCTGGAAATGATGCAATCGTCAACACAGGGAGAAACTGTGAGAAAAAAACACAATCAAAAGTTATAGATGTTTTGCAACACAAAGAAAGTGGTAAAAAAAATACACTGTCCTGCTAAAAAAGTCACACACACAATATTTAGTTGGACTGCCTTTAGCTTTGAATATGGGACACATTCACTGTTTGATTGTTCAAGCCATGCAATGCTTATGCAATGCCACAATAAATGTCATGTTTATTTCTATTCAGAGTTGCATTCATTTTTACAAGATCTTGCTTTTATGATGGGAGAGTTGGAACACTGTGTAAAGTTTTCTCCATCCCACCCCAAAGATACTCAAAAGGGTTCAGGTCTAGACTCTGTGGTGGCCAGTCCATGTGTGAAAATCATGTTTCCTGCTCCCTGATCCACTCTTTCACAATTTTATCCAGATGAATCCTAGTATTATCATGTTGGAATATGTTTGTCATCAGGAAAGAAAAAAATCTACCGATGTTCAGACCTGGTCATTCATTATATTCAGGTTCATTTGACTTGATTTTATGGACACATAACAATACTGAACCTAGACCTGACCAACTGAAGCAACCCCAAATCATAACACTGTCTCCACAGATATGTACTGTAGGTGCAAGGCAAGATGGGTAATCACTTCATCTGCTTCTATTCTCACCTTGATGCATCCATCACTCTGGAACAGGGCCAGTGTGGACTCATCAGACCACAGGACCTTGTTCCATTGAAAGACAATCCAATCTTTATGTTCTCTAGTAAACTGATCATTAATCACTGTAGTAATTACAACCTCTAACCTATCTGCCTATAACTATAACTACATAACTTATATATAACTATAGATTTACTTATAACTTATAACTTTTCTTTGAACTGAGCAGTGTCTATACAAATATAATAAAACAAATGATCAGGAATTTAGTCAAAATACCCACCTTGTGCAACCTCGTGGCCATGACAACTGTGATGCTGAATGAGTTTATTTAGAGGTTCAGGCTGATTCATGAGCTCCACACACTCTTTCAAGATCGTAGGGGAGAGACTTAGCCAAAGGGAAGTCTAGAGAGGGAGGAAAACAGGTTAAAATCAAGTTTATGAATAGAATAAGTGTAATAGAATAATATTATGAACATTTTATGGGGCCAATTAATGACATACCAACAACTAAACCATGAAATCAGAGCATTTTTAACAACAGCAGGGTTCCCACTCTTTCCCTAAAATTATTTTCCAGGACTTTTCCAGGACATTTTCAGCCACTACAGAGACAAGTTATTATGTCATACACTAATCCATTCCCCTGTCCCACTCGTTCTTTGGAAGTGTTCTTTTCTACAGTTGTAACTTGTATTTACCCAGATTGTTTCTATGTTTATTATTCAGACATTTGATATGCAGTCTGTGGCTATAATTTATCTATGAAAAATAATTATGACAAATATATCATAGAATAATGCAAACACAACCCCAGATTACAGTGCAGCACTTCATTAACATGACAAACTGGAGTTACAATGTTCAACTGGGCAACTCCCAACTCAACTTTCTCTTCTCTCTTACTTTCTCTCCTCTAAAAATATTTGTATATTTTCAATAAATCACTGAATAACAATTTCCTTTAGGCACAGTTTAGGCACACAAGGTCACAAGGCAGGGGGAGGATAAATAATTTTCCAGGATAATTTAACCGTTTCCAGGACATATGACCTTTTTTCTCATTTTTCATATGTTTTCCATGACTGGAAAATTGGCCAATCATTTTCCAGATTTTCCAGGATGTGTGGGAACCCTAAACAGTTGTAACTTGTCTGTATTTGTATATTTGTATCTGTGTATGTAAATATATTTGTGGTGTACCCACTTGTTCGAGGTTTGGAACAGGCAACAGCTTCTGTAGAGTGAGGAGGAATTTTCTCATTAGAGCCTGAAGAGCTGCGTCATATTTGAGGCCAAACACAGTTGGGAAGATTTTCTACAGAAAATTAAGCAAAGTCCTTACTGTTACCATCTGCCGCTCAAACAAAAGACATAACCGTCTAGCATTTAATCAAACTGAATATAACCATATGATCTGGGTTACTATACTTACACTGTTTTTAACGTCTCACATTTCAATGAAGCATAATCTGCTTACACTAGCAAGGTTCTAACATCTTCGACAAAAAAGTCACCTGATAAAACATCTGCCTCTGGCATGGGTCACCCACAAGAGTGTTAACAAGCATCAAGAAGTTTGTCACTGATGCTTTCATCTCAGAACTGGGAGCCTTTAAAAAAACACATACAAGACACATTAGTAATTTCACTTTTCATGTACAGTGGATTGAGACTGAACAAGGACACTGACCTCTTTATCCTGTTTCATAATGTAGGTATTTATCCTGCTCAAATGCGGCTGGATAGTCTGTGTACTGGAGAAACCATCATTGCGGCACATCTCTAGCACCACCTGTTGACAAATCAAGAGGTTTAGACGCTTTTATTTAACTACTTCTAAAAGAAAACAAAGGGTTGAGAGACGGCACAGCCATCTCAATACTTTCATGTGGGATGATTTTTTTTTAATTTTTATTATTATTAATTTTAAGTTCAAGTGACAGGTTTTTACACTCTTCCTATTTAGGAAAATGGGTAGAGTTGTAGACACAGGAATTATTCTTCTTAATATCTACTGTAGTCAAGCATCTTTGTGCACAGCATTGGTTGCATTTACATCCGAGATTTAAGGCTTGGATGTAAAACTTGGCATAAAACATGGCATAAACCGTTCAAACTGTTTGTTTTTTTTCCCCTATTTGTTTGGATAACTTAAAATGAGATGGTTTGGTTTAATAAAAAGGATATAAAGAGGGATTTGACCAACCATTCATATCATTCATTCAGATACATACAGTCATGGAAAAAATTATTAGACCATCAAAAGTCATCAAAAACAATGGTTATGCAATCATGTTCTAACTCCTGTGTGTATCATGTGACTAAAACAGACAGAAAACAAAACATGGAATGCCTAAAAGCACTGTTTTGGGCAGTACAATGTCATAGCTATTGATGTAAGAACTGAAGTGATTTCGGTTATTATCAAGAAAACATGGAAAATGGCTAGATATCAGCTCTGAAATTAAACTCTTATGAGCTATTTTTGTTATTATTCTATTTGTCCAAACAAATGTACCTTTAGTTGTACCAGGCATTAAAATGAAGAAACTGAGGAAAACAAGGGTGGTCTAATATTTTTTTCCGTGACTGTAGATCTCATATTATTTGTAACACGTGGTCAGATTTTTTTTTTGTGACTACATTTATGATTTTCTCAGATATATGTGAAATCTATTTTTTATGTTCCTGTGTGGATTACAGTTTATAGTATAAAGTAAAATATAGCAGATAAGAGGTGTCCTTCAGCAGAGGTCAACATCAGGCAGATAGAAAAAAAAGGTTTATCTCTTTGAGTTCTGGAAAAACATCTCGAACTACTTGATCAACAGCACGCAGCGAGTGCAGGATTCTGAAGCACAAAACAACATTTACAAATTCAGCATTTTCATGTGTGGCCATGCAACACTGGAACACATTACCAATGGAGCTACTAACAATTACAAACTATCACACATTTTCCCGCACGGTGAAAAAACAGCTACTCTCTAACCAAACCTGTAGCCATAATATAATGTGATGTAAAGATGCTTAGAGTGTGTGACAGACTGCAGTGGGATGAATAAGAGTGAATGGTTGGATGTGAATGATTTTTTTTATATAGCAGCTAAAATTTACTTAGGGGGTCAAATGAGTGGCCATTTTTGTCAAAAAAAAAAAAAAAAAAAAACTTGTAAGAAATGCAGAGAACTGTGTTGAAATAATGCTAATCCATTTGTGCACAGATTACTGATATTATTTGACAGTGGAAGCTCTATTTTCAGAAATATTGGATTTTGAATAGCATGTGTATGTGAAAACTTTTGCAGGTGGACAGATGTGACATTACCCATGATCTGGTCAGTACCAGTACTTTATTAGTAATAAACTTATATACTTACTATTGCTAATTCTCCTCTTCTTCATAAATGTTAGCATTGTGGATCTAAAACAATAACATCTTAACAAAAACACAAAATGTGGCAGTGGACGGATGTGACATGGTTGTTACAGATCCCATCATACTGATGCTCGGCAGCCATGTCACCGTTTCCACAAATGATCCCTGTGCAAAAACTAGGATCAGAATTATTTATTGTATAGTTTATAATCATACTAAAGAGTAAATAACAATATAGAATTGTTATTTCTTTATAAAAATGCTTATTATTAGAAAACTTTTGATTTAAAAAGTGACGTGTGACATTCTTAATGTATGTATTGGCGTAACATAAGCAGGATGGATCAGC
Source organism: Sphaeramia orbicularis (assembly GCF_902148855.1). NCBI lineage: Eukaryota > Metazoa > Chordata > Actinopteri > Kurtiformes > Apogonidae > Sphaeramia > Sphaeramia orbicularis. The sequence goes on from NC_043973.1 coordinate 26,165,436, forward strand.
ACCATACTACATATTGCAACCTGTAAAAATAAAACATGTGATATGTAGTAAATAATCTTGTAAGAAAAACTGGGGAATCTAAAAGAATAGAATATTTGTTTTTCAGGTGAATTCAGTTCAAATATAACTTGGCTGTTTGTGACATGAAAATATAGCATTAATTGTGATGAAATTGGACATTTTTGACCTGAAAACATAGTTCATATGACCATCAACATGTTGCAACGCAACCGAAATCCTGTAAATTTGCATAACTTGCATTTACCAACACAAAGTTCCTTTGGGGATTCACTTATATTGATTTCTTTTGCACAAAGACATAAATAAGACCTCAAAGCAAATATCAGCCGATAGATGGAGTTATGGAAATGCATCTTATACCCTACTGCTCTTTGTATGTCTTAGTTTTTATTAATGTCTGCTTTTATGATGATAACATAAGCCTGCCCAGGTGGAAATGAACACTAGTGCTACAACCTGTCACACTACCTCTCTCCTGTTTAAGGTTAGTGTATATTGTGCATTGTCCCTGTCTAGATAAACAAATAAAATACAAAAAAAAAAAAAAAAGGATGTCTGGTTCATATTAGCCTGTTTTGATCATGTAAAGCCTGGAGTGAACCATGTGTCTCTTTGTGGAAGATGGTGAGTAAGGTCTGTAGCATCCTTAGCATCCTACCCTTGCTCGTAAGCCAATAACTAGTTGGACTCTCTCTGAGTAAGTGAGCAGCTCGGGGACTGTGTCCAACACTGTGGTGACGAAGTCGTCCAGCAGCCCGTAGTACATGACGGCCCCCTGCTGTACTATCTGCCACAGAACCGCAGACACGAGCTGCAGAGGGGGGACGATAAGACGTAGGGAGGAAAGGGGGAGGTGACCTAAGGAAACAAATGTTGACACTGTAAACCTACAGACACAGATTAGCACTAGTGTCCATTATTTTAGCAGTCAACGTTAGCCACCTGTTCTCATAAACGTCGCTTTGTGTCGATGTACGTCGTGTTTATCTGAGTGAAAAACACTCACCATAGTCTGATAACGTCTGGCTCATTTTGACTTTGCGGCCAAAATAAGTTTACATATTAATACAGTTATTATCTAACAACATTGCAGCTACATGAAGACATCTGAACCCTGAATATGGCGCCACGGCCTTTATTAACTTCCGATTTCTCTTTGGAGATCATACGCCATTACGTAATTACGTCCATACGCAAGAACGTACACGAGAGCGGTTCAGATGTCAATTATTTAGCCAAATTGTCTTTCCGGACTTCTTAAAAAAACAAAAGATGTTTTTAGTTTTAAAAAATGATCATTAGAATTATTTTAAAAATGAGAAAAATTAATACTGTCATTTCCTCAGTTGTTGAAGTTGCGCTTTTCCCCCACTAGGTGTCAGCATTGTAACATCTACCATGGGTTAAGTCTAGCAGCTCTGCAGTGAAGTGGCCTCCTTCAGCTGGCACTGCAACATTTTTCATTTGTAGCAGCATGATGTAACTACTGTGCAAAATCTAGCGACTGCATACTATGTTATAAAAGTTGTATTTTTAGTTTCTGATGTCATAATTTTACCAGTGGAATACCACCTGCTGGTTGTTATGTTTGCAATTTTCAATACACAACGTAATAACCTCACACATTCTAAACTGAATCGTATTGTTTCTTGTTGTGTGTGATGAAATGCAATGTCAGTAAGCTGTGCGGAGAATAAATACATATAACCACCAACAGCACAGCTAGAACTACTCTATGCTGCATTGATACTAATAATAATTTCTTCAGATAGCACAATGAGACAGTATTTTGCCTATTTAAGATATTTATTAAACAGAAGAGACATCTGGTGTTACATAATTGCTACGTCACACATAATTTGTCGCACATAATCAAATTTTTAAAGTTTTGCTGTCACTTTTTCTGATACCTTATATTGCTGTGTGACTCTAGCAAGGTCATTTTTTCTGGACTTACATTTAACCTGGTGAAATGCTCATAGAAATTAAAACATATATATATTTTCAAGACAACAATACATATATAGTTGCAACAAATCAAGACATAGCAAACAACTGTTATACATTACAAATAGATAAATACAATATCTGATTATATCCATGATTAATAAGGGCAAGTTCAACAATTTTAGTGCAAATGTAGAGGAAGTCACACTGCCCAAACATATTGTTTTCTCAACCACTGGATTCTCATTTATGACAATTCACCAATAGTCCTATCTTATAATACTCTTGGGGCTGCAGGGGCTGAATAGAATGATCCTGGCTCAGAAAGTTTGTTTTTCTCTCTTCTCCCATTTCTTTGCTCTGTGTCTGTTTGTTTGTTGAATGCATATCTTTCCCTCTTATAACAGTGTGAGCAGACTTTACATAATCATATTAAATTAATTACGTGCTTGTCAGGAGGAAGATTGAACATAGTGCTGAAGGTTGAGCATGAGGCTGCATATGAAATGTCAGGATTCATTCTTCTTACCGACTATAATTACGTAACTATTCACATTTTCCTACAGCCATTTTTAAAAAGTAGAAAATGCTAAGCATAGACTTTTACCATCTTATTAATTCATTTCGGATTGCGCCAAAGAAATGAGGTACTGTGTGTATGTGTAACTATGAGGGAGCAAGACAGATAAAAATGCAGAGAGAGTGACAGATGGAGAAAGACGGAGATACAGGGGGAGAGCGAAGAGTAGATTTGTTGAGACAGCCTGCTCAGTCGGAAGTTGTATGATTGTTTAGCCTAAAACCTGGACTATATCCATGAAAATCAATTTACACCAGACGCCACAATGTTAAGGATTCAGATGTACAACTCAGGTTTAAGTAAAATGAAGCTCAAATATGTATATGCCCCGTGTATTTTTATTGCTAACATCTTGCTTCATGACAACACTAACCATCAGGTATGACTCATAGAGGATTGGTGAATACTTATTAGCAAGAACAGCTTACTGTGTCAGTATAAGTATCTTGTGACAGTTGCAATGTGAAGTAGAGTGAGTCTGCATTTAAGAAAGCACTGATTACATGACTACATGTGGTATGAGTCAAAAATGCAGCCAAATTAAATTGATTCAAAACTGCAAATATGCAAAACCTACATGATTCATATTTGCATCTTCATGTGATTATTTTTCCTTATGTGCAGTAATACAGTCAAAACAATCACTGGTTTCCTCACTCCACAGACACAACACAAATGTAAATAGGCGTGAGTGTCCATGGATCTTGTGTGGATCTGCATGAACATATTAGCCCCTTTTCCACCAACATCTACAGGAACTTTTATTGCCAGGACCTTATTTATCTAACTGACTGAATATTCAGATCCAGATTCAGAATACTTTATTAATCCCAGAGGAAATCATGTAATGACTAAAGGTATAAAAAAGAGGTAAAGAAAGTAAAATAAAAATTAAAGTTTAAAAGTATGGGAACGGGAAGGAGTGAAACAGGCTGCATGCCAGTCAACGCATCCAAACTTTATTAAAAAAAAACATTCAAATATTTGTTTGTTTACTATGTCTGGTGTCAGTCATTGTACAGGGTGGGGAAGCAAAATTTACAATGAACATTTAGTTGTTTTTTCTCAGCAGGCACTACGTCAATTGTTTTGAAACCAAACATATATTGATGTCATAATCATACCTAACACTATTATCCATACCTTTTGCCCATATGAGTTATCAGGAAAGCAAACGTCAAAGAGTGTGTGATTTGCTGAATGCACTCGTCACACCAAAGGAGATTTCAAAAATAGTTGGAGTGTCCATAAAGACTGTTTATAATGGAAAGAAGAGAATGACTATGAGCAAAACTATTACGAGAAAGTCTGGAAGATACTATTAAAGAAGAATGGGAGAAGTTGTCACCCGAATATTTGAGGAACACTTGCGCAAGTTTCAGGAAGCGTGTGAAGGCAGTTACTGAAAAAGAAGGAGGACACATAGAATAAAAACATTTTCTATTATGTCAGTTTTCTTGTGGCAAATAAATTCTCATGACTTTCAATAAACTAATTGGTCATACACTGTCTTTCAATCCCTGCCTCAAAATATTGTAAATTTTGCTTCCCCACCCTGTATTATGAGCACATTGTTTGAAATTATAAGTGTTATATTTGTTAAATGTTGAAAAGTTCTATCAATAAAGTAAAAAAAAAAACAAAAACAAACATTTAAATGAAGGCATAGGGGAAGAAAATAAGAAGAAAAAAAACTAAAGATAAACACTACTACTACTATAACTAATAAGAATAAGAATAAACTGTTCATTTTACATTCAGGAGAGAGCAGAAAAAGGGAAAAAAATAAAATGAATGAATTCTGTCTGGGTGCAAAAAATAAAGAAATTAGAAACGTATCTGTTTTTAGTTTCAGTTCAGCATTCTGTTCTATGTCATGGACCTCCTCATCCTCCTCCTTCCATTAACTTCCAGTGAGGGTGCTGCGTCTTCTTAGTAATTAATTGAAGCATGTTCAATGGTATTTTAAATAATATGCTGTAATATATGGCAAGGGATGTACATGTAAATGTTGTATAATTTCTTTGGTCAGCCCCAACAGACATGTGTTGTCTCCCATCACGGCCATTATTTCACTCAAAGTCTTTCCAAATGGAGCTTTTTGTTAGCCTGTTCATTGAGAATACATATTTTAGGCCAAACAATAGTTTATTATTAGTTCTTACTGTTGTATTTCATATACTGAATGGGTTGTATCTTCTATTTAATAATTTCTTCAATGTTAATATTAGGAAAGGTTCCAGACTTGATGGTGAAAAACAGTTTGTCTCATTCTTATTCTAAAACCATTGGAGTGAGTATAGTTTCAGTCACCGACTATATTTACATAAACACTAATTCTTCCTATTTTTCCCTATTTCTGAAAAAGGCTGTATTCAAAATAAGCTGTTTATATGGCCAATGAAAATGAATATTCCTCTAATATTCCTGTTTACATGCAGTCATGCATACCCAATTAAAAATAATGCATTTTCACAGTTTTCCACTGTGACCACAGCCTCCTTCTTTTATTCCTTCAGACACCCTCTAGAAAAGGTCAGCTTTTTTATATTTGCCTATATGCATAAACCTGTTAATATCCTCTATCTTAATGTTTAACAGTAGGTGTGTTTCTCCTTCCAGCCATAAAAGTGGACTATTCTTTTAAGCATCCATCTCTACCAGAGAAGATCCATGTCTTTACTTCAGCTGACAATAGACAAGGGCCAGGAGTCTCAGCCTATGCATGTGCTCTATATAAGGCTGTCCATAGAGTTGGAATATCTTAGTTTTCAGACACATTCCTTGTTTTATTCCCATTAATATACATCAGTAATCACCTTTGATCAGCTGGAATAATTACATATTAACCCACAGAGACCCAGTGCTACTTTTGTGTTAGTTCCCAAATAAATGTTTTTCTCTTTTTAACCTTTCATAAGTGATTTATTGCCATTTATCATAGTATTATCCTCTCCATTTTGCATTTTTTTTTCAATGAAAATCAGGTATTTTCCATTATTTATTTTACTGATCGTGTACTTTAATCATCATGCTAAGATTACATTTGAGGGTTATCACACCAAAAACAGAGAAAACTTGAGATGATGTGACTTTTTCAGTAAAATATATCATTAACTGAACATAAATCAAGTGTCGAGACCACTATTATTGAGCCATGGGTTTTAGTGGTGAATCAATGTTGTAGAAGATGACAGTGTTTCCATGGTAACTACAGAGCCTCTGAATGTCCAAATGGGTCATATCTGATGACCATGAAGAGATGACAAACTGTATTTTACACCATTTTTTTTTACATGTATTAATAGGATAAGTGGATCAGAAGTTATTAAACAGTTTATCTCAGTAGATGGTTTTGGTCACTGGTGTATATTTGGGTCTTTATGGGTTAAGTCCCAGTTACACTTCATCTATCAAGAATAAACCACATTGTCACAATGATTTCATGAGAAGAGGTAAAAATATGGGCAATGGTGACGTTTAAAGAATCCTCATAAATCCAAAATGATGCTGACTTTTCTCACATGTCTGAATCAGAAAATGCTTCATTTGGAAAAAGTAATTTGGAATATTTAGATGGGACACCTGTCAAATTCAGCTTATTGTGCACACTGAAACTGTTGAAAAAGCTCCATTCTATCTGTGGAAGGACTGACATACCAGATCTAAGCCTGTTAAGTGAAGTTATACTTTCTTATTAGACTTACTTATGTAATCATTTTTAATATTGCATAATGCATTTTATATCTTCACAGTTACATTAGCAGCAGTTTCTAATCCGACCCAAGTTCCCAGCTCAGGAGGAAACTCAGGAGACACTGTAAAAAGATTTTGGTCCATAGAGCTGGTGGCACAGTGAAAGCTACATGTGGAAACTTGCTGGAAGTAAACAGACATTTTGTAATAAGCTTGTAATGAGTACCATCCATCTGATATAAAGGTCACATTTAACCCATAAAAACCCAATTCACTGCTGACCAAAAGCATCTTCTGATCTAAACTGTTTAATACCTGTTGGTCCATTAATCCTACCGATACATGTAAATAATTGGTGTAAAATACAGTTTGTCATCTTTTCATGGTCATCAGATATGACCCATTTGGACGTTCAGAGGCTCTGTAGTTACCGTGGAAACATGGTCATCTTCTACAACATTGATTCACCACTAAAACCGATGGAGTTTAATAAATGACAGTGGATGGACACACTTAGATAGTGATATATTTTACTAAAAAAGTTAATTTTCCTTCAGTTTTTTCTGTTTTTGATATAATAACTCTCAAATTTAACCCTTTCTGGCATGAATTATGAGAATCTTAGTCAAGATATTTTTCATGAGCATTTTTTTCCTCTTTAGGCATGAAAACAACAATGCGATAAACATGCATTTGATTTTTGAAGCAAAGAAACGTGTTTAAAACATAATGTCAGAAAGTGAGATGGAAAACTATGCAATAAAAACATTTTTAATGCTGCTAATTAGATGTTTTGTCACATTTTAACATACTCTAATACTAGTTTTTATCCACTTCATGGAGATAATATGCAAAAAAAACCAAACAAAACTATTTTGTTTGCTGATTTACACTAAAACATGTCACTGCAGATCAGGGTTATCAAGAACAGCACAGTTACAATAACAGTATGAATTTCACTGTTTGGGATGATGCATAAATGTCCACTGTATTGGCTGATATGGAACTACAACAACAAAACCCGTGAAAATACAAGAGAACATCTGTAGAATAACTGTCCATTGTAGTGACCACTATGCATGAAAGGGTTAATTGAGCTTTTATGAACAGTAACATGATTAGCAAATTAAAAAATTAAAATACCCGATTTTGACTGGAAAAATGCAAAATATAGAGGATAATATTACAATAAATTGTGATAAATTGCTTAAGAAAGGTTAAATAGAAAAATTTATTTGAGTACTGACACAAAAGTAGCACTGGGTCTTTATGGGTTAATCAGATAAGTACAGTGCAGTATTTTTACAAAATAGGGGCAGAAATAACGAGTCAGACAATGCTGAGACACTGGGCAGTGCTTCATGAAGGGCAACTTTTTTTTATTACTTTTTTTTTTTACCACATTGTTCTTTTTTCTGAATCACTGATTAGTGATGCACCGGAACACTAAATGGCACAGCCTGGCATAGCCGTTACATAACCACATTTCCACAATCACCCTTGCAGAAGACAAATGACCTGTCTTTTAGCTTTAATTATGTAGTTCTTGTAAGAGTTATCTAATAGGAAATCAAGGCTGAAGTGCACCTTAATACGATGCAGGTCATACAAATCACCAGACTTTGAGACTTGAAGGTCAACTGGCACAGCTATGTGGTGTTAAAAGGAGGGGGGAGGGTTATCGCCGTCCCTGTTGTTAAAATTAGAGGTGCGGCTAAACAGTGACACATTTCTGGAGTGTTTAAAGCCTCTTAGTATTTCACTTCCGTTCTTCATCTTTCTCTCACAAACACAGACACAGTCACTCTCTGCTGCAGTATTATCTACCTCATAAGCCTTTCTCTCTTTTATCCCTTAACCTCTGACTCTGACTTAAAAGACGTTTAGTCATACTTAAAAATAGCCCTTTTTCTGCCAGTTTCCACAACTTTGTGTGTGTATGTCAATGCAAGAGGGTGAAAGTTTGGAATGAACAGAGGCAACTGAGGGCAACTACTGCACTGCACCGTGGTGGGAGGAAATCAAGTGCTTCTGTCCCACATTTCAGAGAGGGCTTTGATGTGACTGGAATAAGCTGCAGCTCACTGAAGGAACATCAAAGATACTCACCCCAATCAGGAAATGTGACTTGAAATGCCACGGGGTCTGTTATCTTTTCCATGATTAACGCCTCATTAACTGGCCATTAATGTTATCAATTACTCCAAAATGTAACTTCAGGGATCAAGTGAATGGCTTTTGGAATTGGTGATGTAAAGACAGAATATTTAATGCTTCCTTGGGTCTTTGGACTGAGTTAGCTCATTTGAAGTGTGCGTTTTCTGATTACTGATTAAGGTCCCCTTGCTGTGTTGCTTTACTTTGATTGAATTCTCTCAGCTCTTGTCTGTTATTATGCCCAAATTAGATAGATGTTCTCATTTTTGGCAGTTGCCTCACTCTTGCTTAGAAATTACTTTGTAAATTACAATAAATGTTTTAGCTTTTGTGAAAAAAAAACAAACAAAAAAAACAAAACTGCAGTCTGATAGCAGGTGGAAATGTCTCTGTATCGAAAGAAAAAAAAGAAGTAAAAGTAAGATATACACAAGTTGACATAGAAAAAAAAGATCCATCTCCTGCTTTACAATTGTCCAGGAAGTTGTAGGAAATGATCCATATTTCCTAAAACTTGTCAAGTTCATTTCTTCTGGTTTAACTTATTTTCTCCAAAGCAAGAAAAGAAATCATTCCCCTTAACAACAAATGGTTTACTTGTCCCAAAAACAAGCTATACATCATTTAACTTCCAGGAGATAAATATTGAGTAAAAAAAACTTGTTTTCTCAGAAATTTAAAAACACAAAGGAATACATTTAACGCATAAAGACCCAGAACTACTTCTGTGGCATTTCCCAAATAGATTTTTCCTCCATATGTAACCTTTCTTAAATGATTTATCACTGTTCATTATAGTATTATCCTCTGTATTTAGCAATTTTTCAGTAAAAATCATGTATTTTCCTGTACTTAATTTATTAATCATGTAGATGTTCATAAAAAGCTCAGTTTAAAATTTAGATGTATTATATCAAAAACAGACAAAACTGATGAAAAACTGACTTTTTCAGCAAATATATCAATAACTGAATATAAATACAAGTGTCTCCATCTATTGTCATTGATCAAACTCCATGGGTTTTACTGGTGAATCAATGTTGTAGAAGATGATGGTGTTTCCACGGTAACTACGGAGCCTCTGAACGTCCAAATTGGTCATATCTGATGACCATGAAAAGATGACAAACTGTATTTTACACCAATTATTTACATGTATTGATAGGATGAGTGGATCAGAAGTTATTAAACAGTTTAGTTCAGTAGATGGTTGTGGTCACCGGTGACTGGGTCTCTGCTTTGATCTTCCTCTTTGCCTCCTGCCTGGTAGCTCCATCTTCATCATCCTTCTACCCAGGGGTGCTGCAAGAGATTTGGGGCCCTGTGAAAAAAAAAAATGTCCCTGTGGGATCTACCACTTCAATCCTGCAAACTACGCAAACCCCAAAAATATATTCCTGTGCAGGCATGGATCAATATTTTGATTTTATGATTTCATGCAAGACTGATGAGAAAGGTACAAACCATCTTTTACATTTCATTAGTATTTTTAAGGATAACAGTGTTATTAGATTACATGTAATTTAGTTATTAAGTTTTATATATATATATATATATATTATATATATATAGCAAATACTCTTTTAGAACAAGTACTATAAATAGCAAATACTCTTCTATAACAAGTAATATAAATAGCAAATACTTCTAATATTTCCTGTTTCCCTCTACTTGTCTCCTGCACTTTGTTTTCTGTATTTTGCTGCTATAAGCACTGCAATTTCCCCCATTAATCAATAAAGTCGTAACTTATGTTATTAGATTTTTTTTTACATTGATATACAAATACAAATAAAATATAGTTTTGCTTTTAGGATGGAAGTATATTTAGTAGAATCAGCTAGGACCAAACCATATCTGATGGAAGGAGGGGGGAGGCAGGGGATCAGAGGCTGACTGGATTTTATTCTTTTTTGCCAGAAGCAAAACAAAACTAATGCAAAGAATAAATATGTATATTAGTGCTTAGGGAAACAAACATTCTTTTATGGTGGTAGGTTAATGGTTTTCAGTCATGGATCCCGAGAAAAATCATCATTTTTCTCCACCTTACAGCACCCCCTCTTCTACCGACATAGTCACTATCACTCCTAGTGCGCACACATCCGGACCATGTTAACCCATAAAGACCCAAACATCCACCCTCAACCAAAATCGTCACTGATCAAAAATGTTTAATACCTGTTGATCCATTAATCCCATCAATTGAGGTAAAATGCAATTTATCATCTTTTCATAGCCATCAGACATGACTCCTGTGGACGTTCAGAGGCTCCATAGTGAATGTGGAAACACCGTCATTTTCTACAACATTGATTCACCAGTAAAACCCATGGAGTTTGACACATGGCAGTGGATGGAGACACTTGTTTTATATTCAGTTAATGATATGCTTTGTTGAAAAAAGACACTTTTTCCTTTTTTTTCTCCCTGATTTAATTCATTAAGATTCAAATTTACTGTGAGCCTTTATTACACTGTCTCTGTTTCTAAATTGCTGTGACCTCAACTCAATTTTTGCACTTTATTAACTGCACTTTAAAGAACTGTCTAACTTTTCTGTTAATACAATATTACTGTTTGTTTTAATTCATTGATACTACCTGTCTGTAAAACCTGTTTTCTTTCACCCTTGTAAAAGAGATCTCAATCTCAGTGGAACTCTGTCTGGTTAAATAAAGGTCTAATAAAATACATAAAAATAAAAATTAACATCCACACGATCAGTAAATGATAATATAGGAAAATAAGGGATTTTGTCTGAAAAAAGCAAACTACAGAGGATGATATTTTATTAAATGGTGATAAATCACTTGGGACTGTAGACATTCATAGGCTTTTCATTAGACAGGTTTTTCACAGCCCACCATTATGTCCTGTTTAAGCCAGTATCAATGGCCAGAATACAAAACCTCCAATCTGAAAAAATCAAATTTTTCAGGAAACAAAAAAACCCATTTAGTTTTATTATAGTATGGTCTTTGTTAAAGATATCTAAGCATATTCTGCTGTTCTCAGACTCTCTTTCTGTATTATGTGTTAACAATACATACTAGGTATTTATGCCTCCCAAAGTGCAGTCCATTTAATGTGAAAACTCAAAATCTAAAAATTTGCAGATAGGTTTTGTTTTTTGGCTATGTTTTTTTTTTTTTTTAAGGTATTTCTTCAAGGACTTTCTTTTTTGTAGTACTTTGAGATTCCTGTGAATGAAAAGTGCTTTATAAATGCAAGTTGTTATTATTATTATTATTATTATTATTATTGTTGTTGTTGTTGTTGTTGGGAGAGACAAAATGATTCATTTGGAAGTTAGGACAAAAATAGCTGTGGGATTTTAAGGGGTTAATCTGGCATCTCTCATCTTTTCCCCAGATATAACACCTCTGAATGAATAAAAAAAAAAAAAAAAAAAAATATATATATATATATATATATATATATATATATATATATATATATATATATATACTGCTGGGGTGTGGATTGTGGTTTTGTTTTTGTAAATGGACGTGTTGTATTCCAGCAGCAGAGGTGGTTTGTGGGTGCACTGCAGTTGCTGATGTTATGTAAATACAAAAAAAGGGTCTGTCACACAATGGATCCTGCTGTATTCCATTATGACATGAAGCAGAAAGCAACTTTTTTCTCAGGTCACACTGGCCTATTAAAGGAGCGCACCGTGCAGCCAATCACAGGCGCCCACTGCTCAGCTTCACTAATCGTGGATTAGCTACAACCGACTGCAGTCTTGCTTTCAGCTCTGGGAGGGAGAGGTAGTCACTGCCATTCACTTCTCACCCTCTATTTTTTTTTTATTATTAGCTCAGTTGGATCTGGCTCTTTTTGCCCCCCCCCCCCCATCAGCAGTGCTGACTTTTCCGTTGCGCAACCGAGTCTCCTGCACATCCAGGACTCTCAGGTAGAGGTGTGAGGGGAAATACTGCGAAAAACAGGAGCGAATGCATTGGTCTGGACTGGATCTGCTACTGTAGGTCAGGTAGGACTTAACTGATGGCCCTTAAATTTTAATCCACTCTGTCGTTAACCGTGCGCACTGGCTCCGTTTTCGAGTCCCGATGTTCAAGACGGCCAATTACCCGACGGTGGATCCTGCGCCCACCATCATGCACGGGGCTTGGCTTACCACGGGGTGCCGTGAAAACACGCCCGTGGCCGTGGAGAAACCTAAGAAAAAGGCGTTCAGCTTGGTCAAAATAATGTCTCTCAGCAACAAGAAGGGACACGGAAAACATCCGCACCACAACAACAACATCCCCTTTACGATCCACTGTCACATCGGGAAAGAGATAAAGCACATTTGCAGCAACTGCAGTCGCGGGAATGAAACCCAGGACGGTGAGTACAGACAGGCTCCACAGATATGCGTGGTTTTCTCCATAGTAGCCTTGCGGTACTGCTATCCAGGATACTGTAGCCCATTATGTGGCAGTGGCCATGCCTCTGGGCTCCTATATGCGCCTTCGACGCACAGATCAGGTGTTCCACTGTGGCACACAAATCATATTTTGTGTCTTTGCAGATCTGTGATGTGGGCTCCAACTGTAAGTGGGTCAATGTAGAGCTGAAGTAGGACTGGAAACCCAAAAGACAGGACAGTGGTGTTTGTTGCATCTCAGCTTCCTCTAGTGTCTGGATCAGAACTTCTTATTAGGCTGGACTGGAGCTCCTGCATGTTTGCTTGTGGGGGTTCTTGTATTTGTTTATTTTAGCTCTTTAAATGCCACATATTCATGCACTATAGGCTTTTTTTTCTCCACATAGCCATTTGAGAATCTAAGCCATTCCATTCCATGTCATTACATCATCACTCAGCCATCTTTGTATGCAAACAACGTGCTTTTAATTAAAACTGGGCATATTACAGAAGAGGAAACATGGAAAAGATGGAGGTAGTACACCTCTGTATAGAACAGGGGTCTCAAACTCATTTTCTTTCAGGGGCCACATTGATTTGATTTGATTTATTTATTTATTTCGAACATGCAAGGAAACAAAATAAAACAAAACAAAATGAAACCTTTAAATAGACAGAATCTATCTTCAGCACATACAAGCCTGAATATTGCATGGTCAAAAAGGAGTAGGAAGACGTATAAACTTATTTAATCCTTGATACAAGAATCAAACAATACTATTTTCGTAATTTTGGCATCGAACCACAACAAATACATAATGCAGTAACTGAATTACACACAACAATATGATCATGGCAGAACAGTCATACAAACAGACTCAACAATTCAACCATTTTCTTCAATAATTCAGCCCAGTTTGATCTCCAGTGGGCCGGACTAGTAAAATAATAGCATAATAACCTATAAATAATGACAACTCCAAATTTCTGTCTTTGTTTTAGTGCAAAAAAATCCCATTAAATTTTGAAAATACTTACTTTTAAAAACTATCCAAACAAAAAAGACGTGAATAACCTGAAAAAAACTGAAATTTCTTAAGAAAAATTTGTGCATTTTTAACAATCTTATCCCTCAGCTTATCATTTCTACATGTGTATTATGGATTGGATCTACAAAGACACTAAACACTGAGTAACAGGCAGAAAATTGTTAAAATTGTGCTTAATTTTCTTTAGACATCTCAGGCTGTTCATATTTGTTCAGGTTTTTCACATTTTATTGTTACAGGATAGTTTGTAAATGTAAATATTTTCATAATTTATTGTTATTTTTTGCACTAAAATAAAGATTAGAAAAATTAGAAATTGTCATTATTTATAGGCATATTGTAATATTTTTTTCACATCAAACAGAAAAGAAAATATGGAGTCATTCTTTTTTGTCAGTTATTCTGCTGTTACTATTTTACTGTAGATCATATTGGTCTGTATGTGGAACGTGAACTAAAATGAGTTTGACAGCCTTGACTGTGGAATTTTTGCACTTTTCAAATTCATCCCACAGGCCGCATTGGAACCTTTGGCCCCTGGTATAGAATCATGTCTCATAAGTTTTAAAGGATTTCACTCAGGAATCCTCTAAGCCTCTTCAGCTATTCTTAAAATTTCAACAAAAATACGTATTATTGCATTGGGCACACTTTTGCACCCATTGGCAGACACCGGTTTAATGCAGATTCCAACAGTATTAAAAAAATCTCATTAATCCGACTTTAATAGATATCAACAGAAGCATATTTAATGTCTCTAAGGGATGATCAGGTAGCTTGCTTTCACTCAGGTCACTGTATCTGCCGTTATCATGTGTCAGTACGGAGCTGGCTGTCGGATTCTAGATATCTGGATAGATGTGGTTCTTTGTCTTCCTGTCTTAATCTAGCTTTTGGACCTCTAATGAAGTCATTTGTAACTCAATTGCATTCAATTAGTATCGACTGTGGAGCTATTTATAGAGTGCACTGATGGCAGAACTGTTAAGAAAGTTGTCTCTCACACACCGGGGCATTTAAGCGATGACTTCCACTGCATTACTGTCACATTGTTTAGCATGCAGTCTCATTGCCCTAGGGAGGTGACTGGCCTGCACAGTGATACGTCTCTGTTGGCAAACATCATTGTGTGATATAATCGCATAAAATCAAGCAACCAGTGTGTTTCCAACAGCATGTTATAGGGTGGTGATCTGATGCAATGAACAGGCTCGACACTCTGCTAGAGGTCACATCGCGCATCTAGGTTCCAATCTGATGCACATTAAGAAAAGCTTGTTTTTGTTTGTTTTCTGATACATTTTTTGTCATGATTTTTACACTTGAACTTGTCTAAGGTTAAGGAAATGTCACAAATTATGAATGTCAGTGGTTATATTTTATTGTATGAGGCCAGATATCTTGACTTTTTTCAGGTCAGCGTTATGTTGTAGTCAGCCGTCAGCATATTTTTCGTGACATTATGATGTAAATAGAAAGCTAAACTCAGACTGTGGATCAGTTATTGAAAGAAAGTATGAAATCTCTGCAGGATGATTTTTATTTTTCATGGAAATGAGGTAGAAACTTGAAGATGCAGTAGGAAAAGTACAGCACCATTAGAAATCTGAGGTAGTGGTATGGTCTTATTGGTGCAGATATTATTAAGATTGTATTATTCCAGTTGCAGATGCTCCTTTTCTTGCTTTTCCAGTACTAGTCAAATGTCACCTGAAAAATAGTTCAGTCCGTTTAAAAATAAAGCGACTAAGGAGCTCAGTGGAGCAGTAGTTCTTCGTGTAAACGCCTGTGGTCATTTATTTTCAGCTAACATTGTTGACTTTTTTTCTCCAGTTTCCCTCAGTTGCACCATCTTGAAAGCATAACATGTATTAACCTAAGGGCTGGACTTTGGGTATATGTTAAGAAGAGTATAAATAGTCACTTGTAATGAAATGCATATCGGTCTATTTAGTGTTTTTTTTTTTTTTTTTTTTTTTTGGCAAGCCAGTGGAAATCAGTTCAGCGTGATGTAGCCTCAAACTGTTTAGACTCGGAGTGTGTCCTGCGTAATGCTATCTGAAATGCAGGTTTGTTTATCCTCCCAACCTTATCGAGTTACTAGGGAATTCAGGAGGCCATTTGGCACAGATTTTTACTGCTCGGATCTTTGTAAGCAAAAGTGTCTGCACTACGAGCTGTCCAACATGATTACCAGAATATCACCTCCTCTGCATCTCCATCTAAACTAGAACCTGCTTTTTTTTTTTTTTTTTTGTATTCTCTCTCTCACAGCTGAGGAAGTAGAGAGGCTGGCCGCCATGCGTTCTGAATCCTTGGTTTCTGGCACCCACACTCCACCCATTCGTCGTCGGAGCAAATTCGCCACGCTGGGACGCCTTCTCAAGCCGTGGAAATGGAGGAAGAAGAAGAGCGAGAAGTTCAAGCAGACCTCTGCTGGTATGATTTTCTTTATTTTCTGTTGATGTGAGCATGAAAAAATTCCTAGTAGGCAGTCGAACAACTATGTTTCTACGAGATACAGTGTCTAGTTGAAGTAAGAAATTCAGTGAATATCCTTTGGCCAAAAGAAAAATGCATGAAGTTTCAGTCTCCAGGGTGATTGAAAATGCAGTAAATTGATTCAGCAAAAGTGCAGCATTGGACTTTCATGTTTTCAGGTCTCTTTAGAGCGTCTTTGATCCTGTAGTCTAGTGTTGTCAGGGTCGAGTGAAGGACGGGCTGTTTTCAGATGTGGCTGTATTTTTATGTTGTTTTTTTTTTCTTGGTTGACACATCCTAAATTCTACTGACAGCTCGGTTGGACATGAGGAGGAGGCGTTTTGTCAGACTGCATCATATGGGTTCGATGCAGGATTTGCAGTTTTACAGAAACCTAAATCTGGTCTGAATGGGACAGGATGTTCCCAATTAGAAATATAACCAAATGACCATTTTCTGGGTGTGAATTTGCTGAATGAATCAGTGTGTGCTTGGTTGTGTTTGCTGTGACTACTTCACTGCTCTCTTTTAGTGTCTCTGGTGTGATCACATGACTTCATGTGGCATCCTGTCATATTAATCATTTAACACAAGCACAAAACATTTATTTGACTTTGCTTGTCTTACCTTTTCTCAGGGGTTTTGACTGTTACTCTGAATGATTTGCTTGAGGTCATATATTGTATAACATACTGTCGCTGGATAAAGTGGTATTTAACTCTTTAAAACCTGACGTTTCATCGGTGACACACCCTGCGCATATGCAGTTTGGATGGCTGTAACTCTTTCACTGTTTACGCAATTGGAAAAATTCCAGTAGTTTCTGAAACCTGAGATCTTGTGCTTTATAGTTTTTTTTGGGTGATTATGATGATTTCACTCATGCTTTGTAGTAGAAGCTGGAGAAGAAGTCATTTTAGCAGTATTATAACATGCACTAAATTGTAAATGATTACTAGATTTTGAAAGATCTGGAAAAATGGGCAAACAGACTCACTTACTTCATATTTTCTAACCTTTTTATAGTCATAAGAAAAAAAAAAAGTCCAGGCGGACCATTTTAGGATTAGGGTTTAAAGCGTTAAATGTGAAAATGAGCTGTACTGTAAAATATTTTGACTGACGTTTTGGTGTAATTTATAGGAAATTGTGTGCTTCATCCTGCAGGATTGGAGATATTGTCTGTTTATTTGTACATTCGTGTACAGTATGGTCTCTGATAACGTCACCTCCCCTGTTGTGCCGAAGGATAATAATGAGAGCCGCACAATAAAAGGGCTTTTTCTGTATTGATAGCGCTAATGCAGAGTGAAAATGCTTTGCTCATTCTTTTGTTATGCAGTTGTTTTGTTTGCACAATGCTGCTGTCTCCAATAATTCTTAAGCTACCATTGTTTTGTCCAGGCTCTTTTGAAAGCAGCATAATGGAGGATTATGAGTTATCACCATATCTCATTTGAGTGGCCTCTGACTGAAATATTTGTGCATTTCAAGCTTCAGATAATGTGCCATTTCATGAGAAATCCTAAGGCAGGTGCTTTAGATACAGTGATGCCACCTCATCTGCGTAAGCACTGTCACATCTGTTTCAGCGTCAAACATGAGCCCAACTTTTAAAACCCCAAATAAGAGAAATGTGTCTGCCTGCACTACCCCAGCAATGCAGTGAAGGAGAGAAGTCACATAATCCTGAGTCAGTGCAGTGAATTTGGATAACAGGAAGCAAGTCAGTGATTTCCTGGCTGTGGCTGAGTCAGGTTATGGACCGCAGCACTTTAATGGAAATTTGATAACAGTCTAGTTAAAGGAAAATGTTGTTTTGTGAGTCACCTTGGTTGCCTAGTATGTAGACAAATTGGAGAAATTTAGCAGGAATTCTTCAGGGTAAAATGACATTAAGGGGAAAGTTAGTGACTGGTGTTGATGCCAAATCATTTTAGTTGTTCAGTTGTGATGTCACCCAAAAATAATACTAGAATTAAAATGATAATAATAAAAATAGGACACTTTAAATGCTTATTCTGGTTCAACATATGCAGCACTCTGGCAGAAACAGTGCCATAAACATTAGTTCGGTGTCTATATGAAGTACAGTATAAATCTCCTCCTACCCTCAATAAAAATTTGTTTACTCTTAAAAAAAAGACTATTCTTACCCTTTTTTTCTAATCAATTATTTGTGCTCATCCTTCGTAATGGTATATATACTGTTACAAAAGTGATATACAGTGCTTAGCAAATTTATTAGACCACCATTTCCCTATTTATCTCAGAGACCATCCAGCGTTATGAAGTATTTTAATGCAGATTCTGTGATTTTCATTGAGTTCTCAGTGTTTTACCGTTTTTCAACAGGAATGACTAATTTCACACTAAATTTACCTTTTTATTCCCAAATTTGAGGCGACTCACTGGGTTCGTCTGAGAAGGCAGAAATTAATCAATCATAATATTCAATCACTGAAAGAAATTTTTCTGTCAAGGAATGCAAGTATGTGACTATAATTTGGCATCTTAATCAAGAAATAATAATGTGCTGTTAATTTTTTTTTTCCATTTTTGTTTGTAAAATTGTAAATTTGAAAATTCATGAATAACAGTAACTATATTTTAGCATAAAAATATCATTTGAGTTAAAAAAAACTTTGAAATACTGAATTATTATTATTATTATTATTATTATTATTATTATTATTATTATTATTCAGTAATTTCCCCCTGGGATTAATAAAGTATTCTGATTCTGGTTAACCATAACAGAAACATAAAAAAAAATACTTTGTTCATTACCAGTAATGTTAATTTAGGGCAGCTCTGGGATAAACCTTTATTCTTAACACTAGTCATGCTGTTAATTCACTGACTAAATTGGTTAAAATAACCAAAATCTTCATCTCATTTCATTGTTTTCTTTTTTTAATTGAACTTCCATACAAGTAATTCCTATTCAGAATCAGAAATACCCATTGCTGTTTTGCATTCATTCTTTTTCTTGTTTGTTTGGGTACACAGAGGCACAAAGCGCACCATAATGACAAAAAATATTACCATAAAGACTGGTTTGCAACAAAGAAAAATGTGAATTGATGTTTTTCTGCTACCTTAGTGTCATGTGTCGCACCACCGATCGGACAATGGAATAAAAAACCTATGCAGTATATGAATGGTGAAGAAAATGTAGTAATTGTTCACTTGCTTTTTAGTTGTTTTGTCAGTAATGGGAACACATTTCTGTTTATCTTGCAAACAGTTTAATTTTTGGTTGACCTGTTCCCCCACTATTGATCTGTGCTAAAATGGAACATTGCTCATTCTGCTGTTTATTGGCTCTCCTGGTGCTCTTTCAATTAGTTAAGACAAAGATGGCACCCTATTTATTACTTTTCCCTAAGGCCCGGAATAAGATGACCTCATTTTTACATGCGCAGGATAGCTGCTGACAGAACTGTGACCGCCACTTCACGTCATCTACTTCACCAGTGCTTGCAGGTCGAGCATTTGTGTGAATTCTCTAGGAGGTACAGTGGGTACTTTATAAACCTGTTGGTCATCAGTACCACCATTTATATTCACAAGACAAAATTCATACAGTCAAAGTAGGGATGCGTTATGCTCCGATCCCTCTACCTGCTGTCTTCTTGGTGAGCCAGCCAATGAGATTGCAGATGTTGTCATAGATAATTGGACAGTGAACACAGTCGAGGATTATAAACTTGTTGTGATATTAGGCAGATGAAGGCCAGCTCTAGGGAACTGTACTCTTCACCTCAGGAAGGAAGGAAGGAGGGAGGGAGGGAGAGAGGCAGAGAGGCAGGCTTTCGCAGTTGGAAGCCTTATCATCCTTGGTGTATTCTCACTGTGCTTGTGTCAGGAAGAGATCTCACCAGGTAAAATGTATGGATCAAAAGAACATCCGTGTGGAAGTTTGATGCTATCTTGAGTATTTGCTTCTAAATTAATTAGTTTGCTGATTTTTGCTGTGAAAGCGCCTCCCAAATTCACTTGTCTTTCATCATAATTTATCAAATAAATAAGATTTTGTAGCTGTCCTGTGATTTTTTTTTTTTTTCTTTTTGCGTACTGCATGGGGGTGAAAGATACATGTCAGATTACAAACCTGTGATATCTTCAGCATGTTGATGAATCTTGTGAAGCAGTGACCAGGCTCCTGATGAATGAGCCTGAATGCTTGAGCTTCTGATTAAGAAGATTGCATGAAAGTTTCAATACAGTTTTTTTTTTTTTTTTCGCGAAGCTCACGTTAAGAGAATTGCCTCGGTAAAAGCCTCCACTTTGAGCTATAGAGCCTCGGGGCTGGTAGGATGTGTTCTGACTATCTGGGTCACTTCGCAGTGGAATATATTTTCTCTAAAAACGAAGCGTAGTGTTCACGGATAAATACAGGCTGCACTCGCATATGCCAGTTTCATTTAATATGCTCTTAGCTCAGTCTCCCCAATGAGTGTCTAATCTTCTCATCTTGGTGCAGATTGAGTGGTGGGAGTGCCGGACCTTACACTACTCAGGCCTGAGCATAGGCTGTCCAAAATAATACTTGATTGATACTCGAGGTGATTGGAGAGCAGAGTCTGATTTTTATATTCTGACATGATATTACTGTCTGTAACATCTGTTTTCAGAGACATTCCAGGTCTTTCTTTGTGTCCATGAACGTACATGTTGATTCATCACTGTCTTTACACTATACTGTATAAACAGACAGATTAATCGGCACCAGTAGGACATTTTGGAGACTGATGGTATCAACAGAAGTCAGTACCAATAGGTTTTATTATTCTGAACAGGAAATACTGCCGCAGAGAAAAATATAATACCTTTAAAGACCCAATTTGATGTTTAGAACCACATTTATTGATTACGTAGAGACTAATGATCAGTGTTTCATATTTATTTATTTATTTATTTATTTAGGTATATGCCACCTTGATTTTAAGATGTTCAGTTCAATGCTTTTTAATAAAGTGAAATATACCATAGTTCATCTCAGACATCTGTAAAGCATTTTATATTAAAAATCTTTGGAGAGCAAGGTGGCAATGACATTATCAATATATCAGTCGTCAGTTTTCTCCTCCTCCTTTTATTATATGTTAGTGGGCCTGGACAATATGTTGAATTAATTCAATTAATCAAGGTTTTGCTTTCTCAGAATCCCAAAATTGAAGATTATTCCTATAGAGACCTTTATTGTGTAACAAAAATTCCAAATGCACCCTGTTTGTGTCTTATGATATATTAATTGTGAAGGTACCTCTCCGGTCAGATATGGCATATAATTTGAACCCTTTAGGCACCAGAATTAGGTTTTTTTGTTTGTTTGTTTTTCAGTTTTTATATCAAGATTTCAAGAAGCTGTTTCATTTAGTTATGTTGCTTGTTGCAGTATTGGCGCTTAAAGGGTTAATAAAGAGAGTGCATTTTCAATCATGTTTTCATCTTTCCTTTATGTAATGAGAAACTGATTAAAATTGACAATACACTGAAAAAAAAAATCTCAATTAAATTTTTAAACTACACCGATGGCCATAATGTTGGAATCATTTTATTTTCACACATTCCTCTTTTTACTCCCATCAGTAATCACCTTTTACCAGGTCTAATGATCACATACTGAGTCCCAGTTACACTTTATCTATCGAGACTGTTTGACTGTTGAGTGTTCTTAAGAAGGAAATATAAGGGTGAATCACATTGTTGTTATGCTTGCAAATGGATACTGTATGTCTGTTTGGAATAGGAGGGCCCCAGGAAGAGTAGCTGATGTCTGGCATCAGCTAATGGGGATCCTATTAATAAATAAATAATAAATAAGAATAAATCCCATTGTCACAATCATTCCATGAGAAGATATAAAAAAATTTTATTCCAACTTTGTGGATAGCAGTGATATTTCTGAGCTCTGCTTTTAAAGATCCACTCTCAGCCAACCTCTATTACACAGTGCATAAACAGACAGGAGTGATAAAGCTATAAGTGATGTTATTGCACAGTGTCTGCTGATTATTAGCTGGTCAAACTCTGAGACATGTGCATAGTTGGTGTGACTGGCTCTGAATGAATATTTTGGCACTGTCCTGATGAAATGAACATGAAATCCTTTGCACACTGCTTAATCCACTCATTAAATATTAAATTAAATGGTGTTTTATGCAAACCCAGACAGTGTTTTAACTGGTGGTTTAATGCTTGGCTGGTGCACAGACTGTGTCCACTTTAATATTCCCAGTCGTTTGTTCTTTTGTTTTATTAAGCACACGCTGTCTGTCAAATCTGAAGACATATCCTTGTTAAGGGTTTTGAGTTAATGGTATTGCATAACGGTGGACATCCCATAGCTGGCAGTTATGTCATAAACCTTAGAGTAATTACTTTTCATTTTGGATGAAACAGCAGTTTAATCCCTCAACATATTACAGCCCGGATAGTCTAGCATCGACCTATTAGCTCTGGGCTTCCCCGCGCTGGAAAAGAGTCATCGCTGATGTTTACAGAGATATTTCCTGTTTAGATCGACGTTATGTCTGTCAAATGAAAGGCTGATCTGTAGCAGTAGTGTTAAAATTAGATTTGACTCAATGTCAACTTTGTGTAGTTGATGATTTGCCCTTGAAGAATTTTGGGTTATGCAGACAGAGTAGCAATAACATTGAAAAACCATAAGGTAAAATGTAGCTGTTGTTCTTAAACTCTAGACAGACAGTGGTCAGAAGCTGTTGTCTCTCATTTAAAGAGGATTGTGGGAGTTTTATGAAAACTGACTGCCAAGATTCCTTATTTTGATCACATTCTCACAGTATTACGAGATTTGCTGTTATCCAGGTGTTGCTCAAATGACAGACATTTTTCCTGAATTATTTGTCAAGTCTCAGAACAGCTGTGAATTGTAACAGTCTGAGAATAGCATAGATATTCAGGGAGGGAGGAGTGAAATGTGTAACGCCTGCTTTTCTGCCTTCTTGTGCGGGGTGCTTTTTTGGAAACAATCTACTCAACTGGCTGCATTTATTCACAATGAGAAAAATCGGTCATTGATTCAGGGTTAAGTCTTTTAATAAGTCTATTTGTATCCCGTGATAGACATGATCTAATTTTATCTTTGCTACCTCCAGGGGGGGGAGGAAAAATCACTTCTTGATGGAGCTGCCATCATTAGCATCTCCAAATAGCACAGTTTCCTTTCATTTCACGCTGTATCTCCAGTTGTCCCCTTCCCAGGGCTCCAGTAGAGATGTTTCTGGTTATATGTTGGTGATATTTTGGTCATGTTCTCATCTTGGGGGGAAAAAATATTTAACTTCTGAATTAATTCTTGCCTTTAAGCCGATATCTTGTCTGCAAACTTGCTTAGAATGGAATGATTTTAAACAACTGGTATCTAGAAGGAGTCAAATGTTGGATGATAACTCACTTTAGTGTGATATTTGAGAGCACAGAAACACAGATTATCTCGATTCCTGTCTCAGAGGGCTGCCCATCTGACATTTGCATGCCTGTTGTCATGTATGTTTTTAATTTTGGACTCTCAGCAGTTGGTTTTAAATTCCCTACGCTGTTACTAAGAGCAAGGAAAAAAGAGGTCAAGCAGTCTCAATCGTCATGAATCCGTACGCAGGATGAATTTGCATTGAACATGCTGCCTTCTGACAGGGCTCTTGAGTTATACATGCAGCACACATGGCAATCTGTGATCTCCTTCTTAAGCAGGAGCTACAAAGGCCTGCAGGGAGGTTCCTGCACTGCATGCTCAAGGGTTGTGCCTGATCCTCATTTCACATTCTTAATTGGTTTCCATGCAGGGGTAGATTTCGAAATTACTAGCGCGATTTTTTTTGCAGCCTTTGTTCAGGCTTCTGATAGAAAATGTTAAACGCCTCAACTTTTGAAGGCTAAAAATAGCAGCAAGCTGTAGCTATGGGACATGCCATCTTGTGCATAATGCATTAGCATGAGAAGGGTTTTTGGAATGTGTCTTTCCTGAACACCATTCATGCACCATCTCATTTGTAAAAAGGATTATTTAGGCATTTAGATGAACTGTCACGGTTTAGCAGAGTGGTATCTTTGCAACAAAATCAAAGGTACGATTACCCCTGCTCTCATTTGCTCCATTTTCTGTAGAGATCTAGAAGATAAAAATATGATATCTATTTACAAGAAATATATATTATCATTGGCTTTTTGACAAAACACACCTTTGAGAGGGATACAAATAAATGTTTATTAATCTCTGGGGGGAATTCATTATCTATCAGCCCAAGAAAAGAAATGAAAGCAAAAAAAGAAAAAAAAAATAGATGAATCGAATAAAAAAAGAAAGCAATAGATGTGAGGATCTTATTTTATATGCAGCATTATCTCTCACGCTCTCCACTGATGTCTTGGTACTGTTGATATCAAGAGGAAAAATCTACAAAATCCTCTAAAACCAATGGCTTATGATAACTGAACCATTTTGCCTGGAGACCTTCTATTCTCATCACAGATCTGCTCTCTGTGTGTGTGGAAAATCCTGTTCGGATTTACGGAACGGGTTGGCCAAGAAATGTTGTTTTAATAATACCTTAAGATATGAAAGATATGGTGAATGACTGCATTAATGTTCTTTATCTCTTCAGCTTTGGAGAGGAAGATGTCAGTGCGACAGAGCAGAGACGAACTGATCAAGAGAGGAGTGCTGAAGGAGATCTTTGAAAAAGGTAACGTTTAATAATGCATTCTTTGTCTATTTGTTCCAGTTTAATAAAGTTGAAAACCGTGCTTTTTTTCTTGCTTTCAAGTTGAACTGTGAGAGGGGTTGGTGCGCTGTACTTTTAGTTATTCATCTCCTCATTAATCAGCCTCTGAAGTGCAGTCTTCAAGATTTGGCACGGGAAATTTAGAGATATGATCTTTCATTACAGAAATTTTGTAGCTTTTTATACACTCTTTGATCTTGATTTGATGTGCCTTAGACCCATATTCAGAGATGGAGCGAACATTTGAGGCTGACAGCAGGGGTTTCATGCCTCTAGGTTATCACAAAACAAAGTTGGTGGAGCTAAGAAAGTCCACTGACTTTTGCCAAGATGTGAAAAGAACCACTGAGGCCAAATGTGGCTTTAATTTCATTGTATTGTTTTACAAGTTAAGCTTGTAAGATTGTGCTCAAATGCACAAACTGCCAAGATATGAGAGAGAGAGACACAAAACAATTTAGGGTTTTTAATTATTTTTGTACTGTTTTACAACTTCTGCTTTTGTGACTGTATTCATGTGTACACAAACTGATCCACAAATACAAAAAGAATCGTACACTCATATATTTCATGAGCCAAGTCATCCTAAACGTGCAGTACTGTCCAGAATAAATGCCATCACTTGTGCACACAAATTGTCCCATTCCTTAAATGTTAATGGGGCCAGCTGTGCGTAAAATCTACTTCCCAATGGTAATCTA
The DNA here is from genome assembly GCF_902148855.1 of Sphaeramia orbicularis. NCBI lineage: Eukaryota > Metazoa > Chordata > Actinopteri > Kurtiformes > Apogonidae > Sphaeramia > Sphaeramia orbicularis. Next base: position 26,191,202 of record NC_043973.1, read on the forward strand.
ATTTCCATAATCAAAAAGCTTTTGTGCAATGCTTTGCAAATGAGTTTTTAGGCATGCAAAGTAAATCTTTGTGGCTCGTAACTGTTTGTTATCAACATTGACATCCCACTGATTATAGATTATGAATGACTTAATTAGAAATAACTGAGCTGCTATTGAGCCAGTATGTCATATTACTTACTATGTTGGTCTAGTCTGGCATCCTCAAAATAGAAATGGTCCCAATTGACCAAAAATAGGGTAAAAAAAAAAAAAAAAAAGAAATTCCATAATAGCAAAAATGTGTTAACCTTTCATCTGATTGGCTGCTGGATTGTAATCGGCTTTTATGTGGTTGGCACCTTTGTCTGGCACTCTCTGTGCCTGGATTTAACATGGGACACACTAACCACACTATCACTAGTCTGGCTCAGAAATAAACAGGACACGGCTCACAATCTCCATGGATAAACTTGGAGATTCAGTCAAATTGTTCTTCATGAAAATGCTCAGAAACTGTTGTTTTTAGGCCAAGTCTGAAGTTTAACTGTGCATGCCACATATAAGTGGAATCAACTGTTGAAATTAAAACAAAGGGATGGTGTAGGCGAGCTGTATCGGGAACAACACTGTCAGCCTTCAAATATGATCATGCAAAAACAATCAAGTGTCTCAATGCTGTAACAGTATTGAAGTAAAACTGCCTGGCTCACTGTGTCCCTGGTGTGTGCTGATAAAATGCTCTTGAGTTGTTAAATAGGCACAGCTTTCTTCTTTGTCCCACTTCGAACAGTCTACTTAGGAATTGTCTGTCTTCTGTTTAGCAACTGTTGAATTCCGGTCCTCGATGGACGGCAGCCTCTGCACTCAGGAGCCCCCTATTAAGTCATCTATGGTCCTGCCAACCAAGAAATCTGTTACCTACCCATCAGACCTTCAGGATACCCCCGCTAAGCCACTGCTGTACCACAAACAGCCTCCTGCTCTCCCCCCAAAGCCTTTCTCTCGGATCCCAAATCATAGCACAGGTCAGTTGTTGTACTTAAACACTTCAAGCTGTGGTGTTCTCTGTTTTTTCAGTGTGTGTGTGTAATGCAGTTTTTCTCCAGTATGACTGTTTCGTGATACATTTTGTTCCTCAGGCTGTAAATGGGATCAAAACACTCATGCTAGACCAGAGGTGTCAAACTCATATTAGTTCAGGGGCCACATACGTCCCCATGTGATCTGAAGTGGGCCTGACAGGTAAAATAACCTATAACTAATAGTCCAATTTTCTCTATATATTTTAGTGAGAAAAAAGTACAATTACATTATGAAAATGTGAATAATCTGGACAACCATGTACATGTACCTGAAATGTATTAAGAAGAATAACTGCAATTTCAGCATATTATGTCTCAGCTTATTATTAACACAACTTATAGATCACAGTGGATCTACAAACAGGCAGAATATTGTTAAAATTGCACTTTTCAGGTTCATATTCGTTCATGTTATTCACATTTTATTGTGAATAGATAGTTTCTTAATGTAAATATTTTCATAATGTAATTGTTCTTTTTTCACATTAAACCAAGCAGAAAATTTGGAATTCTTATTATTTATAGGTTATTATGCTATTATTTAGGCTGTATGTGGCCCCTGAAGTACAATGAGTTCAACACCCTAACTTTATGCACTGAGGGGCCAGATTGGACCATGTGGTGGGCCGGTTTTGGCTTGACACCCCTGTGCTAGACTATGAGTGCTTGTTCTGGTCGATCAGCCATGGTGACCATCAGTTTTAGTTCGTACCTGTGTTGCAAAACATGTGCACTGGATTATAGTAGTCTCATTAAATTCCCCTGAGGTTAGGTCAGCTAGGCTGTCTGTCATTGTCAATCTGTCACTTGGAGGGAAGTGGCATTACCCCGGCCTAATTCCCATCACCGCACTGACGTCTGAGCGATGTCTCATCAAGCATGAGCTCTGTTTATCCATGTCCACCAGTCATGTGATGCACATTAACCCATATACGAATGTCTAAACGTTTTATTCTTGTCTTTTTTTTTTTTTTTCTTCTCTAGATTCTTGTCAGCCAATGAAGTTACCCTGCATGCCCGGGGGAAAACACTCTCCTCCTCTGCCGCCCAAGAAAGTGATGATTTGTGTGCCTCCAGGGGGTCTAGACTCAAACTCCCCTTCTCCATCCCCAAACCCCCTCAGCGGTCTCTCCCAAAAGTGTGTCCCTCCCCCCCAAGGAATGCCACCCCACCACGGCACCTTGCTGCCCTCCCAGCTCGTCGGTTTATCCAGTCTCCACCAGAGCCATGGTCACCCACTCCAGCTTCAGTACGGCAGCTTGCACCCACCCAGTCGCATCATCGAGGAGCTTAATAAAACACTGGCGCTTTCCATGCAGAGGTTTGAAAGGTTAGTTCCATCGATGCTCGGGTCATTAAATGCAGTTGGCCTCCAGTCAGGAACGGGTCATTGATCAGCCTCTGTCTTCGCATCACCGTTCTATTTTAGTTTAATTTTTGAGAAATATTGTGTTAATGTTAATGTGGTTTGCTTAAACAGGGTTCCCACAGGGTCTTAAAAAGCCTTGAATTTACAAATCTGCATTTAATACCTTAAAAAAAGCCTTTAAAAGGTATTAAATTTGATATGGTAGGTCTTAAATTATGAGCCACCCGTTCTAACCCGACTTTTTATATTGAAATGAGGAACCAATTATTGCTAACTTTGCAGCCCCTAGTGAGAAATAACTCCAAACGGTGGGAATCAAGTCGATGGAGTAAATAAACATATTTTTCTAAATTCTAGAAGTAACAAATTTTTGCCAGTATGACTGTGAAATGAGTATTAAATTCTGTTCTAAATGGTCTTAAGAAGTCTTAAATTTAACTTGTAGACACATGTAGGAACCTTGCTATACCAACAAATCATCTATGGGAGGATACAATATTACAGGATTGAAAAATAAGAACTTTTCTTAGTTATTGTGATAATATTCTTGTAATAATAATTTTGCTATCCACACTTACACCTGAAGATTGACTGTTTAGTTGCATGTTCACATGTATTGATGAGTAATGTTGAGTTTGATTCTATTTAAAGGAATTTATTATTTTGACTTATGTTCTGCTGAACAGTTACCCAATTTCTAATAAAGATAGTCACAGCAATAGGCAAAATCTTTAGGCCACCTTTATCTAACGCAAAAAATCTGAACTATAGTCGTGGAAAAAATTATTAGACCACCCCTTGTTTTCTTCAATTTCTTGTTCATTTTAATGCCTGGTCCAACTAAAGGTACATTTGTTTGGACAAATATAATAGTAACAACAGAAATAGCTCATAAGAGTTTAATTTAAGAGCTGATATCTATCCATTTTCCATGGTTTTCTTGATAATAATCAAAATCACTTCAGTTCTTACATCAGTATCTATGGCATTGTACTGCCAAAAACAGTGCTTTAAGGCATTCCGTGTTTTCTTTTCTGTCTGTTTTAGTCACATGATACACACAGGAGTTAGTACTTGATTGCATAACCATTGTTTTGGATGACTTTTGATGTTCTAATATTTTTTTCTGCCCCTGTAAATGGCTTCTGTCAACTAAAGCCTGTATTTAATGTGATCAAAAAGCAGCCAAAATGTCAAATTTATGACATGACAACAAATGCAGTAAATCTGATAGTGTTTGAGCAAAAGATTTAAAGACAAAGGGGGGGTCACACTAAATATTGGTTTTGTAGAACCTATTTTTTCCCCCCTAACTTTATTTTTAATGCCTTACATGCATCCTGTATATCTTGGTTGCATCTCAATACAGAAACTAGAAATGCATGCGTTGTCATTATAACAATGCTAAAAAAACCCAAACAAACCCAGTGATGGCTTAATATTTTGCAAAGGACTTCAATATCAACAGGGGGTGCTTGAATATTCAATTCTGGGACTTAAAACATCTGTTAAACATCACCAGAGTACTGACTGTATTATGATTCACGTACCTTCCTTTTTGCTCGGTTTTCTTTTTGTGTCGACTTGACGGCTACTTATAAATATATCCTGATGTTATTGAGGTCGCATCCTGCCATGTATTGCTGGTGTACAGGTCTAAATCAGCACACTGCCTCACAGGGCAGCATGGCCTAATTTTAAAGTAAATGTGTGTATGTGTGGGCACAGGCGCATAGAGTGGGCGTCCCTCCAGCAGTTGACCTGACATAACATGACCAGCTGCTCTTTACAAGAGCACATTTCTTCTTGTTTGGAGAAAAGGGACAGGGTAGCGGATTGGATATTATGTAATCTTCTACATTAGGATCTGTCGCTCCAAAGCCATTTTGACAGAGATACGGAAGTAATGGTCCTGACATTGCTTATAATTATTCTAAAAGCTTGCGTAACAGTGTCTCATCATAAGACGCTCCAACTACACTGTGATTAATCAATCTATCAAATATGTCACCAGTGAGCAATTTGCATGAAAGACGACCTCTTGAAAGGGAAGTTACAATATAATATGTTGCTCTTTATGCTCTGTGTAGTTCAGGCATTTTCATAAAATTGTGTAGAACATCAGAAAATACTATTAATATTGTATTATAGCTCTTTTTTTATTTTTATTTTTTTTTATTTTTACAGTTTGATTCAACTGGAACTGGATTAAATTTTTTCTTATATAAAATTAAACTGAGAGGGTTTATAATCATTGTTTATCATATATTTATCTCACCTCAAAAGACTACAAAAAGACTATCATAATGTGAAATGTGTGTGTATGATATCTTTTCCCCATGTAAACTGGGTATTTGTTATTGAGGGTTTGCAGAGGCTCATCCTCTTAATAAGGCCAAACCGTATGACCATAAGCATGACCCATTAAATGAAGGCTCAGATTTGCTCTAAACCCAGCAAACATCTCTCCCTTTCTCTACCACCAGCTCTGTCTTACACGTGGGTGGCAGTCAGTGTGCTCCCCTGGACAGAAGAGAAGTGCCGTCTGTGATCATCGACTATGAGGACGACAAGGAGAACATGCCCAACGAGTCCGATTATGAAGACCTGCCCAGCATGTATAAGGATGAGGACGACGATGTAGATGATGATGACGACGACGACGAAGATGATGATTCCATATTTACAAGTGAGTGGCGCATCCACCTAAAATCTGTACTTGGTCATTACTGTGTATAGTACAGCGGCTTAATCAATGACTCTCTCCCCACATTCAAATCCAGACTCAAAACTCACCTTTTCAGAATAGCCTACCCCCCATAAACTCTAATCTCCATTCTACAACTTCATTTCTATATATAGTAATTATTTGTTTTAATCTGTTTATTTCTTTGTATTTTATGGATTGTTTGTTTTATCTTGTTGTACAGCGTCCTTGGGTGTCTTGAAAGGTGCTTATAAATAAAATGTATTATTATTATTATTATTATTATTGTTACCCTGCCCCCCCCCCCCCCCCCGAAGGAGAGGCAAGGGGTACTGTTTTTGGTTCGGTTTGTTAACACTCTAGCAGCAAAACTATTAATTGAATTCATACTATATTGGGTTTATAGATTACCAGTGACTCAGAATAGATGTAGTTACAAAGGTCAACATTAAAATTTTTTATGACTTTTTTTATATCTTTTTTTTCCCCCCATTTGCTTAAAATGGGCGAAATTTCAAATGTCTATTAAAAACATCAATTTTGTTTCAATTCACTTCGTACTTGGCACATATATAGAGGCAATTGATATGCCGACATCAGCACATGCATAGACATGATGACATCAGCTGGATCTATGCCAAAATAAGCTACAATATGTCTGAGGGGCGGGGTTTGTTGTGCCTGGCACCACTTGTTTTTTTGATGCATTAACAGTGTATTTGTCTTGGGAGGTGAACTTGTAATATTTTCGGTACATGTGACGTGATGACGCATTTGCTCATCTAGTCTTGATCTGTATCGCTGTTGGCCTCAACTTGGCAACTGGCGCTCAGATATTTTATGACCTTCAAAATATGGCCAAATCAGGATCTTGTGTGTATCCAGAAGCAGGCGTTCACCCATGGAAACACTTGCACTTAACACCCTTTGGCCAGACAGCTGAACTGAGCAGAACTATCTTTGGCACTGTGTAGCTTTTTTTCCACATAGGAGCATGTTGATGTTTTTAAAGGTTGTGATTGGTGATGTGTGATGAAATTGTTAGTCATGCCACATCATGACTTCTAGGGACATTGAAAATATGAGTCATGGGCATAGGTTTCATTCAAACACAGGAAGGATGCATTCAGTGGGGTCTGTGGTTCGTCATCCAAGAGATGTACATTGAACGCATCATTTCTTGCATTCTTGTGAATTTTATTTACCAATTTATGCCTCTTTCCCGCTTTGGTTTACAGTATGAATAGGAAAACACAAGTTCAGGAACTAGGTTATAGAATCTAAAATACTTTCTAATATTATAAATTGCATTCATATATTTATTTTCCTGTACCTTAACAGCTAGAAAATGTATTAACCCTTTATTGGGCACTCATAGAAATACTTTGAAATTAAAAAAAATTCAACCGTAGTGTGTTGTTGGAGGACATAACAAGACTTTATTACTTTTGTGAAATTAAAAAAAAAAAAATCTTTATTGTTAAGTAGAAAATCAAGGTTAATGAAGTTACCATATTTGGTTCCTTACCCATAAGGGGCAAAAAATAAAATAAAAAATCAAAGAGGTTTATATGAAAATACAAGAAAAACACATGTATGGTGAAAGAAGCATGTATATTAGAGCATCACTTTAAGACCAACATAAGTGCTGATCCAGACCCCTGTCCACATCCACATTCTCCCTTTGAACATCATTCCTTACATTAGTACCATTACTTCATGGTACCTAACAAAGCAGGTACACTCACTGTTCATGCATAGGTGGACCTTACAGACCCTGTAGACCACATTGGACCTGAGATTGTTGACTCACTGTCCTCACTGTTAATATTGCTGTCACTGTCTAATAATGTGTGGAAATTACCAAAAATAGTTACTTGCCCGATAAAGGATTAAAGTCTTGTAATATCTAAACCACAGCTAAACTAAGCATCTGGGTTAGTATGTCCTATTAATTAAGTGCTAACAAGTAGCATATTAAGAGGTCAAACCTGCAGCCTATTGCATACATACTTGGAGATCGAGTTGAAGAATTTCACAGTTGTAAATCCAACTCACTGGCTTTCCTTAATAACTTAAAATAATTTTTCACAGATTGCATCAAAATCATCATGTTCATGTTGCCAAATTTAATATTATATTTTATTTAGCACTTGTAGGGAGTTGTATACAAAGGCTGGATAAATTCTAATTCATTGAATTGTCCCATACTCTCAATAAATCACAGATTCTGGACCTAATATTGGTAGCATCTCTCCCAATTAGCAAGGTTTTTGGGGAGGTAACCTTGTTAAGATTTGTTGGTAAACAATAATCTAGTCATGATTCTAATAAATAAATGATAAAAAAAAAAATTAAATACATTTACACTAGTGACTCACAACCTTACTTGGTTTTGGCTGCTATTGTCCTGATGAACCTCTTCCTCTTTTTGGCTTAATGCCTAATTTTTTTTTAAATTTTTTTTATTTTTTAACCTGTCTTCACAAACATAACCTCAGAGGAAACAAAAGATATTGCTGACACAGATGACAGCACTGTGCGTCTATGGAGAAAATAATTATGTGTGAAGTTAGAGAGTTTTTTTTTTTTTTTTATATAAAATCCTCCGCCTCTTTCATGGTTTTATTTAGGAGACAAAAGCGTGTGTTCTAAATATTGGTGTTAGATCTTCCCCGACCTCCTCAAATCTAGGTCTACACTTAAAGATACCAGGAACTTAGAACTTGTTTTAAAAGCATTTTTTTTTTCCAAATGCATTTATATTAGTGTATGTTTTTAAGTGTTGTGCAAACCTTCAGAAAGTGCAGGATTAGCAGTGGTGAATTACTATTGTTTTTCTAGCATTGGTCATAAAAGAAGCAGAATAATGATGACATGAACTCGCAGGGAAATTTAGTTCATAATAAAATTAAAATGAGCAATTAATTATTTACCAAAATCATCATAATAGTAATTAAGAGAAAATGATTGTAATCCAAATAGTGGTAGTAGTGGTAAGGTAATCTTAAAGCGTTAGTAATATGTAGTCCAAATCCAGTATATAATGTATTTGGGGGAAAAAATGAATGGTGAACAGATGATAAATGAATACAGATTATATTTTCTACAAATGACGCTGTAGATTCCCACTTCATGCCTGCAGTCTCTCATATTTTTGTGTGGTTATGGGGGTTTTAGGTACACTGGCTCAGAAGGTGCTGAGGAAAGACTCTCTAGCCATCAAGCTGAGTAACCGTCCATCCAAAAGGGAACTGGAGGAGAAAAACATCCTTCCCATGCAGACAGATGAGGAGAGACTGGAATCTAGGCAACAGATAGGCACCAAACTAACAAGGTGAGACACACACATGCATTTTTAAACTGGAATACATTAACACACATGCTTATTTTACATATGTATCAAATACCTTACATAACCACAGATAGATGTCAGTGTGGCTGGAAAAAAAACCCCACAACAACAACGACAATAGCAGCAACACAAACTGTTCACTCTAACTGAGCATTTTGTTTTACCTTTGTGCTTTGAGCTGACAATAGCCCCATATCCTGGCTAATTTAAGCATGACTCAGTCCAAAAATCACTGCAAATGTGAGGCTTTCTTTTGAAACACTTTTATATCCTTTTTTTTCTGAACATCCGATAAGCTTTATCTCTTTAAAACAAGGCTCTGAAAATGGAGCTGACCTAATTTCAGCAATGCATCACCCTCTCTCTTTTTTTCCTTCTCTTGTCTCTTCTCTAGTGTGCTCTTTTCTCTCACTCTCTCTGTCTCTCTTCCTCTTGCCTTACTTCCTCCCTCGCTCACTGAATCACCACGGTGATGCATGTGCCAAACTATCTCCACCCGACTCCTCCACACAGCAGAACCACGCAAAGCACTTCATATCAGCAGTTTACACACACACACTGCTGCAGTGCGTACAAATCACAGGACATTTGTATACATATGTCGAGATCATAAATGGAAATTCTAGTAATTGAATAGATCAAACAACATGATGTTTTCCCCCAGCGGATTGCCAGCCCTGTTTGGTTTCCCTCTGCTCTTTGAACATGGATTGCTTGTTTGAATAAAGGGGATATAGTGATGTGCTGAAAGACGAAATGCCAGAGAATGAGTAAAAATGAAACTAACTAGTATATCATACATAGTCCAGCCAAAAAATAAAGTCACACACTCTACTATTTTGTTGGACGCCTTTAACTTTTGTAACAGCACACATTTGCTGTGGTATTGTTTTAATAAGCTTATGCAATGCAACAGCATTTATGTTGGCCAATTCTGGGCACATAATGTTGTAGAGCCTAAATCTGACCAACGGAAACAACCCCGGATCATAGTGCAGCCCCCACAGGCCTCCACCATGTGACGTTTTTCCATCGAAACAGAGTCCAATCTTTATGTTCTCTATCAAACTGATATTAGAAGCTACTCCCTGCATCAGTTAAGGTAAAAAAAAAACTTGTTTCCAGCTAAAATGTATGACTCACTGGAGTAAATACCCAATGGAGGGATCTCTTACCTATTTGCTTAGATCCATGGAGGGGGGACGGGGAGGTGGGGGCGTTGCTAAGCTGTGTATATAATTGGTTTTCCAATATTACTGCTATACTTGAAAAGACAGGAAATGCTTCTGTCTTGCCTTTTGATGTTTTTATTCTTAATTTGTGTGCTGGGCTATGAGGGCTTGTCTGAGGGTTTTTTTGTGCTGGAATCAATGCAGAAAAAAATCACAACAAACCAAAACAATTACTCTCAAAGTCGATACGTTAAAGACACTGAAATGGAAAGGGAAAATACTAATGTGTGTGTAGGACAAAATGTCTATACTAGGGCTATCAAACTTAACGCGGATTAATCATCAAATTCTTTTTATTAGATTAATCATGATGATTTATTTTCAATCAATTTACCCATCTGCAGCGCAGAATGACTCTGAATGTCTCTGGCAATGTATTTCAGGCAGTTTGTCCAAGTAGAGTTACCGTCGTGCATGCGCAAATGGGCAGTTGATCTGGTAGTGACAGGCAGCAGAACCAACCCATAAAGATGGATGACACTAAACAGCACGTTGGCCCTCTGGATGGAAATATGAGGACAGAAAATCCCCAAGACAGAACAGTTGTTTCAAGTTGTTTTGTTTAAACTGTTTAATAAACATGTGAAGTACATATATATATATTCCCTTCTTCCTTGAGTCTGTTGGCTCATGTAAAATGAAACATGATTAATATAGATTAAAAATGAAAGATATTTAATCATGATTAATCGAAATTAATCTACAGCAACCCTGTGATTCATTTGATTAAAAATTGTATTGTTTGTCTATAGTCTATACAGGAAGTTAGAGGCCAATAACAATAGTGGACTTTTACATATCAATATGATTACGCCGTCTCTAAGAGGAAAATGCTAAGAGCTGATTAAAAAAAAAAAAAACAACACAGGGAAAAATAAATAGCTATAACCCTAAAAAGAACAGTCACCTGCTGCTTAAAATGACTGCGGAAGGAATAAAAGATATGGAATATTGGTCTGTTCCTGATGGTATGTAATATAGACATTAATGTGAACTCAGGAGATGGGACATGATCAGGTTGGCTGATAAGAATACTGTAAAAAGACAATTAAGAATATTAACTGGACTCCAGTGAGCAGACCATAACAATATAATTTAGGCTGTTCCATTAAACCAACAAAAATAAATCAAATAACTTTGGAACTGATCTTCACATTTAACATAAACATCTGAGGAATTAGGTGGATTTTTTTTAATGTTATGAGCTATTATGTTTCTGCAAAGTCAGTACATTCACTTTAGAATGTGGTTTATTTACAATCAGCCATGATCACTGCCAACACAGGACATCATCTCTGTGTTGATTGATTTGATTATGAATATTGATCCATTGCTAATATGATCAAATATCACTTATTGCAGCTTTAAACTATTATTCTTCACTGTAGCCATATCATAAAATATAGTTTTCCAGTCTCAATTTACCCTAGCTGTTATATTTCCAAGCTTTTTGTTGATATTATGGCTGACGGAGCTTTAAATGAAAATAGTTGTGCTTCATTTAAAACAAACAGAGCTGAAATAGTTTTGTAAGCTTTGTTGAGTCTGTTTATAGTGATTGTGTTCCCTCTGATGTGATGCTGACATAACACTGCCATACAGAGGGCTGTTGTCTAAGAATCAGACTCTTGACTCATGTGAACAGTTGATCCTGGGGTGGAAATGTGACATGTCAGTCTGAATACAGCCCTAACGTCACAGGGCTGAGCGCTTCCAGATGACTACCACATCTAACAACATGGAGACAGTCATTGATCCGGTGCCTACAGTCTGTTCTACTGCTTCAGGGCCCTGACACAGTGCTATAATAAGATTCCCCCTTTCAGAGATCGCCTTTGGGTGTCTTACTCATTTCGGACACATAAATTTAGGACATTGGACATAGCCTGCACAAAATCCATCTATTTGGAAAAAATATATAATGGGGACAGTGTCTAACTGTCCTGTTCCTGAACATTTTAACCGTCTCATGAATGCAAAAACTCAACTGGTTAGTGAATTTTTCAGTGTCCTATGAGAGCTTTTACAGCTGCTTCTCGCTGAATTCCACCAAAGCTTGAATAAGATGCAAATGTCTATGCAAACTTTGCCAAAAACAATATTGAACTCCAGTAGTCCTAAACAAGATGTACTCAACATTAGAAAGCATTGAATTAATACATATTTAATATGGTTTGGGACTAACACATGAGGTTTTACTCTTAACATTTCCCAGCCAGGAGTTTTCAGTTATGAAAGTACTCATGCTGTGAGTCAAAATGTCAAGAAGACAACCTTGCTGGAAGTTGCTGTCAAAGTAGTGAAGTAAATACAAAGCAAAGAATGTGGCAGAAGATAAAAGAAACTCAAAGCGTCTCATACAGTGACAGACCCTGATGATGTGACCACTTTAAATGGACTTATTTGCAGCTGGACTCTATAGTGCTCTGTGTTTCTCTTACTGTATTGCTTCTGTAATTCTTTACTGACCTCTTGTTTGTTATTACGTGCTGACCTTGGATGTTTTGTTCTCTCTAGGCGTTTGAGTCAGAGACCCACAGCAGAGGAGCTGGAACAGAGAAACATCCTCAAACGTGAGTGTATTAGACTTGGAGATTTAGCATGATCTTGTAGCCGACTTACAAGCGAAAATTCAAAAAATAAAGTTAGCGACACACATCTATCTTTTTATTTTTCTTTCTTCGTCTGCCTTTTTTATCAAAGGCAGGCAGGCAACGGGGTTCCCTGAGGAGTCATGTCCAGAGAGACTGGTTTCTGAGCACAAACACGTGCAGTATCAGAGAGAGGCAGTTCTGTTGCCTGGGACTCTGCTGCTTTCACATCAAAGGCTGATTTACCAGCGGCTCCTTGCTCTCCCAGAGGCTTCTGTGTGATTGGCAGAGTGCAGGAGTAAAACACAAAGTCTGAAAATGAAGGATTCATGAGTGACGAGTCATGTCCTCCCTGTCACTTGTATGCATACAGTAACAAGGTTAAACAAACGGGGCTTTATTTTCACCAGGCATTGTCTGCCATCCAAATCTCTAAGCGGTGCTAGATATATACAGTATGTGTTTAGCACAAGCGCGAATGTGGTTTGACTGTTGAAGCTTCAGCAAACAGAAGCAGTGGCCCAGTATGCTGCTTGTTTACTCCTGTCTTTTCGTATTACTTGCTCCTCTGAGCTGAAGGTTTTTGTCTTTGTCCCTCTAAGATCTATTTCAGGAACAGAAGTACTCAGTGTGATTTTTTTTCTTTCTTTTTTTCCTCCCATCTTGAGTTGAAAATGGCATTCTGACATAAATAGGTTAATTGTTTGATCATAAACATGTAACAGAAAGTCCTGGGACAACTTGAAAGGAACAAGGCAATCATTCTCCCCTGATACACATTCCTAATAGAATTACAAACAGCCAATGATGGAAAGTATTTAATGTTTTAAGGAACATTCTCAGTTTAGTACACGTCCGTTCCCTGTTAATGAGCCATATTATGCAAATTGCGTGTTTGTTTCTCTTTTTGGTAATTTCCAGAAGTTTGCTAAACCGTTCACTATTTGTATATGCCTGTAATCCCAGAATTCTCTTTTTTCTTTGCAGCTCGCAATGAGCAGGAGGAGATGGAGGAGAAGAGGGAGATAAAACGGAGGCTATCACGAAAGGTGAGTCCAAAATAGATCCAAAGGTGTGAACCCACACGTGTTCACGGGGAACTTGTAGGGGGTAAACCGTTGGCCAAGATAAACAAACACCATGATGATGAGTCATCATAGTGAGAAATGAAGTGCGGTCTGTTACAGGGCTGACATAGTAGTTCTCAGATCTACCCCAGGGGGACAGCCGTGCCCTTGTTGCCCTTGGCCCTTCAGGATGTAGTCTGCCAAATCCTTCTACCCCATAGGGAAGTGTTGAACATGTTCCTGTCACTTTCAATTAAATAATAACACTTTGCGCACACCTGCAGATATGCTGCTCAAAGCAAAAAATCTCACAGTTGGACAGAGAGTTTTCTTGTATGCATCACATGCCTTATTGTATACAGTATGGCAGCTGTTATTCTCATTTTTCCTTTAATTATTCATGCTGTATTTGCATGTTCAGTTAAAAAAGCTCTTCTTTTTAACCCACCTACTACATGCTGGTTTACTTATATTGTAAATAGTGTTTTAGGCCTGCATTACTAAGTTATATAATTGTTTAAATCTAACATATGAATATTTGTGGGTTTTTAAAAGCATATGATGAGTTGACAGAGACAATCCCAATCCATAAAAGACATGACAAACTCTGAAGCTGAAACTGAAGCACTGTGGTACTGTTTCTTTCAAATGTTCATTGTGGTCGGTTTCAGATGCTGCAGCTCTTTCATAATTCATAGTTTGAGTTCTTGTTTGTTCAGTATTAATTGTCAGCCTTGTAAATCCAAGCTGGACTGACTGTACATATCCTGACCAAGGAAAATAAAATTCTCACTTTGTGCAGTAATCTACACCTGGCTTTTCTGCCTCCATCCATAATAATATATATTATACAGACTAAATGTCGTCTAAAATTAACATTTATTTGCAACATAGTATAGCAAACTATTACATAATCAAAAACAAATTCATTATAGCAAAAAAAAGAAAAAGTCTCTGTTTTGAATGTCTGGGGTCGCCAGGAATTTGTGATGTTAAAATGGGTTCACGAGCCAAAAAAGGTTGGGAACCACTGAGCTACTCTCTATTGTACTTTCCTAAATACACTGTAATTCTTTAAACCTTTCCACAGATGATATGATTTAAACAGCTAACCCTGCTAACCCTGACAGTGGCTACAACTATTAGAGAAACTGTTCAATAACAATTGTTTTTGCTTTTCTTCCAGCTGAGCCAGAGGCCCACTGTGGAGGAGCTCAGACAGGCCAAAATCCTTATCCGATTCAGCGACTATGTGGAAGTGTCAGATGCCCAGGACTACGACAGGCGGGCGGATAAACCCTGGACACGGCTCACAGCAGCTGACAAGGCCAGTATCACTTACTCTAATATTCCAGCTAAATAAGCTTTCAATCATTTCAAGAATTACACCATTATGCTACCCTTCCCCTTCTGTGGCTTGTATGACGCAACTCGTACCACAGGAGAGTAATGGTAGGAGGATGTGTTCCTCCTCTCTTATTACGACGAGTTCCACCTCAGCTGTTTTGCGCTCCTTAGTGAGTAAACACCCTGGAGCAGTCCTGCTGCCGCTCGCTGCCCGGAGGTCCTTGCTTCTGACTTTTAATGAGTTCTTAATTTTTGCGGAGCAGTGATGCTACCTCCCATGTGATGATGAAGCTCAGTCGAACATGCCAGATCGTACCTGAGGACTACTCAAGCGAAAAGCACGAGGTTTCAGCGTTTGGGTTATGCAACAGCACCCCTTACGTAAGCGAGTAATCGGCCAAACAGTGCCTCAGGACCCCTTAGCTTCAGTGCTCCTCTGTTGACTTCGTTCCTTCTTCTTCCACGTATAGCACAGGTTTAAATATTATTTGTTCTCCTCTTGAGTCACGTTGACTGAAAAACAGTGACATCCCCTGGCTGCGTTGTTGTTACAGATGACATTTCAAAAGGATTGTAATGTGTCAAAAAGAAAAAAAAAAGGCTTAATAAACTGTTTTATGTTATGGAACCTTGACTCATCTCCACTTTCAGATTTCTTTGTTACTCTTCTGCCTTTGGATAAGGCGTTCATCCATCTATTGCTCCAGCGGTGACACTCCTCGGAGGCAGTGATTCACTGTGCATCGTCACAAATGTGAATTTGTGTAACAACAAGAATGAGAAAAACAGCTTTGGTTCAGGCTTAAAACCTTCCTGGAAAATGCTGTTGTTAAAGATGAAGCCTGTGTATGTAATTACACCACAGTGTCCCCTACTGAAACAACAAGAGCACTGCTGGCTTTATTTCAGTGTGCTCTGTTTTATAGACTTTGTCACATTGAAATCATACACTGTTGCTGCAACACAAATAAATATAACTCAGCATTTCTAAAACACAACTGTTCACTGCTGTGTTTTCTTCTTTTCCAGTTTGTTATATTACAACTGCATTAAAGTCAGAACAGAAGCTGACTTATCAAACAGGCCGGCAGCAGATTATTTATTGCTGCTCAAGCTTTTTGATGTTTCAAGAGGAAACTGAATGCTCTTGTGATGTGAGAAGAGTTCAGCCGAATCATTCATGGCCTCGAGATGAGCGTAAATGATGCATGAAACATGCTGGACTCGAAGCTTATAAACTGCAATGTGTGGACTAAGCCTTTGCAGCTCCTCTCAATCTTCCTTGTTTTTATTTTTATTTATTTTTTTTATCTTCTGCAGGCAGCTATACGGAAGGAACTCAATGATTTCAAGAGCAATGAAATGGAAGTGCACGAGTCAAGTCGCCATTTAACCAGGTAATGTGCACTCATACAGATCTACCGAACCTATGAATGGACCTATACACTAACTATGCATATAAAGCTGGGTCTTTTCTTTTTTTTTTCCCAGATATTGTCATTTTTTGCGTAAGGTGGTTAAAATATATGAAATTGTCTTTTTCTATTTGTCCTCAGGTTTCACAGACCATAGTAGACCAACACTGTCTCGAGCAGTGCCAGACTGGCGCTCTCCTCCACTGAGAACCTTAAGTGCTGGACAGTAAAATGGTGCCCATTTCTACAATAAGGCCATGTCTTCTGAAATGCCTTTTCAAGACCCACACAACTGAGTCGGTACTACACCCAAGATGCAGAAACCCACAACGTCACTCTCTGTAGTAGCACATAATGACTCCAGTTGATTCATACATTGCCCCTCTGTGGAATTATTCGACTGTACCATAAACTTCTCTGCTAGGCTGTCTGGCAGGCAGGACAAACGGCTTTGATTTGCAACTGATTGACAGTTTCTACATCTATGAAGGGCAGCTGTACCCGTGAGGCCCCATCTTGGTTCATCAATGACAGTGGACTTGTTCTATCCCTCTTCTTTATTATCCTGTCACTCTGGGCCCTGGAGCCCTTCAGGACAACTCTATTGAAGGATGCTGGGTTGATTGTTCTGATTTCACTCCTGCAGGAAATCCATCTTTACTGCACCTGCTGGGACTTTGGAAAAGGCTTAGAAAGCGGCTGGAGAGGAAGGTGGAGTCCAACTTTAGAATCATGTGCAATATTTTTTTTTGCTGCTTTTCTTAGGCTCTAGCACCCTCTGGAGTTCCCTTTGTGTCATTGCTATGTAGTACTGATATCTCTTCCCTCATATGTGCAATTACCGACAATTTTGACATCTAATTGCTAACTGTGAATTTGAGAGTTTAGGCGAGTCCTGCTCTCTGTCTAAATGTACATTTTGTGTATAGTGAGAAATGAAAGGAACAAAGTTACATTTAAAGAAAAATCATGCTTGACCAAGTTTCACTCATGTCACAATCTTATACATTTAAAGTAAGAATTGCCACTGGCAGATGTATTCTGATTCCAGCAAGTGCAAGAATTATTTGTTTTATATGATGAAGTTTGTTTTTGATAGAGGCACTTCAGTCACAAATAATTAATTTACATGTGTTCACATGTCCAAGCTCTTTTAGACTGATTTTTTTTTTTTTTTTTTTTTTTGAAGAAACTAAGAGCTAGCTTCACTACACTGTCTGTTTAATGATCTTTGCTCATAATGTGCACTGTATGATACACTTTACTTTTGTACTCATGTCATTGTAAGCTTTTAACCAAGCAATATCCCTCGTATGTATGTAGAGAAACGGTTACACTGCAGGTGTACCCCCGCCACCATTTTTTACTGTGCTTATACACAACACCTCACTTCAGGGTTTTCATTTTTTCTTTTCTTCCTTTCTTTTTTTTTTACTTAAGGAAAGCTTTATCCAGGATGACTTTTATTTTCTTGACTGAGCCACTTAAAAATCTACCACTTTAACAGCTTATAGACATATTCAGGCAATTGATTTAGTTGTCAGACCTAGTATAGACCACGTTGCATTCTCAGTTCTGACGGAGGAGTAATGTAAATTTAAGTGGGTTCGTTTAGTCAGGATTTTTAAATTTGTATTGATAAAATTCTTTGCACTGTTAAGGAGTCTGGCTTTACAATGGTCACTGTTTTAAGGTCAGGGCCCATGTGTGTAAAATATTTCTAGATTTCTGATCTGTGACCAGTTTTCTCTTCATTTGAATGGTCTTGTTACCTGATCACTGATCCTGCAGCAGTATTCGATGCTCATAAGCTTTCTGTACACAGAATATTTTTAGTATTTTTTACTGTATTACTTTTAAAGTTGCAATATGAAATTCTTGTCTGAAGAAAAGTATGTAAAAGACTTTTGGCCACCTACTGTAATGCATCTGTTTGCAAAGGAAAGCATTCTCCCTTATTAAGGTATTGATTGGTGATGGATAGATAACCCTAAAAAAACAACAAACCAAGGACACAGAAAATTGTTTTGCACTTTCTGTAATAAGGAAAATTCTTCTTGTTTGTTTTTTAAAATCAAATATGTTACCAGGTTGTCTAATTTGGGAGACTGAAAAACATGGAGTATTTTTGTGTAAGAACCAGCTTTTGTGTGATTCCAGCATCTTGCCATCATTTGAAACTCCATCCACAGTAGATTATAATAGGAATGAATGTATACAAATACAGTTTCCCTTTTCAGCTCCAAGAAACAACCTGAGCCACTGGGCTGAGCATGAGGTTATCCATTTTGCTGGAATCAAGGAACATGAATTCAGCAATAATCTGTTTTCTTTACATGTAGGTGGAGCAACTAAACAACTTTGAAAGTGTTGCTTTTTTTTTTTTTTTTTCATTTTAAAATACAGATGACCATGTAAAGGATACATCATGACAATTAAATTTAATTTCTGAATGC
The DNA here is from genome assembly GCF_902148855.1 of Sphaeramia orbicularis. Taxonomy (NCBI): domain Eukaryota; kingdom Metazoa; phylum Chordata; class Actinopteri; order Kurtiformes; family Apogonidae; genus Sphaeramia; species Sphaeramia orbicularis. The sequence goes on from NC_043973.1 coordinate 26,209,805, forward strand.
ATTAGCATTGTGTGGTTTATCATTTTGGTGATTTAAAAAAAAAAAAAAAATCCACATTTCATGGTAGAAATGGCTTGTAATCAATAATTATTTTTCATGTACAATACTAAATCTACAAGTATTGTTTTGGCTTGTTTAAAGATAAGGTCTTGTTTTCAACTTTAACACCATTTTATTCTAGTCCTGTTTTTATGTTTTATTCCATTCCTGTGTCTGTTGAATTCCAACACAAGCACACCTTATTCATGTCTTATTTAAGAAGGAGAAGTGTAAAAACCACTACTGTGGCCATCGCTATCTTCTTAAAATAAGCAAAAACAGTGCAATTAGCTAGTACTGCAAAAGTAGGCATCATTGGAATCAAAAAATAATTATTGAAAAAACTGGACTTCTGCTCTGACAATGTTCCCAAACTCTGAGGACTGGTTTTTCTATCAGGACAATGCTTCTGGCCTCAGCTAGGTCAATAAAAGTGTGGATTACAGACCACCAGATGAAGACCCTGTCATGGCCAGCCCAATCTCCAGACGAGAACCCACTTTGAAAACTTCTGGAGGAAGATGGTTGGTCACAAGCCATCGAACATTGCTGAGCTTCTTAAATTTCTCTGCCAGGAGCTGCAGAAAGTCATCCAACTACAATGGTGGAGAGGCAAGACATGTGAAAGCTGTCATTGAAAATCAGGGTTATTCCACCAAATACTGATGTCTGAACTTTTCCCAAGTTATTGTGTTGTTTAGAAATGAATATGAACTGGTTTTCGTTGCATTATTTGAGGTCTGAAAACATTACAGCTTTTTGTTATTTTGACCATGTGTTGTGTTCTGCAAATACATGCTCTAAATAAGAATACTGTTACTTGGAATTTGGGAGAAATGTTGTCGGTAGTTTAGAGAATAAAACAAAAAAGTTAATTTTACTCAAACACATACCTATATATGGTAAAATCAAAGAAAGTTATAATTTTGCAGTGGTCTAATTTTTTCCAGAGCTGTATAAATAGGTTCATTTCAGTGAGAAGCATGGGGGATTTTGCTAGTGGAACAAGCATCCGGTAAGAAGTTGGCTACAGAACACATATTACTGATTTATTTTTTTCTTTTTTGTTTTAAAATAGTAATACTCACTGAATAAAATGCACATCCATATCAAAAATAAACCGAGAAACTATTGGCACTGCTTATTTTCCATGATAGTTTTATTTGCATGAAATAAAAAATGTAAAGTGTAGATGGAAAAGTACATTAATTTATGGAGCTACACTTATGATTTTTTTTTTTTTTTTAACATTTTTTAAACTTTTGTAACGCATTACAAATTCTGAAACTAGGAGAGAACACAAAACTGAAGATATATCCTCCTGAAACCCAGCAATGCATTTTTGTCCTCTGTAGGGGACAGCTTTACCTACTAAAAACAATGCTGTCCACTGCAAAGGACATTCCAAATAAATAAATAAGAATTGTATTTGAAAAACTGTTGCATTATGCTTTTTCCAATCAAGACAAATATTTAATGTAAAAAAGCCTAAACATTTTTGCTACTTTCCTGGGTCTCAGGAGGATATGCAGGCTTAACCACTTCTACTAGCAGTCACCTAAAAGCTGACACCACTAGCTCATGCTCTGGGTCACTGTGTCCTCAACAGGAGGAAGTTTGGACCAAACTTTGTGCTTTTCAACACTAGATGGCGATAAATACAATAGAATGTGAGTAGGCAGCGCGTGCCGGGCTCTGTATGGCCTTGTGAAATGGCGTCCTGATGAGATGGTGCTCAAGTTATTTGCCTCGTCACCACAAATCTAAGATAATTAGCCGTACAACTGAGATCATACAGAAATATTCTACGGCTCTTTTTGGAACATATGGTCACTTTAGTTGAATTGTGTCATTAGAAGCGTCCGGTTCGTGTCTGAAAGTTTGTTTCTTACGTTCAACAGCTGACACCTGACGACTTACGTATGTTCCGGCCTCTGCTACTTCTAGCAATACGGTATTTTTTTTTTTTTTTTTTTTTACTGTTAACACACAGGTAGCAAATAGAGATAAGAGGGCACCAGATAAGGGGACGTACTTGTGAGCTTCAGCACCAAACATTTTAGTCGAGCTGTGTTTACGCCTCTCATCTGTTCACCGCCTCACTTGACTGAAACCACAGCAAAGGTTTCTGGGAAATGTATTTTTGCTGTCAAACGCGGCCGCTGCGTGGATGAGCCACATTGCACTACACTTCCCACAATCCACCGCGTTGTTGTTAGCGACCCCATCTTGTGTCCTCCTCATGAATATATATCAGCCAGTATTTGCGTAGGAGGTCGGCCGACGTTCATTTCATATTCTAGCACTGTATTTTGGTCCAAATGGGACGCACAGTCACGTCTCCGCCCTGATCTGTCCCTGCGCGCCCAGCCTCTTCCCAGCGAATTCAATCGGTAAAATGTTTTTAGGAGCAGCGGAGAAGACCCCGACTGGGAAAAGGAGGCAAGAAGTGAATGACTACTAGTGGGATAAGTCAGCAACACCGCCCATTCGGCGGACATTTACCACGGTGGGCACTTATTGAGGCTTTTAAATGTAGAGGTTGTAGGTAACCAAGTGCGCACCGTTATTTATTTAGAGTGGGGGACTTTTCATTGGCAGAGATGGAAAGTGTGCAGGCTGTCGCTGAGGATGGCGCGTCTGATGGAGGCGCGACCAAGTTAATGAAGAAGCCCAGTGGTCTGTCTGTCGCCCGGGGGACTCCAGCCGATGATGGCGGTGGACATTTAGCACCCTCCCGCGTAGATGCGAAGAACGGGGATAGTCTTTCTCATGCCGCCTCTACAGCGGGATCTAGTGCGTCAAACAGAACTGTGGCGTCGAATGGCCGGGGCTCATCCAACAACTCCAGCTCTCTCCTGTTGAGACGGAGGCGCTTGAAGAGGAACCTCTCCGCCGCAGCTGCAGCCACCGCCACCTCAGCTGTCACCGCCGCCTGCGGCACCAAGATGAACTCGGCCCTATCCTCTGCGTCTTTACATACCCGGAGTCTGGATAGGAAGACTCTGCTGAAACACCGACAGAACATGCAGCTGCAGCCAGCGGATCGCGAGTGGGTGCGAACCGATCTCCACCGGGGCTCCATACACGTCCACGACAGACTTACGCCGTCATATCCCAGGCCGGTCCTTTGCACTTTGGACACCACAGCCGGCGAGGTGGCGCTTCGTCTGAGTAAACTCTGCAGTAAGTCGAGTTCAGTTATGCGCATTTTTTGTAAAGATCCCCCCAAGACTGACCAAAATGGCAACTGCAACGTGAAGTATGAGTATAATGATAATCCGTGCAAGGTGGACGACGAGTCAAGTCTAAAATGCACCCACCTGGCTCCCCTGGATTCCACAGAAGTAAGGGGGCATCCAAGTGACAGGTTGAGACTGCTGCTAATGGAGAATGCTAATGAGAGGCAAAAGCAACAGGACGTTGATGGGAAACTTTTCACCCCTGAATCAGAGTCACAAGACAATATAACCTGTTCACTGTCAGATTTAAACTCAAACTCTAACATGGATACCCCCAATGATGATGACTCAGAACACAGGAATGGTGCAGACAGCTATGGATTAAATTCTGGCTCAGATGTGGAGAGCAGTGCATTTGATGACCTTAGCTCTGGAGCCCGGCTCAGTGAGCACAGGGACTCCCTTAGTGATGACATGATTCTGGGTACAGAGGCATCCATCCTCAGCCCCTCATTTGACAGTGCCACAGAGGGCCATGATATGTATGGCAGCTCATCGGACGAACTGGAGTTGGACTGTCCTACATCGAGCACTAGCATGGACCCCATCTCTCAACACCACACCAACGGCATCAGTGCTGTCTCTGCCAACTACAAACAGTGCAACATAGGACATTTAAACGACATGACAAACAATATGGGGCCAGATAGCAGACACAACCCACACAGTCTGGGCAGTCTGCCACCCAGCAGTAGTGCAGGCTCATTGTCAAGAGCCTGTTCCACAGGTAATACACCTGACATCCAAGATCCTGGCTCTGGCCTAGGTGCTGTAAAATCTGGGCTGACAGTTGACCACAATGGAGATTCTTGTGATTCCATCCCCACATTATATGTCCAGCTGCATGGTGAAGCTGTCAGGAGGCTTAGCCCAGATGAGAGGCCTCTGCAGATTCAAAATGACTTTCTATTTAAGCTTGGATTTAAGGACCCATGGAGAGTTCAAGAAGAAGGGCTTAACACAGAAATTGGCTCCTTGTTACGTTTTTATGCAGGTAAGACATTCACCAGTATTTGAACTTTTGCATTCGGATACAGTGCACCGGGTTTTGATGTGTTTTAGGATTAATTAGGGCCTCAATATTTGCACAATGCATAGTCTAGACACTGTAAATCCTTCAATTTGTAGTTTTGTAACAGGTTGTCAACCTGTATCACAGGATGAAACAAGTGCACTCATACAGGTGTATGTACCATTTTATTTATTTAACAATTGAGCAAATTTTTATTTATTTTTTTAACACAAAAGATGCTATTTCGAAGGAGGGTGGTGTTGCATATTTCATTTGTCCACTGGACAATCCACAAGAACACTGGACCACATATTTCTGTTTCTACACATTCGATTAGAATGTTGTCAGACAAGATGAGTGCAGCAGACTTTTTCTATTAACTGCACTAGCAATGATGAAATAATCATGAAAACTCATTAACCTAAACTTGCTTCACAGTTACAGTTAACTACGCTGAGATTTAACTGTGGCGGCATAAATGTGTTAGAGTGAGGTCATCATCCAAAGGCAAATCATTTGTCAGATCTACCTTGCCTTTGGGAGTTCCTTTAAATTTTTAGATCTATTTCTTTTTGTTTTGTTTCTTCCGGCATTGACTGTCTTTGTTGGACCGTACCAACACACTCTGCTCCCATGGACACGCATGACATCGCCACAAAGCCATCACCACAACTTATGGTGCACAGACATGGGGCCCTTTCCGGCTTTTGCCCCATTATCATCCTAATGAAAAGCCTGAATGCCTTTGTGGTTGGATGGAGAGTAGGGGTGGGAGCGGTATGGCTGAGAGGACCATAAACCCTCTCTGTGGACTCAGTGAATTCTGGTCATTGAGATGCTGCACAGTGCCTGTACTATTGGCATCCAGCTCAGCTACTGTCACACTAACTAACACCCTGCCAAGCTGGGTTAACATGCTCCTCCAAAGCTTAGGAAGCCCCTTTCTTCACTGATGCTGCCTCCACTACTGCTGTCGTAGCTAAGGAAAGTGAGATGGCACAAGGGTTGTGGGGGAGAGGGGTATGTCTGGTTGGGACTGTGGAGAAGAAGCTGCTTATTAGGTCTAAAGTCTAATGTGTGAAAAAGAGAGGGAATAACACTCTTTAGCTTCCTGTCCCGAGAGGCTGTTGAACTAGAGGTCACTCAATACAAAACTGGAAATGGCTACATGTGCTTCGGTTCACACTCAGTCACATGTGTTTTATGACCTATTGTGCTTTTGGTTTGCTTGAGGTAATGCTAGAATGATTTAACTGAGAAGCATCATATGGCAGGCCGTATAACTGTGCATGGATGTGCATTTAGGGAAAACAGTTGAATCCTGTGTGAGAGTGTGCAATCAGCTGAGCTAGAGTAGCAGCAGCCGCTAAATGTGTGCAAAAGGAGCCCTGATGCCCCTCCTGAGGCCAACGCCCCCATATCCCATGTGAGACAGCTTAACTGTGGTCACCTGAGCTCTCTCCCCAGCCGCCGTCAACACCCAGGTCACAGTCTTAAAAGGCCTAATTCTCATTCAGCCACATGAAGGATAGTGAAGATTTATGGGAGTGACATGCTCTTTACTATCACGCACATAAATGCTCTAGCACAAGCACTGTAAAAAGCAGGCAGCACTGTGACATGTTTCGCCAGCTCTTTCTCCCCTTCCCTTACATGATGAAAGCATGTGAGGAATGTACGCTGGCTCCTCTAGAATGTCAGGCACGTCGTTGAGAGGAAGTGGAGTGAGGGAGGCGGGGGGCAGTTTGTATGAGGGGATACTATGCTGACACATGTTGAGCTGACTTTGAATGGTTGTCCTACCCAGATAGTGAAGATAGGCCCAGCCTCAGCTGAGTTGCTGGCGGCTATTCAGGCGCAGCTGCCACAACTGTAGACCCCAGTCGCACTAAAGGCCTTTTTGTCTACAGGCCTGTTCATGCAAAGTGGCCTTTGATACAGGAAGTCCAGTATCTAAATTCTTTTATTGTTGGGCTCCTCTGTAAGACAGCACTGTGTAACTTTAATGTCTAACCTAGATATCAAGTGCAGTATATGAGCAGCAAGCAAACTTGAGTGCACCTTTTTAATAAGAGAGACGCATGAGGTACTCAGCACTCAACACGATTAGTGAGGCAGGAGGTGATGAGATGAGGCTGTTGAGTCGTAGAGTCGCCATAGTGCATCTCGCCACCCTCTTTGGACAATGCAGAGGCCAGTCTGACTTTGAAGGGGTCAGGTCATGCTTTGAGTCCACAGACTCTGAAATGGCCAGATGAGAGAATTCACTTCACCCAGCTAGGCACACGAACACACACATACACATGTACAGAAGCCCGCCTAGATCAAAGGGCCGCTGTCCGCTTTGGCAGGCTGACGAGTGATCCTTTCAGAGCTGCCCACACAGGAGCCTCTTGTAATGCCCAGCCAGCTTTATTAAGAGTTTGAGTACAAGAAAAAAGAGAAAAAAAAACACACAAGCTCATATAATCAATATGTGTGCACATTCTGTTCCTGACAGACCCAAAATGACAGAGCTGTAAATAAAATAAGCTAGTAAGCCTCCTCAAGAGACTTGGGTTGAGCAGGTTTACCTGAGTCTACATTGTGACAGCAATGATTTAATTGCTCACCCTGGTAAAAGTATAGGTTACAGGTCAGTGTAGTAATAGGACTGCTGCTCTGTGGACAGGAGATCCTCAGCCCAGCAGGTAATGAAGTTGCCCCCTGCTTCGATGGTTCTGTTCCCTTTACCCAGAGGTACTAGTGTGTGTGTATGTGTATCTGTAGACTTGTGAGAAAAGGAAATGGCATACTGAACCCTAACACACACTGGCACAGGGTTTCCCTAGAGGCAGAGGACCCAGAGTTCTTAAAGAAACCAAAGCAGCACACTAAATAATTTAGATTCATTAGCCTACTCAGCTTTGCAAACTCTCGTCCAGGCCTGCGTGTACTTCAGCATACTCACTCTTTTTTTGTGAGCTCTCTACTTACCCTATTAAAGTTAAAATGTTTGCTTTTTAAAAGCAGTTCCTTGTAAATCCAAAGTGGTGTTAAGATTTGGCCTGTTTTTATGAGTGAAATTAATGACTACTGGCATATACTGGCCTAGAAACTATCAAGGTATTAATTCCTTTCAGCTCCATGCAGGTTTATAGCTCCAGCTCCTGTGAAACAGAGTCAGGGTCGATAACAGTTTCAGCATGCTGCACCCAATTTTCAGGTAATTCCCATGTTGGTTGTCAGTGTGTGCCAGCAAGGTGAACTTGGCAGGAAGAATTGTTGATGCAGAACTTGCGAAGAGCAGAGATATCTGATGAAATATTGCAAATAACAGCCCTGTTTTTTATGTAACAAAAGTTGGATACTGTATGAATATTTAGTTTTTAGCTGTCAGAATGTGCATGTGTCTATAGAAGTAGATGTTGTTATAAATTTGCCATATGTGTTCAGAATTAGTAATGAGAATGAGGCCATTTCAGTAATATACAGTCGTATTGCGTCATTTCAGTATAGTTTGCTCTGCAGTGATTGTTCTGTTACAGATGCTGATTTACTAAATTAAAATAATAACTCTCCCCTATTACTTTGGGACCTACCCGAAAACTCTGGCAAATCATCAGAGATACTGTATATTTGATAGTTTTTTCATTATTATGAATTTATTTTGGTCATCGTCTGATATAATGTCCCTAAATCTTTGAATGACCCGTCACATTGTTGAATGACATGCTATTATCGTCTCACTTAAAAATAAATGCACTCAAATCATACACAGAAAAATCTCACTGTCTTATGTGAGTGTGTGTATTTCCGTGTAGATACAAGATGTTGACGCTTGAAAGACAGCTTTTAACGACTGATAGTTTGGTCACTAAAAGCATTAAAGATTCTCAATTCCACATATCTTTCTGCTCTTACCTCAGGCATTCTCTGAGGAGGCAGTGGCTGGTGACGTGATGACTTAAAGGACTCTGCAGGGTTTAAAGGCTTAATGAAGCTCCCAGCATTCTCCAGCAGGCTCTGTGCAGCAGCTATTAAGTAGAGAAACGCTCACTCTGTATTGCCGGTGCCGCGTCGTTGTCTTCGTACAGTCAGCACGCCAGATTGGTCCCGAACTCTCACTTGCATCTCTACGAAAACATTGAAACTGATGTGTCATTGTTTAGTTTGGTCATAATTCCCCACTGGTTTACTTTGAATGCGTTTTGTTATTTAAATGATGTTTTACCAGTCAGAACGGATTAAGGAAATGCTATATTCAGGTGTCAGTTTCCTTTATATTTGGGAAACATAGCTTAGAATATCAAAAGTAGCATGTCTCAATGAATACAAACGCGCCTGGGAGAACTTGGAGAAGTGAGGCACTAGGCTGCGTCATCCTTTCTCACATCCATGTCCTCGCCTGACAGCTAATGGTCTTTCTAAATGGCCCGTTGCTGACTCATAATGTAATTGTATAATCAGATTTCACACGTTCCAGAGCTTAAATCCAATGCGCATGTGTCGGTGTGTGATCAGGTTGTTGCATAGTGTGCTTGTGTGCCCAAGATAAAAGTGAGCATCGACTAGAATATGTATTTTGATGCGTCTTCACGTGCGAGCCACACGTGTAGAAGTGGTCTTAAATGGAATGTGGCCACGCAGCCTCGATGCTGAGCTGGATGTGCGTATCTCTAAGGATTCGCATGCGTGTGTGCGCGCGTCTATTGAAGCAGACATAGAGAGGATAGTGGTGTCAGCTCGTAGCAGTTAAAGCCAGGGGAACTGTTTTCTGTCTAATATAGATTGCCTTCTTGGCTGACATCCTCCCACCCTCCTCTTCTCTCGCTGAATCTTCCTCCCTCTCTCAATTTCTCTCATGATCGATCCCCCTCCCTCTCCTCTTGCTATCTTTCCTCGCATCTCCTCCTCCCTCACACCATCTGACAGTTTCCATTTATCTTCTCATATCTCTTTATCTCTCCCAAGCTTATTGCTTTTCATTCCAAGAATTACTGGTCACCCTCATTATTCTCCTTTAAAAATGTTAATAAAAGCCAAAAATGACCAACTCATTGCTTTTTTCCTCTGAACATGTCATCAATTCTACAGGTGTAGCACATTTACAAGCACCTTCTCGCCATCTCGCTTTTTTGCTCCTGCACTCTTTGGTGTACAGTTGTTTAGTTTAGTACAATGGAAACTGAGGGGTGGTATATGTTTGAAATTGCTTTGTGGTAAGCACCAGAATTAAGGCTAAACAATGTCATGCTGATATGTCACTCTTGTCTGCCGGCTGGCACGAGTTGCAGACTTTGGAAAGGGGGTTTGGAAGGGCAACAGTGTTTCCTACCCTATGGGAGCAGCCTGGCCTCTCAGCTGTCTGTCAGACCGCCCTTGCTGAATTCTCCCCAGAAACCTCAGAGGAGTTCGAGGGGCTGCTCGTTGTGAGCAAGGCTTTGGGGGTGTGGGGGGTAAAAGGTTCCCTCTTCAGCAGGGTCATGGTGTAAGTTCACTGTCCCAGAGCAGAGCACCGGCCCCTGCCCTGACCACATGCATGAGGGGGGGATTAGAGGCAGACCAGCGGGGGCTCGCTCTCTGCAGCTTTGATCAGCAGCCGCACAGTCTAATACCAGACAACATCTGTAACTCTCAGCGTTAAAGAGGCCCAAAAATTCCCGATGAGGGAACACAAGGCCTCCTTGCCTGCTAGTGTACAGGACAGAACTGTGTCAGTTCCTGAATGGGAGGTTTTTAAATACCACCACTCCAGTGGCGCTTGCACTGATTTGTTTTACAAAGCCGGACTCTCCAGAGAGCATACTTGGCATTGTGTTTCTTATTCCTAGTTCTATCCATTTCCTTTCCTTTAACATACTTGTGCAAATGCAAAGAATCAAGTTTTGAGGCAGCTATTTATTTGATTTGGATATTCTCAGACATTCCTTCCTGTCCCTGCTCAAACAAAAGGCTAAGCAGATGGCGGGTTTTGCAAATAGTATTGTCTGAAAAGAATACAGAGTATTACCAAAATCTTTGTTTGTGTCATCTGGACACAGCTTGATAAGGTGTGTTTGGGTGGAGCTGAGCTTGTCTCTGTGGACTCTGCTCTAATAGAAAGGGACAGAGTTGTTGATATGAAATGACCTAGTTTAAAGTACATCTCTCAAAAAAATGCTGAAGCATAGGGCTGCAACTTCCTCATTGGCTGGTGTGTCCTTCAAGAGAAAGGCAAATGGAAGGACGTAGTCACATCCATTATATACAAAAACAGCTCTGTATGTTCAGTTACAATATGATTAATGGAGCACAGTTTGTGTCTGGTGATACAGTCATACCAAGTCATTCTTAAAAAAAGGTAAATTGATAATAACAGTGACTGTCAGACAGCTTTGAAATCATATATACATCCTGTCTGATATTGTCTGTAATATGTCTAATGAATAAGACTTTAAGTTCTGTTTCCTTTTGCATTGTGTTGATTTAACTTTTTTAATCTGAAAATTCATTCCTAAAACACAACTTACATTAATTTAATGCTGTTTTATGTTGATTGCATTAAATTTATCATTTTAACGTTAGTTTAAAGGTAGTTTGTCTGAAATCTGTGAAGCTTAAAGTCCAGCTTTAGGAGACATAAGTGCATGTGCATCCAGTCTCCATCATTAACATAGAAATTTGTCTCTAACTTGCTTTAGCTGCATGCTTTAATAAATACTCGGCTCCTAGGAAAAAAAAAAAAAAAACAAGCTGCCATATGTTTCACAATGAAATGAACTCTCATTCTTTTTCTTGTGTCTTGACTTAACATTTTATTCTTCCTCCTGTGCCTCATTATTCCTGTTGGCCAATTGTATGGTCTCTGTAGTCCTTGTTTCTTTTGCGCTGTCTCCAACAAATACAGTTGTGTTATTAACTCGAAGTTTTTTCATCTGACAGTTTCCCAGTTCCTCTGGTTAAAGACTTCTCCGTTTTTTCCCCCCTCACTATCCGTCTCTCATTGCCCTCCCACCCCAGCATCCCCTCACCCCCCTTTCTCTCTCTCAGTGCCACTGTGTTCACATGGCCCCTGCATGTGACATAAAGCTGAGCCAAAACACCCCGGATGCCCGCTTCAGCCCTCCACTGTTCCAGACCTTGTTAAATTTTAAACAAAACAAAAGAAAAGGAAAGGAAAGGAGGAGGGGAGAGGGGGAAAAGAAAGAGCAAAGTGAGCACGTGGGGCCGAGGGAATGTGCAACAACATCACAATCTCATTCATTCACTCGTCCTGTCCCTGTGCATCATCGAGAGAGCACAGCTCTTTAATTCTCGCTCTCACCCTGCCTCACTCTTCTTGTGTGAAAGCCTTCCTCTCTGTCTCTCTGTCCTTTCTCTCTGCTCTGAACTGGACTGATTGTCGCTTGAACCACAGATCTGGGGTCTGATTACTTTGTGGCCTGTCCTTCTGTAGGATTATAGGACAACTGACTGTAGCTGCTGTCTTCATGGACGACTTCCTTCTCAATTACCCAAAGGCATCTGCTGCCAAATAACGTCAGATGTTAGATGAACTAACTAGGGCTGTCAGGATAATGAAATTTTAGTTGATGGTGAATTGTTATATAAACAATTGTGGATAACATTACAGTATAGTGTGATCCAGACAATAGTTTATTCATTCGCAAACAGTACACCTTATGAAGAACAAGAATTGCCTTTTTTTTTGGCAGTGAACACAGGGACACATGAATAAAAAAACATGTCTGTTTGCCTCTGCATGGGGCAGATCTGACATAAATTACTTACAAAAGCCTGAAATATGCAAAGATACTACTTACAGTGATGGGTGCCAATACAACTTAAGCCTAACAAGATGACAGAAACGGGATTATTAAGAGTGTCAGTCAAATCTATTTATATGCGAGACCATTATCACAGTTATGCAAAATAATTGCAGTTATTTCAAATAACTGCAGTAAGGCAATTATGTAATAATTGTGACAGGCCTAGAACTTACATGTATTTTTAACCCTTTATGTAATAAGATGCTCGCAGAACTCCAAATAATAAAGACCCTTGTTTGCACTTTAATATTGCTTTTACTCTTTTCCTCATTGTCCTGCTTTGTTCACTCTACAACACGGCAGCCTTTTAATATAAAAATGTCTCAGAACAACTCGGGTGCTTGCATCATCCCTGTGGATCACTGCCAGATTTAGCTAAGCTATGAGAGTCCTTCATAGCCCCTGATAATGAATGGCGTTAGAGGTTAAGTACAAATAATAACAACGATGTGCTTATCTCTGCGCCTGTGGTCTACCCTCAGGAAAACTCAGTTTGCCTGCCTTTCATCTTGGATTAGCAGCTAATAATTGCAGTACAAGTAAAGTTATGTCATTGTCACCACATTTTACTAATGTAATGGCAAATATCTGGCAGCATGCTTAATACACTTTGATGAATGAGACTCTGGAATCAGCTGGGACACATTTTCTGGCGGTTTGTTGCAGAGTGAATGCATGAAGAGTATCAGAAGAGTCAAATGATTAAGATGTGTACATTTCTGTGCCAGCTGTGGTGTATCTCTGATTTTAAGTGGCACAAATATTTCCTCCTGCTTCACTCTCATTTCCTTGTTTCTACGCAAAACAAGTTCAGACAGGAGCCTCCAGCAGGCTGCACTTTTCAGTCCGCCCAACTGAATATTCATCCCTCCAATCACACACAAACGCTCCTCATAATATTACTGTACACTGCTGTGGTATTCACCCAGTCTATCGCTCACTCCACCGCTCAGATGTGCTTCTCTGCGATCTATTCTAGTCCTGCATCTATGAAAACGCTGCTGCCGCCCACATGAATCTGCTTTTCTGCACAGCACATGTTCAGTGCTCACATAGTACATAAAATCACATCTGTTCATCGTGAACATCAGAAGCTGCTGTGTCATCCTTTCAAATCAAAGACTATTTTATCTTTTGACTGTTAAAAACATAGTTGCTATGTTGACGATATCAGGGGTTCAGAATGCACTGTGGAACATTTTATCACACACCCATAGAGATAATTCTTAAACAGGACACAAAGTCTAATAAATTTGTCTTGGCTGTTGCTTTAGTCGGACACACCTTTTGAACTTTAGTTGTGTGATGCTGCTGCTGTTCAGTCATTGATGTAGACTTCATGAATGACACGTAAGATAGTGTCTGCTTAGTAATTTGACTGTGTGTAAGAAGGGGATTAAAAGGGACTTGCGTTGGCAAATGGCATAATTCAGGCATTCCTGTAATTTAACATTTCCCTTATTATCTCAATTAATCTTGCTCTTTGAAGAGTGTGACACAACATTAATCCCTGGATCTGCGCCAAAATGACTGAGGGTTGTCAGTTGTAAAATAAGCGCATGCTTTTTAGGTGCCTAATGCACATGTAACATTTGTTGAATAAGGATTTGCACAGAATCCACACTGCCCAAAAGTTGGCAAATGTCATAGAATAATATTTGACCCAGCATTGTGACACAATTATCCACCTGATTATCTTTTGCAGCTTTGCTCTTCTGTGACCTTTACATTTTATTTTTAATGGACTTCCGAGCTGGCCTTCACTGGTGGAGTTTTTGCAAAGTTTGTCTGAAAGCATCTATTTTTAACTTCCAAATATAAGATTCAATTATTGAGATTTATATGCGTAATACAGACATCATTTTAAATCATTATTCCCTCCAGCCAGGTAATACTAAATGATATGGCAGACTGAATGAAATTATATGTATAATGGGCATATTATGTTAAAAGTTAGTTATAAAATAGGCCTAGGGTGTCTTAAAAGAATACTAAGCGATCAAAATGTTCACTTGATGGAGAAATATACTCGGTCCCTTTTTCCCATAACTGGGCCTGGGCCTCTTTGGTATTCTGCATAGTTCATTTAGTTATTTGTTAAATAGGATACATTGTGTTCTTTAATTAACTTGAGTAGTACTAATGCAAACTTGGAGGCATCCGCTTTAATTTTCAGAGAAGAACAAATATTTTATAAACAATATTTACCTGTAGATGTTTGCCGATGTCAGACATGAGTCATTGTCATTATTTTTGCATTATCTGCTTTATAAAAGACTGATATTTGGACATTGTTGCTGTATGCCCTCTGTCTTTAGTGGATGTCACATTTGCTGTAAGAAAATTCTTGATACCATTAAACAGGAGACGCTTCGGTTAGCACCATTGGTTAAAAGCAACGTTGAAAATGACTGATCATGTGAAAAGACCAGCAAGAATGATGAGGAGAAAAAGAATGAAGGGTTGTGAATGGCGGGCGTTGAATGTAAAATCTCCCCACTTCATTTCTGTCAGTGGCAGGCATTATTAATGCAGTGGTACAAATGAACAGGGCGACAAACAGGCGGGAGTCCCTGAAAGCTAATTAATCACTGACATACGCATAAAACAGACACACACCCATAAACTTACATAAGTGTGTTTGCATGCATGCGCTTTCCACCACAATTCTGTTCTTGCCTTTTTTTTTTGCGCATCCAACCCTCTCTGGCTTACCAATTAGTGTTCTCATCTCGCCTCTTTAGCCTTGGTATCAGAGGGAGGTGTTGTCAGCCCGCTCCTTTATCACCGCTCTCCCTTCATCCCTAGCTCTCACATTTCACCCTCCCATGATGCACTTCCCAGGGGGGTTGAATGCTAGGTGGGTAAGCTTAAACCTCTCCGTCTGGGAGGGGGTTATTGTACTGGTGCTTAAGATGACAATACCGTATTCCTTTCTCTGTCTTTTTTTTCTCCCTGCTTAACTCTTTTTAAGCCCCCCATACAATATAAGGTGCTGAATGTCTATCAGGGTGGTGTAGTGTGCTCCAAAAGCAGGCCAGCGCAGTACACAGGCCATCAGCAACAACCTAAAGTGACACTGTGATGCTGCTGATGAGCAACCAGTGTCATGTCCTGAAAGATGAGATTATATATATTTGACAGACATGATAAATAGTTACAGGGAATTTTATATGCAGAGTTATATAATCATTATTTCTTGTTTCATCATTCCAAATCCAGTTTATTCATACCATTATTTTTTTCTAAATACTGTCAGTAGGCTCAGTTTTATTTTATTTATTTTCTTAAAAGCATAATAAATATTATAGTTTCCATATGTAAGATGGGCGCATGCTTACATGAAGTTTATGTTGGAGTATGTTGTGCTAGGAGCTGTTGGTTGATTTTAACCAACTACAGTTGCCAGTGTTGCACACTGTTGCTATTGTAGAGGAGAAGAATAGAAGCATTAAGCAACTTTGAAGTGGTTGTAAGGATTTTTGCAGAGTAACTAATGTGGGTCCTCTACAACATGGATCCAGGCAACTGAGGCAGTATTGGAAAAAGGAATGGCACGCATCACATTTATGCACGTCACAGATGTGTGAATCTTAAATATTGAACATTTAATTCTTGTTTTCATGTCTGGGTTGTAAGCTTGTTAACATGCAAGTAAGTTTTAAGAGGGTGAAACCATTATTTTTCCTTTTTGCCCAACAAATGGCCTTTAATAGACTATTAAAATTGTCCTTGTCAGCACACAAACTGAGTAACTACTCGTTTCTCCGCTAATCTGAAGTTGCACTGATGCATGAATAACAAGTGTGAGTCATGGTTGTAGTCATTGTTTTCTATCCAGGCTCCATATGGTATGCTATATTGATTAAACTATAAGCTTACATACTGTATGTTGTAAAGGAAGTCGTATTAGCCATATGTGCCTCAGTCCTTACCGACATTAAATCATCCTCCAGGCAGAGCATCTATCACCACTGTTGTCATACATTGTTTGTTGGCCTCTGTGATCTGCTTTGATTGCCTGTTTACTACAGGACGGAGACCGCCTTCGTGTCATTGTGCATGCATTTCCTGTGTGCCGGTCTGATTATGTGTCCCCGTGTTAGTGAGAGAGCTGTAAGACTGAAGGCAAATGCTGCATCATTCATGAGTGTATGTGTGTGTGCGCGCGCGTACCACCCTGTGCCTGGACTGCAGTGACCCATAGCTGTCAACAGCATATCCTTGAGCATGATGGCACAGGCTGTGCTGAGGACACACTGCAGGGACCGCTGGCATGTAGAGGGCTGTGGGTGGGGCTACCGGGATGGGTGTGCCCGTCTGGGGCCTGGAGAGAAAGCTGTAAATGCAGAAGAGGACGGAGCAAAAAAGGACACTAATAGTACTGTTCTCTTTTCTCTTCCACTTTGGAGAGCCCAAAAAGACTTGTAATGTACAGAGTGGCAATCCTAGACCTCTGTGTGCTTCGAGTGGATATCTGAAGCAGAGGGATCCCCCCAGACATATTTCAAAAGAAGGCTATTGCTTTGTAAGGATGTGAAGACGGAGAGGTCAGGTCATGAGGAAGACAGGCTGGAAGAGAAATAAAAGCAGTGAGAAAGAAGGAAGTCTGGTAAACACCTGGAGATGTTACAGCCTGGCATTATCTACTGCAGGGAGTAGACGAAGGAAGACGATAAGTGGTGAAGTCAAAGAAGTGTAAGGTGGCTGGACTTCCTTGTAACTGTCTGAAATATTAAAATATGCACTCACACACAGCCAAAGCCTTTCCGGGCATAACCTATGTGTGAGCGAGCAAGCAAAGAAGAGACACATTACGTAACTGGGCACCCTGGATCCCCTGCCAGTTTACTATCACACAACAGTAACTCAGTTCACACGTGTGCAGGCTTGCTTTATTTTGTACGTGAAAACGCAGCCACCCATTTGATTCTCACGCATTCATGACCTGCTAGAAACTCATTATTTTCCTACATGAAAGAGCTATCATCTTCCACGCTGGTGAAGTCTGTCATGCATTTGAACTCAATCTATGCGGAGCAGGATTACATAAACAGAGGTTTTGACAGAGAGTACATCTTGACACTTTTGTTATGCAGATATTAAAGGGTTGCAGAAAGTGATTGAGGGCACCATCATCTTTTCTTATTTGGTTGAAAGGGGGAGAAAAGGGCAAGAAAACCCCGTTGATTAAAATGTATTTAATATATAGTGACAGTTTCATAATTTAAAAGAAATATCCTGAGCTGTAGAATATGGAAGGAAATTATGCAGGATTTAAAGATCGACTGCCATCACGCGTTTCCCTCAAAATTAGATTTTACTTGTTGAGTATTTGTTCTTTCTGTATTGGCATGTCTTTGAACATGGTCGATGTTTGTGAGCATTTCAAAGTGAATACAGCTGCATATGATGTATGTGGTCTTGTCATGACAAGGCTGTACTCGCTGATAGAAGCCGCACTCCCCAGTCCATTAACCATTAGTTAATTAAGATCTGTGGAATGCTGTGGTCTGGGGTCATTAAGTGTTCAACTGCACAACACATATCTATTGTCCGTGATCCAGACTTAGGATACCTACACCGCAGTTTGACAGGTTACCCCTTCTTCAAACTCTACTGCTGTCAGTGTCCAAATAGCAGGATTCTAAATGTTTGGACATCACAGGGTTTTGCCTCCACATTGTACCCAGGGAGTCAGCTCATCGGCATGTCTCGTCACCCCCTTACTTTTAACTTCCCATGCCATCCGTGTGCATTTGTGTAACCTTTTTTCTGTTCCACCCTGAAGCTGAAGCCGTGACACCGTGAGAAAGCTCAGTGAATCTCTGGGATCGAGACAAGTCAAATGAATATAGTGATTGTGATGTTTTGCTTGTAAATAAAAAGTTGTGTGGGAAGAGATGCAAGTCATCTCCCTGTTTCTGTTAAGAGTAGGTCATTTGTGACATTATTTTTAGTTTATTATGAAACTATGACAGGTCACATTAGAGGAAATGTATGAAACTTGTTGAAATTACTTGCAACGCTGTTGTTTAAAGACGTAAAAGAATACCATGCTTTTAATAATTATACAGTATATCCATATAACCACAGGTAGGAAGTAACAAAGTACAAATACTGTACTTTTCTTACAGATTTTACTTTTACTCCAAACATTTTAACACAGACATCTGTAAATTCTACCTCTTACAGAAGTATTGTTACCCACGCTGTTGTGTATTCGAGGGGGATTCTCGATTATTTTTTTCAGAATGTCCCTGGCACCTCTTTACAGAAAGACTTAGGAAAATATCAAAATAATGGTTACTGGTTAGAAACAAGTTTTTCATCCTGTTTAAACTGTGCCATCATCTACACATATAGTGTTTGTTTATTTTAAATATAATTTTTTAGGGCTGTCAAAATTAATGCATTAACACATATTAATCCATCATCATGATTATTGATTAAAATTTTAACACAATTAACCCATCTGCAGCACAGAATGACTCTGAACATCTCTGGCAATGCATTTCAGGCAGTTTGTCCATGTACAGATAGCGTTGTGCAAATGGGCAGTTGATCTGGTAGTGACAGGCAGCAGAACCAACCCATAAAGATGGAAGACACTAAACAGCATGTTGGCCCTCTGAATGGAAATATGAGGACAAAAAAAGCCCAAGATGGAACAGTTGTTTCAAGTTGTTTTGTTGAAACTATTGAAGGTGTTTAATAAACACGTTAAGTGCATATATAACTATTCCCTTCTTTCTTGAGTCTGTTTGCTCCTACAAAATGAAACAAGATTAATATAAACAATAAATGCTATTTAATTGTGATTAATTGAAATTTATCCACAGCAACCCTGTGATTAATCTGATTAAAAATTTGCATTATTTGACAACACTAATAATTTTACAAGAAAGTCATAGTTTGTGGTGAACAATGCAAAGTAACATCTAGTTTAGTGTGAAATGGCTCAGTGGACTGCATCTCTTGTTGCATGTGATAAATGTTTGACTTCATTCTGTAAAAGGAAGGTGGAAAATGTTAAGAGAGGTTAAAATCTCTACAATCTGGTCATGTTGGAATTTTAGAGACATCTTCAGCGACTAAACAGATTGGGAAGAAAGACAGTTACATTGATGTTACTTCTGCAACTTTTGGGTGTGTAGTCTTTCTGTTTCTACGCATTAATTTTCACAGTCTGATCAAATGTTTGTTTTACAACCAAACTGACTTTCTTCACTTAAAATTGAAAGGTTAAAAAAAGTTTACATGGTTTATTATCTCCGTATGGAAATTCAGTCTCTGCATTTTACCCATCCTAATACACACATGGTACCTAGCATTAGCATTAGCAAATAGTACACACAGTAGGAGCAGTGAGCTGTCATTGACTGCATGACTAACTCCAGATCTTCATCAGCATCGTGGTTAGGGCCACTCACAGGAGAATGAAACTACCAGTATCTGTTTTGTTATCAAGGAAACCCTGCATGATGCAGAGAAAATGTGTACGGTTAACACAGAACGCTGATAAATTATGGTGGTTAGTGTGATCAGATAATGTGAATGTTGATGTGAACTCAAAATACACATTATTGCCATAACTGCTTGAAAAGGACAGTATGAACAGATTGTGATTCAATGATAGGAGCAGCATCTGCCTGAACTTAAGGTTCTTGTTATTCTGCATCATAGTGTGCTGATATCAGTCTTGACATTAGGAGGACAAAGTGGATGGGATGGTAACATATTGAACTGATGGCCTCTTGGTGTATAGAGATGTTGACTAGACAAGAAAGGGAAGAAAGGGAGACTTGATCTCAGAGAAAAGATGTCCATTACAAGGAGATCTAAAAACATATGCATGATTTGAGATTGAGTAGCAGGTAGGAAGGTAGAAAATACTTCTTAATTTTACTGTGAGTACATTTCAGAGTTTGTACTTTTGAGGGAGGAAGTTCCATCAGTACTTCTGCATTCTGCGCTTATCTGTATCTGTATTTCTACTTTAGTAAAAAATTTATGTACTTATCACGCCTGCTCCTCTTCCAGAATCACTGCAGATATTAATTTCAGAAGAGGTAGCTGGTCTTCTCCTCTGGAGAGCCACACATTACAATGTGGCTTTGAGATGAGGGGGAATTTTTAAAAAAACAGGATGACCTTTATAAAAAAAAAAAAAAAAGATTGCACCGTCACACAATACCCCATCTCTTTGTCGTTACTATAATCTCATTCAGTTTGCAGCAATGAATAATTAAGGCAGCTTGTAATTAACTATATTTACCCTTTAATGTCTATTTATGCATGATTTTATACAATTATGGGATTTGTAGTTTTGTTGGCCCAAGAGAGTCGAGTTTCTGGGTTTGAGCAGTTTTAATGACGATGTTTACAGCCGACTGAGATTAGCTCATTTAGCCTTACAGCACTTTTCCCTTGTGTGTTTTTCTGCCCAAGGTGACAGTAAATGCCTGGAGGTACCCCCCTTATCTGTCTGTTTACCACATTGTTATGTATATATAGTATTTTTACCCTTTCCATTTTATTTTTTACTATTTCCAGTCTAGCTATTTTCTCCCATTGGGCTGTTTTTTCCATTCCCTTCCATCTTATAGATCCTTCTTTTATTCCATCCCCCATTCGACTTGCCTCAGTTCTTTCCACGCCAGCATGCTTTTACTGCAACATGCTAATATGGACCCTCATCATCTACAGTTTTATTTATTTAATACACGCACGCTCACCCACAAACATAGTAAATAATTCATTTGGGAGCTCAATACAAGCAACCTCGCAATCATGCTCAGATTTACACCCGTGCTTTCAATTAAATTGCCCCGCACACACAAGCACTTACTGCATACTCACTTACAGTATGCATAAGTAAACACATAGACACTTCGGTCCACTACGGTGACAACATTTGCATCCGTTCACAGACAGACAAAGAAGCGAAAACAATCTGTGTGTGTGCTCTAGCCGATCAGTTGGCTCGTGTTTTCCAATGTAAGGTTTCATAACACACACTCATTACATAACAGCAGCAGGAGTACAGCTCGGAGGAAGGGGAGAAGAGAGGGGAAGCACATAACTATGTACGTCAGCGTCAGACCCTTACTCTGACGGAGGGAATCACAGGGGACAATCTTGGTTTTCACACTCTGATTACAACATACTCGATTAAAAGCATTCGTAATACTAATCTCTCCTCTTTGTCTGCTGTATCTGTTCTATTTTTGTTGAATATTGATTCAATTATTTGATGGAGCATGATCGCAGTGCGGTGGGCACTGTGAAGGACAGGGTTGCTGATGAAAATGATATTTCACTTCACTTAAGGGCACATAATGCATTCATTTAGGCAGTGACGATCCGTGATTTATGCCCCTCGTGATGTGGCATTTTGTAGTTCCTCATTCTCTCTGTCAGGTGTGCGAGATGTGACTGCATATTTCTGCATTGTTCTGTATTTGTTTCTGTTTCTGAGTAGCGTTGCATGAGGGTAATGTGACCTGATGTGTGGCTAGAAGTGGTTTACTTCTATGCATTAAGTCATTCTTGAAATTAAAATTACAGAAGAGCAACTCTGTGCGCAAGTGGGTCAAATTCAAGAAAGAAAGGATAATTCAGCATTACAGAACACACCACAAATCCTCCTTCAGGTCATCCCTGTGCCAATATGCATCCCCACACTGCCCCTACTGGTTGTGAATGGCAATGCCTTGACCTGGTAAATGGACTTGTACAATGCCTTTAATAGCAGAAGGCTGTTTAGTTCCTTTCTCCCCAGGGGCAGAGGGTAATAATGGTTTGATGGGGAAGATATTGCAGGCTGCGACCTCATTTGGATTCAGGATGTGTTTCACTGGACCTGGGGTTGTTGTGCAGTGTCTGTGTGTGCGTTTTTTTTCTGATTGCGTCCTTCCTGGTGACATGCTTAAAACAAATGAGCTATAGGAATTTGAGGGCATCCATCAAACTATTAATTATCCACTTCAGCCTCATTCTGAGGTCGGAGGGACATCTCATGGTCGCCCTGGCCAAGGTAGCGTATTTGTCTGGAGCCACTGCTCTGTATGTGGTATCACCAGCTGAGAGTGTTTCACACAGGGGAAGAGAAGACGAAACATCACCTTGGCTTAGCTGTTTAAAGTGAAGGATGTTCAGTGTCAGAAAGAGACAGCAGCACAAAGTGTCACTCAGCTTTTCCTTGATGGAGTGGAAGCACATCTCGGCACTCTGGAAATGTCAAAGAAAAGGGATGACTGTTACCTTATCCAGCATTACTTGTAGATGTTGTTTTAGAGTGTCCCAGATCATTAAACTTCTGTACTGTGTCCCACACATTTTCAAAAAAATAAAAAAATTAAAAAAATTACACATTCACAGATGTGGCTTACTCATCTGAAATGCAAAATTATTTAATTGTTAATACTTTTTAAATGGTTTTATTAATTAAAGAGATAATGAGTGCTACAACATGAATAATTAGATTAATACTCATCTAAGTGAGTAGCTGCTTGTGGAAGCATCCAAACAACATTTGTTTTAAGGTAACTTTACTGTAGGATGCCTAAACTCACTGCTCTTAGGTTAACCCCTAAAGACCCTAGAAATACATATATTTTTGAATTGTTCTCTACTTTTAACCCTTTTATCACCATTTATTATATTACCCTCCGTATTTTGCATTTTTCAATGAAAATTATGTATATTGTGTTTTTAATTTACAGACTATGTAGATGTTCACAACAGGTCAGAGTATATTCAGAGGTGATTGTATAAAAAATTTGAGACAACAGAAGAAAAATCTTTGAGTAAGTGAACATAAAAACAAGTGTCCTCAACCAGTGCCATTTATGAACTTGTAGGGGTTTTACTAGCTTAAGACTAGCTACTAGAAGTTAACATGTTCACTATGGAGGCTCTGAACATCCAAAAAAAGACACATCTGATGCCAGTGCAAAGCTGAGAAACTACATTTGAATTAATTCAAATTAGGATTAGTGGTTCTAAAGTTATTGAACATTTTAGATCAGTAGATAGTTTTGGTCATTTGTAGCTGTTTAGGAGTTTGAGGGTTACTATAACTGATTTCAGTCAAATGTCAATAGCAAAAACATGTACATTTCTTTGGATTAGAAGAATTAAACTAATGTTCAGTTTCCTCTCATGCAATACAGCAGCAGAAATTATGAAAGTCATTCAAGTGCTCTCCCCCTTGTCCTTAGTTAATGTTTCGACTGCAGAGATTTTGTTGTCACTTAGAGTCTAGATATTTAAATATAATGTTCAACAGAACCCTGTCCATAATTTGCATGTTGTTACAGAGTTCAAGTTTAAGTGAACGTACACATGTAAACTCACGTGTCATGCAGTGTCACACACTGATAATGCACAAACATCTCGCTTATTTCCCATGCAAACACATACCTCGTCCTCTTATCACGTTTACACAAAGGACAGCTGGACACATTTCACACATCAGCACCTTCTTAGACCCAGAGGAGAGGCAGCCCCATCTATCACTAAGGACCTGTTTGTGTAAAAACATCTGGGAACTTTTAAAGAGGGTCTTTGTGGGATTAAGAAGTTACTAATTAAGCATCACTCTTTTCTGCGGCTATGAAATGATGGGGGTTTAAATGGCCTTGAAACCTGCCCTAAGAAATCTCTATTTATTGTGTTTTTCACTGCTGTACATTAACATGTAAGTGGTGTGGAAAGGTGCTGAGATGTAAGGCGTAATGTGACAAAAAATGTCGAACACTTTAGGTGAGTGCAGTGAGCTGTCACCCGTGATGGCCTTTGCCACCTTCCAGCAAGGCTCATGAACCGCTGCTGGAGCAGACAGTTGGCTTACCACAGCCTGTCACTTTGAATCTGAGTAATCACCTCAAGTCATCCACAGAGAATGAGAAACAGAGGGAGGAGATATGGTGAAACGAATAAAGGAGCTGGGCAATTTGGGCAAAGAGACGTGGCTGATCAGCTGTAGGAAGCACATCATTTAATTGTTGCAAATGCACACCTTTATGTAGATGCATTCTGACATTGTGTGCACGCATGTCAGTGTCGTCTATAACAGAAGGACGATGCAGCTATTTGTGTTGCAGAGTAACAGCTGGCCCTGCTCTGTCTCACATTCATTTCTCTGTCACTTCTCCTCTTACTATCCCCCAATCTAGTTTGCTCTCTATAAGCTAATTTCTCCAATATGTGCTTGATTATTTAATAAGTGCTATAGATCATTAGAGCGCCATTGTATAAAGTTTTAAAATGTGCAATCCCTGCAGTTTGGTTATTAATCAGATGCTAAGAAGAGATAAATCTTAAAAGGAACAGAAGAAGCTGATGGTGTAGATATAGGAGCCTGGTGTGGGCTTAGAAGCATTTATTCTCCCCGCGTCTTACCAACAGTACATCACATCTGTCACCGCCTATAGAATAAGAAGAATACGCATGCTCGTGCTCCACTGTGACTTATGTGGGTCATCGATGCCCTGCGGTACGGCATGCCCAGTCCTGTAGTGGAGGTGTGCTGATGTCAGGTTGTGTTTAGCAGGGCAGGGTAATTAACCAGGGACGTGTCCTTGTTATCACTAAGACGAACCAGACTAAAGAAGCATCGATTTGTTAAATGAGAGATAGATGGAGAGAGGTCAGCCTTTGGCGCTGATCACTAACAGTGATGGATAACATTGGCAGCTCGGTGTCTGGGAGGTCGCTTTGTCAATACGTGGCAGAGACATCAGCTGAGAACAGTAATACTGAACATTTCGACGTTGTTTCCCTCAGCCTCACTGGGTTGTGCTATCTAAAGATGCGCCATAAATTTAATTCAGTGTCCTGGGAGCTCTTGTTGTTGCACACGCTGTCAGTAGCAGCTGTTGAACATCTGCACGTTCATTCTCGATCTGTTATGTATGGTTCACAGGCTTTAAGTTGTGAATTAAACTGAAAATACTAAGCTCTGCTTGCATAAAGTATTGTTAAAGTTTTGAAAGTTTGTCATTAGCATGAATACGAATAGATAGCTGTACAGGCAAACTTACATTTTGTGTTGAAGGTCTGTCTACATTTTCTGACCACATTATCTGGATCGTGTCTGGTTACCTTCGGCCCTTGCTGCAGGGTATTGTCATCAGTTCGTCGTTCGTCTTTGGCATGGACCGAAGGCCGAGGGTTTTCAAGTGCGGGCACGTTATGTTTTTCTAATGTGTTTATTATTCAGCTCTGTTCACCTCACATCTGAGTTAATGTGCTGGTGAAGTAAAGTCATGATTGACTAATTATAAGCTAAGAAATTTAATCAAGATTATAATTGAAGATTTTGAAAACAGAATTAAAATGTATAACTGGTTTAAAAGTAAAACAAAGATCCAGTTGATGTTTGGTTATGTGTTTGTGTTCTGACTATAAATAAAGAGCGTAAAGGCTCTTTGGTCCAGAGCAGGTTTGTGCGTGTATGTCTGTGTGTATTTGAAGAGTCGGGGTGTACATAATCAGGTACCGGAGCATGGTGTGGAGGGGAAGCAGTATTTTCCTGAGCTTGGGGAAGAGGAAGGAAGCCATCTCCAGTAACCAACACACATACTGCGCACAGTAGTACTGCTGCTCCTACACACAGCAGGTCTAGGAATAGACCAGTGTCTTCTGTGCACACACACACACCCACCTTGCCGAGCCTTTCTGCTATTTTTAAATACACATTGTGCATCACCCATAGACTTTGGGATGACCACTGTGACTGACATCACTGCTGCTCAGAATATTTCTGGTGTAGGTGGCCTGTGGCTCGTACATCTGGAATGTACTGCAGCAGCTAAGATGCCTGTATGAAAGTCTGTACAACTTCCTTCCCCTACTGTTGCATTACCAAGACATCCAGGCTTTTTGGAGACCACCCTTGTAAACAGGATGCTCACGTGGGAGTCCCACCCATCTCCCCGCTTCCTACACTGAGCATTCCCATGGCTAGACTGATCGATGACCTCCCTCTAGCCAACCCACATCCATGTGAGGTGGCTATTAAAGGCAACACATCCATACAGGAGCAGCTTTCAGACTTCTTACCTATGGGGAAAAAAAATAAAATAAAAAAAATAAAAAATTACATATATATATATATATATATATATATATATATATATATATATATATATATATATAAAATCTATCTCCCACTCAAGCTGCCTCACTTGTCCCCCCATCTGCAAAAAAATCTCTTTTTTGGTCCATCAACATTCAGGGGGAAAAATTAGATTGATGCCCATATGGAGATGGTTAATCACTGTCACTGTGTCAGTGTGTGTGTATGTCAGAACGAGTAGGAGGAGGAGTAGGGTGCATGTGCTGCTGAATATGCTTGTGTGGGAGAGAGCAGGTTCCAACAAAGGCCTAAAAATAGTAGGAATATGCCCATGTGACATATTGAGGCTAAAAGCTTGTGAATAATTTGTCTAATGCAACACATACCCCCTCCCTAAGCTCAATCATGAAAATATGCTCCTGCTGGTTACCTCTGCCAGCGAAGTTGGAAGAGGGTAACAAGTCTGTTCAGGCGTTTTAGTCTGTTTGTCTGTCTGTTAACGAGACATCACGTAGATATGGAGAGAGCCATTGGTGGACAGAGTAGCTTTTCGTGGCAACCTGAAATGTATGGTCATATTTATAGTTATTCTGCACTTATATTTTCTCTTTATGTAGTTGGATGGGATCTACGATTAGATATTTTTAAAGGAAGCCTACAACTATAATATTCATACTGTTGTTATTCCCACCTTAGCAGGCCGAGTCTTAGTGTCAGTAGACTTTTTAGGTAAATACTATTTCCATTATTAGACTTATCTTGCTTATCTCATCCTCTTTATCTTGTCCTTTCCTGTTTCCCCTTTATGGAACTTTAAGCGTCATGTTTAGCTCATCTTATCTTCGCCACTTATTTGGAAGTGAAAGCAAAAGCTGACACGCGTTATATTTATGTGTTTTACTGTAAACCTGTTTTCTCAGTGCAAGGGTTTGTAGGTTAAGTTATAGGCCTTCATACAATTAAGATTTAGGTTGTTTTTTTTCATCTGTATAAAGTTTGTTTCATTGTTGGGATTCTGTGGTTGTGCGATATTTGGTGTAGTTACTTCACATTAGTTATCCGATTGATTCATGATGTGATGTTGTAAGGAATAGGGCTTGGTTAACCAGATTTGTAAAGGCTAAAATAGTTTATAGTCATGATGACGTTAACACAAACCCTCTACCCAAACTATGATCATAAAAAAACTGACAATTAAGGAGTGTTTGAACCACAAGTAAACCTTTTTTTTTCACACTTTTCACACTTTATTTAACCCATGCCGAAGTCAGGCAGAAATAGTATCATGAACATTGTGTCTGTGTTCCCAGGAACTTCATCCCACCTCAAATATAAATAAAAAAAAAAATACATCAGCTGTTGTAACTGATTGTTTGTGCACATCCCTCCTGGAACCACTTGTATGTCTGCAGACTAATCTCAATAAAGGGCGTTGTATGTCATGCCAGTCCTTATGGCATTTGGCGTGCTATACCTACGCATTTTCAACCTTTTGCATGTTATTCAACGCCAATTTGTGTCAATTTAAACCAAGATTTCCGGTTCACATAACCCTAACCCTAACCTTCTCTGTGTGGAATTTGACACATCGATTCAAGTTGGACAGGGGGCTAATAACGACATGAACATACATGCAGAAAGCTTATACTGCTTATAGATAACACGCCACTTAAAAGTGGTGTGTATATTTTTACGTCAGTCCTGATCTCACATTGTCTGAGAAAAATCAGCTTGCTCTTTTTAAGAAATGACTGGATCACTGTTAAAACTGAACATCAGTCAAAATAATAAATAAATCTTAATCACTGAACATCAAACTCAAAGTAATTATTAAATAATTGTGAAACTGAACAACACATGAACCATAAAAAATCTAGGAGAGAATTTTTGTCTTTCGAATATTTATAGTAAATCAAAAGTCATTATTGCTACTATCAGCAACAACATTGATGCACTGATTTAAAAACAAAGTCCTATCAGTCTGTTTCAGATTAATAACTAAAACCAACTTTTTACTTTCATCTAGCACCTGCAGTATACCACCCGACCATGTGCTTGTACCCACAACAAAACAAATAATGCCATTTGATAGCATTTCCTGTCGAGTGGATGGTAATGATGACCCAATTTCATTTCTCGCTGCGTACTCCACTAGTTAGAAGTGCAATATAAAACGTGTAGAGATCAACCGTGGAAAGGACAGGGACTTCGATGGAAATACGGTTTAAAAAACATTGACATTTTACAGTGTTTTTGGAGATGTTTCAAGAGATGTACATTAGTCGAGTCAGCTATTGTTTTCTAATGTTCTTTAGAAGTGTTGGGGTGAATGCTAAAAATACGATATGAACTGAGGTAAAAAGCTGCAGCTTTGTACATTGTACAGTTTTTGGTGTTTGGCAGAGGCTTGTGCTCTTTGCATGCCCTCCAGTTACATATGACAGTCGCTGCTGTTGAGGCATACCAAGACTGCTCACCTTCGCAGCCAAACATGACTTAAGATCAGCATGAAAAAAAAAATAGTGTGTTATGTTACACACTCAGCAAATATCCTCTTGCAAACTAGGCTATTGATTCTGCTGTGAACAAAAGATTAGCCTGTAGCATAGCGATAAGTTCAGGGCTGAGTGGCAAAAAAAAAAAAACAAGCTGAAAGTGGATTGCCAAAACTCTGTGTGTTGAAAAAGGTGAAATTTAGTCGTGAACTTGTTGCTGTGTGATATTCCCTTTGAGATAGAAATGATGTGTTTGTTTGTTTTTTGACCACAAAGCATCATTAGTAACATGTGGCCGGAACTGTCCTGGATTTAGAGTCAACATATGTAGAAAACCTGAATGATTCAAAGCCATAAAAAAAACCTGCTTACTCTACAGACTCCTTCTGTATTCTTTTAACCTCCTCCAAACCCCCTTTCGCTTTGAGTGAAATATGTGAGAAAAAGACATTGTATAGGCTGGTTTACAGCAGGCCACAGGATGTGAGATATTTTCTAAAGCTGTCACCTAGAAAAGAAAACTTTCTCTGAATCTGTTGACTGAATGAAAAAACAATGAGGGCAAAAAAAAAAAAAAAAAAAGTCATCAAACTATAGATAAGAGAGGTGAAATTAAAAGGACAGATACATGGACAGACGAAAGAGAAACGACATGGGGAGGACAGCGCATGCCAGCCTGGGGAGGTTTTTTTGCGGAGGTGGAGGTAGACAGAAAGCAGGTGGATGTTTAGACAGAACGATAAGACAGCCTGGCTGACAGAACACCTGATAAGCAGCCTGACTGTCAGGTTTGGCAGGCTGGCAGTGAAGCAAGAGAACAGGGCAAAGAGGAAAGGCAGGCAGATGGGTTAAACTGAATAAAGGCAGCTCAGAGATTGTAAGAGCATAATTTAGAAGAGCTGCACCTGGTATTAAATTTGAGACTCTATTAATGTAGAGTTGAATGCAAATGCAAATCCAGACTATTCAATTCCATGAGTAAAGTGGAGCATCCGAGGCTGAATGTATTTAGATCATACGCAAACCCAGCATTGTGATGGTGAGAGCTCCTCTCCTAACCCCTCTGGTATTTTCCTAATTTTCCAGCATATTAAAAGCCTTGTTTTTGGTCACTGGCTACCAGTGTTTTCGACAAGATTATTAGTTTGTGTTCATTAATTCAGCTGGTCTGTCTCACAGTCTGCCAGGCCTATTTTGAGGTTACATCTGCAGCGTTAACTACACAAACCCTCTGCTCTCTTCAATACAGGGAAGCCCCAGACCATCGAAAGCTCTGAGCGTGTGCAGCTGTCGGGCACATATAACGTACGGAAAGGGAAGCTCCAGCTGCCGGTCAACCGCTGGACCAGACGACAGGTCATCCTCTGCGGCACCTGCCTCATCGTCTCCTCTGTTAAGGAGAGCCAAACGGGGAAGATGCACATCCTGCCACTCATTGGAGGAAAGGTGTGTCTGAGTCACGTCACAGCCGTGCATGAGCGGAATAGCATAATGGTCTCTCTTTTTTTCTTTTTTCAACCAGTTCTTTTATGGTGATGTTTTGTTTTATGCTTTGAATCATAAACCTATAATGCCATATCACCCTGATAAAGTCACTCATATTACCCTCCAAATGTGTGCCTGTGCAGTGAAGTTTGTCCTTTTCACCTTGATGAACTGTTTGTCCTTCCCTGTGACATCCAGGAATGCTTTGTTCATTTTAGCGCAAGGTGACACCAAAATAGTGCAAGCCAGGTTTTTAGGATTCAGCAGGGAGTGTCTCTTTTTGGATCTGGAGTCATGGCATACTATAATATTTAAACAGCCTTTCTAAAATTATATTTCCTGGCTCTGAGACAGTTTTTTTGTTCTCATAGCGTTAAGGACCAAGTGTCGGGTAGGGACCTTTATCTCTTTATTACTTTATGGATCTGTGTATCTGCAAGGCCACTAAATAAGCTCTAAGCATTCTCTTTTAAAGCCCTCTTTATTATTTCCCTGACACAATGGCCACTCCATATCTCACCACACCCAGTTTTTTAAACATTTCACGCACAACACATGACCTCCAGTCAACTATTCATCCATACAGTGCCTCTCCATGTGCCTGTGTGTGGAAAATGTGTGTGTATGCATGCATGTATGTTATTCAATCACTGTAACTAGTCAGCCATTCATTCACAGGGTTCATGTGCCTGAGTGTGTGTATGATTCCACGTGGCTAGAAAGCTACTTCACGTACATTTAATTTCGCTCATGTCACGCACATGTGTTCAGTATATGATCATGCGTGCTTTAAATACTTTCATGTGTGCTTCCGCTCGACTGGATTTTTATTAACCCGCAGCCATTAAGCATCTAACGGTCCTTTAACACAAACTGTGTCAAATACAGGCCAAACCACTGAGACGTCAGCTTTTTTTCTCTCCGTTTTCCATTCTTTTGACTTCACTTTTCAGGGGTAACGTTTGTATTAAGAGGTGGTGCAGATATGTCAGTATTTCAGCCTCTAACGTCACTATTCTTTTGTGTCGCTGCAGGTGGAGGAGGTGAAGAAGCACAATCACTGCTTGGCCTTCAGCTCGGCAGGTCCTCAGAGTCAAACCTACTACGTTAGCTTTGACAGCTTCACGGAGCACCTGCGCTGGCACAGACACGCTGCCAAGGTATTGTGTGTGCATGTGCATCAGATCAGGACAAAGAAATGCAAGCATATGCTCCCCAGCTCTTCTTACGGGTCAGCTGCATTGTATATCACAACATGCGTGACTGCAAGATGAAATGTGAAAATATGGCACTGCACCCACTGTAATTCCACAGCCAGTGTGAGCTGAGTGGACTGAAAACATGCACGGTGTTGTTCGCTCTGCAGTATTAAAACCCCAGTGTCTCTGGTTGCACTCATACACATAAACACCAAAGGCTCTCTCTCCTTTCTGTCATTTGAACCCAAGTAGGCCATAGCCAGAAAACCTCTTTTCTAAATATTAACAGGGACATGCATGTCACCCGCACCCAGAGGGCCACTCAGAATAGAAGCCTGGATAGAAGCAGCACGTGCCTCAGTGACGTCTGCTAAGCCTTTAGCTACAGCATTTCCACTCTGAGAGGCTCCAGTATAAGATGAAGTGGACGTTCATGCTGTCATTTCATTTTCAGTGGCAGCCTCTATGATTCTGACAAGAAAATGTCATACGTGCGCTTCACACCTGCAGTTAATGAGATTGCGTGATGATGTAATTTGTTACCTTAAGTCTGTGGTATGACCTAACCTATGGGACTTTCCCTTGACTTCTCCTGACGTTGTAATCCTAAGCAGATTGGCCATTAAATGACATTTGACCCCTCAGCAGCAGGCAACAGTCCTCACACAGTAAACTAGTAAAGTCTCCTACAGTGGAAATAATCCTATTAAATTCCACATTTCTCTTTCTGTCACCTCATCCCTCTTGTCATTTTTTCCCATTTGCCAATCAACTTCATGTAGATGGTGTCACAGAGGATCAACTCAGTGGACCTGTCCTGCTGCAGCCTGGAGCAACTTCCTCCTAACCTCTTCTACAGCCATGACCTCACCCACCTCAACCTCAAACACAACTTCCTGCCTGCAGACCAGCGCCTGCAACAGCTGCAGAGGTACATTGTCATCATAAAGCTACAGTAAACACACCTGAGAAACAAGGAGTTGAAATGACAGGAGGAAGTGAAGGATAAGAAAAGAGAGGGCTGGGCCGAGGAGGCTTCACAGGTCGAGGATCTTGTTCAATGCAGTTTGAGTGACTTGATTTGGGCAAGATCCGACTTGAGATAGTTTAACCTATGAATTTTTGGCCAAAACAAGAGATGGGCTGGGCTGTGGTACAATACAAAAACTCCCAATCTAAACATGGCTTGCAATCTTATATCTACCCATGAGGTCTTAATCTTTTTTGACAACATCATTATGTGATCACTGCCATTTGTCCATCCGTGAATCTAAAACATGATGAAACTTGATGGGAGGTCAGGCAACGGACAATTAAACTTTCTTTCTATTCTTAAATAAGGGCGGAGGCTTGGTTTGTTTTTTACTGTCTTTGACATTAGGAAGCTCTAGGCTGAATTATAATTTAACAGTCAGTTAAATGAAAACAAACTAATCAGTGGAATCAACTGACAAAGGAATGCCATAATTTGTGGGTTCTTTGTGTTTATTCATTTAAGATTTGCATGTGCTTGTTAGGCCTACCATAATATTAAAAAAATTGTCACATTACAATTATTTGAAATAACCATGATAATTGTGTCCATTTTCTTCTATGAAATCAATTCTTTGAAATGAACAAAAATGATATTTTATTATGACCACCCCAGCATTTGTCATGAACTGTTGTAATGACTTCAAATGCCATTCTTCAATGTAGAATGAAAGAAATGGCTTGTTTCAGTTTAAAGGTTAGCTTTTTTTATTATCCCTGTAGGAAAGTTCTGTCACAGCATTTTAACCATCCTAGTACACACAGCACCTAGTGTTAGCATTTAGCATTAGCGAACAGTAGGAGCAGTGAGCTGCCATTGAAGGAGCTCAGGGACTACCTCCAGATCTTCATCATTACTGTGGTCAAGGGTACTGACGGGTATAAACCTACGTATACCTGCTTTCAATGGGGGGGGGGACTCAACGCAGAAATGCTCAGACCATCAGGGAATTCAACCCTTGTGGCTGTTAGGCAGACACGTGAACCACCATATTGAGTGCTTTAGTGCTTGGCTTGAATATCTCTCTGTATATTTAAGTCAGGAAAACAGAAATATAATTAATATTACACATGTCAACATTCTCTGTCAATCAATGTTAATCAAGGATTTTTACAGAAAACTCAACATATAACCTCTTTATAGAATTCGGTATGACTTATCGTGGATGTAGGCAGCAGCAAAGCCTATTATCACTTTAGACATGGAGTTAGCTTACATCTGCAGATGACCAGTTCCCAGCACAGAATATTCTCCAACATTAACTTCACATAAGTATATGAACACACACACCTTTAATAAGATTTTGGAAAGGGAATGAGAGAGGACCACTCTTGTCGTCACCCTTCAAACCAGTTACTGCCAGAGACAATGAGAGGAGGGACAAGGAGGAGGTATGAAGACATTGACACAAAGTAAAGCTTCACTGGACACAGCAGGTCACGGCTGGCAGCCTTGGACAACTTTAGCCTTCGTCTGCAATTTGCAGAACATGTGCCTGAGCAGTCTAGGACAGGAGCCACTGACATGCAGGGACCGAAGAGGCTAGCCAGAGCTGTGCTGTACCAGGCTAGGCCAAACTAGCCCAGAGTCCATAAGGGTGTACGTCTGCAGGGAAGCTTTTAATGTGCCTGGACTCCCTTACACACTCTCTCTTTTTCTCACACACACTCTCTCTCTCTCTCTCTCTCTCTCTCACTCTCTCTCTCTCTCGCTCTCTCTCTCGCTCTCTCTCTCGCTCTCTCTCTCTCTCTCTCTCTCTCTCTCTCTCTCTCTCTCTCTGTGGGCACCATCTGCTGCATGCTTATCACGGTCCCAGATTAAAGCCCACAGCCAAGACGTGTGTATGTGTGTGTGTTTGTACTCTTCTACTGTATCACATCTCTGTGCATTCTAGTACAAATGCATGCCATGCCTGTTAAAGCCTTTCATCCTGAAAATCATTGCCAAAGTGTTTTTTCCATTAATTGACAGAATTATGTGGATTTGATGTGTGTGAAGTGTTTGCAGTTCGGAGCGTGCGTGTGTGTGAAAGAGTTGCTTGCTTCTATGTAAGGGAAAACCGGCTGCAGGCTACAGATTTGAGGTCAGTGCATACAGAGTCTTGATACAGTATGGCACTCTTTTTTTTTTTTTTCTTTTAAAATGGCTGCACTGACAGAAACGTGACTGTGTGTGGCTATGTATATATTATTTTTGCACTTCTGTGAGTCTTCCCAATAGTAAATGAGTAGGAGGCCAGGATGTTATGACGCTCTACAGCAGTCACTCTGTAAATCTTTTATATTTTTTTTATTTTTTAATCCTCAGGATAATGACTAGTGTTACAAAGAAGATGAATGCTAGTGGAATAACTAGTTTGCACAGCTCCCCTGCTGGTCAAGTGAGATAGCATCCATTTAGCTTTGCCAAACCTAAGTAGGTTCATCCGCAGTTGACCCAGCATGACAGAAAAAGAGGTCAGTAATGAGAATTGAGATTTATAGTTTGCTGAAAATAGAGTCATTTTGACGGAAACATGTAGCAGTTACTTGAGAACTTGCTCGGTCCCTGTGAGGCTGGAGTCAGGAACAGTCATTCTCTGTACGCGACCTCCATGTGGGTGTATGTGTTTTGGTGTGGACAGTTGTGAGAGTCTGTTTTTGTTTCAGTATAAACACAGCCTTTCACTAACATCTATCATGGGGTCACAGAGCTTTGTATTTTTCTAAGAGGAATGGAATGTGTGAACCTGCCACATGCCTCTCCCCTACTCTCGCTTTTCTCTCTGGCCAAATACTAACTGGTGGGAGATTTGCCAGTCAGATATGCATAATCAGTTGTCTGGGATACTAGCTCTTTCCTCTGGCATGGGACTGACTACCCAGTATGCACCTCTCTGTGAGACAGAGGTCAACGGTGTGCGAGGGGAACGGCTGACGTTCCATGCATATGATTGAACCTTTGGCCTGTTTATTTACATATGTATGACAGTTCAGTGCATTTCGGAGGATGTAAAAGTCATAGAATGGAAGGAAGAAGGGACAAAGTCACAACATAACACTGATAAAATAGTATTTTATAAAGTTTTATGTCAAATCTGTATGATAACAGTATAATTCATTTGTAGTATTTGGCCATTTGACTATGAGAAGTACAATATTTGCTCATTTTCCATTTTCATTAGATGTTATTTTTGTTTCATCACGCTGTTTAGTTTCTTATTTCTGTTTAGCTGAGATTAGTACCAGGTGCAGTTAAGTAGTTTTAATTTGTACAGCTATTATGAGTACAATTTTGATGTATAGAAGCTCAAAAAGGTAGGATGAAGGACTGCAAAAAAAACACTTATTACATGACCTTTATGATATAAAGCCACTTTTTAATACAACACCTTGAATTTGTTATTAATGTTTCACTTTTTTCATTCTAATATTTGTTCATGTTTCTATTCATACCCCTAGTTTTAGTTTTGTTACCTTGAATAATTCTAATTTTCTCTTCAGTTAACCGTGTTTTGCTTTCTACAGTCCTGACTCCTCAGCCACTTAATTCTCCATTATGTTCACCAGTTGATCATAAACTTTGTAACTGCTGTTTAATACAAAATGGCTAGCGTGCAGGTGGTTTATTACAGCTTTTATAATGGAAGAAGGGAGCTGCCTCGTATGGATGGAATTGTATAATTTAAATCTTGATTGGCTCTGAATAATGCGGAACTAACAGGGTAAAATCCAGTAAGATATAGGAAGATCAAAAGATTGGACAAACAGGCAGAGCATGACACAGACAAGGAGAGAGTGTGAGGAGGGGTATGAGCGTTACTCAGCAAATTATAGAGGTGATTTAATAGTGGAGTGACATTTTCTCACACCCCCTCCCCGTAGCCTGCAGGAGTCACCCTCAGCTGGAATTACTTGGCTACACTAATCAATAGCCCTGATGTCTAGCTTGTCCTCTTCATCACCATGATGCACCGTGTTCATGTGTGTGTGACCCATATGTGTAAACAGGGAGGAGAATCAAGTAGTGCCAGTTTAAGCAGCTGCTCTGTCCCATGGTGCAAATATGGCAAGTTGCCCATCTCCGGCTTGCCGTAGCTGCTGTTTCTCTGTGGATATGATAGGTGATAGCAGGTTGCATGTCTGTGTATGTGTGTAGATGGATAAATAAAGACAAGAGTCCTTTCCCCTGCTTTGCTTTGTTCCCTTGGCTCCCTCCCCCCCTGAAGGGCTAACCCCTCTGAAGGTCACTGCTCTGCCATGGGACACCACGTCAAATGCCTCTGGTCACTGTTGTTTGAATGAAAAACACAAGACGTCAGCACAGTGGTTGTATGTTCAACAATCAAACGTGATGGTTTAGTCTTAATATGTAAAAGGGCTGTTTATTGGAGTGTTGGTCAATGGAAATGTATGTTTTTGCCTTAAACAAACTCTGTGTAACCTGTACTACTTCTACTTTGCACACGAATTTATGGATATCTTGTCTTGAAATATTTATGTTGACAAGACACAACTACATCGTCTCTCCTCTCCTCTCCTCTCCTCTCCTCTCCTCTCCTCTCCTCTCCTCTCCTCTCCTCTCCTCTCCTCTCCTCTCCTCTCCTCTCCTCTCCTCTCCTCTCCTCTCCTCTCCTCTCCTCTTCCCTTCTCTTCCATTTCCAGGTTTTCTCGTCTGCGGAGTCTCAACCTGTCCAACAACCACCTTGGCCAGTTCCCCCTTGCCATCTGTGAAATCCACACCCTGACTGAGGTCAACCTCAGCTGTAACTACTTGGCCTCTGTCCCCAGCTCTGTCGGAGCAATGACCAAGTAGGTAACAGGAACAAATTGTGGAATGTACACTATGGTTGAGTTATTACCTTTTAAACAACAACCAAAATCAGTGAGATTTGTTGCAAGGTCAAAATGTTTAATATGTCTGTGAGTTACTCTACTATGAATTCTATTGTAAGTGTTTGTTTTACCTCTCCCTTCCTCTAACGTTGATAATTATGCAACTCTTTCACTTCAAAGGCCTCTAATGTACTTGTATTGACACCATATCAGGGTTGCCAAACCAGTCAACCCTTTCATAAATCAACCACATTTTTGCCAGTTTCATTGTTAAAAGTTTACATAGTCAAATGTGGCCATCACCTAGCAACACGCATACGGGATAGCAACCACCTTGGTGTATTTAAATAGTTTCAACATGTGAGCAAACAACAGCACAACTTGCACAGATCATCTGTGGTGACACTTTGTCTGCTCTGAGTGAATTGAGTGTTTGCCAGGCTACACATATCAAAGTTCAGTTCAGTCATCTTATTTCTAGTTTATTTAAAATGTCTTAATCATTTTGTATAGTTTTATTAACTTTTTTAATGATTCTATCCTCTTATATTTATACACACTTTTAACCTTAAGGATTTGCTGTATTTTTTTAGACTATTGAATTGCATGTTGAGTGTATGTTTTCACTATTACTATTCTTACTATGATTATTACTGTTATTAGGTTGAGGTGGCAGCAGTGTTACTCTGCCAAAATCACACATTTCTTAGTGCTAGGTGAACATTTGCAGGAGAATGGAACAAAGCTGATTTCACTGGCTTAAAACCAGTTGTTTTCTTGGAAGTGCTTGGAACGTTTTACGTTTTGGTTTTAGCTCCTAAATCGACCCCTTAATTGTGGCAAAGCCCAGCAGGCACTCTTTAAAAAGTATTGGGAAAAATGCACATCCAATAAGACACTTAAACTTGATATTTCATGCCTTATTGTACAGGTCAAATTGACCCTTTAATGACAAAACAGGTCATTCAAAAAACAATATGGGACATTATAAGACTCGTTCAATACTGACAGCCTGGATGACAAAGTGAAACCTCATTCAGAAGTAAACATGCAGGTATGTGTGTTGAAACAGGGCTACATGAGAAGTTAATCTGCAGGAATGATCTGGCATGCTTAGAAATTCCTTAAGTGGCCAGTAGGGCATTTATGGTGTTACTGCCATCTGCTGGCTATTAATTGTATTGAACGTGAAGGCAGAAACAGTTACGTTATCACCACATTGGCTTCATTCCTGAGTGTCACGGCCTATGGGGAAAAAAAGAGAATTGTTGAGAAATGTTCTTATCACCTCTTTCTTAATTCATTTAATTTCAAAATTCATTCATTCAGTTCATTGCTTAATCTCCTGTTGCTCTCCCAGCTTGCAGACTTTCCTGTTGGACGGCAACAGTCTAAATGATCTGCCCAATGAGCTGGGTTCCCTCCAGAGGCTGAGTTACCTAGGCCTTTCCTTCAACCAGTTCAGCCACATACCCCAAGTGCTGGAGAGACTGGCCTCCATGGAAAAGCTGTGCATGGCTGGCAACAACCTGGAAACACTAACCCTGCAGAATTTCAGACTGCTCCGCGTTAAACACATCGATCTACGGTAATGCATCAAACAGGCAGATTTAACACACTGTTGTATGCTGTATGTATGTGATTTGAAGCTTGAACATTATCAGTACAGGGATTTACTTCCTTGTCAAGACCAAGAACTGCGCATGTGTCAAGAAATGTACCACATGTTATACAACTAATGATAGAAACAAAAACACTGAGTGAGAGTCAAAACATGAGCAGACAGCCAGACAGCACGGAACTAGGAGATCATTTGCTTGTAGTGGCTCCATCAGGTGTCTCCCCTTTGTTTGGAAAAACAAATAGCTGGAGTGACTTGCACTATTCTTCTGTTAATACTTTACCATTTCCCACTTTGCTTGAACTGCGTCAGTAGATGATTTTTTTAAAATTCTTTTGGCCAAGATCAGCTGTTGTGTTTTGAGGATTTGGAATCATGTGTTGATGAAGAAGCTGTGACAGGACATCAGGTCAACACAGTATTGTTTAATTGTGCTGAGAAGCAAATACATTCATCTATTTGATATTTCACTCTCCTCAAATAGAAGGATTTGCTGTTTATTATGGTCTTTTGTTTGGTATCATTTTTGTCATCAGTGAAACAGACACTAATTGTAGATGACAGTATAATGATTGGTAATTTAGTTTGCCCTCAATTCGTTAGAAATCAAAAATAACAATATTGCACATGAACAAATACAGAACTCAAGAAGCTGCACAGTGTGGGTAATCACCCATGGTGCACGCGGTCCCTCCCTTCAAAGAAAGGCCGCAGTTTGTGCAGTTCTGTCTCATCTCATCGCAGTAAGTGAACCTTTTTCCCCTCCCTGCTCCCTCTGCCAGGTTGAATAAGATCTCCATCATGGTGCCAGATGAGCCTGATCTGCTGAGACACGTGACCCACTTGGATGTGAGGGATAACAGGCTGAAGGACCTGGATGCGTCCGTCTTCCCCAGGCTGGAGGTGTTCCACTGCGAGAGGAACTGCATCGAAAGCCTCAAGGCCAAGGGCTGCTTGTTGAAAGGCATCTACGCCTCCAACAACGGTGGGTTGGCACGCATGTTCTGTGTGGGTGCGTTCATGCGTGCTTTTACGTTTCTTTGCACTTGGAGCCTGCAACATGTAACTCACCTTACAGATGTCATCCTGCTTTTTCTATGTACTGTATCTTCATTTGAGCCTGTGTCGATCTGTCTGCGTGCGTTCGTTTTCTCATCAGTGCTGCAGTCTCATTGTCTCCCACCATCATCCCTTTTGCACTCCACCCTCCCCACCACCCAAATGTCCCCTGCATTTTCCATCTACCTGCATTTGTATTAGTCTGCCCTTGCTGTAGGTTAATGTGTTTGTATTTCTTCCAACAGAGCTACGACAACTGGATGTCAGTCCTGTGCCCTCTAATCTTAGTTACATGGACATCTCGAGGTGAGAGAAATCCCTTGTACAAACGCAAATAAATAACGCAGCATTACTTCAGAAACCTTTGAAAAATGTAGCACATTTATGTTGCATCCTCTGTTTCCTACAAATCAGAGCAGCTGTAGTTTTAAATGACAAAAATAACAGAAACTGTCACGCTACTATACAGGATACAGGACACAAAAAGGTTCTTTGAAAGTGCGGTTAAATGTCAGCTTAGAAAGCTGTCACTCTTTAACTACATCTACCTTGACCTTTGACTTGACCTTTGCTTATTAGAAGAATTTAAAGGATAAACCATGCACGTTAAGAGCTGATAATAATAAACTACCGAGACACAACTGCGCTATAATTACACAGTTTATTTGAAAATGTCTTTGAAAATTGTGTTCAAATTTGGCCTCAAAAAAGGTGTTGGACCTTGTTTTGTTCAGATCATCTGTTGTAGAGTTGTAATCACAGCTGAAAAAGTAAATCTGCTCTGATCCAAAAAGTAGAAGGGCCAGTTTCAAACTAAAATGCAAGTTGGTTCCTTATGTTTTTTTTAGGACGCCACTATTGGGAATTTAAATGTAGTAATGCAGTTTTGTAGAATATTTTCTATTTTAGGTATCATAGTTGACAAACAGCACATCATTTATCATCATCATCACCTCCTCTCCTATAGGAACCGTATGGAGTCCTTGCCAGATTGGCTGTGTGAAGCTAAGAAACTGGAAGTTCTGGATGTGAGCCACAATCTCATCACTGAGCTTCCAGCCCGGTGAGTCCCTCTCAGTGATGTGTCCGTGTTCTGTAAATGGAATACAGTGTTGCATTTTTCTCTCTGTCGCTTGCCGGCCTGTCATCTATCCCCCATAGAGCCTCATAAATCACACAGATAGCCTGTAACCTCCACAGCTTCGCCCATTCCCTTCCTCTTTATATAGCTTTTTAGAAGGTCAGTTCAGATGCAGCCCACTTCAGCCTCATCTTTCTGTCTCAGCATTAGGAGCCTTCCTACCTCTGCTTCTCTTTTCACTTTTCTCTTTTCCTCCTCTCTTCCACTGGTTTCGTCATTGGCTCCAGATTTTTATTTATTTATTTATTTTTTTACCCAATAAGTGTCAGGATGATGAATTTCAGCTGCAGGTTCCACTAGCAGCGTTGCTATTTTCTTATTTCACATTCTCATCATCCTTAATCTTCTTTTGGACTATCCTCATTTCCATGTCTGTCTGTCTGTCTTGTCTATTTAAACACCTGTTCCAGAAAATAGTGCGTATATTTATCTTCTAACTCAACATCTACATCCATGTTCTTCATTTCTCACAGGTTGTTATGCAGCAACAGCCTGAGGAAACTGAGTGCAGGACACAATCAGTTGCAGAAGCTGCCTGAAAGGGTGGAGCGCCCTCTGCTGGAGGTTTTAGATGTACAGCACAATCAACTGGTGGAGCTGCCCTGCAACCTGTTCCTAAAATCTGACAGGTAGCATCAATCATCACCAAAGAGCGATTTGTTTTTCATCAGATAATGCACCCGACATCAGAGACAAAGATTAAATGTAGAAAAACTGCAGTTATATGAAGATGAAGGACAGACATTATGAGTTAGACTTTAATCGAGGACAAGATGCCCATGGGCAAGGGCGGCAGGCAAATAAAAAACAGTCAAACTTTGAAAGGGTTTTAGAAGGGAAGGCTTGTTAATGGGGGTCATACAAGTCAGAGATGATTTACAAGTTTGCAATTTAAGTAACCCATCTAATTTTTATTGTCTGTATCAGAATGAAAATAATAACGAACTTGTCCTTTCATTTTTTATGTTTTTTTTTTTTTTTTCTACTTGCAGCTTACGGTGCCTAAATGCATCAGCCAATAAGCTGGAGCACATGCCACCATCCAGCCTATCAGAGGAGAGCCACAGCATCCTCCAAGAACTTTATCTGACGAATAACCGGCTGACAGATAAATGTGTACCCATGTTGACGGGCCACACACACCTTCGAATTTTGCACATGGCCTATAACCATCTTCAGACTTTCCCTGCAAGGTAAACGACTAACTCTGGGGATCCATTCAAATAGTTTTACTTAAGAAGGTTCTAAACTGAATGAAATGACCCAGACGTATCTTAGTGTCACCTGTCTGAATTCTCTAAATGAAATGAAAAGGAAAGGAGCTTTGATGCTTCCTTTAGCATGTCCTTTAGCATAGGATATACCAAACCATCCTTTACCAGTGGAGAGGATACGATGCCATCCCACAATTCAGTGCAGCAGCAACAGTGACCTGACTGTTCATTAAAACCAACAGCCCACATAACAGGATGTGCATTTCAATCTTATTCCACAGCTGTCTAATGCATTTTATACTTTGCTTGTTTTATACTTTTACACTTTCTTGTGTAAAATGTGAAGGTAATGCAGCAGAACCTCTACTTAGTCTGCATGAGTTAGATCTTCACAGTTAATTATCATTATATCGTTGATTAATTTTTGGCTCCTTCAGTCTCAGACACCATAACAAACCCAAACGGTGATTTCTAAAGTGGATCTTTGGTAGAAAGAGAAATGCAGCTGAATCAGGCATGAGAAAGAGTATTTTTTGGGTCAGAATTTGTTTTGTTATATAAATGCAGGCAGATGATGTTAAAGTCAACAATTAACTTTATGAATGATCACATGTAGGCTTATAGTTTTAAGTTTTGACACTTTCTGCTTATCTTGCATAGATTTATTATCATGATAATGATCATACTGATTCAGGATTCAGGATGTAGGTCTATTTCTGTTCCAACCATGGTAGTCATGGTTCCCGTGGGGTCTTACAAAGTCTTAAAATTCTTGAATTTACAAATCTGCCTTTAATACCTTAAAAAAGTCCCTATGTAGCCATAAACTTGTTCACTGTACTGTGTATGTCCAAGCTGCAAAGAAAAGAATGTTAGTCGATTCAGTTCCACTTGTTCCAACCCAACAATTTATATTATAATGAGGAACTAATTATCGCTAACTATGCAGCCCCAGTGAGAAATGAGTCGGAACGGTGAGAATAAAGGCATTGGAGTAAATAAATACATTTTCCTAAATTCTAGGAGTCACAAGTTTTTCCAGTATGGCCGTGAAATGGGCATTAAATTTTGTTCAAAGTAGTCTTAAAAAGGTTTTAAAAAGTCTTAAATTTAACTTCCTAAACCTGTAGGAACCCTGGTAATGAAGTCACATTTTTACTGCATTGTCCATTTTTTAAATCCTGCATTGAAGAACACAAGAAGAATGCACCAAATAAACTGACATGAGTTTTATATAGTTCATCTTCAGAGCATCATTGTTTTACTTCAGCTAACCTATGTTACATAAGCCTAATGAAAGTGCAGCTGGATTCTCTGAGCATGAAGGTGTCGTTTCCTAAGTCCTTATGAATTCTCCTTTTCATCTTTCCTTAACCCCATGACATTTTCACCGAAGTCAGTCTGACCAGTATGTGCTCCTCTCATTGTTTGTTCTTACTAGTTGAGCAATTTTATAGGTCAAATTAATGATCGTTTTTGTAAACATTTCACATTTTGAAAAGGGTCAGTTTTATATTTAATTCTCACATGTAAGATGCTACACAATATGACCTTTTTTTAAACATCATTTTAAATCCTCAGCATGCTCAGTACTTTCTCATTTTCCTCCAGTAAAATGGCAAAGCTGGAGGAGCTGGAGGAGGTGGACCTAAGCGGAAACATGCTGAAAACTGTGCCCACTACAATCATGAACTGCCGACGGATGCACACACTCATCGCCCACTCCAACGCCATCGAGGTCTTTCCTGAGGTTATGCAGCTGATGGAAATGAAGGTAAGGCAGTAGTAGAATCACGTTCCTGTGTGTGCGTATGTATATACAGTAGAGTATGATGGGTGACCTACAGGAGTGTGTGTGTCACATCTTTTCCTTTTCTGTTAGTGTGTTGATCT
This sequence comes from Sphaeramia orbicularis, assembly GCF_902148855.1. NCBI lineage: Eukaryota > Metazoa > Chordata > Actinopteri > Kurtiformes > Apogonidae > Sphaeramia > Sphaeramia orbicularis. The sequence goes on from NC_043973.1 coordinate 26,253,928, forward strand.
CAGCTGTAATGAACTAAGTGAGATCACTCTGCCTGAGAATCTGCCTCCCAAGCTTCAAGAACTGGACTTGACAGGAAACCCTCGCCTCAACCTGGACCATAAGACCTTGGAGCAGCTCAAGTATGTCCTCATTTCACTACACATTTCATTATTTTATTGTACTGCAGATAGGCCCGGTCATGTGACTACAGCATATAGTTGTGCACATTAAAGTTGTGTTTTCTGTCTGTACATTACTTTTTTTGTACTTTTTATTTTGTCATAGTCTATGAATATTAATTTTTTTTATCCAAATACAACGGTTTTGCTTTTGCAGAAAAACCTGAAGTAAATGGCTTGAATGGAATATAATACGCAGCCCATTGATTTTAATTTATTAATGCCTCTACATGATACAGTGAATCTTGATTTGTTTAATGTTGTGTTTTCAGTAATATTCGCTGCTTCCGTATTGATCCACCTCCCACCTTTTCATCGAATGAGGCATCGGGTGGGCCTGCTGTGTGGAGTCACGGCTACACAGAGGCCTCAGGCGTCAAAAACAAGTGAGTTCAGTCTAGTCAACAATAAGAAAAAAAAACACAACAACCATCGCACTTGTCCAGCGAAGCCTCTCTAATCCCTGCCTCCTGAGAATGCACATTGTTCATGCCACATGACTGAAATGAAGGAAATATTGTGGCAGTTGTTGAAACCATGAGTCACATACACTCACATCTTAGAAATGCTGAATTGAATTGTCAATACATGTCAGTATTAAGAGAAACAGCTTTAAGCAATCAATGAAAGCTTTGTTTCCAGCAGTTATCAGTATGTGGAGTAATATGATTAATATGAACAGAGGATTTACTCTTTTTATTGCCTTTCCTTCGTTGTTTTCTTACTGAGCACATGTTTTATATGCCTTTTGTTTGTTGATGTCCTTTCAGACTGTGTGTTGCGGCGCTTTCAGTGAACAGCTTCTGTGGGAGTCGGGAGGCTCTGTACGGTGTGTTCGATGGGGATAGGAATGTGGAGGTGCCCTACCTTTTGCAGTGCACAATGAATGACGTGTTGGCTGAGGAACTGCATAAGACCAAGAGCGAAGAGGACTACATGACCAACACCTTCCTCGTCATGCAAAGGTAGACACTAGATATGTACAGTGACATAAGGTTTTGGGTAAAACCATCCACAATGTTTTACCTTTACCTTTTCAGACTTAAATGTTTTTCATGCTTTTCATTTTCGTTTGTCTCATCCAGGAAATTGGGAACTGCAGGGCAGAAGCTGGGCGGCTCAGCGGCTCTATGCCACATTCGCCATGACCCCACTGACCCTGGTGGCTGTTTTACACTCACAGCAGCCAACGTGGGCAAATGCCAGGCCATCCTGTGCAGAGATGGGAAGCCGTTGTCCCTGTCGCTGCTTCACAATGTGGGGCTTGAAGACGAATACCATAGGATTAGGCAGCACAGGGCGATAGTTACTGAGGTAAAACTCCACAAAGTATCACACTGATCCACAGTATGAAAGTCAGTTATTGGTGGTGCTATTTTAAAAATAAAGGTTCCCACGTGTCCTGGATAACCTGGAAACCAGCTGACCAATACAAACATAAAATGTCTTAGAAAATTATTTCATCATTCTCATATTGTCAACTACTATAATTGGAATTCTATATTTTTATGTAAAAGTAAGAACACTCAGTCTAGATTTGTCACATCACAAAACAAAAACTACTGCTCATGACTACCAGTTATGAGCATTGGTTAATATAATTCCCTAGAAAACTTTTTTTCATGTGTAGTATTTAATACTGTTGAATATAAATGAATGAGTATAAGCATCTCAGAGATCACTTCAAAGATAATGTATGACCATAGACTGCCATGGACTCTTTTATATCAAAATTCCACAATAAGGAATGTATATGGCGTGATCCTGAAAATGTTGTTCTGGAAAATTATCTCTAGAAAAGAGTGGGAACCCTAGACATTTGCTGTATTTGCTTATAATGGAAACTTTTGTCAATGTTCAGTCACAGTTATTTTTCTTTTTAAACAGGACAACAAGGTTAATGGTGTGACCGACTCGACGCGAATCATGGGCTACTCCTTCCTTTACCCATCAGTCATCCCCTGTCCTCATGTACAAACAGTCACTCTCACCTCACAGGATGAGTTCTTCATCCTGGGCAGCCGAGGCCTGTGGGACACTGTGTCTCCTACGGAGGCGGTTGAAGCTGTCCGAAATGTTCCCGACGGTCTTGCAGCTGCAAAGAAGCTGTGTACCCTGGCACAAGGCTACGGCTGCACCGACAGCCTCAGCGCTGTCGTGGTCCAACTCAGCGTGAGTGAAGACTGCTGCTCTTGCTGCTGCTCTGAGCCTCCGCAGCCGCCTCCTAGCCCCGGCCTGGGCCCCTATCCATCATCGTCTTCTGCTATCAAGGAGCGGCCGTCTGATGGCTCCCTCCCTGTGCCCCCCTCCTCCTGCAGTGAAATCAGCAGTGAGATCAGCACCAGTGAGATGAGCAGTGAAGTGGGTTCCACAGCCTCATCTGATGAGCCTCCACAGAGTTCCCTGGTGCTGCTGCATGATCAGCCCCATCACCCTCACCTCCACCTGCACCACCAGGCCCACTCACTGTCTCTACACCAGCAGGCTCACACCACAACCCAACCCTGCCAATACTTGTACCCAGGAACAGAGCTGCCCTCTGCCCGCAGCTGCTGTGCCCTTCACCCTGCCTGTTTAGCAGGTTCTTTCCAGAGGCAGCTCTCTAGTGCCACATTCTCTAGCGCCCTTTCTGATAATGGGCTGGACAGCGAAGATGAGGAACCAATTGCTGGTGTTTTCTCTAATGGGAGCCGTGTAGAGGTAGAGGCGGATGTTCACTGCCTAAAATTAGAATCCATGACCTCGTCACCCCAAGTAGCACCACCTTCAGCCTCTGGTCAGGAGCGTACCCTACTCAGTTTGCCCCCACCACCGCCGCCTCCATGCACCCCAGAGCCCCTTGAAGAAGTTGTCGACATGACCCTTGGGGAGGCTGAGAACGGCCTGGAGAGAGATGAGTCATGGCAAGGAGCTGGAGCAGGAGGTGGAGATGGAGGAAAGATGGCGGGCAAGAGGAGAGGCAATGGGTCAGTGGCACGCCAGGAAAAAAGCCACAACCTTATTGAGGTGGCTGCTGACGCTCCCTCCAAGAAGTCAGGTGGCTACTTCACCGCTCCGGCTCAGCCTGACCCGGATGACCAGTTCATTATCCCCCCCGAGCTGGAAGAGGAGGTGAAGGAAATCATGAAGCAGCATCAGCAGAAACAGCAGAAGCCACCTGGGACGGATCAGCCCTCAGACTACTACGACACCCCACTCTGAACAACAGTATCCATCTACAGCCTCAACCGCTGTAATTTTACACAGACCTTCTTGGAGTGGCTGTTGAATGCACATGAAAAAAGTTCCATCCAACTTTTTTTTTAACAGCCCTCCAGCTCTCAGATGCTCGACACAGCCTCATCATTGGAGAACCATGCACTGTAACCTGCTCCAGCTGTTGTTATCCAAGCAACACATAGATAAGAGAAGCAAATGAGCCCTTTAATGATACTTAACCCTTTTGAATAGCCTGTGGACACAGGTCTTAGTGTTCATGGTTGTTCCATTCTCACAGACTGTGGAACATTGTTTTTACATTAGAGAACCAGCTGAGTATGTAATCAACACTAGTCTCTTTGCAATAGCATTAGCTCGCCACAACACTTGTTAATATGGATAACAGTTCCATGGTTTGTTTGTTTTGTAAGAACTTACCATATCTTTTAATGTGAAAGCAGTGAAGTTGCTGAAAGAACTTTTTAAAAACAGAAACACATAATCTTTTTATTATCAGTAAACTATGTTGAATGGTACACCAGTGATACCACACTTAACTGTTGTAGATAGGGCACTTAAAATACTGTATTTCTTCAGTAAATCATGGCTCTTGGCCTGTAAAATGGCATAGAAATTTTTTGTAGAAATTTTAAATACTAACTCCTAGGAGTTGCATACTCTTTATTGTGACTCAGTCACTTTACTAATCTTCTCTGAGAGAAATGGTGATTTTTTTTTTCCAATGACTGTAAATAAGAGAAATGTTGTATACTGATGCTTTTAAAGGAACTGCGTACCTGTATGTCGGTGAAGGTTTTAGTTGTGGGAGGATGTGTGGTTCACCCAGAGTTTGCTATTAAGGAGGTATCACCCCACTTCTCTATCTTACAGTGTCAACCACAATGATATGATACACACATCTACACACATACAAATGTAAATGTGCACTTGCAGTTCAGAAACTCCAACATTCCATGCAATACAATGACACAGAATTGCTCCACTTTGTTGTGAGTGTGATGTCCTGTAGTCATCACTGTATCTAATGAACACTAATAGACAGATTTTTGCATGCACACTTGCATGCATGCACACATACATACACTAGCACACACATACACAAACATACACAAACACACGCGCACACACACACACACACACACACAGGTAATATTAGTCCCACCTCCCTCCTACAGTAACTGTTACCACCGGCATGACTGTGTCAAGTTCAGTAATACAAACAAATATATTCACATGGAAAAGAGACAACACAAATGTTCCTGTCTTTGGTATAATAAATTTTAAATTTGTGAATATAAATCATGGTGTCTGGGACTTGTTTGTAATTATTACAAAATATGAAGTTGTCTTCAAATAGCTTGACCTACATTAAATGACCACAAGGGGGCATTCTAATATAATGTGATGACTAATGACTTTATTTTTTATGGTAGACTTAACAGCTGTAATTATTTACATTCAAAGCCAACTCTGTGACATATTTAATGGTGCTTTTCTCATTGGATGTTTTACTTGGAGTTTGAATAGACAGTCCGGCTTCTCCCAGTTCTAATTGTGTCTGATGCCTCTATTTTCCATGACTGTATCGTTCGTCCTACTTCTCTTCTTATGCCTCTCCTTCACACAGATGACACTGACTGCAGTAATCACCGCCATTACTGCGAGTACAGACAGAGAAGAGGCAAGTGCAAGGGTGGTTTTGTCTTGTGTGGAGCCTTTGTATTGACAGCTGTCACCGTAGTACCACCAGTCGTCGCCCACCGCACACCTGCATGGACACAAACAGAAGATAGAGAGAAAAAACAGGATCATCACAGATATACAAGTTTACACAGTGTATAATTACAGTAAATGGTGTTGGAAACTGATGACAGGTAAATCTGAGAACTTATTTGGACATGAGATGGAAAATATGTTTAGTCAAAGGCATGCACGGTGTACTAATAGATAGATTGATAGATATACTGATTTCTACTGCTAAGAGCTTTGACCTATATAATTGGATGGAGTTTCTGGGATCCCAACCACCATATTCTTGAAATAAAAAAGGTATTTTCTCTATACCGCAGGTGTCAAACATGCGGCCTGGGAGCCAAATCCGGCCCACCAAAGGGTCCAATCTAGCCCGTAGGATGAATTTGTGAAATGCAAAAATTACACTAAAATATTAACAATCCTTTAGTTCAGGTTCCACATTCAGACCAATTCAATCTCAAGTGGGCAGGACCAGTAAAATACTATCATAATGACATAAATAACTCTCACAATATAAATATATATATATATATAAACAACTCCAAATGTTTCTCTTTGTAAATGTAAATATTTTCATGTATTTACACTAAAACAAAATATAATTTTGCAAAAAATGTGAATAACCTGAAATGTCTTAAGAGAAGTACATACAATTTTAACAATATTCTGCCTGTTACTAAATGTTTTGTGTATTTGTAGATCCACTGTGATCTGTAAGTTATAATGTACATGTGTAAATGATAAACTGAGGCAGAACATTGTTAAAATTACACTTATTTTTTCAGTTTGTTCATGTTATTCATATCTTTTGAAAGGATAGTTTGTAGATGTAAACCTGTTCATAATATAAATATACTTTTTTCACTCTAAAACATAGAGAAATTTTGGAGTTGACGTTATATATTATTATGTTATTATTTTACTGATTTGGCCCACTGCAGATCAAATTTAGCTGAATCTGGCCCCTGAAATAAAATGAGTTTGACACCCCTGCTCTATACACTTAATCACATGTGAAGAAAAAAAAAAAAAACTCAAAGATTAAACAACTATCATCATTTACAGTTCAAACATCCTCACCTGCAAGCAGGTGGTCCTACATCCACCACACAGATTCCGTCGTTCTGGCAAACTACATGGGCACAGGCATCAGGTGGAGTGGTGGTGGTAGGTCGAGTGGTGGTGGTAGGTCGAGGGGTGGTGGTAGGTTTCGGGGTTGTGGAAGGCAGAGGCTGTGTCTCAGTCAGATGAGACACATCTGAAAAAGGCAATACACAGAATTGGGCCCAAGAGCACTGGGGAACAGTTATTCAATAGGCAATTGCAACTATCTGTATCATGTGTCTGACATGGTATGATGATGGTATGTTATATGCAATGAGGAGTGTACATCTAAATGCACCAGATTTTGCACAAGTAGTAGAGACGAGCATATGATGATCACATGAATGAATAATTTAATGTATGACAGCATGACTATGATTTCATAGTCTATAAGCTGCATTGCCATTGGCCTTGTAGTAGCATTTAGATCAGGGGTCTCAAACTCATTTTCTTTCAGGGGCCACATTCAGCCCAATTTGATCTCCAGTAGGCCAGACCAGTAAAATAATACCATAATAACCCATAAATAATGACAACTCCAAATTTTTGTCTGTGTTTTAGTGCAAAAAACCCCATTAAATTATGAAAATACTTACTTTTATAAACTATCCAAACAAAAAAGATATGAATAACCTGAAAAAACTGAAATTTCTTGAGAAAAATAAGTGCAATTTTAACAATATTCTGCCTAAAATGATCATTTCTACATGTGCGTTATGGATCGGATTAACAAAGACACTAAACACTTAGCAACAGGCAGAAAACTGTTAAAATTGTGCTTAATTTTCTTTAGACATTTCAGGTTGTTCATATTTGTTCAGGTCATTCACATTTTATTGTTACAGGATAGTTTGTAAATGTAAATATTTTCATAATTTAATATTATTTTTTGCACTTAAACAAAGACAAAAAACTGAAGTTGTCATTATTTATAGGCATAATGTAAGATTATTTTTTTTCCACATCAAACCAAGAAGAAAATATGGAATCATTATATTCTGTAGGTTATTATGCTATTATTGTACTTCAGATCATATTGGTCTATATGTGGAACCTGAGCTAAAATAAATTCGACAGCCTTGACTGTGGAATTTTTGCACTTTGCTAATTCATCCCATGGGCCGCATTGGAACGTTCGGCCGCATGTTTGAGACCCCTGATTTAGATGAAGTGTCTCATATTTATAGTGTAATCTGATGCTTTTACCCTCCATGGTGAGAAGGAAGATGGCATCCCCTCCCTTGATAAAGTCCCTGCTCTTGGCTCTGAGGTGAGTCAGATACACTGCAGTCCCTGAGCCTGGCCCTCGGAAATACTTGCTTCCATCATCAGCAGTGACCTCAACACCAACCTTGCGAGGGTCGTCCCAGAAAAAGGCTTCTGAGTCTGAAAAGGCAAACAAATGCACTCTGATAGCAAATACAGTTCAAGAAAGAAGAAAAGACTTAAAATTATAAGGAAAAAAACTAGCTCCACCTGTTGCTTTCATGTTGGGGTCAGTAGTGACACTCCTCTGGTTAGACATACGCTTTTGGATATGTGGGTGCTGATCCATCAACATCATTGTCATCTGTTTCCAAGGACACGGCCATGTCTGTCCTGTGTCCTCTTGACGGGCCACCAGATGAGCATAGGCTGACAGCTCACCAGGATAGCCGGCTTTACCACTGGGGTACAGCTGCATCTGAAAGGTGTAGCCCTCCTTAGAGGTGAATGGTGGGCTGAAGATAGGCGTGTTCATTGGAGTGTTATCTATGACATGACTGAAGTTCTTAACTCGCCATATGAATTCTGGGCAAGTTGTTTCTGAGAGGTTGATATCATCCAGGGACATCCCCCCTGCTGAAGACCCTGTACCCACTTTGGTGCCTTCAAACACAACACGGAATTTTTTCGTGACGTTTAGACTGACATGGTGCAGCTGCCACAGCTCCTGAGGGGCTCCTGTTTCAATGCATAGGGCAAAAACATTTAATTATGTACACAGTGGCCACATTACTGCAGTTGCATTTGTTGCTGTAGTTCAGTGTTTTTCAACCTTAGGGTCGGGACCCCATGTAGGGTCGCCTGGAATTCAAATGGGGTTGCCTGAAATTTGTAGTAATTGATTAAAAAAAATAAATAAATAAAAATGTACTAATAAAAAAAATATATGGTGAGTTGAGAGAGACAATCCCAATCCATAAAAGACATGACAAACTCTGAAGCTGAAACTGAAGCACTGTGGTACTGTTTATCTGTCAAATGTTCATTGTGGTCTGTTTCAGACACTGCAGCTCTTTCAGAATTCATAGTTTGAGTTATTTTTTATTCAGTATTAATTTGCAGCCTTGTATATTTCATCTGAGAAGGCACTATTTAAATATCTGAGCAGTTCCCGTATGGAGGGGAGTGTATGTTATTTTCTTTGATGGATGCAAATCATGAATGTAATAACTAATCCTATATTTTTCTGATGATGTTTTATGTTTTTAATGATAATAATGGTTATTATTTTTAGATTTGCATTGTTAATAATGTGAATTGTGATTGTCATGCATATCATGTATTGTTATATTCTATGTTTTGTGTTGCCCTTCTGTGTGGACCCCAGAAAGATTAGCTTGTCACTTCGGTGGCAGCTAATAGGGATCCTTTTAAACATTAAACATTACATCCAAGCTGGACTGACTGTACATATCCTGTCCAAGGAAAATAAAATTCTCACTCTGTGCAGTAACCTACACCTGGCTTTTCTGCCTCTGTCCATAAAAATATACATTATATAGCCTAAATGTCATCTCAAATTAACATTTATTTGCAACAAAGTATAGCAAACTATTACATGATCAAAAACAAATTAATTTTAGCAAAAAAAAAAAAATGTCTGGGGTCACCAGAAATTTTTGATGTTACAATGGGGTCACGAGCCAAAATAAGTTGGGAACCACTGCTGTAGTTTGAAGTGTTAGGATATAGCAATAGTTACCATCAATGGTTGTTATATAGCGCAGTTTTCCATTGGGGTTCTCCTTGTCATACTCTCTGACATGGATCTTCAGTGTGTCTGTGGGTCCGGCACTGTTGTAGTAGAAGAACTGCAGACACTGGTAACCCCTCTTAGGGTAGAGAAGCCTGCTCTCCAGTAGTGCATTAGCCCCAGTGTTTGCAGAGCCAGTCTCGAAGTGCATGAAATATCCACTTCCTACAATTTCAGATGCCATGTCATTACAAATGTCAACACCTAAGCACTTCCTCAGTGCTCTTTGAACAATGAATGGTAACAGGCAGGATACATCTGCTCTGTGCTAATATCTTTTTATCTCTATTACTTTATATGCCTACAAGGTAATTCTCACCAGTGCATTTGCCCATGTTGGAGTAGTCAGTGCTCGGCCCTCCAGCAGCACTGGAAACTCTCATCCAATTATTCATATCCCCCGGCCCCTGAATCATACCACAGATGTTCTCACGTTCAAAGTCGCAGGAATCCAGAAAGGTAGCAGCCTTGGCTACAAGATGTCACATACAGTATGTTATGGTGGACTTTGTGCAGCCATAAACTGAGTGATTACAATGTGGGGTGAATGTTTTGCTTATCTGCATAATTCCACGTGACAAAATTTCCAATAATAAATCTGATACAGCTGACATGATTAAATATTAGAATGAAGTGTAATAAAATCTGACTGCAATAGGACTGAAAGTTTAGCAGATATAAAACTTGAAGTTGTAAACAGCTTGGAGGGTGGTTGTTTGGTACTTACTGCAGTTATAAAGACGGCTGAGCTTAAGCAGGTCACTGTCACTGAATTCCATTCTCTGGCCGATAACATCACTGAAAGCAGGGATCTTGGTGACAATGGTGGGCTCTGTGCCATTGCGAAAGGCATTTTTGCTGTAGTGCATCATGGAGCCGTAGTCGTAGGGAACACCCAAAGAGCTGGAGGTGGTGTCATTGTAGGTGTTGAAGTTGTGCTCTTTACCTGTTAACCACACATAAACAAATTAAATTCCACTTTACAGCCACGATGTCTCATTATGTCATAAATTTCAGAAATGTTTCTTAGAATCAAGAAAACAATAGAATTACAACCTGTTACTTATTGACAGATGATAGGTGTTTATGGATCACTTATCAAGGCCCTTTGCACTTTAATCACAGTGTTTAAATAACATTTTGTTTATTACTGCTGACACAGTTGGGTACAGTTTGATACTCCTTGAAATTCTGGCAATGTTTGGTTCATTAGGAAAATGCAGTCTGGAAAATAATGCATGCATACTGTTGGAACTCAACCAAACAAGCAATAAACTGCTGCAAATGCTCATAAAAGAAATCTGTTGAACATTCCCTGATGTTAAAGTTTCATACTCAATAATGTACAGAAAGGGATTATGAAAATGTGAGAGTATGATCAGTGTATTGTGATGTTTAAAGTAATAAAAAATTTAGTCGGTAACAAAAAGTGAGAGTTTTGGTACCTTCTGAGATTCGATCCCACATGATAGTGACGTAATCATCCCGGTCTGACCTGGACTGTTCGTGCCAGAAACCCAGAGCATGAAGGAACTCATGTTCAATAGTGGCAATGCGATCACAGTTTGTCCCTATTGATAGTCTCTGCTTCCCAACTCGACGGTTTCCCACAGAGGAGAAACAGCTTTTGGAAAAATAAAAAGGCTCAGATATATTTAAAGTTAAGAGTATATATACAATCTCAACAAAACATCCAATATAACTTTGTTTTTCCTTTACCCGCCGCCTTTGAAGATGGAAATGTAATTTTTTTCTCCATTCCAGGGTTTAAAGTCAATGCAGGTCTTGAGGCGATACTGCTCAAATGCCTTCAGAATCACACCTTTTGCATTGATCTCTGCAGACAATAAACCAATTCTTTGATTGTGTGATGATGATGTTTACTTTTATAGACATTACTCAAGCCTGCTATGGTACAACATGTCATCCAGGTGACAACTATGAACTGTGACTGTAAAGAAAAATGTGTGGCAACATTTGAGTAATTTGAAATTACCTGATTTTCACTGAAAAATGCAAATGCAGAGGATAGTGTTATAATAAATAATGATAAATCACTTAAGAAAGTTTTTTTTTAGGATCTGCCATAAAAGTAACACTGGGTCTTTATGGGTTAAAGTCAACCTTACCTAAGTCATCTTCCATATAGTATGGGACTGTCCTTGGCCATCTGTACTGATCCCCTATGATAGAATTTCGACCTTGTCTCTGCAGGAGTCAATAAAAGCAATCAAAATAATAAGCCAAGTTATGAGCACTTTCCAACCCAACATATTATGATTATGACAATTAAAACCAGAGAAAGTACAATACCTCATCAAGCACAATGTCTCCTTCTACCAGATTCAACCCTGCTTCTGTGGACAAACAGAACAAAGAAAAGTCATTTACAGTGGTCTCAGAATAATCATATAATGATAAGAAGAAGTCTTTTTTCTGCATACCATCATTGATGTCAAATATGTCAAGGTCCCGTCCACCATCCACATCAAAATCTGCACAGGTTTCAGAAAACAAATATGAAGAAACTCACAATGGCAGTGACAAATGATCAACTATAATAAATATATGGCAAGTCATGCTGGTTTCCAAACTCACCAGGTATTCTCACTGTCGGCTAAGCAAAAGAGAATTAGAATGCAAATGTTATTATTTCGCAAACATTTTTCAGCTCAAAAAGGAAAAGTGAATATTAGAGTTATTATAGATAACTGTAAAATAAACACATTTCTCACCAAGCTCAAAGCAGCTCCATATAAGAGGTACGCAATGTGTAGAACAAATAGCCCTGAAGGTTTTCCTCCTGCCATGTCATAAAATGTCCCTGAAGGACACTGTAAGTGACAGGTACTATAATGACTGAACACCTGTAAGCAACACAGAACAAAGCTAAATTTCAAACCACGTGATCACACGTTAATAACTGACAAAGCTGTAAAATTCTGAGTTACACAACAACAGTGTATTATCTTCCACCAAATCTTTACACATTTACAGATAGATGGTAGGCCGGCATTTGAAACATGACGCTTTAAAAGACTTTTGTGATATTAAACCTATGATATTATTCGATAGTAGAACCCAATCTACACCCTCAATTTACGAACCAAGTTTCTGATGTGGATTTGGAAGGAAAGCTCCTGATCTACCAGAAAACCAAGATATTTATAACTGGTCACTAGTTCTATTTGAGTACCTTGGGGTGTCATTATTGACCGGGTAATCACTGGTATGCCTCGTTTATGTGCAAACACCACACTGTAAACTCCAGTAACTTAATTTAACTCAAAAAAATAGTTGAAACTGATTACATCGAAATTTTTAAGTAATGTAACTCTAAAGCCGTTGCCTTAAAAAATTTAAGTAATGAGTAATGAAAACTTGAGTGTATCAAACTTAAGTGCTTGATTTGAACGGAACTGCTATTTTAAGTCCAACACACTAAATGCCAAGTTAATTTAACTTAAAATTTGTTCCAATATTAATTGCTTTGTATAATCTACAGCGTAATATCACCAGTTTATTGTACTCAATTCCAAGTTGATTAAATTAAATTCTTCTGTAATATAAACTGCTTTGCTGAAGTATTAGACTTAGTGTTTTGTTGCATGGATGGCAGGGAGCCAGCTAACAATAATTTGCTACTCCAGGAAAAGTTTGTAATTTGGCAAAGGTAACAGTTTTGCACAGTTCAGTCTCCATAGAAGATGAACAGGAAACCCATTGTTGGGCCTATGGCTCTCACTCATGGTGCAGCTCTACAAAAATACAAAAACAAACACAAAAAGGCCAATAAACATTGCCATACACACATTAAGTCAAAATTAACACTAACACCACCATCCTGCTGAACCCCTGCCCAGAAAAATAACACATTTTCAACAACATGCCCAATACCCACAGTGCAATGCAGAGATAAAAAAAGAGGTGTGGTCATGACTAAAACTTAGTGTTTTAAATCCATTCAACTAAAACTGTTTTTGTACTTTTGACTATGTCTACAAATTAGTAGAATATACTTACAGTACATTGTAATTAAAGCATTTTCGTGAATACAAAGTCCGGGCTTACAGTGCATGACTTTGGATTTCTCAGCAATTAAAACCAGTTTCAATGCCTCAAGACGAGCCTGAACTATATTAGAAATTATTATTAAAAGATTATGCAGTATAAACAGGCAACAAAATATATCTCATATTAAAAAACACAACATAGAAACAATGGCCTTTTTAAAGGTGTAACAGAAACAGTACAGATGTGAAAAATGAGTGTACACTGTTTTGTGCTTCTTTGCTATCTTACCTACAACACACCATATAGCAATGTGATTTGTACACAGTTGCTGCGAGATGTTATTGTCATTTCTATTTGCTTCATTGATTGACGAATGGCAGGACAGAATGAGATGGTCTTATTTTCAATCCCTCTAAGAAACACAAAGGGATAACACAAACACAGTTCAGGCCTGGTGATTCAACTGACTATGCCGTTAGACAAAAAGGGTATTGACAACTGTCACACTGACAAAGGCTACTCGTGTTTTAACCTTGAAAATCTAAAAGGCTTATATAGTTTTTTTTAAATTTTTTTATGTGAAATATTTTAGTTGCTCAATTCAAGTGATTTTTCAATTCAAATATATAAACGTGAACATGATGAGTATGAATGTAGTTATTACAGTTATTCTTTATGCTAAAATAAAATACTTTCTTTTCCAGGTACGGCTGCAGTGAGTCACAGATATGCGTTTTGTGGCTATTTTTGACCTGTATTTACACGACGACATCATAAAAGTGGTATGTTAACCCCACAAATGTAATAAACCGCAAACGTAATAAAAATTTACCGCTTTTAACATAATAATCCCACAAATGTAGTAACAGTCACCTGCCACAAACATAATACCTCATTTTCCCAGTGTGCTCCTACCCTCTCCATTGTTATCATAATCATATCCAGACATTTTATTTACATGGTTCAAACATAGGCTTCTATTATGCTTAATGAGAATAAATAATATCCAGTTCATACTGAAGCTTTTATAATAAAACCTTTTCAACATTTTTGCCCATTCTGTTTTCTACCTCCACTTGTATTTCTAATTAAACAACTATTAACCCTTTCATTCATAAATTATGAGAACCTTAATCAAGATTTTTTTTTTTTTTTTTTTTGGTGAGTGTTTTTATTTATCTTTAAGCATAAAAAAAAACAAAAAAACAATGCGATTGAAAATGTTCTTATGAACCTATTTTTCATGGAGTTGCAAAAATGTCCACTTAGCTGGACACCATGCGTTTAATTTTAGAAGCAAAGAAACACATATTTACTGTTATATTGCATGAAAACTAAACAATATAAGAAATATAAACACTTTTAATGCTAATCGGAGGTTTTCTCACATTTTAACAAATTCCAATATTAGTCACTACTCAATTCATGGAGATAATATGCAAAAAAAACAAACTTTTTGTTAAAAAAAAAAAAAAAGAAAAAGTTAATTACAGTCTAATAATAATAACAAGCAATTGATTTACACTCAAACATGTTACTGGAGATCAGCAAAGTTACAGTAATGGTATGAATTACAGTGTATGTGATGGTGCATAAGCGTCCACTGTGTTGGAACTAAAACAACAGAAAACCAACAAAACCCATGAATATACGTATAAGAAAACAGCTTTGAACAGCTGTCCACTGGAGTGACCACTTCGCATGAAAGGGTTAATCTGAAATTATCACCATGTGGTGTAACTGCAACATTTGATCATTCTAAAAAGACAAATATCCAATCGACAAGAATAAATGGACAGAAAAAGAAAGATGAATGAATATTAATGCATGCCTTACTTAAATATATGTAATGTAGTAATTTATTACATTTGTGGGAAGTTATTAAAATTTTGGAAACTGAAGATTTTTACCGTCCCACAAGTGTAATAAATTAAAAAAAATAATGAGGTATTATGTTTGTGGTAGCCAACTGTTATTACGTTTGTGGGAAAGTTATTACATTTGTGGAATTATTACATTAAAAGCTGCAAATTTTTATTATGTTTGTGGTTTATTACATTTGTGGGGTTAACAGTGGTATTTTGATTTCGAAGAGAGAGATTTATTGTTACATCCCTCAATTCATTTCACTCTGCCCTTTTCATAAAACTGGGACAAAGCAGGAAGAAACAATCAAACATCGCTGTCACATCCATGCAAACATTGGGTGGTTTAGTAGTATCATATTTTAGGCTTTGGTGATTACTTATTGATATTTCATGGCCTCTGCTTTATATTACTTTAAAGGGTGGTTTATGGAGTAGATGGAACTAATGGAGCTGAACTGATGGAGCTCGGGTGTTTGCCAGATTTTCCCAGCACAGGGCTTCTGAATGTGGAACAGGATTCTGCATAAATAAGCTCCTCTACAAACACAAAGCACATGACATACCCACAATTTTGCACATGGGCTCCTTACAATCCCTTATGTGACATTATTGTTATTAGTTTTTACTGCATTTTTTGGGTTGTTTCAACAGGATCAACAGTCAGACTGTACATCTGGAGTAAGAAAAATTAAATATAGTATAAACATGTCTTTATCGTTCACTGCTAACAGTTTATCATGCATTTTAAGGCATAAGGGCCGGTTAGCCAGGCTGATTTCAGTTTTTTCCACTCGTGTTACTGAGTGGATGGTGAAACACGGTGGAATACTGGCTTTAGCTCCAAATTAATTTCAGTTTTTCTGAATTTGAATTTATATGTTCTTGTTTAACTCGTAAGACCCAGGAAATGTCAGCAAAGTACAAGCTTTTTTTTTTTTTTTTTTTTTTTAAATTAAATAAGAGCCTATATTGGAAACATCATGATGCAACAGTTTTTTCAGATGCAGTTTTTTAAAATTTTTATGGAATGTCCTTTATATTGGACAGTTTTCTTTTCTTTTTCTTTTTTTTGGTTTAAAGTTGTGTAACTCTTGTCTACAAATGTGGACAGAAAACCCATAGCTGGGTCTTAAGAGTTTAAGATATGGTATCAGTTCTGTATACAATATAATCAGAGGGGTTCAGGATGTGTTTTTCTGGTTCGCTATAAAAGAAAGTAAGTCCAAAGATGACATGTGCAGTTTGATTTGAACCACAGCATGCAAATTTTAATTGGAAATGTGTGGAAAACAATATGCTTTTTTGTGTTTGCATGCACAAAAGGGAGAGATAATGGAAGATGTGACTTCCTGTTTGTTCACGTGTGATCCTTTTGTAAACCTACACTTGACACGTGAATGATATGAATGAATGACAAAAGGAACACAGATTAGTGGGAGTCATTATCAACTAGGCAGCACACTATGACAATGTTTGTCTCTTCTTCTTAAATGATCTTGAGACCTTCAGTCACATGGGCATAATCATGTGTCCTAGTTCTGTTTTAAAATACTATGTGAATGACAAGCACTTTGTTGTCTACTGCATATTTTGTGGACTGTTTTTATGTTTCTCTTTTGATAATTATGCGAATGATCAAACATGTTCTTTTTCTTCTTCTCATTATTATTGTACATTGTAAAAAAAAAAAAAAAATCTCATTGTTTTTACGGAAAAAAACTGGCTGCTGTGGTTACCAGCACAATACTGTAAAAAAATACATCAAACCACAAACATATTTATGGAGTAACATGTAGATTTGACATAGGATTTCAGTGATATTTACATGTTTAAAATGTTAAATTTACTTTTTTTTTTTTTATTACTTTTTTTTATGTAACCCTTTCGTGCTTTTTGGTCCCTACAGTGGACAGCTGTTCAAAGGTATTCTCTTATATATTTATAGATTTTGTTGTTTTAGTTCCATATCAGCAAACACAGAGGGCACTTATGCATCATCCCATACACTGTAATTCATGCCATAACTGTATGTTTGCTGTTCTAGATATACCTGATCAGCAGTTACACGTTTGACATTAAAAAAAAAACAAAAACGAATTGTTATTAGACTTAACAGTTTTGCTTTTTTTTTTTTTTTTTAAACAAAAAGGCTGTTAAAATGGGAGAAAAAACCCGAATAGCAGCATTAAACATGTTTTTATTTCATAATTTTCACACAGTATATCAGTAAATACATGTTTCTTTGCTTCTAAAATTGAACGAATGGTGTCCAGCTGAGTGGACATTTTTGTCACTCCGTGAAAAATAGGTTCATTTTTTTTTTTTTTTCATGGGTAAAAAGGAATAAAAACACTCAGGAAAAAAAAAAAATCTTCATTAATGTTCTCATAATTCATGCATTAAAAGGGTTAAAAACCAAAACAGAAGTATGAGAATAGGATGTTATTTGAACGTTATGGTCTTGCCATTTAAACGGCACCACATTGTTTTTCAATTTACAGTTTTACTTTCTCAAAACAATAGAAATACATAATTTCTACATACAAATCTGGTTGTGTTAACATAATCTTCCTGTAAAAACTACAGCTATATTTAATTTAATTGTTAACACAAAAATCTTCTCAAATTAACAACTTTGCATTCTATTTTCACTTACGGGTTTATTATTATTATTATTATTATTATTATTATTATTTTTTTTTTTTTTTACAATTTTACAACTTTTTTGTGTTAATTCATTTTTTACAGTGTACTACTTATAAACTGCAGCATATTTATATTGCCAAACTGCATAAAATCTTCACATTTTCGAAGCTACAAAGAAAAAAGTGATATTTAGCCGAACATTACCAGTTTTTAAAGACAGTGATGTTAAGTGAATCAATAGCAGCTTTTCCTCCTCTCAGATCTCGCCTGCCGTGAATGGTTTGAGCACAGCAAGGCTTCAAACCCTCTATCACCAACACCACCGTCACATTGATCCTACGATCAGAGGATGCTCTTATCTCTAGAATGTCTACATATTTGTCCAGTGTTCATTTTTCTTATTTACATATAGATTAAACCCACAAAGCATGCAGTATTGGCTGTAACATATCATGTAATAGGTTACATTGCCTGAAAAGATGAGTAAAAAAATTCAGATTGACTGTATGAGACATTTTCTGTATCAACATTCACACATCACTGCCATCTTCTTTTTCTCCCTGTCTTGTAATAACTCAACATGTATGTTTTTACCATATACAGGTGTTAGTATTTCAGATAATACCACATATCATTATATCAAATCGACATTTCTGTGTCTAAATGCTCTGGATGTAATGCTTTAGAATACCTTCCTTCAGTTCTTTTCATTTTCAAGGACACAGACGGATTCATGGTGTATGAAAACAACCAAAATAGCTCAAACTGTTTTGCAAAAACCTGTCAATACAAAGACACCATGGTGAAACTCCATATAACATAGTATTTCATAATCTCAGGGCCATTGTGTTTATTGAATAGTTGTCAGTGGCTTCCAGTCCATTCCTGGATGTTATAAATTAGCAGTATTCCTCAAAAAGCCCTGATAATCCTGGCAAATGTGCCAAAGCCTCTGTAGTTTACTGTATGACAGTACGAAGGACCATGTTATGTTATGAATGCACTGTGCTGTAAAAATGACTCCTGTGGCTGTTGTCAAGTTACTGTTTTAGGGCTGCTTTCCTTCATGTGTATGAAGGTATGTGCTTAAAGTAGTGGGTAAGTGAGGGAATAGAGTTAAATGTGCTGTCATTTTTACGATGAAATGCAAACCTGATACAGAGACATTTGTCCTCCTCGATGTTTAAAGCGTGTTCGCCTGTCGTGGTAAAAACCTGAGAGTACCAGAGATCTGTCACGAAAGATCCAGTCAATGTTTTAATCAGTTATGTTCAATGTGCTGTAGATAATCCTTGTTTATTTATTTATTTATTTATTTATTTATTTATTTGTTTGTTTATTTATTTATTTTATAGTTTTCTCTGGGTACATTAACAATTTCTTCCATGTTTTTGCAGCTTGTCTGGTTATAGAATATAATAGAATAGAATACAATAGAATACAATAGAATAGAAGGCACATTTACCTACACTGTTGGACAATAAAATGAATCTTCAGGTCAGTTCACAGTTCATATTTTATTTACAAATCATTTAAAATACGTATGCAACTTGAATTCATAATTTACAGCAAGATACGATTTTGTAATAAGGGGAAGCCCAGATGGTATCCATAGATTATAAACGGGGGCCAGAGAAATTAAACAAACAGTACAATTGATTATTAAGACAAGCCCTATTTCTACCTGAGCAGTGGTGTCATTAGGCCTCATTGGCTGACGTTCTGTGACTCTGTGTTCTCATTGGCTGATGTCCTGTGACGCTGGGCTCTCATTGGCTGACGTTCTGTGACGCTGCATTCTCATTGGTTGATGTCCTGTGATGCTGGGCTCTCATTGGCTGACGTTCTGTGATGCTGCGCTCCCATTGGCTGACGTTCTGTGACGCTGTGAAAAAAAAACGCGATTTTGGTCCAAAATTTTTTTAGCTTAAAAATACTTCTAAACAATCCCAAAGGCATCATTTAGTCACATGTGAGGTATTTCAGACTTTTTGAAACCAATTTTTTAGGGGGTTATTTTTAACTACCGGTATGAAAAATCGTAAGGGCGCGATATGAAAAAAAAACGCGATTTTGGTCCAAAATTTTTTTGGCTTAAAAATACTTCTAAACAATCCAAAAGGCATACGTTAGTCACATGTGAGGTTTTTCAGACTTTTTGGACCAATTTTTTAGGGGGTCATTTTTTACTACCGGTATGAAAAATCGTAAGGGTGCGATATGAAAAAAAAGCGATTTTGGTCCAAAATTTTTTTGGCTTAAAAATACTTCTATACAATCCCAAAGGCATCGATTAGTCACATGTGAGGTATTTCAGACTTTTTGGACCAATTTTTCAGGGGGTCATTTTTTACTACCGGTATGAAAAATCGTAAGGGCGCGATATGAAAAAAAAAATGTGATTTTGGTCCAAAATTTTTTTGGCTTAAAAATACTTCTAAACAATCCCAAAGGCATCAATTAGTCACATGTGAGGTATTTCAGACTTTTTGAAACCATTTTTCAGGGGATCATTTTTAACTACCGGTATGAAAAATCGTAAGGGCGCAATATGAAAAAAAACGCTATTTTGGTCCAAAATTTTTTTGGCTTAAAAATACTTCTAAACAATCCAAAAAGCATAAGTTAGTCACATGTGACGTTTTTCAGACTTTTTGGACCAGTTTTTCAGGGGGTCATTTTTTACTACCGGTATGAAAAATCGTAAGGGCGCGATATGAAAAAAAAATGCGATTTTGGTCCAAAATTTTTTTTTCTTAAAAATACTTCTAAACAATCCAAAAGGCTTCAATTAGTCACATGTGAGGTATTTCAGACTTTTTGGACCAATTTTTTAGGGGGTCATTTTTTACTGCCGGTATGAAAAATCGTAAGGGCGCGATATGAAAAAAAACACGATTTTGGTCCAAAATTTTTTTGGCTTAAAAATACTTCTATACAATCCCAAAGGCATCAATTAGTCACATGTGAGGTATTTCAGACTTTTTGGACCAATTTTTCAGGGGGTCATTTTTTACTACCGGTATGAAAAATCGTAAGGGCGCGATATGAAAAAAAAAAAATGCGATTTTGGTCCAAAATTTTTTTGGCTTAAAAATACTTCTAAACAATCCCAAAGGCATCAATTAGTCACATGTGAGGTATTTCAGACTTTTTGGACCAATTTTTCAGGGGGTCATTTTTTACTACCAGTATGAAAAATCGTAAGGGCACGATATGAAAAAAAAAAATGCGATTTTGGTCCAAAATTTTTTTTTTTCTGAAAAATACTTCTAAACAATCCAAAAGGCATCAATTAGTCACATGTGAGGTATTTCAGACTTTTTGGACCAATTTTTCAGGGGGTCATTTTTTACTACCGGTATGAAAAATTGTAAGGGCGCGATATGAAAAAAAAACACGATTTTGGTCCAAAATTTTTTTGGCTTAAAAATACTTCTAAACAATCCAAAAGGCATACGTTAGTCACATGTGAGGTTTTTCAGACTTTTTGGACCAATTTTTTAGGGGGTCATTTTTTACTACCGGTATGAAAAATCGTAAGGGTGCGATATGAAAAAAAAGCGATTTTGGTCCAAAATTTTTTTGGCTTAAAAATACTTCTATACAATCCCAAAGGCATCGATTAGTCACATGTGAGGTATTTCAGACTTTTTGGACCAATTTTTCAGGGGGTCATTTTTTACTACCGGTATGAAAAATCGTAAGGGCGCGATATGAAAAAAAAAAGTGATTTTGGTCCAAAATTTTTTTGGCTTAAAAATACTTCTAAACAATCCCAAAGGCATCAATTAGTCACATGTGAGGTATTTCAGACTTTTTGAAACCATTTTTCAGGGGATCATTTTTAACTACCGGTATGAAAAATCGTAAGGGCGCAATATGAAAAAAAAACGCTATTTTGGTCCAAAATTTTTTTGGCTTAAAAATACTTCTAAACAATCCAAAAGCATAAGTTAGTCACATGTGACGTTTTTCAGACTTTTTGGACCAGTTTTTCAGGGGGTCATTTTTTACTACCGGTATGAAAAATCGTAAGGGCGCGATATGAAAAAAAAATGCGATTTTGGTCCAAAATTTTTTTTTCTTAAAAATACTTCTAAACAATCCAAAAGGCTTCAATTAGTCACATGTGAGGTATTTCAGACTTTTGGACCAATTTTTTAGGGGGTCATTTTTTACTACCGGTATGAAAAATCGTAAGGGCGCGATATGAAAAAAAACACGATTTTGGTCCAAAATTTTTTTGGCTTAAAAATACTTCTATACAATCCCAAAGGCATCAATTAGTCACATGTGAGGTATTTCAGACTTTTTGGACCAATTTTTCAGGGGGTCATTTTTTACTACCGGTATGAAAAATCGTAAGGGCGCGATATGAAAAAAAAAAATGCGATTTTGGTCCAAAATTTTTTTGGCTTAAAAATACTTCTATACAATCCCAAAGGCATCAATTAGTCACATGTGAGGTATTTCAGACTTTTTGGACCAATTTTTCAGGGGGTCATTTTTTACTACCAGTATGAAAAATCGTAAGGGCACGATATGAAAAAAAAAAATGCGATTTTGGTCCAAAATTTTTTTTTTCTGAAAAATACTTCTAAACAATCCAAAAGGCATCAATTAGTCACATGTGAGGTATTTCAGACTTTTTGGACCAATTTTTCAGGGGGTCATTTTTTACTACCGGTATGAAAAATTGTAAGGGCGCGATATGAAAAAAAAACACGATTTTGGTCCAAAATTTTTTTGGCTTAAAAATACTTCTAAACAATCCCAAAGGCATCAATTAGTCACATGTGGGGTATTTCAGACTTTTTGGACCAATTTTTCAGGGGGTCATTTTTTACTACCAGTATGAAAAATCGTAAAGGCGCGATATGAAAAAAAAAACGCGATTTTGGTCCAACATTTTTTTGGCTTAAAAATACTTCTAAACAATCCCTGTTGTGACTTTATTTGGGAAAGATAAAGTACAAGTAATTTGCGTTTGGATTTATTATAATTTCATGATACATATGTAATTTCATGTTGGTTTATTTCAGAGTAAATATATACAGTATATTTCATTTGTGATTTATGTTAAAAGTTGAGCTAAATTAAGCTATAATGAATGCTAAGATTAAGATAACTGCATTTCCCATGAGGCTTAGCATTACCCATGAGGTATAGGAATTTTCACGGAGGTAGATGTATGTATGCCACGAGTTGTGAAAGTTGTATGTGTATGTTTTTCAAGTTGCCGCACGCAGTAAATGAATGCGTATTTTTAAACCGAGAGTCTCGCTTCGTTATTTTTGGACGTAATTTGGATAATTACAACATTTTTTGGTGCCGAAACCCGGGAAATTGCGGACGAAGATAGAGACATTCGAGTGGAGGCCGGCGATGAACGCATAGAAAGGATAAAACGAAAGCGGCGGACGATACGGAGTTCAACCACGAAGTTGTTAAACCAACTCGACGCGGAATTATTGAAGGACGATGCAGATGTGGAACGTCTACGGGAGATGCTGGCAGTGCTATCATCTAAGGAGGACAGTTTATCCCAGCTGGACCGTGAGATGGAAACGCACACTCGGTTGGAGGACGTGGAGGCGGAGATTGACCTCGCGGAGGATTATAAAGATCGTATAATTGGGATGAAAACACGAGCTCACCGGAAAATAAGAGAGCAAGAATCTGTGAGGAATCCAGATACGCCGTCCCCCCGCCGAAGTGATGGAAGTACATCGTCTGCACAGTACAGTAACCCATCAGTAAAGTTACCTAAGCTGATGATTGATAAGTTTAATGGAGATGTAAGTTTATGGCAGGAGTTTTGGAACCAGTATGAGACAGCTATTCACAGTAATACTGGACTATGTAAAAGAGAGAAGTTTACCTACCTGAAAACTTACCTGATAGGGTCAGCAGCTAAAGCAGTGGCAGGACTCACTTTGACAGACAGTAACTATGATGCTGCAGTAGATATACTCCAGAGCAGATTTGGCAGGAAAGATCTCATTGTAAATGCTCACATGACCAAACTACTGAATCTCACCGCTGTTAGGAAATCTTCAGACGTCAGTGCACTGAGGCAGTTATATGATGAATGTGAAATTCAGATTAGGAGCTTAGAGTCATTGGGCGTAGTTTCAGACACTTATGGTAGCATGTTGTGCCCAATATTGCTACAGATGATGCCGGAGGATATGGCTCTTGAGTATAGCCGCCAAAAGGGCGAAGATGAGGAATGGAAGGTGCCTGATGTTCTTAAGTTTTTACGGAAGGAGGTTCAGAGTAGAGAGAGGGCTCAGCAGATGATGAGATCACACAACCAGAAAGAGAGCCAGTCTGTTAATAAGCCATTCACCAAGTCATATACTGTCAGTGACATAAAGCCAAAGAAAGTAAGCATGACTTCTGCAGCTGCATTACATACAGCCAGCCAAAGGGTTCAGACTTGCCTATTTTGTGACAGTGCAGAACACAGGTCAGAGAAATGTACAGAATATGAAGTAGCTGCCCGAAAGGAGAAGCTAAAGAAGCTAGGTAGATGCTTTATATGTCTAGGACCAAAACATATTGCTAGGTTCTGCAGATTAAAGGGACAGTCATGTGCTACATGTAGAGGTAGACATCACATAGCTATATGTGAGGGAAAGGAAGCACACCCACCTGTAGTTGCAGACAAAATGGACACTGTAATTTCTTCAGTAATTCCCCAAGCAGAAGGGACAAAATCAGATAGAGAAAACACAGTGTCGCTGCAAACGGCTAAATCATGGTTAACAGGACCAGCTGGCAGGATGATAGTTCATTGTTTATTGGATGGAGGTAGTCAGGGAAGCTTTGTGCATGAGGATGTGGTGAAAAGGTTAAACCTACCTACAATAAGACAGGGAACGTTTACTCTTCACACATTTGGTTCACCTTCTCCAACAACAGTGAAGCGTAACATAGTGAAACTTAGTTTGGAAAATATCTATGATAAGGAGCAGCGTATTGAGATAGAAGCAGTAGTGACCCCTCAAGTGTGTACAGCTGTAATGAAAGTTCCTGGAGAGCATATACAGCAGGAGATGAAAAGGAAGGGTCTTATGCTTGCAGATTTTTCAGGACAGGACAAACCAGAACTCTCAGTGCTCACTGGCTCAGACTACTACTGGCGTGTTGTGTCAGGTCATGTAGAGAGATTAGCAGAAAGTCTAGTAGCATTGGAGAGCACCTTCGGATGGGCAGTACAGGGTCCAGTAGCTGTATCCAGTATGACAGAGACAACATGTATGCGTATTCAGCTTAGTGAGGAAGCAAGCATGGACAGGCAACTGCAGGCATTTTGGGAGCTTGA
Source organism: Sphaeramia orbicularis (assembly GCF_902148855.1). Classification (NCBI taxonomy): domain Eukaryota; kingdom Metazoa; phylum Chordata; class Actinopteri; order Kurtiformes; family Apogonidae; genus Sphaeramia; species Sphaeramia orbicularis. The sequence continues at coordinate 26,279,045 of NC_043973.1, forward strand.
GTCGTTAGGTATTGTTTCAAGTGGAAAGGTAGAGAGTACAGAGGATAAGGAAGCTCTACAACGATTTGAAGAAACATGCATCTATAAAGATGGGCGTTACCAGGTAGAGCTGCCATGGAAACAGAATCATCCTGCACTCTCAGACAACTACTACATCGCTAACAAACAGCTAGAGGGCTTGAAGAGGAAATTCAAAAAGGATGTCACCCTCTACAGCAGATACAATGATGTGGTAGAAGACTACTTAAAGCAAGGAATTGCTGAGGATGTACCAAGCGACAAAGCATCACACCCAGGAGGTGAGATTTATTACTTACCTCACCATGCAGTTCTGAGAGAGGATAAAGTGACAACAAGGTTACGTGTTGTTTTCGATGCATCATCCCACGAAGAGGGAAGTCCCTCCCTCAATGACTGTTTGCAAACTGGCCCGAATCTCAATCCGGGTCTGATGAGTGTCTTAATAAGGTTCAGACTGCATGAAATAGCTTACATGGCAGACATAAAGAAAGCATTTCTGCAGGTATCACTGTCAGACAGAGACCGAGATGCTGTAAGATTTCTGTGGATTAAAGGGACTCCATCAGAAAAGATGGATGAGGAGCTGCGTGAGCTCAGAATGGCAAGAGTGGTATTTGGAGCATCCCCAAGCCCATTCTTACTTGCAGCAACCATAAGGAAACATCTCAGAAACTATGAGTCAGAAAACCCACAAGTGGTGGAGAGCCTCAAAACTTCACTCTACGTGGATGATTTCATTTCAAGCTCAAGAGAAGTGTCAGAAGCTCACACAGTGTCAACTACAGCAAGGAACATTATGTCCACTGCAGGTATGGATCTATGCAAATGGATGACGAATTCTGTGGAGCTAAAAGAGAAATGGCAGCAGGTCTGCATGGACTGCGGTGAAGAAACACAGACACATGGGTCCTTGCTAAAGGTCCTAGGACTGGTATGGAGACCATCCACTGATGATTTTGTGTTTGATCTCAGGAGTTTGCTCACAATCCTGAAGGAAAAGGAGAACACAAAAAGAAGCGTTCTGCAGTCAGCTGCTCGCATTTTCGACCCTCTGGGATTCCTGACTCCTTTCACAATCAGGATAAAATGTCTGTTCCAGGAAATGTGGGAAAGGGGGCTCAGATGGGATGAGGAGTTACCACCAGATCTAAAAGACAAATGACAGCAATGGTGTTCTGAACTCCCACACCTACACCAGATATCTGTCCCACGGTGGTATCAAATGGATGTAGACCCACTGAACAGTCAGACTTTAACACTACATGTGTTTTGTGACTGCAAGTGAAAGGGCGTACTGCGCAGTAGCCTACTTACAAGGAAAATCAAAGGATGGACAAATGACTACGAGTCTAGTTGCATCTAAGACAAGGGTGGCACCACTTAAAAAAATGACATTGCCACGTTTGGAGCTAATGGGGGCAGTGATAGGAGCCAGACTCGGGAGCACACTCATGAAATCACTGCAAATGGACAAAACTCAGCTGCAACTATGGACAGACTCAATGATAACACTACACTGGATACGTAGTTCAGCTCTGAAGTGGAAACCATTCATTGCAAACCGAGTAACAGAAATTCAGACATTAACTGCGCCAGAGTCATGGTCCCACTGTCATGGAAAATGGAACCCAGCTGATCTTCCTACCAGAGGCTTAAAGGTGCAGAATCTCAAAGAAAACACACTCTGGTGGAATGGACCAAAGGTCTTAATGTCTCAGGCTCAGTCAGAAGGAGCTGAGGAGTTCACTCAGGAGAATGAGATGAATGCTGAACTCAAGTCGAAATACCAGGTCACTGTACAGTTGGTACATCAAGACACAGAACACTTAGCACCAGTTTTAAATTTAGAGAAGTACAGTAAGCTTCAAACAGTGCTTAGAGTGACAGCCTGGATAAAGAGATTTGTGAACAATACACGTTCAAGTGAAAAAATACATGGTGAACTGACAACAGAAGAGCAGCAGGAAGCAGAAAAATACTGGATTAAAGTGATACAAAATCAGAACTTCAACACCGAAATCAGTCTTCTAAAGGCAGGAAAAAACCTCAATGCTGATTCTAGGATCCGAGAATTAAGACCTTTTTTGGACAGAGAAGAGCTGCTTAGTGTTGGAGGGAGACTCCAACAGTCTGATTTCACATTCAGAGAGAAACACCCATGGATTCTGCCCAACAAAGACAAATACACGGAAATGTTGGTGCAGTATGAACATGAGAAAATAATGCATGCAGGTGTAAGAGACACCTTAGTTCAAGTCAGAGAGAGACATTGGATTTTGAGAGCACGTCAGATTGTAAAAAGAATTGTGTCTGGATGCAGGTTGTGCAAACGATTTAAAGCCACCGCCGGACGGCAGACAACGGCTCCATTACCAAGAGACAGGATAACAGAGTCACCGCCTTTTGAAGTCACAGGAGTGGATTTCGCAGGACCGCTTTATGTCAAGTCAGCAGGTTCCATGAAGAAATCATACATCGCGTTGTTTACCTGTGCCGTCACGAGAGCAGTGCATTTGGAGCTTGTCTCAGATCAGTCGACGGAAAGTTTTCTGTTAGCATTGAAAAGATTCTTCTCAAGAAGAGGATTGTGCAAGGTCATATACTCGGACAATGCTAAGACTTTTAAGAGAGCTGATCACGATCTAAAGGAGTTATGGAAGGAATTCTTCTCAGGCAAGGGAATCACCTGGCGGTTCATCGTAGAAAGAACAGCCTGGTGGGGTGGATTCTGGGAACGTCTAGTGAGGTCAGTCAAAATCATTCTAAGAAAAGTGTTGGGAAAAGCCAAACTGAATTTTGAAGAAATGTGTACTATTCTAACTGAAGTGGAAGCAGTTATAAATTCGAGACCACTTACATATGTGCACAACGACGTAAATGAGCCCCAACCACTGACACCAGCACACTTCTTGGTGGGTCAGAGACTCACTTGTATGCCTCCCAAGCCATTTCCAGCAGACAAACAACACCCAACAGTCAACAAGGAGGAAATGACAAGGAGATGGAGATACAGACAAAGGCTCATGACCAGCTTTTGGAGTAGCTGGAAGAAGGAGTATTTGTTGGACTTAAAGTCAGCTCAACACGACCTTCTCAGCTGAAAGTTGGAGACGTCGTACTCATTGGAGAGGACAACATTCCAAGGCAGTCGTGGAGACTTGGAAGACTGGAGGAACTGTTTACAGGCCGAGATGGTCTGGTTCGCTCATGTGCAGTTCGCACCCCTTCAGGGACTGTTTTGAAGAGACCAGTTCAGCTGTTGTATCCTTTGGAAATATTGGATTAACTGAAGTTAATGGGGGGGAGGTTATGTTGTGACTTTATTTGGGAAAGATAAAGTACAAGTAATTTGCGTTTGGATTTATTATAATTTTATGATACATATGTAATTTCATGTTGGTTTATTTCAGAGTAAATATATACAGTATATTTCATTTGTGATTTATGTTAAAAGTTGAGCTAAATTAAGCTATAATGAATGCTAAGATTAAGATAACTGCATTTCCCATGAGGCTTAGCATTACCCATGAGGTATAGGAATTTTCACGGAGGTAGATGTATGTATGCCACGAGTTGTGAAAGTTGTATGTGTATGTTTTTCAAGTTGCCGCACGCAGTAAATGAATGCGTATTTTTAAACCGAGAGTCTCACTTTGTTATTTTTGGACGTAATTTGGATAATTACAACAATCCCAAAGGCATCAAATAGTCACATGTGAGGTTTTTCAGACTTTTTGGACATATTTTTAAGGGGGTCATTTATTACTACCGGTATGAAAAATCGTAAGGGCGCGATATGAAAAAAAAAAACGCGATTTTGGTCCAAAAATTTTTTGGCTTAAAAATACTTCTAAACAATCCCAAAGGCATCATTTAGTCACATGTGAGGTATTTCAAACTTTTTGAAACAATTTTTCAGGGGATCATTTTTTACTACCGGTATGAAAAATCGTAAGGGCGCGATATGAATAAAAACGTGATTTTGGTCCAAATTTTTTTTTTCTTAAAAATACTTCTAAACAATCCAAAAGGCATCAGTTAGTCACATGTGAGGTATTTCAGACTTTTTGGACCAATTTTTTAGGGGATCATTTTTTACTACCGGTATGAAAAATTGTAAGGGCGCGATATGAAAAAAAAACGCGTTTTGGGTCAAAATTTTTTTTGGCTTAAAAATACTTCTAAACAATCCCAAAGGCATCAATTAGTCACATGTGAGGTATTTCAGACTTTTTGAAACCGTTTTTCAGGGGATCATTTTTTACTATCGGTATGAAAAATCATACGGGTGCGATATGAAAAAAAACGCGATTTTGGTCCAAAATTTTTTTGGCTTAAAAATACTTCTAACCAATCCCAAAGGAATCAATTAGTCACATTTGAGGAATTTCAGATTTTTTGGACAAATTTTTCAGGGGGGCATTTTTTACTACCGGTATAAAAAATCGTAAGGGCATGATATGAAAAAAAAACGCGATTTTGGTCCAAAAATTTTTTTTCTGAAAAATACTTCTAAACAATCCAAAAGGTATCAATTAGTCACATGTGAGGTATTTCAGACTTTGTGGACCAATTTTTCAGGGGGTCATTTTTTACTACCGGTATGAAAAATCGTACGGGTGCGATATGAAAAAAAAAGGCGATTTTGGTCCAAAATTTTTTTGGCTTAAAAATACTTCTAAACAATCCCAAAGGCATCAATTAGTCACATGTGAGGTATTTCAGACTTTTTGAAACCATTTTTCAGGGGATCATTTTTTACTACCGGTATGAAAAATTGTAAGGGCGCAATATGAAAAAAAAACGCGATTTTGGTCCAAAATTTTGTTTGCTGAAAAATACTTCTAAACAATCCCAAAGGCATCAGTTAGTCAAATGTGAGGTATTTCAGACTTTTTGAAACCATTTTTCAGGGGGTCATTTTTTACTAACGGTATGAAAAATCGTAAGGGCGTGATATGAAAAAAAAAACGCGATTTTGGTCCAAATTTTTTTTTTCTTAACCCTTGTGTTGTCCTCCGGGTCAAGGTGACCCAGTGGACCGCAAATGTGCCTTTTTTCATAACCCTCGCGTTGTCCCCCGGGTCAAGGTTACCCAGTGACCCGCAAATGTACCCTGGCGTTGTCCTCCGGGTCAAGGTGACCCAGTGGCACACAGTGGCTTTTTTTTTCATAACCCTCTCATTGTCCCCCCCGGGTCAAGGTGACCCAGTGGCCCGCAAATGTGCCTAACCCCCGCGTTGTCCTCCGGGTCAAGGTGACCCAGTGGCCCGTAAATGTGCCTAACTCTCGCGTTGTCTTCCGGGTCAAGGTGACCCAGTTGTACACAGTGGCTTTTTTTTCATAACCCTCACATTGTCCCCTGGGTCAAGGTGACCCAGTGGCCCGCAAATGTGCCTTTTCATATGTATGTACGTATGGTGCCATTGCTTACTACATTTGCAATTCTGAAAACAGTATAGGGAGAGATGACACAAACACTGGATATGGCATAGCAAGCTTTATCTTTATTTTTTTTTTCTCTTTCCTTGTAACAAAAATGTAATGTACTTGGCTCCTTCCTGAGGATGAGAACAGCAGCTGCACCAGCACACACACACACACACACACACACACACACACACACACACACACACACACACACATTCCTTCCCTAGTTGCTGCTTGGATAAACTTGTGACTTTGACTCAGAAAAACCCTGTCATGCTTTGTCTCCGGGTTGGATAAAAAAAAACCTCTCTGGTTCTTTCACGGTCGGACTTTTGGAACGCAGTCGGACTCTTGGTTCTTTCACGGTCAGACTTTTGGAACACTCTCAGTTGGACGATTTCATTCCTGAGATGAGTCATCGAGCAGTTCAGGGTGGGGATGAATCACGCTTTGTCTCTGGGTTGGATAAAAAAACCCTAGGTTTGGAGTTTTAAGCACTTGGCTCATTCCTGAGGAGGAGAACAGCAGCTGCACCAGCGCGCACACACACACACACACACACACACACACACACATTCCTTCCCTAGTTGCTGCTTGGATAAACTTGTGACTTTGACTCAGAAAAACCCTGTCATGCTTTGTCTCCGGGTTGGATAAAAAAAACCTCTCTGGTTCTTTCACGGTCGGACTTTTGGAACGCAGTCGGACTTTTGGTTCTTTCGCGGTTGGACTTTTGGAACGCAGTCGGACTTTTGGTTCTTTCACGGTCGGACTTTTGGAACGCAGTCGGACTTTTGGTTCTTTCACGGTCGGACTTTTGGAACACTCTCAGTTGGACGATTTCATTCCTGAGATGAGTCATCGAGCAGTTCAGGGTGGGGATGAATCACGCTTTGTCTCTGGGTTGGATAAAAAACTCTAGGTTTGGAGTTTTAAGCACTTGGCTCATTCCTGAGGATGAGAACAGCAGCTGCACCAGCAACTCAGGGAGGAATCCAGTGACTCACCCCCCACCCCCCCCCCCCACACACACACATTCCTTCCCTAGTAGCTGTGTACACTTGGATAAACTTGACTTTGACCCTGTCTGCTAGGATTATGTTCCCAAAGTCCAAACGGACCAGAAACACACACTCCAGGAAAGGAAGGGGAGACACGGACAGACACGAAAGCGAGAGCGAAAAGAACACCAGACAAAAGGAAAGAAAAGCAAAAAAAAACAAAAAAAAACTGACAAGATACTAGAGCCTCTCCTCCTCTCAAAATCGCAGGGTCTCCCTGACCCGCATCACTTCGCCTCGTTCTCTTTTTCTCAGCCTGTCTTTCTCTCAAAGGCCGGAGAAGGAAACAGATACGAAAAAAAAACAAAATAAGCCTCCTCTCCTCTCATGCACCGGGTCTCCCAGACCCGTCTCGCTTCGCCTCTTTCTCCTCGTCTCAGTTTGACTTTCCACACAAAAAGCGGGAGGAGGACACGGACAGACACGAAAACGGGAGGAGCAGGATAGGACACACAGGTGAGTATGAAGACACGGGCTCCGGGAGGAGGATGAGGACGAGGGGAAAGAGACAAGACTCTTTTTTTTTTCTTTCCTTTCCTTTCCTTTCCCAGAGTCTTGTCTCTTTCCCCTCGTCCTCATCCTCCTCCCGGAAAGGAAAGGAAAGGAAAGGAAAGGAAAGGAAAGAAAAAAAAAAACAGAAAACACACTCCAGGAAAGGAAGGGAGACCTGGAATCACACGAAAGCGGGAGCAAAAAGAACACCAGACAAAAGGAAAGAAAAGCAAAAAAAAAAAAAAAAAAAACTGACATAGAGCCTCTCCTCCTCTCAAAATCGCAGGGTCTCCCAGACCCGCATCGCTTTGCCTCGTTCTCTTCGTCTCAGCCCGTCTTTCTCTCAAAGGCCGGAGAAGGAAACGAATACGAAAAAAAAAAAAGCCTCCTCTCCTCTCATGCACCGGGTCTCCCCGACCCGTCTCACTTCGCCTCTTTCTCCTCGTCTCAGTTCGACTTTCCACACAAAAAGCCGGAGGAGGACACGGATGGACGCGAAAACGGGAGGAGCGGGATAGGACACACAGGTGAGTATGAAGACGCGGGCTCCGGGAGGAGGATGAGGACGAGGGGAAAGAGACAAGAGTCCGTCTTCCTCAAAGCGGGAGGAGCGGGGTAAACGCACAGAGGTGAGTATGAAGATGCTGCATGCGCCCGGAGGAGAAAGACAAGGGATACAAGAAATGACTCTGGGAAAGGAAGCCTCCCCTCCTCATTGGCACCGGGTCTCCCCAACCCGCCTCGTTTCACCCGGTTCACCTCGTCTCAGTCTCAGGAGGAGAACGCACGGATAGGTGAGTCCGATGAGCGGAAAGGAACGTACTAAAATTACTTTCCTTCCTCTGCTACTCCTTCCACCGCCACCTTACTCCACCGTAGCACGGCAAAAAATAGCCCACGGCCCGCAGCCATGACAGCTCGACATTTCACCGCTCAAAGGTTCCTACGAGAGTTTCTTTCCAGCTCGCCGTGCGAGGACGATGAGCACAAGGGGGACCGTCGGAGAGAGCGACAGCGAGAGGAGGATGAGGCAACTGCAACGGCAGCTGGGGAAAAGCGATCGGGGGCGACGGGGACGAGACGGGGACTCGCGACGTGAGAACGCGGGACGGTCGGGGCCCGCGCACGATCTCTTCCCCGACACGCGTCTCTCCGCTAAAAGGGTCCTAGGACAGACCCGGCGCCACAGACGTCGTAGGAGCGAGGACGAACAGGAGGAAAGGCCAAAGCGGATGCAAGGCAAAGACCCGCAGGTGAGGCAAGATGAGGACGAGGATGAGGACGAGGACGATGAGGAGGAGGAGAGCGAGACACAACGGAGGGAGCGACAGCGAGAGGAGAGAAGGACGAGGCAACTGCGACGGCAGCTGGAGAAAAGCGATAGGGAGCGAGAGGAAAGAGACGGAGGCCTGGAGCGGGAGGACGATCTCTCCTCCGGTATGCGTCTCTCCGCCAAAATGGTCTTAGGACAGACCCGGTGCCACGGACGTTGTAGGAGCCGCGACGAACAGGAGGAAAAGACAAAGCGGATGCGAGGCAAAGACCCGCGGGTGAGGCGAGATGAGGATGAGGACGAGGACGATGAGGAGGAGAGCGAGACACGACGGAGGGAGCGACAGCGAGAGGAGAGAAGGACGAGGCAACTGCAACGGCAGCTGGAGAAAAGCGATAGGGAGCGAGAGGAAAGAGACGGGGGGCCGGAACGTAAGGACGATCTCTCCTCCGGGATGCATCTCTCCGCCAAAAGGGTCCTGGGAGAGACCCGGCGTGAGGGACGTCGTCGGAACGACGACGAACAGGAGGAAAAGACAAAACGGGTAAGTAAGAAGCGAGAAGAGGAGGAGGAGGAGGAGGATGATGAGGAGGAGGAGGAGGAGGATGAGGAGAGCGAGATACAATGGAGGGAGTGACAGCGAGAGGAGAGAAGGACTAGGCAACTGCGACGGCAGCTGCAAAGGCAGCCGCTACGGCATCCGGAGGAGAGCGACCGGGAGGCAGAGGGTCCAGATGTACGAGAACGCGAAAGGGCCGGCGTCCGCAGACGATCTCTCCTTCGAAACCCACCTTTCTGCCAAAGGGTTCCTAGGAGAGCCCCGACGCGAGGGACCTCTGTCCGAGGGGGAGGAGGAGGAGGAGGAGGTGGAGGATGATGAGGAGGACGAGGAGAACGAGGAGGGAGAGAATCACCGACCTTGCTCCGACTCTGAAGAAGAAGAAGAAGAAGACATAGTACAAGGAGAAGGAGGACAAGGAGAAGGAGAAGCGGTAGGAGGAGAAGGAGAAATCCTTCACATTGCACGAGAGACGTTTCCATTGAGAAACGGGAAAATAACTTGGTCCTCTACGCTGTACGAAACAACCACGTCGCAATGACGACAACAACAAGAGCAGCGGGAGCAGCAGCCGCGGCGACCCTGGCCACCGGGACCCACGGACCTGGCGGTTTCCGAGGCCTGAGACATCATCTCGACGTTCTACCTCTTCCTCACGCCGGAGATAGACAAAATCATCCTGGAGGAGATGAATTGCGAGGGTCTCAGGAAACGCGGAAGAGACGGATGGAGGTGTATGGACGAGATCGACCTGCACGCTTACGTGGGCCTGCTCATCCTCGCCGGCGTGTACAGGTCCCGAGGCGAGGCCACCGCCAGCCTGTGGGACGTGGAGAGCGGGCGTGCGATTTTCCGAGCCACCATGTCGCTCAAAGTCTTTCACCTTTACTCGACGCTGCTGCGGTTCGACGACCGCGAGACGAGAGCGGAGAGGCGCGCCTCGGACAAACTGGCGGCCATCAGAAAGCTCTGGGACGCGTGGGTCGAGCGGCTACCGGCCCTCTACAACCCGGGCCCTCACGTCACGGTGGACGAGCAACTGGTTCCATTCAGAGGTGAGATGCTGACGACTTAAGATGATGAACATAAAAATAAAAGTTAATTTTTAAAATCATTGTTTGAATAAAATAAAGTAATTTGGTTTTTCTTTCTTTTCTTTCTTTCTTTCTTTCTCTCTTTCTCTCCGACACCCAAGGCCGATGTCCCTTTAGACAGTATATGCCGAGCAAGCCCGCCAAATACGGGATCAAGTCGTGGGTGGCCTGCGACGCCAGGTCTAGCTACGCTTGGAAAATGCAGGTTTACACTGGGAAGCCCGCCGCCGGAGGACGGGAACGGGGTACCGGAGCGGTGAAGGGCTCGGAGAAGAATCAGGCGACGCGCGTGGTGCTGGACGTGACCGAGAGTCTCACCGGTCATAACGTCACCTGCGACTATTTCTTCACGTCCTACGAGCTCACGGGGAGGCTCCTCCGCGAGAGGAACAACACCCTGCTCGGCACGATCAGAAAGAACAAGCCCGAGCTCCCGCGCGCCCTGCTTGAGCTCCGGGGGAGACTGGTCCTCTCCTACAAGTTCGCCTTCACGCCCGACGCCGCGCTGGTGTCCTACGTGCCCAAGAAAAACAAGAATGTGCTGTTGCTCAGCACGCTCCACGCGCAGGCCCCCAAGGTCTGCCCCGCGCGCCCGGACGGGAAGCCCGCTATCGTCTTGGACTACAACGCCAACAAAGGCGGAGTGGACACCCTGGACAAAGTCGTGAGCTCCTACAGCTGCAGAAGGATGACTAAGCGATGGCCCCTCGTAGTCTTCCACAACATCGTCGACGTGTCCGGTTACAATGCCTTCATGATATGGAGAGAGCTCAACCCCGGCTGGTTGGCCGGCAAGGGCAACAAGAGGAGGGTGTTTCTCGAGCAGCTGGGGAAGGCGCTTGTGGCTCCGCTCATCGAGCGGAGGCCTCGCCTGCCAAGCTCCAAATCGGCCGCATCGGTCGTGAAGGCGGTCAGGCGGGTGGCGGCGGAGGCTGGGGACACTGAAAGAGAAAGAGGAGGAGGAGGAGGAGGAGGAGGAGGACAGGTTGTTTCTGCTTCTTCTTTTTCTTCTTCTTCCTGTCCTGTGACGGATCCCGTCGTGAAATCCGCGATCCCCGACAGCAAGAGGAAGAGGTGTCAGGTCTGCCCCTCCAAGAAAGACTGCAGGACGCGCAAAGTCTGCCGTCGCTGCCAGAGATACATATGCGGAGGTTGCGCTCTCCTGTACTGCCCGGCGTGCGACAAGTCATACTCGGCCCTGGAGCGCGGGTCTGTATGATGATGACCCCGCCGCGGGGTTGGGACAATGGGAGGGACGCTGTGAGGATATTTTTTCATTGAAGCGTTCAAAAGTGCAACGTGAGGAGGAGAAAAAAAAAGAAAGAAAGAAAGCAATAAAGAAATGATAATAAAGTGGATACCAATGTTGAGTTTTATTTCTGAGTCTCACAGTCATTTACCCGGTTTATGTTGCCTCAAATTTTATTTTACCCAGTCTGTTTTCATCCAGTTTTCAACCAGTTTCAACCCTGAGGACACACACATCTTATCAAACGTATTGAAGCATAGTGCAACATGAGGAGAAAAAAAGAAAGAAAGAAAGAAAGCAATAAAGAAATAAAGTGGATACCAGTGTTGAGTTCTGAGTCTCACAGTCTTTGCCCTGGTTTATGTTGAGTTTGTGTCTTTTTTTTTTTTTTTACCCAGTCTGTTTCCATCCAGGTTTCAACCAGTTTAATTTCCAACCCCTTATGTCTTGAGGAATACACGTACGTATTATGACTTTTTATTGAAGCGTACAAGGAGGGGAAAAAAAAAGAAAGCAATAAGTATACCTTGAATTTCTGAATCTCACAGTCTTTATTTTATATTATATATTTTTACCCGGTTTATGTTGAGTTTGTGCCTCATTTTATTTATTTATTTATTTTTTACCCAATCTGTTTCCATCTAGGTTTCAACCAGTTTAATTTCCAACCCCTTATGTCTTGAGGAAAACACGTACGAATATTATGAATTTTTATTGAAACGTACAAGGAGGAAAAAAAAAAAGGAAGAAAGCAATAAGTATGAATCTCACAGTCTTTATTTTATTTTATATATATTTTACCCGGTTTATGTTGAGTTTGTGCCTCATTTTATTTATTTATTTTTTTTACCCGATCTGTTTCCATCCAGGTTTCAACCAGTTTAATTTCCAACCCCTTATATCTTGAGGAATACACGTACGAATATTATGAATTTTTATTGAAACGTACAAGGAGGAAAAAAAAAAAAAAGGAAGAAAGCAATAAGTATACCTTGAATTTCTGAATCTCACAGTCTTTATTTTATTTTATTTTTTTAAATATATTTTTACCCGGTTTATGTTGAGTTTGTGCCTTTTATTTTACCCAGTGTGTTTTCATCCAGTTTTCAACCAGTTTCAACCCTTTATGTCTGAGGACACACATACAAATAATATATATCAAACGTTATATTTTTACTGAAGCGTACAAAAAGTGCAATGGTGGGGGGGAGGAGGAAAATTACTGTCTCTGTTCTTCTTGTGGGAAAACTTGGGCTTCTTGGCCTGCTCCTGGTCCTCCCCGAGGCCCCTCTGCCTGAGCCTGAGCCTTTCTTTTTTTTCCTTTTTTTTCTTCACTCTCTCCCGTGAGCAGCGGAATGACCATGTCTACCAGGGAGCTGCAGGCCGTTTTGCCCCGCCTGCTGACAATGTAGTACCCCTTCCCTGTCATGCGGACGCTGCGGGTGCGTAAGCTGTAGTTCACGACGGTGAACAGGTAGCCCGAGTACGTGCCACCCGTGTGGTCGAATGCCACCGCCCCGGGAGGAGGGGGGAAAACCGCAGCCTCATCCTCTTCGTACTCAGTGTCCGGGGGAGGGCTCCGTCCTGCGTTGTGTGCGATGGTGCACCTGATCAGGCGCCTCAAGTCCTTGTTGTCGCGGGGCAAAGAGTGAAAGTGGCCCAGCCAGCGCGACCCCGCCTCCGAAATGAACCTCCGGATCTCGGGTACGATCAGCGCGGCCGTGCACAGGGGTCCCTCGGCGATGTGGGCCGGCTTCTGTGGGAAACAGTCTATGGTCCGCATGTCTTTCGGGACATCGTCGTCTTCCTCCAACCAATGTCGTATGGCGGCGTCGGGTGAGATGTAGTCGCCGGAGGCGTGCGCCACCTTGTACCTCCCCACGAAGAAACCTAGAAAGGTTTCCTCCACCGCCCCGTCGGACTTCTTGGTGTACAAGTGCAGCAGCTTGCCCTCGTCTTTTCTGGCGAACTGGGAGATCACCCTGGAGAAGTTGGGCACCTCGGGTTTCAGCATGTAGTTACGTACGGATTTGACCGAGTCCCAGAAGATACGCTTCTCGTTCAGCTTGGCTATGAAGGCCTCCCAGGTCTTCGACAGCAGGTTGAGATTTCCGAATGGGGAGCGTCCCCGCGTGGGGTCGGCGCTCGTCTCGATCAGAGCCATTTCGGTCAGCTGTGCGGACTGGTTGCTCGTGGTGGACTGGCTGGTCTGCTGTGTGAGGCTGCTGTGTGAGGCTGCTGTTCATTGCTGTCTGATATAAAGGGAACAGGGTTTGCTCCGACCGAGCATAGGAAGCTCCGACCAGCCTAAGAAGCTCCGACCAGCATAGGAAACTCCGACCAGCATAAGAAGCTCCGACCAGCATAGGAAACTCCGACCAGCATAGGAAACTCCGACCAGCATAGGTAACTCCGACCAGCATAAGAAGCTCCGACCAGCATAGGAAACTCCGACCAGCATAGGAAACTCCGACCAGCAAAAGAAGCTCCGACCAGCATAGGAAACTCCGACCAGAATAGGAAACTCAGACCAGCATAGGAAACTCAGACCAGCATAGGAAATTCCGACCGGCATAAGAAGCTCCGACCAGAAGAGGAAACTCCGACCAGCATAAGAAGCTCCAATGCCCAGTTCACAGGGAGGCGTGTGTGTGTGTGTGTGTGCGTGTGTGCGTGTGTGTGCGTGTGTGCGTGTGTGTGTGTGTGTGGAGGGGAGGGGGAGCGGGAGCGGGGGGGACCGCGCTCTGCTCTACTGCTCAATCAGAGTAATGAGTCATCCAGGACCTTGGAATGCAGGTCTGTTAGACCGGGCTGTAGGAAACCTCATGTGCGCTGAGTATGAAGGGAAACACAAGGGTTAAGAAAAAAAAATTTTGGACCAAAATCTCAATTTTTTTCATATCACGTCCTTACGATGTTTTTTTTTTTTACCTGTGGTCGAAAATGATCCTCTTCAACATGGTTTCAAAATGTCTGAAATACCTCACATGTGACTATTTGATGCCATTGGGATTGTTTAGAAGAATTTTTAAGAAAAAAAATAATTTGGACCAAAATCTCATTTTTTGTTATCGCGTCCTTACGATTTTTTGTAACGGTGGTCGAAAATGACTCTCTTCAAAAGGGTTTCAAAATGTCTGAAATACCTCACATGTGACTATTTGATGCCATTGGGATTGTTTAGAAGTATTTTTAAGCAAAAAAAATTTTGGAAAAAAATCTCATTATTTTTTCATACCGCGTCCTTACGATTTTTTTTTACCGGTGGTCAAAAATGACCGTCTTCAAAATCGTTTCAAAATGTCTGAAATACCTCACATGTGACTATTTGATGCCATTGGGATTGTTTAGAAGTGTTTTTGAGCAAAAAAACTTTTGGACCAAAATCTCATTTTTTCATACAGCGTCCTTACGATTTTTTGTACCGGTGGTCGAAAATGACCCTCTTCAAAAGGGTTTCAAAATGTCTGAAATACCTCACATGTGATTATTTGATGGCTTTGGGATTATTTAGAAGTGTTTTTAGGAAAAAAACATTTTGGACAGAAATCAAATTTTTTTCATACCGCGTCCTTACGATTTTTTTTTTTACCGGTGGTCGAAATCGACCCTCTTCAAAAGGGTTTCAAAATGTGTGAAATACCTCACAAGTGACTATTTGATGCCTTTGGGATTATTTAGAAGTGTTTTTAAGAAAAAAAAATTTGGACCAAAATCTCATTTTTTTTCATACCGCGTCTTTACCATTTTTTGTATGGGTGGTCGAAAATGACCCTCTTCCAAAGGGTTTCAAAATGTCTTAAATTCCTCACAAGTGACTATTTGATGCCTTTGGGATCATTTAGAAGTGTTTTTAAGCAAAAAAAATTTTGGACCAAAATCTCTTTTTTTTTAACATCGCGTCCTTATGATTTTTTGTACCCGTAGCAAAAAAATGACACTCTTCAAAAGGGTTTCAAAGTATCTGAAATACCTCACAAGTGACTATTTGATGCATTTGGGATTATTTAGAAGTGTTTTTAAGCAAAAAAAATTTTGGACTAAAATCTCATTTTTTTTCATACTGCGTCCTTACGATTTTTTGTACTGGTGGTCAAAAATGACCCTCTTCAAAAGGGTTTCAAAATGTCTGACATTCCTCACAAGTGATTATTTGATGCCGTTGGGATTATTTAGAAGTGTTTTTCAGCAAAAAAAATTTTGGACCAAAATCTCATTTTTTTTCATACCGCGTCCTTACGATTTTTTTTTACCGGTGGTCGAAAATGACCCTCTTCAAAAGGGTTTCAAAATGACTGAAATTCCTCACAAGTGATTATTTGATGCCGTTGGGATTATTTAGAAGTGTTTTTAAGCAAAAAAAATTTTGGACTAAAATCTCATTTTTTTTCATACTGCGTCCTTACGATTTTTTGTACTGGTGGTCAAAAATGACCCTCTTCAAAAGGGTTTCAAAATGTCTGAAATTCCTCACAAATGATTATTTGATGCCTTTGGGATTTTTTAGAAGTGTTTTTCAGCAAAAAAATAATTTGAACCAAAATCTCATTTTTTTTCAAACCGCGTACTTACGATTTTTTTTTACCGGTGGTCGAAAATGACCCTCTTCAAAAGGGTTTCAAAAATTCTGAAATTCCTCACAAGTAACTATTTGATGCCTTTGGGATTATTTAAAAGTGTTTTTAAGGAAAAAAAATTTTGTACCAAAATCTCATTTTTTTTTCATACCGCGTCCTTAAAATTTTTTGTACCGGTGGTCGAAAATGACCCTTTTCAAAAGGGTTTCAAAATGTCTGAAATACCTCACATGTGACTATTTGATTGCTTTGGGATTATTTAGAAGTGTTTTTAAGAAAAAAGAATTTGGACCAAAATCTCATTTTTTTTCATACCGCGTCCTTACGATTTTTTTTTACCGGTGGTCGAAAATGACCCTCTTCAAAAGGGTTTCAAAATGACTGAAATTCCTCACAAGTGATTATTTGATGCCGTTGGGATTATTTAGAAGTGTTTTTAAGCAAAACATATTTGGGACCAAAATCTCATTTTTTTTCATACCGCGTCCTTATGATTTTTTGTTCCTGTGGTCGAAAATGAACCTCTTCAAAAGGGTTTCAAAATTTCTGAAATACCTAACATGTGACTATTTGATGCCTTTGGGATTATTTAGAAGAGTTTTTCAGCACAAACAAATTTTGGACCAAAATCTCATTTTTTTTCATACTGCTTTTTTACGATTTTTTGTACCCGTAGTAAAAAAATGACACTCTTCAAAAGGGTTTCAAAGTGTCTGAAATACATCACAAGTGACTATTTGTTGCATTTGGGATTATTTAGAAGTGTTTTTAAGTAAAAAAAAATTTTGCCTAAAATCTCATTTTTTTTTATACCGCGTCCTTACGATTTTTTGTACTGCTGGTCGAAAATGACCCTCTTCAAAAGGGTTTAAAAATGTCTGAAATACCTCACAAGTAAATATGTGATACCTTTGGGATTATTTAGAAGTGCTTTTAAGTAAAAAAATTTTGTACCAAAATCTCATTTTTTTTCATACCGCATCCTGAAGATTTTTTTTTAACGGTGGTGGAAAATGATCCTCTTCAAAAGGGTTTCAAAATGTCTGAAATACCTTACAAGTGACTATTTGATGCTTTTGGGATTATTTAGAAGTGTTTTTAAGAAAAAAAAAAATTTGACCAAAATCTCATTTTTTTCATATCGCATCCTTACGATTTTTTTTTTTGTACCGGTTGTCGAAAATGACCCTCTTCAAAAGGGTTTCAAAATGTCTGAAATACCTCACCTGTGACTATTTGATGCCTATGGGATTATTTAAAAGTGTTTTTAAGCAAAAAAAATGTTTGAAAAAAATCCCATTTTTTTTCAATCCGCGTTCTTACGATTTTTTGTACCGTTGGTAAAAAATTACCCTCTTCAAAAGGGTTTCAAAATATCTGAAATTCATCACATGTGACTATTTGATGCCATTGGGATTATTTAGAAGTGTTTTTAAGAAAAAAAAAGTGGACCTAAATCTCATTTTTTTTCATACCGCGTCCTTGCAATTTTTTTTTGTACCGGTGGTGGAAAATGATCCTCTTCAAAAGGGTTTCAAAATGTCTGAAATACCTTACAAGTGACTATTTGATGCTTTTGGGATTATTTAGAAGTGTTTTTAAGAAAAAAAAAAATTTGACCAAAATCTCTTTTTTTTCATATCGCATCCTTACGATTTTTTTTTTGTACCGGTTGTCGAAAATGACCCTCTTCAAAAGGGTTTCAAAATGTCTGAAATACCTCACCTGTGACTATTTGATGCCTATGGGATTATTTAAAAGTGTTTTTAAGCAAAAAAAATGTTTGAAAAAAATCCCATTTTTTTTCAATCCGCGTTCTTACGATTTTTTGTACCGTTGGTAAAAAATTACCCTCTTCAAAAAGGGTTTCAAAATATCTGAAATTCATCACATGTGACTATTTGATGCCATTGGGATTATTTAGAAGTGTTTTTAAGCAAAAAATTTTTTTGACCAAAATCTCATTTTTTTTCATACCGCGTCCTTACGATTTTTTGAACCGGTGGTCGACAATGACCCTCTTCAAAAGGGTTTCAAAATGTCTGAAATTCCTCACAAGTGACTATTTGATGCCTTTGGGATTATTTAGAAGTGTTTATGAGCAAAAAAAAATTTGGACCAAAATCTCATTTTTTTTCATACATTTTTTTTTCATATATTCCTTACGTTTTTTTGTACCGGTGGTAAAAAATGACCCTCTTCAAAAGGGTTTCAAAATGTCTGAAATTCCTCACAAGTGATTATTTGATGCCGTTGGGATTATTTAGAAGATTTTTAAGCAAAAAAAAATTTGGACCAAAATCTCATTTTTTTTCATACCGCGTCCTTATGATTTTTTGTACAGGTGGTCGAAAATGACCCTCTTCAAAAGGGTTTCTAAATATCTGAAATACCTCACATGTGACTATTTGATGCCTTTGGGATTATTTAGAAGTGTTTTTAAGCAAAACATATTTTGGACCAAAATCTCATTTTTTTTCATACCGCGTCCTTACGATTTTTTTTACCGGTGGTCGAAAATGACCCTCTTCAAAAGGGTTTCAAAATGTCTGAAATTCCTCAGAAGTGATTATTAGATGCCGTTGGGATTATTGAGAAGTGTTTTTAAGCAAAACATATTTTGGACCAAAATCTCAATTTTTTTCATACCGCGTCCTTACGATTTTTTTTTTCCGGTGGTCGAAAATGACCCTCTTCAAAAGGGTTTCAAAATGTCTGACATTCCTCACAAGTGATTATTTGATGCCGTTGGGATTATTTAGAAGTGTTTTTCAGCAAAAAAAATTTTGGACCAAAATCTCATTTTTTTTCATACCGCGTCCTTACGATTTTTTTTTACCGGTGGTCGAAAATGACCCTCTTCAAAAGGGTTTCAAAATGACTGAAATTCCTCACAAGTGATTATTTGATGCCGTTGGGATTATTTAGAAGTGTTTTTAAGCAAAACATATTTGGGACCAAAATCTCATTTTTTTTCATACCGCGTCCTTATGATTTTTTGTACCGGTGGTCAAAAATGACCCTCTTCAAAATGGTTTCAAAATGTCTGAAATTCCTCACAAGTAACTATTTGATGCCTTTGGGATTTTTTAGAAGTGTTTTTAAGCAAATAAAAATTTGGACCAAAATCTCATTTTTTTTCATACCGCGTCCTTACGATTTTTTTTCCCGGTGGTCGAAAATGACCCTCTTCAAAAGGATTTCAAAATGTCTTTAATTCCCCACAAGTGACTATTTGATGCCTTTGGGATTATTTAGAAGTTTTTTTAAGCAAAAAAAAATTTGGACCAAAATCTCATTTTTTTTCATACCGCGTCCTTATGATTTTTTGTACAGGTGGTTGAAAATGACCCTCTTCAAAAGGGTTTCAAAATGTCTGAAATTCCTCACGAGTTACTATTTGATTCCTTTGGGATTATTTAGAAGTTTTTTTAAGCAAAAAAAAAATTTGGACAAAAATATCATTTTTTTTCATACTGCGTCCTTACGATTTTTTGAACCGGTGGTCGACAATGACCCTCTTCAAAAGGGTTTCAAAATGTCTGAAATACCTCACATGTGACTATTTGATGCCTTTGGGATTATTTAGAAGTGTTTTTAAGCAAAAAAAATTTTGGACCAAAATCTCATTTTTTTTCATACCGCGTCCTTACGATTTTTTTCACCGGTGGTCGAAAATGACCCTCTTCAAAAGGGTTTCAAAATTTCTGAAATTCCTCACAAGTAACTGTTTGATGCCTTTGGGATTATTTAGAAGTTTTTTTAAGAAAAAAACAAATTTGGACCAAAATGTCATTTTTTTTTATACCGCGTCCTTACTTTTTTTTGTACCGGTGGTCAAAAATGACCCTCTTCAAAAGGGTTTCAAAATGTCTGAAATTCCTCACAAGTAACTATTTGATGCCTTTGGGATTATTTAGAAGTGCTTTTAAGTAAAAAAAATTTTGGACTAAAATCTCATTTTTTTTCATACCGCGTCCTTACGATTTTTTTCACCGGTGGTCGAAAATGACCCTCTTCAAAAGGGTTTCAAAATTTCTGAAATTCCTCACAAGTAACTATTTGATGCCTTTGAGATTATTTAGAAGTTTTTTTAAGAAAAAACAAATTTGGACCAAAATGTCATTTTTTTTCATACCGCGTCCTTACTTTTTTTTGTACCGGTGGTCGACAATGACCCTCTTCAAAAGGGTTTCAAAATGTCTGAAATACCTCACATGTGACTATTTGATGCCTTTGGGATTATTTAGAAGATCTCCACACACTGGCCCCCCAGGTCCGCCCCGTGCGCCCGGACGGGAAGCCCGCTATATTCTTGGACTACAAACTACAATGCCAACAAAGGCGGAGTGGACACCCTGGACAAAGTTGTGGGCTCCTACAGCTGCAGAAGGATGACTAAGCGATGGCCCCTCGTAGTCTTCCACAACATCGTCGACGTGTCCGGTTACAACGACTTCGTGATATGGAGAGAGCTCAACCCCGGCTAGTTGGCCGGCAAGCGCAACAAGAGGAGGGTGTTTCTCGAGCAGCTGGGGAAGGCGCTCGTGGCTCTGCTCATCGAGCGGAGGCCTCGCCTGCCAAGCTCCAAATCAGCCACGTCGGTTGTGAAGGCGGTCAGGCGGGCGGAGGCTGGGGACACTGAAAGAGAAAGAGGAGAAGGAGGAGGAGGACGGGTTGTTTCTGCTTCTTCTTTTTCTTCTTCTTCCTGTCCTGTGACGGATCCCGTCGTGAAATCTGCGATCCCCGACAGCAAGAGGAAGAGGTGTCAGGTCTGCCCCTCCAAGAAAGAGTGCAAGACGCGCAAAGTCTGCCATCGCTGCCAGAGATACATATGCGGACGTTGCGCTCTCCTGTACTGCCCTGCGTGCGACGAGTCGTACTCGGCCCTGGAGCACATGTGAGGTATTTCAGACTTTTTGGACCAATTTTTCAGGGGGTCATTTTTTACTATTGGTGTGAAAAATCGTAAGGGCGCGATATGAAAAAAAAACGCGATTTTGGTCCAAAATGTTTTTTGCTTACAAATACTTCTAAACAACCGAAAAGGCTTCAATTAGTCACATGTGAGGTATTTAAGACTTTTTGAAACCATTTTTCAGGGGATCATTTTTTACTACCGGTATGAAAAATCGTAAGGGCGCGATATGAAAAAAAACGCGATTTTGGTAAAAAAAAAAAATTCTTAAAAATATTTCTAAACAATCCCAAAGGCATCAATTAGTCACATGTGAGGTATTTCAGACTTTTTGGACCAATTTTTCAGGGGGTCATTTTTTACTACTGGTGTGAGAAATCGTAAGGGCGCGATATGAAAACAAACACGATTTTGGTCCAAAATTTTTTTTGCTTACAAATACTTCTAAACAATCACAAAGGCATCAATTAATCACATGTAAGGTATTTAAGACTTTTTGAAACCATTTCTCAGGGGATCATTTTTTACTACTGGTATGAAAAATCATAAGGGCGCGATATGAAAAAAAACGTGATTTTGGTAAAGAATTTTTTTTTCTTAAAAATACTTCTAAACAATCCCAACGGCATCAATTAGTCACATGTGAGGTATTTCAGACTTTTTGGACCAATTTTTCAGGGGGTCGTTTTTTACTACCGGTACGAAAAATCGTAAGGGCGCGATATGAAAAAAAACCGCGATTTTTGTCCGAAATTCTTTTGTCTTAAAAATACTTCTAAGCAATCCCAAAGACATCAATTAGTCACATGTGAGGTATTTCAGACTTTTTGGACCAATTTTTCAGGGGGTCATTTTTTACTACCGGTATGAAAAATCGTGAAGGTGTGATATTAAAAAAAAAAAAAGCGATATTGGTCCAAAATTGTTTTTGCTTAAAAATACTTCTAAAAAATCCCAAAGGCATCAATTAGTCACATGTGAGATATTTCAGACTTTTTGGACAAATTTTTCAGGGGGTCATTTTTTACTACCGGTATGAAAAATCGTAAGGGCGCGATAAGAAAAAAAACGCGATTTTGGTCCGAAATTTTTTTGCTTAAAAATACTTCTAAACAATTCCAAAGGCATTAATTAGTCACGTGAGGTATTTCAGACTTTTTGGACCAATTTTCAGGGGTCTTTTTTTACTACCGGTATGAAAAATCGTAAGGGCGTGATATGAAAAAAAAATCTGATTTATGTCCAAAATTTTTTTTTCTTAAAAATACTTCTAAACAATCCAAAAGGCATTAATTAGTCACATGTGAGGTATTTCAGACTTTTTGAAACAATTTTTCAGGGGATCATTTTTTACTACCGGTATGAAAAATCGTAAGGGCGCGAAATGAAAAAAAAAAACGCGATTTTGGTCCAAAATTTTTTTGGCTTAAAAATACTTCTAAACAATCCCAAAGGAATCAATTAGTCACATTTGAGGTATTTCAGACTTTTGGGACCAATTTTTCACGGGGTCATTTTTTACTACCGGTATGAAAAAACGTAAGGGCGCGATAGGAAAAAAAAACACGATTTTGGTCCAAAATTTTTTTGGCTTAAAAATACTTTTAAAAAATCACAAAGGCATCAATTATTCACATGTGAGGTATTTCAGACTTCTTGGACCAATTTTTCAGGGGGTCATTTTTTACTACCGGTATGAAAAATCGTAAGGGCGCGACATGAAAAAAAACGCCATTTGGGTCCAACATTTCTTTTTGCTTAAAAATATTTCTAAACAATCCAAAAGGCATAAATTAGTCACATGTGAGGTATTTCAGACTTTTTAGACCAATTTTTCAGGGGATCATTTTTTACTACAGGTATGAAAAATCGTAAGGATGCCATATGAAAAAAAAAACGCGATTTTTTTCCAAAATTGTTTTTTTCTTAAAAATACTTCTAAACAATCCAAAAGGCATCAATTAGTCATATGTGAGGTATTTCAGACTTTTTGGACCAATTTTTCAGGGGGTCATTTTTTACTACCGGTACGAAAAATCGTAAGGGCGCGATATGAAAAAAAATGCGATTTTGGTCAAAAAATTTTTTTTGGCTTAAAAATACTTTTAAACAATCCAAAAGGCATCAATTAGTCACATGTGAGGTATTTCAGACTTTTTGGACCAATTTTTCAGGGGGTCATTTTTTACTACCGGTATGAAAAATCGTAAGGGTGCGATATGAAAAAAAACGCGATTTTGGTCCAAAGTTGTTTTGGCTTAAAAATACTTCTAAACAATCCCAAAGGCATCAATTAGTCACATTTGAGGTATTTCAGATGTTTTGAAACCATTTTTCAGGGGGCCATTTTTTACTCCCGGTATGAAAAATCATAAGGGCGCGATATGAAAATAAATGAGATTTTTGTCCAAAATTATTTTTTTCTTAAAAATACTTCTAATCAATCCCAAAGGCATCAATTATTCACATGTGAGGTATTTCAGACATTTTGAAACCATTTTCAAGAGTGTCATTTTCGACCACCGGTCTGAGAAATCGTAAGGGCGCGGTTTTGAAAAAACTGAAATTTTTGTCCCAATTTTTTTTTGCTTAAAAATACTTCTAAATAATCCCAAAAGATGATGTTCTGTGACACTAGGCTCTCATTGGCTTACTTCCTGTGACACTGGGCTCTCATTGGCTGACGTCCTGTGACGCTTCGCTCTAATTGGCTGACGTCCTGTGACGCTGCGTTCTCATTGGCTGACGTCCTGTGACGCTGCCCTCCCATTGGCTGACGTTCTGTGATGCTGCGCTCCCATTGGATGACGTTCTGTGACGCTGCGCTCCAATTGGCTGACGTCCTGTGACGCTGCGTTCTCATTGGCTGATGTCCTGTGATGCTGCGCTCTCATTGGTTGACGTTCTGTTACGCTGCGCTCTCATTGGCTGACGTTCTGTGACGCTGCGCTCTCATTGGCTGGCGTTCTGTTACGCTTCCCTCCCATTGGCATTTGTCCTGTGACGCTGCGCTCTCATTGGCTGACGTTCTGTGACACTGCGCTCCCATTGGATGACGTTCTGTGACGCTGGGGTCTCATTGGCTGACGTTCTGTGATGCTGCGCTCCCATTGGCTGACGTCCTGTGATGCTTGGCTCCCATTGGATGACATTCTGTGATGCTGCGTTCTCATTGGCTGACGTCCTGTGACGCTGCGCTCTCATTGGCTGACGTCCTGTGACGCTGCGTTCTCATTGGCTGACATCCTGTGACGCTGCGCTCCAATTGGCTGACGTCCCGTGACACTGCCCTCCCATTTGCTGACGTTCTATGACGCTGCGCTCCCATTTGATGACGTTCTGTGACGCTGCCCTCCCATTGGCTGACGTTCTGTGACGCTGCCCTTCCATTGGCTGACGTTCTGTGACGCTTCCCTCCCATTGGCTGACGCTCTGTGACGCTGCGCTCCCATTGGCTGACGTTCTGTGACACTGCTCTTCCATTGGCTGACGTTCTGTGACGCTTCCCTCCCATTGGCTGACGCTCTGTGACGCTCCGCTCACATTGGCTGATCTTCTGTGACGCTACGCTCCCATTGGCTGAAGTTCTGTGACGCTGCGCTCTCATTGGCTGACGTTCTGTGACGCTGCGCTCTCATTGGCTGGCGTTCTGTGATGCTGCGCTCCCATTGGCTGGCATCCTGTGACGCTGCGGTCCCATTGGCTGGCGTTCTGTGACGCTGTGCTCCCATTGGATGACATTCTGTGACGCTGCGCTCTCATTGGCTGACGTCCTGTGACGCTGCGCTCTCATTGGCTGACGTCCTGTGACGCTGCGTTCTCATTGGCTGACATCCTGTGACGCTGCGCTCCAATTGGCTGACGTCCCGTGACACTGCCCTCCCATTTGCTGACGTTCTATGACGCTGCGCTCCCATTTGATGACGTTCTGTGACGCTGCCCTCCCATTGGCTGACGTTCTGTGACGCTGCCCTTCCATTGGCTGACGTTCTGTGACGCTTCCCTCCCATTGGCTGACACTCTGTGACGCTGCGCTCCCATTGGCTGACGTTCTGTGACACTGCTCTTCCATTGGCTGACGTTCTGTGACGCTTCCCTCCCATTGGCTGACGCTCTGTGACGCTCCGCTCACATTGGCTGATCTTCTGTGACGCTACGCTCCCATTGGCTGAAGTTCTGTGACGCTGCGCTCTCATTGGCTGACGTTCTGTGACGCTGCGCTCTCATTGGCTGGCGTTCTGTGATGCTGCGCTCCCATTGGCTGGCATCCTGTGACGCTGCGGTCCCATTGGCTGGCGTTCTGTGACGCTGCGCTCCCATTGGATGACGTTCTGTGACGCTGCGCTCTCATTGGCTGACGTTCTGTGACACTGCGCTCTCATTGGCTGACGCTCTGTGACGCTGCGCTCTCATTGGCTGACTTCCTGTGACGCTGCGTGCTGTGCTCTCATTGGCTGATGTCCTGTGACGGTGCGCTCTCATTGGCTGACGTCCTGTGACGCTGCGCTCTCATTGGCTGATGTCCTGTGAAACTGCGCTCTCATAGGCTGACGTCCTGTGACGCTGCTCTCCCATTGGCTGACGTTCTGTGACGCTGCGCTCCCATTGGCTGAAGTTCTGTGATGCTATGCTCCCATTGGCTGACGTTTTTTGATGCTGCACTTTCATTGGCTGACGTTCTGTGACGCTGCG
Organism: Sphaeramia orbicularis; assembly: GCF_902148855.1. Taxonomy (NCBI): domain Eukaryota; kingdom Metazoa; phylum Chordata; class Actinopteri; order Kurtiformes; family Apogonidae; genus Sphaeramia; species Sphaeramia orbicularis. The sequence continues at coordinate 26,304,411 of NC_043973.1, forward strand.
CTCCCATTGGCTGACGTTTTTTGATGCTGCACTTTCATTGGCTGACGTTCTGTGACGCTGCTAAGCTAAAACCTAACCCTTGCTCTAAAACAACCTAAGGTAATTCCATAAATACAGACAGTATAGAATTTAAACAGTATCAACCCATCAGCACATCAGGCTCATGAGGCAAAAATACAATGACTCACGCTTGAATTAAACAAATTTCAAAAGCAGTTTTTGTTTTAATTGCTTTTTAAATATGGACAGGGATGCAGACTCTTTTCTTAAATTTATTTTCAATTCAAAAATAAACATATGTGATATGTTATCAGTGTGCAGAACCTGAAAAACAGCCCTGCTGAAGCATTTTATAAGTCTGTATGTCTCAGGTAAATATGCTTAAAAAAAACTTTACAAAGGAGACAGAAGAAGACCTATACAGTAAATCATGTCTGTGCAAAAAAAAAAAAAAAAAAGATGCAGAAAAAGCAGAGAGTGTTTAATAAAAACTAATCAGAATGCAGAATGTGAAGTGTCTGATCCAAAAAAAAAAAAAAGTCCTTTGGGGAAGAAACCCAGACCTCAAACAGAACCTGTGTGTATCACCATATGTTTTTAATTCACTGCAATATTGTGATCAGTTAAACTACCTGACGTATCTTACGGAACTGTTTTACATCTACACCCCCTCATGTGCATAAGTGATGTTAAAGCAAAAAAAAAAAAGGAGAAAAAAGTAAAGAACATAATTAATATTCTGGCCAGTCCCTGCAGGAAGCTGCGGCTTTACCTCATGAGGTAAAATTCGTGTTAAAGGCTTATTTTGTATTCCTGCCAGACCACTTTGATGTCCATGGCGTGTTTTATCTTATCGTGGACATTCATTTCTTTCTACCCTCTGTGGTAATCACAATTAATTCTTTGACAATACCATTACAGAATACCTGAAATGTAGCTTTCATCTTGAGCTTTTGCCAATTGGTTCCGGTCTCTACCTGTTTCTGGTCTGTGTGTGTATGTGTCCAAATTCACACATGTAGAAAGGAGGAGAGCAAACCCTGTGCAAGGAATATTTTCACTGTCCATAATTCTTTTGAAGATAATTCACCCCAGCTTTCAAGGTGTGAAAAACCTGGATTGTTTCCCTTTTGCATTTCCTGATGAATTCAGTATTAATTTTCATGTGCAACCATACGTGCCTTTGACTCAGAGAGATTGATTCCACGTGATGGTTGTGTGTAGGATAAGTAATTAAGGACAGCTCAATACACAAAAGCACAACACAGAAACAGGAAAGACTTTGCTTTAATCATTTCAACCCCACACACCTTTATAGAAAGCCCATTACTACAAATTCCTGTGTGGAGTAGGATTGCTCCAACTCAAAGAGAAAAAAGTCAATTTACAATCCTGGACCGATAGAGAAGCTTTCCAAGGACTGAAAATACAGTGTGTCATGCTGGATTAAGGAGTAATGTGCTGGAAGGGACAAGATGTTGCACCTACACACTCTTTTTTCTTTTTGTAAAATGACTGTACATCTTTAAATTTGCATATGGGATATAAATGCAGTGTGGGCTGAAGCACATGTATCTAAAACACCAAAGAGAATAAAATGTACAATTATATCAATGAAGTCTATGCATATTGACTCAGCAGCTGGAAAGTCATGGATTATTCAAGGGAATATCGAGAGGAATCTTGCTGTTTCAGATTCAGGTCATATTTCCATCATAAATCCTGCAGCAGAGACAAAAACGAAAAGTGTGTTAATATTAGCATTTATGAATGGGCTGGTTTAAGTGGAGGAGCTGTGCGTCAAAGCCATTTTCTAAAGCGCAAAAGAGGACAGAAGTTGCAACTTTTGTCTTAACTCATCTTTCTGCGTTGAACTACTGTCATACACTGTAAAACAAAACAAAACAAAACAAAACAAAACAAAAAAAAACAGTAAAAAAACGGTATTATTCCGGCAGCAGGGGTGCTGAAAAAATACTGTAAAATAATGGAAAATAACCATCTCATAAAAATACGGTAATTTTCCATAATTAAAATACAGTTTTTTGCCCTAACTTTACATGACATTTTGCATATTTTTTTTCAACTTTTTAATGTTTAATAAAGAATATTTTCATGTATTAAAACAATCAAATTACCTATAAGTATATATATGAATAATTTTCAGTGAGACTAAGTTGTACAATCCACTGATAAAAACTGTATTTGGACAGTTTATCAGTGCTTATACATGTTATACATTCACAAAAATACATTTATTCAACATTTTTGTTGTGAAACCTCTTGTAATTACACAAGATATTTATCAATTAACAAAAAAGTCTTGTTAAACTTACAGAACAAATACTTCTTTAACGGTTAATTGGGAGTAATTTTCATCTCGTTTTATTTTTTTTTTTTTACAGTATTAAACTTTAAATTAACAGTTTAATCTCATAAATAGAAAAGAAATATTGTGCAATAATGATACATTTGCAAATGTATTTTAACTGTATTTTTTCTGTGAAAAAAGGAAAAAATTATTTTAAAAAATTTACATTTTATGGTTATTCACCGTTTCAGTTTTTTTTAATGTTATTTTACATTTGATATGTAAAATCACAGTCTGTTTTTTTAATTTCATTGATATTTTCTTGTATCTTAAAAACACAGGAAAAATCTGTAAAATAAACAGTGAAAATTCTGTTAAATCACAGATTTTTTTAAGTGTATTCATGCAAACTTGTGGAGATCCCAATAAACTTTATGTTTAATGTAGGAAAAAGTGTGAAAAATGTTGAATTTTGGGGGGTGTTTTTGCTGTTGTGCAAATAATAGACTAAAAATGCTATTCTAACAAGTGGTGCCAGGCACAACAAACCCCACCCCTCACATGTATTGTAGCTATTTTTGGCATTGATCCAGCTGATGTCATCATGTCTATGCATGTGCTGATGTCAGCGTATCAATTGTCTTTATATATGTGCCAAGTCTGAAGTAAATTGAAACAAAATTGATGTTTTTGTAGACATGTGAAATTTTGCCCAAGTAAATGGGAGGGGGAAAAAAGCTGTAAAAAATTCCTAAAAAATTTGTACTTTGACCTACTTTTCCCAAACATTTCACATCTATTCTGGGTCACTGGCAATCTATAAACCAAATTTGGTATGAATTCAACCAATAGTTTTGCTGCTACAGACATTTGAAATGTCATCCATTATAATCAAATGGGGGAAAAAAAAAAAGAGTTAAACCCTTTCATGCATAGTGGTCACTTCAGTGGACAGTTATTCTCCCGCTGTTCTCTTGTATATTCATGGATTTTGTTGTTTTGGTTCCATATTCAGCCAACACAGCGGACACTTATGCACCATCCCAAACACTGACATTCATACCATTACTGTAACTTTGCTGTTCTTGATAAACCTGATCTGCAGTAACATGTTTGAGTGTAAATCAATTGTTAATTGTTAGACTGTAATAAACAGTTTTTTTCAAAAACAAAAAGGTTATTTTTGCATATTATCTACATGAACTAGGAAGATTATTACTGTTATTAATTATTTAAGGAGAAGGGGTGGGATATTGTAAGTTATGCTTCTTCTCACTCCTTTTCGAATATGTATTATATGTCTTATGTTTAAGTGTTTTGTTTATTTATTTTCTTCTGTTTTGACATTCATGTTCGAAATAAATACATCAGTCAATCAAATCATTATATCATTGTATCAATCAAGTGAGTCAGAACTAGTATTAGAGTATGTTAAAATGTGAGAAAACATCAGATTAGCAGCATTAAAAATGTTTTTATTTCATTGGTTTTATATCACTTTCTGATATTGGGTTTTAAGAACAGGTTTCCTTCCTTCAAGAATAAAATGCACAGTGTAGCCAAGTGGATATTTTTGTAAATCCATGAAAAAAAACCTCAATTTCATTGTTTTTTCATGCCTAATGAGGAATAAAAAACACCGAAGAAAATATCTCGACAAAGGTTCTAATAATTCATGCATGAAAGGGTTAAAAATTCATAAAAAATTGAAACTTTGATCTATTTTCCCCAAAATATAATGACTCTGGGTCACTGACAATCCATAAACCAAATTTGGTATGAATTCAACTAATAGTTTTGCTGCTAGAGTGTTAATAAACAAACAAACAAACAAACAAACAATAGCCCTTGCCTCCCTTTCGGGGGGCGGGGTAATAAAATAATAAAATCATTTGCAAGTGACATCAGTCATTCGTTAGCGCAGTTATTGGGGGGGGGGGGGGGGGGGGGGGGGGGGGGGGCAGTCCAATCAGAATGTAATGCGCACTCCGGCGCGTCGTGAGAGAAGCGCACATTTTCTTTACTTGGCACAAGAAGTCACGAATGAGAGGAAATATTAAAAAGTGATTCTGGAAAATTCCTCATACTAACAGACTACTAAGAAGGTGAAAGTCCGTGCTCATTCGTCACGAGGTAAGGCAGTTTTTATTCATTAACGCAGAGCAATAAGAGGAAAACAATCTAAGAAAGAAGTGGCAAAATATCGACATGATATTTGTGGTTGTGAATGTTAATATTATTTAATGACAGTGATAATGTAACATGCTGAACCAAATCTCAGATATTTCAACAAACCCTCAGCTCTTTTCATCCGTTGCTCATGTTTAACCTGGAGCAGACATGACTGTATGGTTCTGTCTGAGGTGACAGGTTTCCATGGAGTAAATGTGATTTTTTTTTTTTTTTTTTTTAGAAAAATGATAATTTTGATTCTTATTCTTCATGCTATTGTGTATGATGAGGAAGACTTGGAGCCTCATAGCCAAAACACCTATCACCGGTTTAAATTAATATTAAACCTTTTCTATCCTTTAATCAGCCACTGTTGGTTATTTCTGGATTGAAAACATAATTATCTGTGTCATTTCCTTTCATGATTCATCTCATTTAACTGTTATTATTTGGAGACAAAGCTGCATCTGCATTTAATTCCTGTTGGGAAAGAGTAGAAATAATGAAAATGCAAAACTCTAAATAAAAAGAAGAAAAAAAAAACAGACTTTCATCAACAAAAATAACTTTCATACTGAGTTTAGAATTTTCATGAATCTACTGTGGGTGTATTAACTGTTTTTCATGCACATGATTTTCTTTCATGCACAACCATATTAACCCTTTCATGCATAGTGGTCACTACAGTGGACAGTTATTCTCCAGCTGTTCTCTTGTATATTCATGGGTTTAGTTGTTTTAATTCCATGTCCTCCTGAGACCCAGCAATGCATTTTTGTCCTCTGTAGGGGACTAAAGTTTGACAGTTTTAATAAAAAAAATGCTGTTCATTGCAAAGGACATTCCATTAAAAAATAAATAAATGAAAATAATTTTAAAAATGTATCTGAAAAAACTTGCATTTTGCAGTTTCCGATCAAGATGACTGTTTAATGTAAAAAAAAAAGCTAAAGATTTTCACTTTACTGGATCTCATGAGGATATCAACCAACACAGTGGACGCTCATGCATCATCTACACTAATATTCAGACCATTACTTTAACTTTGCTGTTCTTGATAAACCTGGTCTGCACTAACATGCTTGAGTGTAAATCAACAGCTAATTTTCTCAAGCAAAATGTTTTTTTTTTTTTTTTTTTTTTAATGTATTATCTCCATGAAATGAGTAAAAACTAGCTTTAGAGTATGATAAAATGTGAGAAAACATCAGATGAGCTGCATTAAAAATGTTTTTATTTCATAGTTTTCACACAGTATATCACTTTATGATGATGGGTTTTAAATATATGTGTCTGCTTCAAAAATTACTTTTCTTTTTAAAGCTGGAAAAGATTAAGTTTTCTGTTCGTGGACAAATTAATTTGTTTTATCAACAATGGAATCCTTTTTTCTCTACTGTCAACAAGAGTGTCCTGCTGTCACCTACTTCCTTTTGATGGAGAAATGTGTTGCTGGTTTGGATTGTATTGACTCAGCCCTGAGTATTGTAAAGAGGAGTTGATAACGTTATTTATCTTGTTGCTTTTTTTTTTTCTTTTCTTTTTTTGGGGGGGTTTGGTACGTTTGTTGCATGGTTTGTTTGTATATGTTGTGTCTGTGTAGTTCCCTGTGTATAGGTACATGTTTGTGTAAATGTATAATTTGAAAAAAAACAAAAAAACAAAAACAAACTAGCTTTAGAGTATGATAAAATGTGAGAAAACATCAGATTAGCTGCATTAAAAATGTTTTTATTTCATAGTTTTCACACAGTATATCACTTTATGATGATAGGTTTTAAATGTATGTGTCTTTGCTTCAAAAATTTAACGCATGGTGTCCAGCTGAGTGGACATTTGTTGTAACTCCATGAAAAATAGATTCATAAAAAAAAATTTAATCGCATTGTTTTTTTCATGCCTAAATAGGAATAAAAACACTCAGGAAAAAAATCTTGATTAAGGTTCTCGTGTTTCATGCATGAAAGGGTTAATGCATATAACCGTATGGTGTAGCAGGTCACAGTTAGAGTACATAGTTACAGCAGTAACTGTAAGGAAGAGGCTTCAGAGGATGAGGAGTGTGAACGAGGGTGCCCCATTTCAGATTCATTGCATCCATCTAAGCAGCCGAAGCAGTCTAGTTCAGTTCTGCTTCACACTTGGCCATGTGAGACCTGAATATTCTATTTAAAGCTAAAGAAACCAAACACACAAAAGACAGATGTATAAGAATAAGCACATACAGGTACACACACAATAGAAAGAGGACAAAAGGGACAAAGGTATGAAAGCATCATTGCAAAATCTGATTCACTAAGTTTAAGTTCATGATTGAGAAAATAAATCAAACACCCTGAACACGTTTTTGTACCTGTGCTGTACCTAGTTAGAGAATGTGAAATGTCTCTAGAATTTATAAGTATCAGAGACCACAGGAATAGCACATGTGTTTGTGATCCATTTCCTTGTGACCTATTACCAAACTTGTTGTTTCTTGACCCTTGCATTATCCGCTGATCGATGTCTGTCAGTCACCATCTTATTTCAGCTGCTGAAGCAGAATAAAAGCATGGAAATGCAGAGTGTTGATGATGGGATTACATGGGCAGTTTAATGACATGTTAAATCATTACTAATATTTTTCTCTTGGCTTGAAAACATATGAATCACTTTCAGCTGATAGTGTGAATTGTATAACATAACTTATTAAATGTTCATTTTTAGTTGTTATTGTCTGTATTATATACAGTCATGGAAAAAATTATTAGACCACCCCTTGTTTTCTTCAATTTCTTGTTCATTTTAATGCCTGGTACAACTAAAGGTACATTTGTTTGGACAAGCATAGTGATAAGAACCAAAATAGCTCATACGAGTTTAATTTAAGAGCTGATTTTCCATGTTTTCTTGATAATAACCAAAATCACCTCAGTTCTTACATCAATAGCTATGGCATTGTACTGACAAAAACAGTGCTTTTAGACTTTCCATGTTTTCTTTTCTGTCTGTTTTAGTCACATGATACACACAGGAGTTAGTACTTGAATGCATAACCATTGTTTTTGATGACATCTGATGGTCTAATCATTTTTTTCCGTGACATATCCAGAACTGGATGCAAATTTAGTCTGTCTTCATCATCACCTCTCCATCAGCTTCACATCTCTCAGGTTGTGAACTGATAACAGCCAGAGTATTTCCCTGATTTGTCCACTGGGAGACGCTGAAGTGGGACATTTTCCAGTCACAGACCAGCGGCTTTGAAAATGCACATACTCAAGGATGAGGTGTTATGTAATACTGTCCGTGAAAGCCTCTTGATATCTTTTCAGATGGAGCTAAGTGATGACACTGACATTTTATTCCACTCCAACATCCCTGTGCCACTGGATATAACTGTGGCTGTTGTCTATTCTGTTTTTGGTGAGTAAAATCTACCAAAAATAAAATGCATTCTATTTGTGCTAAACTTATGAATAAACAATAAGGATACCCCTCTTGAATAATCATTTTTAAAAGCCCAAACATTTACTTTGGTCTATGGCTGAGGCTCACAGATGCCATTCTCTAACAGTCAGGGGGTTTCTTTCAAAGGAATATGTTCACTGTTTGGCAACACCACACTGCTGTATGTGTCCTACAAGAAAAAGCACCTCCTAAAGCCCGCGGAGTACTTCATCATCAACCTGGCAGTGAGCGACTTGGGCCTGACTCTGTCCCTCTACCCTATGGCCATAACTTCAAGCTTCTACCACAGGTACGACACATGTCACATAAGCATAATGTCGAACGGATTCACTTTTCACGCTAGAGAATCAGACATTTTTTTAATGTGAAACAAAAGTGGATAAATGACATAGTGTTTCATATTACACAACACTTTACATTTAGATAGCTCCATTAACTCCTCAGTAATACTGACTGTGTTATGAAGGGACTGTGAAGGCTATTTTTTCCTCCCTTCATTGATCTTTTCTTCTCTGTTTTATATTACCCCGCCTTTCTCACACCCTCTTGCCCTCCTACGCAGGTGGCTGTATGGGAAAACAGTGTGCTCCATATACGCTTTTTGCGGCATGTTGTTTGGCCTCTGCAGTCTGACCACTCTCACCCTGCTAAGCATGGTGTGTTTTGTCAAAGTATGTTGTCCTCTCTATGGTAAGTCTTCAAAGGTGCTATTTTTGCCCAGTGAAATGACACAGGATTAACCATCGTATCCCTAAGTGGCTGATTGGTTGATGTATTTGTAGAAGAAAAAGAAACGATAATCCCTCTGTAAAGTAGTGCGCATTAGCCTTTCTTTGATGACTGACAAGCTCAGGGGCAGCACTCAATGTGCGCTACTTGTGATGTTGGTTAATGTAGTGCAAGGGTGCCAAACATACGGTCCATGGGCCAAAACTGGCCCACAGGTTGAATGTGCAAAGTGCAGAGTTTATACTGAAGACATTGACAGTGACGGGTGTCAAACTAAATTTCACCCAATTTGATCTCAGGTGGGTCAGACCAGTAAAATAATAACAGAATAACCTATAAATAATGACAATTTTAAATTCTATACTGCAAAATTTTTACAATAGTATACCTGTTACTAAATGTTTTGTGCCTTTGTATATCCATTGTCATCTGTAATGCACATAAATGATAAGTTCAGGCATAATAGTGTTAAAATTGCATGTATTTTTCTTAAGAAATTTCAGGTGGATCAGGTTATTCATTATTTTTTGTGAAAGGAATGTTTGTAAATGTAGACATTTTAACATTTTCAAAATTTAATTGTACTTTTTTGCACTGAAACAAAGAGATTTTTTTTTTTTTTTTTAATTCTCAGTATTTATAGGCTATTTTATTTTTTATTTTAGTGGTCCAGCCCACATGGGGTCATATTGAGCTGTATTTGGCCCCTGAACTAAAATGAGTTTGACGCCGCTGATGTAGTACAATGGGGGCTTCAATATGACCTTTGAATAAAACAGTTTTCTCAGGCACTGCCACAAAATGCTTCCAGTAAATAATGAATAACAACTAAAAACCCTCAAATTAATTTAATTTACTGGAAGTTACTGCATTCAAGTCACTATAGACTTTTACAAAATATTATTACGTTTTAATGGTTTACTGTGGTTTTACCTCCGTTTCATTACGTCTATACATTATCCCTACATCACCTAAGATGCCCTGTGTCACAACCTCCTGCTGATTTAACATCAATCGTCTTCCAATCACCTTTTTTTTTTTTTTTTTTTTATCTCTCACCTTTTTCTGCAGGATAATTTCTAACACAACCTACCTTATCACATTCTATTTGTGATAGCTTGATAATTTTCAGTAAACATAATAATTTTGTGTTCTTTTTGCACTCTCTGGCTGGCTCCATAATTACAACTGTTCAACAACAAACCTTTGTCAGAATTATATCACGGAAGTGCATGAAAACAGAACATGACACACAGTTCCACCATTGCATCCTCTTTTGTGTAATATGCGAAGTATGTCATCACTGATAAAACACAGCTTAGTGTGTATGGACGCTGACTATTATCTGGAAACATAGCATCATCTGTTACTGGGTGTATACTCTCTTTTACAGCTTAAACATATAGAATTGACCATGTAAGCTACAAGTTCAGCTGCTACAGGTTCAATCTGACAGAGGATTTATGAGCTTGTGTCCTGTACATCGATGGATTAAGGTTTGTGTGTTGAAGGAAAGAATGGTGACAGCACAAACATGGAGGTGTAACTCAGCCAACACAGGAGTTTGTGCTTTATTTGACAAAATCACACCTCCATCTTATAGGACTTCCCATTGTTGATGACAAAATATTACCATAAAAGTGTTCATGTCAGTTGCTGTGAATAATTATCACGATAAATGTCAAATTAATATTTCTCCTAAGTTCATAGGATGATTTGTCTTTGTGAGGAACAGTTGAGGAAACCAGATGGTTATTTATAATTTCAAAATTATTAGTTATGGTCAGGATATTAGAAATATTTGCAAAATCTAGTTATAATGATAGAAAATTATAATGATAAAACAAAGTCATGTTGTGCTCTGTTACACGTGATGTAACATGATGTGATCATGTGGTGTCATTACGTTACTTTGTTATGTCACATGATGTTAAATTACATTATGTTATATTATGCTACGTCTTACATAAATAATGGACACTTTTGATTGAAATATAGTAAAAACCAACTATGAAGTATTTTGTAAGTGTAGATTACAGTATTAACGAAACTAACCCTTAAAGCTTTACCGTATGATGAGGCATTTTTACACTTTTCTTTTGTCATCTTAAAATGCTCCTAATAAGCGTCCGTCAAACTAAAATGTAAAAAAAATCCACCAGGTACTGAAACTCAAAAATGTTTAATTCTCATACATTGCTCATATTTCTGATAAAATTCTGACCAATCATTTTATTTGGTCCGAATGAAATAATTGGCCGAACCTGGCTGCGCCTCCTGTCAATCATCCATTACGGCCGTCCAGCATCCGATCCATTATTGCCATCCCCACATCCGATATGTGTCCCTCTGAATCTGACACTTCACTGGTGCTGCTCCTCCTGTCACTGACCACAGTCTCCTGTCTAGGATGTGTATGGATAGAACTGAAATACACATGTGAAAGGGAAAAAACGGATTTATGAACAGAAAAAACAACTAAGGGGAACAAACAGGAGTCCAATGAATGAAGGATGGAGATAAAAGTCTGGAAATCTGGTGTGGTGTACTAGACTAAACAGACAAGTCTGCACAAAGGTCAGCTTTTATGACCGTGGGACTCACACACGTACATTAGGGTGGTCTAAAAAAAGTTTTTTTAAAGATTCTCTGGATTAGAACTCTGCATTTGGTTCCATATCTGGCCAAATGACTTCGGTCCAAATTTTATGCAAATTAATTAATATTTAGAGGTTGCACAAGACACATGAAGATTGCTCTATATACTATAACATAACTAGCCAAATGAATAAGGCATATTAGAATAATTTGTAATTTCATTCTCAAAATCAAACTGCAACTCGCATAAAAATGTTACATAGAAAGTCCAGCAACCACTGTTGCTTTATTGAAATTACAAAAAATGTTCCAGTGTTCTTTGACAACTTGGAGCAAATACTGTTTCTGATCTTCATTTTTTGTTCGGCTACAGTTGAAGTCTTAAATAAGCTCCACCCCTCTTTCAGCAACATTATTGACAACTCTTCTGGAATGCTCAATTTTAGCAGCCTTCTGAAAGTCTTGTCTTGAAAGGCTTGTGCTTGACTACTGCTGCAGGCCATATGTATTTACTGTTTACAGTCAAAAATAAGCATTAGTAAAAATTCCAGTAAATTAACCTGGTATATGCCTTATTTCATACATATTTTGCTAGATGAAGCACTAAAACCTTGGTTTTGATAGTACTGCTGCTTCTCTTAGCAGGTCAGCTCGGCTATGCTGAAAATGCAAAATTTGTCAATTTCCAGGAAACTTCCAGCAACGTGTGCAACCTCTAAAACATCTCCTTTTTCTTCCAAATTTTTTCCTAAATCATCTTTTGAATGCCAAAACCTAATGCAAGGTTCTAATTGAGGTTATCTGAAACTTTATTTTTTACCATGATTGTTGGACCACCCTAAGGTACAGGGTGGGGAAGCAAAATTTACAATATTTTGAGGCAGGGATTGAAAGACAGTGTATGACCAATTAGTTTATTGAAAGTCATGAGAATATCTTTGCCACAAGAAAATTTACATAATAGAAAATGTTTTTATTCTATGTGTCCTCCTTCTTTCTCAATAACTGCCTTCACACGCTTCCTGAAACTTGCGCAAGTGTTCCTCAAATATCTGGGTGACAACTTCTCCCATTCTTCTTTAATAGTATCTTCCAGACTTTCTCGTAATAGTTTTGCTCATAGTCATTCTCTTCTTTACATTATAAACAGTCTTTATGGACACTCCAACTATTTTTGAAATCTCCTTTGGTGTGACGAGTGCATTTAGCAAATAGCAAATCACACACTCTTTGATGTTTGCTTTCCTGATTACTCATATGGGCAAAAGTTTGTGAAAAGGTATGGATAATAGTGTTAGGTATGATTATGACATCAATATATGTTTGGTTTCAAAACAATTGACGTAGTGCCTGCTGAGAAAAAAAACAACTAAATGTTCATTGTAAATTTTGCTTCCCCACCCTGTACATGTACTTGGTGTCACACAATGTAGGATAATGGTGGATGATAAATGTATGGACTATGAAACCTCAAATGTCCATGGAAAATTTGTGGAGGCCCAGGTGATGAGTGAAGACACTGACCCAGCATTGCACAGACCAGACCCTTAAATACTGGGTCTACTGATGAAACAGGAGCCGCGGCAGGGGGATGATGCGTCTGATTACTGAGGGAGGGGTCTGTGGACACACTGAACCGGACCTCCGCCTCCATCTCCGCCTCTACCACGTGCATCAGGTGATAGGAGGGGAGTGTCAGAGCTCAGGCAGGGGGAAGCGGGCGGGGCTTTGGAGGGAGGCGGGTTGTTCATGTTCAATCTTTTGCTAAGTGCTGTGAGAAATGCCACATCAGTAGGTATAGCTTTAAGACATGATGAAAACATTTATTGCAATATTTATGTGTATGAGTCTTTTTTGTGGATCCAGAGTGACAGACTCAGAAATTAAACAAGTAAAAAATACATAACTGTGACTGTGACACACACCTCAGTGATTCATAGTAAGGTGTGGTCCCAGTCAGGTAATGTTTAATCACTGAACACAAAGGAGAAACAAACTTGTTTTTCTACCCACACAGGAATGATTTCAGCTTTAATTGATTTTAGTTTTGATTTTCCAGTTCTCAGAAAGAAGGAGAAGTCCTAGATGGTCTCATTTTACCCAGATTAAGTGTTTTAATGCAGACATTCAGTGTTTTGAGCAGGAGATAAGTGCCTCTTAAAAGCAACGTGAGGGACGCAGTAGCACTTTTATTCATAGCAATAAATTTACTCTTCATTTAAAGTACTTTATTGAACTTTACCTTTATTTGTTTTCACAGGAAACCGCTTTAACTCTGTTCATGGTTGTCTGCTAATTGCCAGTGCTTGGGTCTATGCCCTGCTGTTTGCATCCTCTCCTCTGGCCCACTGGGGGGAATATGGACCAGAGCCTTATGGTACCGCCTGTTGCATCGACTGGCGCCTGTCCAACGAGCACCCCACAGCTCGCTCCTTCACCGTGGCGCTGTTTATCTTCTGCTACATCCTTCCATGCTGTGTTATTGTAGCATCATACACCGGCATTCTGGTCACTGTGCATGCATCCCGCAAGACGATGGAGCAGCACGCGTCCAGGAAAACCCACATGAGCAGCATCCAGGCAATTATCGTTAAGGTAAGAGGCATGTCTGATAAACACACAGCTCAGTTACTAAATGTTGTTTTTGGTCTCTGCTTCAGTGTGTAGTTTTTCCAAATAAGGGCTTAAAAGTCACTTAAGTACCTTTGTTTACCTTTAGTTCTTCTTAACCTCTTACCATCTCTACGTGACTCTGTCTTCCTATCTCACACCTCTGAAATGTATTTAAATCCTGAAAAAAGCCAACACTCTTTACATATATCTGCAATTACTGAGTCCTCACTACTTTCCACAAACCAAAGTCAAAACAAACTAAAAAGTGCATTAGTTATAACTAAATCTGAAGACAGATGGTGGGAGGAAAAACACAGCGGTAAAAAAATATCAAAGCACATCCTTAGAGAGGAGTCCTCTAGAGAATTTCGCACCCCTCCTTTTGTTGAAAAAACCGACAGAGATGAATAGTTATCATTATGTACCCATCTCCATGAGTAATACATCGGCCGGATTTGAACAAGTGAGTATTAATTTATTCTTGTATGGTAACGTTCTCTAAAAACAACAAGGCACACTGTATCCTTAGGGAGTACACAAAAACATGATGTTATATCACAGGTGTCAAACATGCGGCCCGGGGGCCAAAACCAGCCCGCCAAAGGGTTCAATCCGGCCCGTAGGATGAATTTGTGAAATGCAAAAATTACACTGAAGATATTAACAGTAAATCCTTTCACTTTAGGGGCCATTTAAAGCCCTACTTTAGTCTCAGGTGGGTCCAATCAGTAAAATACTATCATAAAAACCTACAAATAATGACAATTCCAAATTTTTCCTGTTTTATAGTGTAAAAAAGTTAAATTACATGAAATTGTGTAAATTTACAAACTAACCTTTCACAAAAAAATATGAAAAATTAGAAATGTCCTAAGTGAAGTAAGTGCAATTTTACCAATATTCTGCCATTTACTAAAATATTTGGTGTATTTTGCAGATCCATTGTGATCTATAAGTTGTAATGCACATTTACAAATGATAGGCAAAGGCAAAATATAGTTAAAATTGCACTTATTTTTCTTAATAAATTTCAGTTTTTTTTCATGTTGTTTTCGTGTTATTCACATTTTTAGAAGGACAGTTTAGAGATGTAATTGTTTCCATAATGTAATTTTACTTTATTCACTATAAAACACACTGAAATGTTTGGAGTTGGCATTATTTATATACTATTATGTTATTAATTTACTGGTCTGGCCCACTTCAGATCATATTGGGGGGATATGGCCCCTGAACGAAAGTGAGTTTGATACCCCTGTGTTATATGATGCTTATGTTCTTTTTGTTTTAAGTTAAGTGTTGCCGTGTGCATTGGTTTCCTTGCGGCGTGGAGTCCCTATGCTATCGTGTCCATGTGGGCCGCCTTTGGACAAATCGAGAGCATCCCCCCTCTGGCGTTCGCTATGCCCGCCATGTTTGCCAAGTCCTCCACCATCTACAACCCGGTCATCTGCTTAATGCTGAGGCCCAACTTCCGCAGAGTAATGCGCAGGGACCTGGGAAGCATATACCAGGCCTGTCTGAAGGGCTGTTCCAAGCCTGAAAAAGGGGTCAGACTTCGCATGATCCACAGACAGACCCCTTCGTTCAACTCTGCCACTCAGCTTCCTGCGATTGCAATGAAAGACCACAATTGTGAGAAGTGCAACGATACTTTTGAATGCTTCACACACTACCCTCACATGTGCACTGTCACTAATCCTACTGCTAAAGGAGACACATCTGAAGATCAAGACCCTGCAGTTCTGCAAACAAACAAGCAGAAGGCTCAGAGTTCGAGCCACAAGAAGTGTCTGCTGGCCACCATGTGCGCAAAAAGAACTACAGAAATAGATAACCTCCATATTAGTTTAGAGATGGTTCCAGGGCATGCAAAGGTGGCCTGGCCCTGACATCACTCCCCATTCACTTTGTTTACAGAAAATCTCTGGATACTTTTCAGGTTATGTTCTTCAAGATGTGCAATTGCATAACTTATATTTTCAGGAAAACATCAGCAGAAATGTACTTTATGCTCCCAAAATGTTGGGAGCAGCTAGATATATATTTTTTTACAGTATACATTTATTTTTTTTTGCAACCAGCTGTATATTACTTAAGGTAATATTGCAGAATGACTTTAACTCAGGCTGCTTTTGTTTCAGTATAAAGATGTATTCAGTATTTTATTTTTTGAAAGATCTGTCAAATACACTGTTGCTCATGAAGCTGGAATAAAATCTTTTTACCTCTTCTCATAAAACAAGTGGTGCCAGGCACAGCAAACCCCGCCCCTCACACATATTGTAGCTTATTTTGACATCAATTCAGCTGATGTCATCATGTCTATGTGTGTGATGTCAGCATATCAGTTGCCTCTATGTGCCAAGTTTGAAGTAAATTTAAGCAAAATTGATGTTTTTACAGACATTTGAAATTTTGCCCATTATAAGTAAATGGGGAAAAAAAAAAAAGATTTGAAATTTTGCCCTACTTTTCCCAAAATGTAATGACATCTATTCTGGGTCACTGGCAATATATAAACCAAATTTGGTATGAATTCAACCAACAGTTTTGCTGCTACAGATGTTTGAAATTTCACTCAGTATAAGTAAATGGGAGAAGAACAAAGAATTTAAAAATTCATAAAAAATTGAAACTTTGACCTACTTTTCAAAAATGCAATGACATCTATTCTGGGTCACTGGGAATCTATAAACCAAATCTGGTATGAATTCAACCAACAGTTTGCTGCTAGAGTGTTAACAAACAAACATATAAACCGAACCAAAAACAATACCCCTTGCCTCCCATTCGGGGGGTGGGGTAATTAATTGTGATAATGGGATTTATTCTTAATAGATAAAGTGTAACTGGGACTCAGTATGTAATCATTGCACCAGGTTAAAGGTGATTATAAATGTGTATAAATAGGAATAAAAACATGAATGTGTCTGAAAACAAAACTAGTCCAACTTTATGGGTAACAGTGCACTTGCTATTGTTGCAACAACTTCATGTTAAATAATTCTCCAACCTAATTAATGACCATGGTTCTGTCTTCGGTGATCCATTTACTGAAGTTACATTTTACTGGTGGCAGGAGATATGACACAGGGTATGTTCAAAACTGATTCTGTTTTCTGTTTCAGTGTTATGGCACAGTTTGGTTAAGTTTAAGGAGAGAGATTCAGTGACTGACAGATTCCAAGCACTATTCCACCCCCTACATAATGCCAGCTGATGTACTGCTGACACTTTATAAAAGCAGGTATATAATTTATGGTGCTTGATCCATTATCTGTGTATGAAGTGTGTAGTGACACTGCCATGTAATGCCATTATTATCATACTACACAATCATACCCATCTAGCTTTATTATGATGGTTTTAAACTATTCTTTATTCTGAAAGCGAATATTTCTTTTATACGAGTTTCACAGCACGCTGCCAGTGTTTTCAGTTACAATAGAAAAGGAACACGTTTAATGAAATTCACACAGTCAACTCAGATGATGCAGTTACACACATATATGTGTAGGCTTATGTATTTCTTGTTATCTGTAAATGTCCCTTTGTAACTGTGTGTATATATGTGTGTAAAATAAACATGACAGGCTCTAAGTTTTTATGAGCTCAGAGATCTTTGTACACACTGACCCTGTGGGCTGACATCTCCTTCATCTAATGCAATTTCATTATTGTTGCTCAGTCCTTTGGTTTTGCAAGTCTTTCATTACAAGGAATGCTGTTTCTGATTAACAAAAGTACTTATTTAGATTCTATCTACTGGGCAATAGGGTGTCTTGAACAGCATTCTTAAATCTGATATGAGGAAAAAAAAAGTATATTTATGTTTATATTCTAGTGACTTATCATTTATCATTAATTACATGGAGTGATTCATTTCCTTATGTTTAGTGAAGAGATGATTAAACTCCCCGGGTACAAAAAAAAAAAAATGGCAATAACTGATTTGAATGTGGCATCATTAGTTATCCATTCATTTTCATTCAAAAGTAACTTACGGGACACTATCAGTACACTTCAAGCATTCTGCTAAAGATTTCACATAGTAATGGAAAACATTAAGTTTTGGTAGTTGTGCTTTGGGTTTAGTGTTTTTTTTATTAAAAACAAACAAAAAGTAGGTTAAACAGACAGTAAATGGCATTTATGACAGGGTCAGAATTGTTTCTACTGGATACCAGCTGATGGATAACTACTTGGTGTAGCCTGATCACGTACGATACAGCCTTGATATAGTTTCCCACCAAAAGATGAAGCTCTTGTAAGAAAATATCAATAAAAGACACTTGAATTCTATGTATCAATGTATATAATACATACAATTATCAAACATCAGGCTTCTGTAATGATAGAACACCACTCATTATATTGCAGACGTCACATTCAACTTCATACTGAGACTAAACATATACCCAGGTAACGGACTAAAGTAATTCTTGGTTGGCAAGAAAAGTAACTATTAAGGATCAGGATCATCAGACTTCATCTAATACACAAAATGAACATGTACAACCAGCAGCTCAATAGAAATTCATGCATGTTAGTTTAACTATTGTTTTTTAGGAAAGTAAATTCATAGAAAAAAGTCAACATAATAGGAATTACTTTTGATTAACACATACAAATACTGTCATGGTATTGAGCCCCTTTGCACACACCTACTTATAGTACTAGGCATACACTGATAAAATCCTGAACAATGATTTTTGTGCTTTTATACAATAGTCATTTTTCTTTTTTTTTTTTTTTTTTTGGGGTACAACCTTATAAATGTTTTGCTGTTTTGAGATTTATTGAGACCTTGTCCATAAATAACCACATACTTGATTGTCTCTGAGCACAGTTTCATCATTCTGTTAAAGCTTTTCTGTAAAGGCATTCTGGTGGACACATATTTGACAGTGTTGACATTAAATATATTGCAACGATGAGCAGACAGTGTTAAGAAATGTACTGATGAAAATTTCCTCATTAAACTGATTCATGCTGATTACTATGGTCAATCATAGTAACATGCATATTCTTCCATTAAAAAAGGCACATATATTTTCATCATAGTTTTTCAGTGGATTGAAAAGTCAGTAATTACAGGCAACGTCTAAAAAGAGTACAGTATATAAACCTAAAGCAATTGTACTTATATTTGGCAAATCTGTGTAAAAATAAAGCTGAACAAATTTAGGGGGAGGTCTCGCAACTGTCCAGTATTTTCTGGATGATGTCTACCTTTATTTTGCCAACCAAAGCTCGACAAAGCTTCCCAATTGTGCAGCCAATGCTTCCCTCCTTCATCTTCCAGCGCTCCAGCATCTGGTGGACCATCTCGGGCAGACCGTAACGGTAAGAGTCTAGCTCAATGGTCTCTATTTCCACAGTGGACAGACCCAGGCGCCGTGCACAACTCTTCCAGTTAGCCCCAATGTTTTCCCTCAGGAGATCCAGATGCTCCTCAGTAACAGCGTGATCCTCTAAAGAAACAGTCAAGTACAGCATATTAGTGAAAAATTTAATCAAGCACAGAAATGTTAGACTGTTTATTTAGAATTTCAGCCAAGAACTACTTGTAACTATTCTACACAGCTCATCTGTCCAGCCTCAAACATTATATGACACATTAACGACCTTTAAAAGCATTACTGCTTGTAAAAAAACTACACCTAGTAATCCAGAATATTTAACTGCACAGTGAAGTACACTAGTATGCACAAGCAGAGCATCCATTCTTGAACATGGAAAAAACAAGGATTACCATATTTCTGAATGGCTTCTTTGATGAGTGAGTTAGCCAAGCCGTTAGTAGTAAAAGATAAACCTTGGGACGACTCATAACCTCGGATACTCAGCAGATTGTTGTTCCCAATTTGGATCCCACTGGCATTCTGAATATAGAGAGATCCTGGAAGCAGCACAGACCAACACAGATAAACACATCAGTGAGTGACAAAAACACATCTGAACACCTTACAACTAGATATATAAATGATGATTCAACAAACACATGGATGCATGTACCTGGATCTTGTGCTGAGCCACTCTTGGAACTGTTCAAGAGACGTCCGGTGGTCATATCAGGAGCATAACTATCACACACTGGGTAAACTGGCCATGACTGCTGGCGGTCAAAATGGGAATGTGGATGCTGCTGGTTCAGCTGTGATAGAGAAGGGGTGCTGATAGACGTCGGCAAAGAGGAAGGAGTTGGTGCGTAAGAGGTCATGGACTCATAAAGACCAGTAGTAGGGCGATACCAAGTTTCTTCCTGGCTGGTGGGGTGCACCGGCTCAGCCTTTGTCCAGGACTGGACAGAGGACTTTTCTTGTTCTGGCTGCCTGATTCCGCACTCTGAAGAGCTGAGCTGGTTTTGCATATAAGGATTGGAGCTGTTTGGGTAACCACTGGCAGACTCAAGCTGGTTTTCACAGTTATAGCTACCATATTTATGATACTGAAGCTCTCGATCCAGCTTCTCTTCCAAAGCTGAAGGGCCTCCGGGCCTCGCATCCGTCTGGATTTGGGACTCCACAGGTGCCTCATACTGGATGTCATGCAGGTCCTCGATACTCGCTTCGACTGGCACAGATACGCTTCTGTCTGAGCTCACCAAAGGAGCAGGGCAGTCTACACAGTAAGAGGACACGTTAAAGCAAAAACGAACTTCACATTTTCTAACCTGAAGTGTTTAAAGCAATTAAACTTTGTATTTAAGGAATCAAGGTTCCCAGTAGAACTCACCTGCTAAAAAACTTTCATGGGTCAAGGATAAAGACTTCATCTTTTCAACAAGTTCCTCTGGGCCCTCATACCGAATCTGTTTAAAGCACAAGGAGAAATGATAATAAAGGTTTAGAACCTGTATATTTGGGTGCGCAAAAAAGAAAATTAATAAATTTCTTCACCTTTAAGTCTGTTAAATCTTTCTCTACATTTGGGTGGAGCTTTTCCATGTAGAATGGTAGGAAGAAGTCATAGGCCTCTGCAAGAAAAAAAAAAAATTGTTATGAAGGAAATTCAACTCACTTTTGTTTTATCAGTCTGAGAATGCAGACCAAATGAGTCTACATATTACAGTTGATGAAAACAAAAGGATTTCTGTCTTGTTTTAATAACAAAAATAAATAAATAATAAAAAAACAGCAATATTTCCAGCTGAATACAGCTTAAGATGGGAAACATTGGATGTAATATGAATTGAACTGAACTGAACAACTATGATAAAAGTCTCAGACAAATACAGTAACATTTAGGTCTGATTCCATATATTCTCACATGGCTGTTGTATATCAAACATGTGCTGAACCATGTATTAATTGTACATAATAAACACAAATGAACACAAGTATACCTTTAAATGTTGGCCGCTGCTGTGGATTGGGATCCCAGCAGCTTTTCATTAGTTTTATTATCTCTGCAGGCGTGTCCTCTGGAATAAGGCTCTCCAGTGGTCGGTTACCATTCCGCACACACTGGCTGATTTGGTCTTCACTCCTGGCATCTGGTCATAATAAAATACATTTACATAGTTATCATGTGATTTAATTTAATTAGACATGTAGCTACTTTTACAATAGACTACTAAAAGGACAAGATTCTCCGTGCTTAAAATGTGTCTTGTTATTAGGACTTTTTAGAAATCCAACTGACTTGCATAGGGCTCTTCGCCTGTAAGGATAACCCAAACTACAATTGCAAAGCTGTAGACATCAGACTTCTCCGTGGAGGCTGCATGGACACTCTCCAGGTGTTCAGGCGCCATGTAACTTAGGGTGCCAGCACCCCTCGTCCCAGATGAACGGCCCACATGACTCTTTCTGCGGGACTCCTCCTTTGTGAGTTTGCTCCATGTCTGACAAGTGGCCAGGCCGAGGTCTGCAATCTGCAGAACCAGACAAGTGCATAGGTTGTCATAACTGCACATGCATATGGTCTATATTAAAATGAAGACCACAATGTCTGTAATATACCTTGATGTGAAAATCCTTGTCCACTAAAATGTTTTCAGGCTTGATGTCCTTGTGTATGACGTGTTTCTCTGTAAGATACATCATCCCTTCCAAAATCTCTAAGATGATTCTGCCCTTGATTGATATTGGTACAGAGACCTAAGAACAGATGTGATTTCTGCAGTTTATTCAAAATGGACAAAATGTACTTATGTTACAGTTAATAATTTCACTTTCTCTGTTCAGTCTGACTTCAGGTAGTGATGGGTTTACCGTTTCTAGCATGACCAGCAGGTTGCCTCTAGGAATGAGCTCCATGACTAATGAGCAGTCTCTGTCTTCCATGATCACACCCAGCAACTTGACCACTCGCTCATGGTTCAGGCTTGCCATAATGTTCCCTTCTTCCAGCAGTGACCTCTTTCTGTCCCTGGAGAGAATATATGGAGCGCAAATATAAGAAAAGATATTTAATTCTTGTTACAGAACTTGCATCATACCTTACATAGTGTACATAGAGGCAGTGGCAAAATATAAATACTCTAATTGCAGTAATGTGCTGATGTATAACTTTAATCTAAAGTACATTTTATGCAACTTTATAGTTCTACTCCAATACATCTCAAAGGTAAATATTATAGATTTATTATTATTATTATTATTATTATTATTATTACTAAATTTGTCATATGGTGTTTTACATTTTTCAGTTTATGTTTTAAGTGCCCATTGAAAACCACCGATCTTCTATGAAAGCGTTAATTTTGATTGTTTGTGATAAGATGAAGTATTAAGTTTTCATTTATGGGTTGAGAAAATGCTCCTGCTTATAATGCTAAATCAACTCTTTAAAAATCCTCGTCATTGTCATAAATCTGAACACAAGTCTGTTATTCTCACTTCATGAGAAGCTGACTTTTGGATACATGGTTGTCACAGGACTATGACGATGAATATGATATTCAAAGAACATGTTGTGTTGGTCTAGATTTAACACCTTAGTATTTATAGTAGTTAAAAGGAACTCACCATTGAACATCTAACTACAGCAATTTTTTTTTAGAAAAAAAACATAATTATTTATCGATAAACATGTAGAAACATTTTTGGAGCTGCCACAAAACTAGTTCTAGGTCTTCCAGGGTTAATCAAATTAACATTACCTATAATAGAATCAGTAACAATAATAATTTTAGTGCACAATGACCACTTTAACCCTGCCATGCATGAATTATGAGAACCTTAATCAGGATTTTTTTCCCCCTGAGTGTTTTTATTCCTCTTTAGTTTTGAAAATTTTCTTATTAACCTATTTTTCATGGAGTTGCAAAAATGTCCCCTCAGCTGGACCCCATTCGTTTAATATTTGAAGCAAAGAAAAATATATATTTACTGCTATATTGTGTGAAAACTATGAATAAAAACATTTCTAATGCTGCTAATCTGTTGTTTTCTCACATTTTAACATACTATAATACTAGTTATTACTCACTTCATGGAGATAATATGCAAAAAAAAAACAAAGAAAACTTTTGTTTAATGACAGCCTAATAACAATAACAAACAATTGATTTACACTCAAACATGTTACTACAGATCAGGTTTATCAAGAACAGCAAAGTTACAGTAATGGTATGAATTGCAGTGTATAAGATGATGCATAAGCATCCACTGTGTTGGCGGATATGGAACCAAAACAACAAAATCCATGAATATATCCTCCTGAGAGCCAGTAAGTAAACATTTTCACCATTTTACATTAAATAATTGCCTTAATTGGAAACAGCATGATGCAACAGTTTTTTCAGATGCACTTTTTGTATATCGGCTAAAATTTGCTTAGAGGTCTTATTTATGTCTTTGTGCAAAAGAAATCAATATAAGTGAATCCCCAAAGGAACTTTGTGTTGGTAAAAGCAAGTTATGCAAATTTACAGGATTTCAGTTCTGTTTGCAACATGTTGATGGTCATATGAACTATGTTTTCAGGTCAAAAATGTCCAACTTCATCACAATTAATGCAATATTTTCATGTCACAAATGGCCAAGTTATATTTTAACTGAATTTACCTGAAAAACAAAGATTCTATTCTTTTAGATTCCCCAGTTTTTTTTCTTACAAGATTATATACTACATATCACGTTTTATTTTTACAGGTTGCAATATGGAGTATGGTGCTGATCCATCCTGCTTATGTTACGTGAATACACACATTAAGAATGTCACACGTCACTTTTTAAGTCAACAGTTTTCTAATAATAAGCATTTTTATAAAGAAATAACAATTCTATACTGTTATTTACTCTTTACTATGATGATAAACTATACAATAAATAATTCCGATACTAGTTTTTGCACAGGGATCATTTCTGGAAATGGTGACATGGCTGCCGAGCATCAGTATGATGGAATCCGTAACAACCATGTCACATCCGTCCACTGACACATTTTGTGTTTTTGTTAAGATGTTATTGTTTTAGATCCACAATACTAACATTTATGAATAAGAGGATAATTAGCAATAGTAAGTATATAAGTTTATTACTAATAAAGTACTGGTACTGACCAGATCATCATGGGTAATGTCACGTCCGTCCACCAGCAAAAGTTTTCACATACACATGCTACTCAAAATCCAATATTTCTGAAAATATAGCTTCCACTGTCAAATAATATCAGTAGTCTGTGCACAGATGTATTAGCATTATTTCAGCACAGTTCTAAGCAATTCTTACAACTTTTTTTTTTTTTTTTTTTTTTTTTACAAAAATGGCCACTCATTTGACCCCCTAAGTAAAATTTAGCCAATATATAATGTCCTTTTCAGTGGACATTTATTTATTTTTTAAGTACAGATGTGAAACTCTTGTCTGCTACAGAACACAAAAAGGCATTACTGGGTCTCAGGAGGATATCACAGAACATCTTTGAGGAGCTGTCCACTGTAGTGACCACTGAGCATGAAAGGGTTAAGTACATGCTGTAGATATACTTTTCTTAAGTAAGTTCTTTAATGTAAAAACTTTACTCATATTTGAGTATTTCCTATTGACTTTGCTTAAAAAACAAACAAACGCACAATCAATCAAAAAAGCCCATTGAACTGATACTGGATAGTAAAGAGGATGCAGAGACACTTGAACTGATTAAGCGGATGTCACACATCCGCATTTAGGGTGAATTGAATGTTATGTGTTTAAGGACGTACCAAACAATCACTGTATGCAGTTACAACACGCATAAAGATGTGTGTTTATGTTTAAGCTTTTCTTACGGGTCGCAAAACATTGGAAAATTGACTTCCTTAATCATTTCACAGACATTCACTGGGTTTTACGGAGGGCCGTGAAATGTCCATCTGCACACATGATTCACGTTACTGTTTAGTGGAAGGGGAAATCCCATCCTCAACACTAGAAGAACACAGTGAACTTACTCGTTCCGAATAAGGCCCGTGTACATCGTTTTCAACACCACCTGGCCCAGGGTAACGTGGTAGCACAGGTAAACCTCTCCGAACCCTCCATAGTCCAGAGGCTCTTTTATGATCAGATCTGTAGACCTCATATGAAGGGAAGGCTGCGGTGGCGCAGTGGCCATCCTCCGATAAGTCTAGAAAACAGCTAAAAAACATAAACTACAGCTCAGAAACATACACAGACAACTGGTCGATAACAGTAACAGCACAGAAACAGTGCATGTAAAGCTTTAAAGAGACAAATTCAACAAGGACATCACGACGCAGCCATCCAGAAAGATGAAAACATTCAACATTTAAGCTAGCTGCAAATGTCTAACAGTCACTGAAAGTTTGTAACACACGACAAACTCGACTCTAGTGACATAAACAAGGCACTGTAACCTAAAAACGTCACTTCACATATAATTGGTCATCAATATAGAAAAAGTGGAGTGAAAGCATTACCTGAAACTGCTGTAAAACTCTCACCGTTTAGCCAAGTTCCGGGAATTCCTCGACGTACTCTGCAAAGTGAAAGGAAACATGAAAAACTACAAACAGCCCAAGAGTGGATAGCAGAGCAGGACGGCTAGCAGCTAAAGGGTTTTCATGGAGGGAAAAAAGCCTTAATTTTTTTTTTTTTTTTTTTTTTTTTTTTTCGTGTGAGTAAAAAATATAAATTGCAGTTTTATGTGTTTACACTTCTTCAATCTTCGACATAACCAGGAAAATGCAGAAATGTTCTTCACGGATATAAGTGATTTGTATGACATTGTCTCCATCTACTGGTGGAATTAATTATTACAAGGAGTCTGAGTTTAGAGGTGATGCATTTTTAATAAAACCTGCAGACCATTTTATTTTATATCTCACCAAAGTGCCAGACTCTCCATAAAAAAGGCAATAAACTGTGATTACATTTAACAACTATCAAATTCAATGCATTACTCATAAAAAAAAACACACACACACACACACACATAGATTTTTTTTCTGAGGAGGTACAATTTCATTGATAAATCAAGCATTTAAGTGAAACCAGATCGGGAAACCACCTAAAATGCAGCCTCTGACATGTAGGCCTACTTTCTGGGCAGCGTATCAGTCAACGCCTACACAATGAATTCCTCCTTTTGCACACTAAAACCACAACAAAGCTGCGTCATATTTACCTGTCTTGTACTGTCACTACTTTCTGGTTTGTAGGCTGTGTTTTTTCTGTAATTGATCGTTTGTTTATTGGTAGCAACATTCTGGTTAGAAAAGCAGAAAATCCAGAGTGACCTCAATTCACTGAAATGTGAATAAGGCAGGGAAATCTAAATATTCATGAAGAAAAAAAAAATCCAAGGCACTTTCTGAGCAAAAAGTTATTTCCCAAAAAGTTCTCTTAATAAGCATAATCTATGTTTGTACAACTTGCAGTTCTGATAAAGGGTTTTTTTTTGTTTGTTTGTTTGTTTGTTTTTTTTACTTTTTCTCTGATGTGAGTATTGTTTAATTTTTAATCCACAAGTTACACAAAAATCTCTTTAAGGTTATTTGAAAAGCAAGTTGACCAGTAAACCATGAAATTATGTATAGTCATATTTGAAGCATGGTTTACTTTTAGGAGGGGTGTGTGAAGAGTCAGGTCAGTCATTTCTAGGATTTTTTTCATTTGGATCTTGATATGTTGATATTTCTTTGTTTTCTTTGTTTATTTTTAGCACATCCCAACAATGAGACAGCAGCCATTTTAGATTTATTATTAATAGAAATTACTAATACTAAAATCATAATAATAATAATAATAATAATAATAATAATAAAAGATCTTTAAACTTGTTTTAAAGTCTAAAACATATAATGAACTCTATATAGTGGCTTTGGCCATTGTACCTATACATCTCAACCATCCTTCCGGTTTGAGGTCTGGCTGTTATAATGTCTCAGATAGAACAACAGATTATTATGAAGCTGAACCAGCAGCAGTGTGGTCTAATCTGATATAGTAGATGTCGACAAAGTGCAGTAGCAAAGCTTCCTGTTGATGTTCTTCTGATAATCATTACAGAAGTGCCAGGTGCCGTGTTATGTCTGCAAAAGACACTGAAATTATTCCCATGCTGCCCATGCTGTTGCATAATTCTTGCCTCAGCTGTCCTACTGTTTTTCTCTTCATCAGTCTGACTCTTCATTAATGGAGAAAGATGTAGGGATGGACATAGATAAGTAACGCCTCCCTATTGTGTAAGGTTTTTTGCAATATAATTGCACTTCAGATACAGATATAAAGTTTTCCTTCAGCTCAAGAAAAAAAAGGAAACAAAAGAAAATTAAACAAACAAACATTAGGCTGTTGTGGAGTGTGAAGGCAGTGGGAATGAAGGATCTTCTGTACTGTACAGTCCTGCATCTTAATGAGGAAAGTCATCCACTGCAGCTGCTTCTCTGTTTTGTTAGAAAGGGATGAAGAGGATGATCTGGATTGTCAAGGATAAAGATAGTCCACCTTAGTGTGCATCTCTCTACTGCAGTCCTGAAAGAGTCCAACTTCTTTCCAAACATTTCACCCACTTTCTTCTCCAGTTTGTCCAGCTGTCTTGTATCCTTTAGTTTGATGAACACACCACTGAGCATCATATGCATCATCTTAACCATTTATAAGGCGTTAATTGAAATACTCTGAAACTGAAAATTTCAACCTTAGGTGAAACCTGAGTTATTGGACATCGTCATTTACCTCCTCGTAGATTGGTGTGACAACAGTCTTCCTCCTCTTGCCATAAAATATCTGAGCAGCACTGGCTAAAAAGTAAACACATGCAATAAAACAACTGTTATAAAGTCATACACAATTTCTTTAAAATGTCTCTGAATCACTGTGTAGTGTTATAAATATCAACATACTTTTTGACCTCACTGAGGCACAGGATTGGCCCCATATTTAATGTTTGCCTGATAAAGAGTTAAGGCAGACGTCAAAGGACCTGAGGCTTCTAAGGAAAAACAGCCCGCTGTCCATTTTTGCCTATTCTCACTCTAGGTAGGTAGTGTTATAGACCACCTAAACCGAGATCAAAGCAATACCAAGATCAAAGTGCATCAAGACTAAGGCTTTGAAGGGTTGAGACCAAGACTGAGACCGGACTACATACATAATAACAGCATTATAGTTTTCAGATGTTTCAGGGGAAACTCCTTTACTCTACAGCCTGACTGTTTGACATTGAGAACATTATCAGTGGTTTTAAACAACACACGTAGGTTATAGTGATTAGAGGCACTAATGTTTGATAAGTGATCTGTTTTGGCCTCTTTAACAGTGTTGTGGTCATGATGCTAACAGTCAAGTCATGACTCAAACTAGAGTGAATTAAAACCAGCAACTAATTAAGAAAAGTTTACATGGAGTGGCAAGAGGGAAGACACTATTTGGAATCCTCATATAAATGTAAATGGATTGGATAAAACATGAGAAAGAAATACTATTTATTGTTATGTCATACCTAGGTGTTCTTAAGGTACAACAGGAAAAGACCAGTGTTCACTGTTTACTGCAAGTACAAATTCTCTGTATAAATTATCTTCCTGTAACCAGCACCTTTGGTTAATGTTTTGTTTGTTTCAATGTTTCAAGAAGGTTCTGAACATAGTAGTGGTAAAGTTGGCTATAATGTTGATTATGATCTACCCTGCTCACCTTTAGGGGTGTAAGAAAATATTGGTTCTGCAATATATTGCGATATTTCATTTCACAATACTGTATCGATATTAAAAAGTACTGTATCGATATTTTTAGGTATTTATTCAAATGCAGATATTATGGAAGTTCATTTTTGTGTTTTGTTTTTGTTTTTTGTTTATATTTTATTTATTATTATTTAACACTCTTTTATTAAATAATGGTAGTTCCTTTGTTGGGATTGCACAAAAATAATGTTCTGATGTTAGTTATGAACTAATAGAATATGAGCATTTGAACAGGATCTTAAACTGTAATGTCTGTAAAATATAATTTTTATGTTTTAACGCAGGGAAATTTTGTGATATAGTATTAGATCCTGTTTGGATCAAATAAAAATGTGTTTAGTATTTGTGCAGATTTCTGCTGTAATTCAGTTCTTCAAGGAAATAATCATTTAAAAAAAAGAAACAAACAAAAAATTGCCTTTTTACCAGTATCATGATATATCGTATCGTGATCCTAGTATTGTGATTTGTATCATACCACCAGATTCTTGCCAATACATACCCCTACTCACCTTGAAAGGTCAAAGTTCAAAGTCACACAATCAAAAATGATTGTCCCTGTAGTGATATAGACTCACATGCTCATGTACATTTTATTGTGTTATTGTTGTGTATTCTTGTGTTTGTATTGATAGTTTATATTAATACTTTACAATTCTGTCATATTTTATAACCTAGAATTTTATCTCATAAGAATTGTCATATTAGGGTAAATTGTGTTTGATATATATATATATATATATATATATATATATATATATATATATATATATATATATATATATATATATGTGTGTGTGTGTGTGTGTTAGAAATATATGGGCAACACAGTGGTGCAGTGGATAGCATGCGTACCTCACAGCAAGAAGGTCCTGGGTTCCAACACCAGTCGACACCAGGGACCTTTCTGTGTGGAGTTTGCATGTTCTCCCCATGTCTGCGTTCTCTCCGGGTACTCCGGCTTCCTCTCACTATCCAAAGACATGCACTGATAGGTTAATCTAAACTGGCAACATATCCAGGGTGTACCCCGCCTCTGCCCATAAGTAGCTGGGGTAGGCTCCAGCGACCCCCGTGACCCTAGTGAGGATAAAGCAGGTTCAGAAAATGAATGAATGAATGTGTTAGATATATATCCTATAAACAGCCACTGGCGACCAAACACTTCTACTGATCTAAACTATTTAATATTTGTTGATCCGTTAATTCTATCAATCCATGTGAGTATATGTAAAGTACAGTTTGTCGTCTTTTCATGGTCATCAGATATGACCCATTTGGACGTTCAGAGGCTCTGTGGTGAACATGGAAACGCCATCATCTTCTACAACATTGATTCACCAGTAAATCCCATGGAGTTTGACAAATGACAGTAGATGGACACATTGGGTTTATGTTCAGATAATGATAGATTTGACTGAAACATTCACTTTTTCTTCAGTTTTCTCTGTTCCTGATATAGTAGCCTTTGAAATTACTCTGAGCTTTTATGAACATCTAGCCTACATGATCAGTGAATTAAATACAAGAGAATATATGATTTACACTGAAAAAACTCAAAATAAAAATGACAATATTCATTCATTCATTCATTTGTTCATTTGATTTATTTCATTCATGGTTTTGCATTTCATCAGCAGACACTGAGTAATCATCAGGTGAACAAACATGTACACACCCATGCTTGAAAAGAGGCAGGATGAAGAAAATCTTGTATTTCCTGTCCCCTTCAAAATAATAATAGCCTTAATGGTTAACAATACACAACTAGCTATAAAGTCATAATATATAAATTCAGACAAACCAAACAAAATACATTCAAAGATAATACAAATTAATAATAAAGTCATACTGTATAAATTCAGACAAACCAAACAAAATACATCCAAAGATAATACAAAATTAATACAAAACCAAGTGCAAAACTACATATCTAGGAAGTACAAAACAAACAAAACATAGGTAAATATATACCTGATGAAAAGATGTAAAACAATTACGATACCAGACCAAAATAAGTAAATAAATATGTCACAAGATGCAAAACAAATACGAAACAAAATGTAAAAACTTCTAACTGTTAATATAATCTCATTGTTCTGTCTTTATACACTGTTTTTTTTTTTCAATTGGAATATGTTTTCACAATCCTTCAGCTCATTATACAGAGAATTCCAGAGTTTAACACCAACCACTGATATACACATCTGCTTCAAAGTTGTCCATACACATTGGTGCTTGAAATGACCTCCTCATTCTCTGAAGTGAGGACAAACAGTTTTTTGTCATTTAGCTGGTTGTACTTTACTTTTAGCCTTAAACATAAACATAACAAGTAATGTCTGTAGTTTAACTAGCTCTTGCCATTTCAGTAATCCAATATTACATTAAATGGTGATAAAACACTTAAAAAGGTTAAATATAGAGGAAAAAATCATGTGGGAACTGACAATAAACATGGACCAGACAAGTTAATGTCTCTATCTCACACTGCTGCCATGACCAAGACATGCCATTGTGTCTGAAAAGTCATTTGTCTTGTCACAGTAAACATTTAGAGCACAGGTGTCAAACATGCAGCCTGGGGGCCAAAGCCGGCCCGCCAAAGGGTCCAATCTGGCCCTTGGGATGAATTTATGAAATGCAAAAAGTACACTGAAGATATTAACAATCAATGATGTTAAAATCATTTTAGGTCAATTCAATCTAAAATGGGTCAGACCAGTAAAACACTATCATGATAACTTATAAATAAAGAAAACCACAAATTTCTCTCTTTGTTTTAGTGTAAAAAAGGTAAAATTACACAACACATACATTTACAGACTGGCCTTTTTACAAAAAATTTCAATAACCTGAAATGTCTTAAGAGAAATATGTAGAATTTTACCAATATTCTGCCTGTTACTACATGTCGTGTGATCTGTAAGTTATGATGCACATGTATAAATGATAAATGAAAGTGTAATATTGCTAAAATTGCACTTATTTTTCTTAAGAATTTTCGGGTTATTCATATTTGTTCATGTTACGTTCAAGTAGAGTTTGTAGATGTAAACATTCTCATAATGGAATTTGACTTTTTTCACTTAAAAATATAGAGAAAACTTTGGTGTTTATCAGTTCTTATTCTATTATTTATACAGGGTGACACAAAAAAACAGGAACTTTTTAACAATCCAATAAAACCAAGAGTGATGGAAGAAAAATATTTTATTCATAGTAACTGAAACCTTAAACCATGCCATTTAAGAAACGATGATGGAATTTTCATTTTTTTTAAAAAAATTACTTCCTGTAGATAGCGTCCTCCTGTACGAATGCATTCTTGAAATCTGCTGTTGAGATTCCTCATTGACCACTGCAACATCTCAGCTGGGATACTGTGAATTTCATCCTGAATTCTCTGTTTTAACTCATTCAGAGTTCTTGGTCGAGTCGTGTACACTTTACTCTTGAGATAGCCGCCAATGGTTACTAAAATGGGGGTGTGTTTACTTGCTCAAGGTCACTGTCTCGCAGTGCTGCCACTTGCTCATGTCTGCCAATATGCACTTCAAAAATTCCCGTTTTTTTGGCCGTAGTAACCATTGGCGGCTGTGCGAGAATTGTTCAGTAACCATGTGATCTCAAGATTCGGTAACGTTCCCTGGCCCCCTAGATTGCCAGATTTGTCCGTTTGTGATTTTTTCTTGTGGGGCTATCTCAAGAGTAAAGTGTACACGACTCAACCAAGAACTCTGGATGAGTTAAAACAGAGAATTCAGGATGAAATTCACAGTATCCCAGCTGAGATGTTGCAGCGGTCAATGAGGAATCTCAACAGCCGATTTCAAGAATGCATTCGTACAGGAGGACGCCATCTACAGGAAGTAATTTTTAAAAAATGAGAATTCCATCATTGTTTCTTAAATGGCATGGTTTAAGGTTTCAATTACTATGAATAAAATATTTTTCTTCCATCACTCTTGGTTTTATTGGATTGTTAAAAAGTTCCTGTTTTTTGTGTCACCCTGTATTATTCTGTCTTAGTCTGTATGTGGCCCCTGAACTAAAATGAGTTTGACATCCCTGATTTACAGCAAAAATGTGTGGTAACTGACTCCTCAACTTACTTTTTTTTTTTTTTTTTTTTTTTTTTTTTTTTTTTGGTGTGTGTTGTTTCTCAATTAGTGTCATGACATCAGTTATATTTCTGAAACATTCCAACAGGAGCTTTGCCATTTCTGTTCTGCTATGTTGACAGTCTTATTTTGCTGATTTATTTTGGGGTTAAGCATGTGCTGTCATCGAGTCAGGGGGGCTAGGTTATTAATATGTGCAGACTCTGCCCGTTAAGACACCTTCTTTGTACCAACTACAAATCCCAGAATTCCTTGCTGGCGGCTCCGGCAGCAGTGCTCCTTGGCCACCGCTGCTGCTGCTGCTACTGCTTGTGCGCTCGGACAACGGGGTCTGGGAATCCGTCAAGCCGCTGAATAATCATTTTCCACGAACCACGAGGAAATACAGCGTGGCGTGTTTTTGTAACTAGTCTTTTTTCTACCGGCGTCTTTCAGCATGGGTAATGGCATCAACAAGGTAGGATTTTCATCTGTTTAAGTCTGGAGTTCACACACCAATGATCCACAGTGTGTTGAATGTTAGGGCTTATATTGATTTAAATATTTGTAAGAATTAAAAAAAAAAAAGTTGCTCTTTCATAGTTTTACTGCCTTCAGTGAATAGATGCATCATATTTAGTCATTTATAGAACTGAAATAAACATAAACCCCAATAATCCAAGTGATCCAACTGTAATTTAACGCATGTTTTTGTTTGATTATGACATGATCTCTGTTTGGAAATACAGTGTTTAATAATCATCTTCACATTTTTAGTCAGCTATCAAGTTTTGTCAGCTGTTACACTTCTATTTCAGTGATGCTTAGACAGTTTCTGCTTTTAATATATACAGTACTCTGTGTTCATATAGGTCCTTCCTGACTTATACTTGGGGAATTTCAAAGGTCTGTCCATGCATTGTATTGTCATTTTGATTTTACGACTTTAAATGACTACACATTTCAGTGTAATGTGTTTCTGGTGCTGTTTTTTGTTTATGACAGATGCAAGAGACAGAGAACAGCTTGCAAGAAATAACATCACACACATCCTGTCTATTCATGACAGTGCAGCTCCTATCCTCCAGGTGAGACACTCTCACTTTCTGTGTCACAAGTAACATCTTTAACCTCTTAAAGATCACTCACAGCATGATTTGTGGAGTTTTTTTTTTCATGATTTTTTTCCCTCTTCAATAAAGTGACCAACTAAACCATCCTGCATATATTTGATCGGCTGTTTTGGGTGTATTACTGAAAAGCAGAACAAACACTACGGGCTTGGAAACAGTCCATAGACCAGTCTGTCAGGTAATTCAGGGAGAGCTGCCTAAACGCTGGCCAACGCTGAAAGAAGCTTCCTCTTTAACAAACAGTTGTCAGTGCTGAATGAGTGAAAACAAAGCAAGGTAGTATCATACTCATGTGATTCTTGAGTATCATGAAAAACGCCAGTCAACAGTAATTGGACTGGTCAGTGTGCTGCTATGTGTGCTTGCGTGGGTTTTAGAGTAGGCGGCTGTTTCTGCTTTGCCAGTTTCGACTGTGTAGTTTCAGTTCGCTTTTAGTTTTAATAAGTTATTGATTATGATTTAGAGTTTTTCTTGCACATGCATGCACGTGACCACTCCCCTGACTTACTTATTTATTTAAAACTAAATGAATATGAACACACATGTGACTTAATATTTATTGCCTGCTGTTTATGGATTCATGTTAAATGTATTATAAAGGAGTGAACACTGGCAGATAACTGGTATACATTGTCCTTTAGGAGATGACCTATCTCTGCATTTCAGCAGCTGACCTACCCACACAAAACCTGTGAGTACCAAAATGTGCAGCACAGCAACACAGCAAAGAACAATGAAAAGCTGAAACAGAGAGAGTACCACATCCATTTGAGGCTGCACTGTGTGGGCGTCTGAGGTTCATTTTCTTCATGCTAACGTGTAAATGATATGCTGCCACAAACTCGTCATTTAACTGTGAACTTATTCTGTGGATAGATCGTGATAACATGACCAGATTAAACGTTTAGCACAGGTTTTTTTTTTTTTTTTTTTTGGTCATTTCAACTCAGTCAGGTTCAGTTGTTTTGACGTAACATGAGAAATGAGGGAGGGAAAACCAAGGGTGGTACATGATTTTCCTTTCAGTGCCCTGGTTTAGACACATACAGATATGCACAAACACACACATTTACACACAAATTCTGTGGCTAGTTCACATTTCACACTGCTACAAGGACTTAGCAGGAAGGAAGTCTCATAGCTCAGTTCTGCAGTTTTAGCACGATGGTTGGTGCTGTGGTTCTATTTATGTGTCCCCACATACATACACTCACACATTAGGACCAGCAAATATATATACACACACACACACACACACACACACACATACATATGCATATACATGCCCCGGTCACCCCTACTATCCCAGCTGCCTCATGCCTCTTTGTGCTTAAAACCTGTTATGTGAAATGCGACACCTTATCTTTCAAACCTGAGGCGAACACACCCTCATCTTGATCCATCCGGGATGAGAAAAGGAGATGTTTTAGAGTCAGGTGCAAAAACACGATGTAAAAGAAATACAGCCAATCTCTGTCTGCTGTGTTTTCATGGACTTGGGACATGGTAGTGAAGACAAAATAACCCCACAGTCATGTTTTTGCCTTGTTCTCATAAGGGTTTCATGCGATCATGACCTATAATAACCATTTTCTTCTGATCTACAGGACTCAGCACTTTAAACAAAGTATAATGTTCATGCATGAGTCACGTCTGAAAGGAGAGGGCTGCCTCGTTCACTGGTAAGAGAAAAAACTTGCGTACTACATGTCAAATCTAGAATCAAGACCCACTTATTGAAGCTCTTTGTAAGTTACTGTACTAGGTAGACTTTCTTTCCATCCTACAGCTAAGATCATACACCCGCTGAAGTGAACTAAATGTACAGATAATGTAGAGATAAAGGAAACTGAGGTCAAAACAGTATGCAAGTGCACCCATGGGTAACTGAGCTGCACAGACGAGATTAAATGATAAGCAAAAGGCTATTCTTGAACTTCCCAAAACAGAGCACAGTAACAACTCTGATCACAATGTGTTTGTGGAGTGACCATATGTTCACTGAGGAAGGTTATATCTGATTAAACACAGGGTCTTCTCAGAAACAGAGGGGAACAGGCGGATTTGTATCGATTTTTGTTTATTTCCTGTAGATTAAAACAAATATAGAATGAGTATTCACTTGGCGTCAACATTTACTGCCCTTGTTTAACCCCCCAAAACCTTGTACATCCACCTGTCACTGTCTGTAGTCAAGTTAGGGTTAGCCAGAGTATCATATACCATGAGTATTAAATCTCATGTGTATATATTCGATCGCATTAATTTTAAAACCAGGTGTTTTGTACTTCCAGCATCCACTTAGTACATTTATTGAACATAAAGGAAAATAATATGACAGATTATTAATGTCTCTGATTGTCAGTCATGTTTACATGGACCCTAATATTCCACCAATAATGCTAATCCACAAGCAAAGCAGTGAAACTTGACCAAATTTAGATCCAAAATGAAGAAAAATTCAGAGGTCAGATAAAATGGAAGTACAAATTGGGTATAGTTTTCAAGAATACTGGATCAAAATGGGAAATTCAGTGAACTAACAGAATAGAATAGGACGGAATAGCCTTTATTTTCACTGTGTGTACAATAAAATTAGGAGTGCTACTCCAGTCAGGGCAACAACAAACACCAGTGCTGCAAGAACAGAGCGAATATAAAATTACAAAAACTAAAAATAAGATAATAAAATAGAATATTAATTTTACAATTTCACAAAGTAACATAAGAATAGAGTTAAATAGAATAAAAAATAAAATGGACAATATCAGTAGATGCAAATTTGCAGTATTAACAGGATGTGACAGTATATATATATATATATATATATATATATATATATATATATATATATATATATATATATATATGAATGATGTTAACAATAAAATGAAAGCAGTTACGTATGAAATGTATGAAATAGTATGTATATCTATGAACCAAGTCTATATAAAAATAGTGCAATTATATTTTGATAAATAGTGAATAAAGATTGCATTGTTACTGCAGAACACAAGATTATTGCATGACTTATTGCGCATATAATGAGAGAATTGTTATTACTAAAAAGGAAACACTGCCTGCAAATCAGAATCCATTCCTTCTCGCACTTCTAAACCTATGTGTATGGAATAACCCTTCATCAACATATGCCTGGAGATCATGTTGTAATCCTGTAAGTTACATTTCTAGCATTACACCCCATTTGTCTGTCTGTCACCTCTTAAAGTCTAGCAGGTGTGTCCCGCAGTGTCACCCTGGTGGTCGCTTACATCATGACGGTGACAGGTCTGGGCTGGCAGGAGGCGCTGGCTGCAGTGAAGGTGGTCAGACCCTGTGCTGGCCCCAACCTCGGCTTCCAGCGTCAGCTCCAAGAGTTCGAGGCTACTCAAGCTGATCAGGTCAGGTCAGATAGACTGCACAGGAAAATGCAGTATAAAAGCGCAATGAGTGTGTAAGAGTTATGCTTTGTATCGTTGAAAAATGTTGTAAAGTTTTTGTTTTCTTGTCTCAGTTTAGAGAATGGCTACAGCAGGAATACAAAGACAACCCCTTCAATGATGAGGCTGATATACGTGACTTGCTCGCTAGAGTGTCCAAAGTCAATGGTGAGGAGGTGGAAGAACAGACATCTACTCCATCTGGATCTATTTGATATGTACACCACGTGGGCATACAACAGTGTTTTGGACCAACCCAGAAGATGACTGAGCTTCAGAATGGACTGTTGTTATTGTTGGACTGATCTGGTAAAGATCATTGATCTGAACATGAAAGAGACAACAAATATGTATAGCACATGATCATTTTTAATATTTTTGACTGATGCTTTTAGTGTTGTTTTTTTTCTAATTTATGAATGTCGTGAACTTTATTTTCTATTGTACCAGTATAATTTCAAATTGCAAAATAAAGATTACAGTCAGGGTTTTGTGTGGTTGTCAGTCGGTGGGCTGTCATGTCGAAGGTGATAAGACACATTCTGCTCTGTGTTTACATCTCTATTTCCTGGTTCTCTTCCTGTTTGTCTAATGTGCAAGGGAGGTCATGCATGATGGCACCAAAAACACTGATCATGTGTATCTGTTGCTTTTTTGACCTTATTATTTCTCAAGCCTTTTTTTTAAAAATCAGAAATAGCAAAAATTTAATAAAACAGTCTGTGACACTATGTGAAGATACTAACCTACATATGTCAAACTTTATCCAGGTGAGCATGTGCACATTTATCCACTGGAGGGCAGTAATAGTAATGAGGTACAACTAAAAAATCTAAACATCTCATCTGTACCAACATCTGACTTAAAGACAAACAAATCATAATAGGAATTTAAAGCAGTGTTACTATAAATAACTTTGGCCTATAAATTAAATTGCTGGGAAATAATGTGCATTAATGTGCACAGGTAATTGTTCCACTCCTGCCCTGTGTCAGCACAGGGTGTCACTAGAGGGATTCCCCACAGCAGCAGTACTGTGTGGGCGCTGAGTTTCACAGAAATTAGAGACTCGTTGCTTCGCATCTTCTTTTGAGCTCCTCTGAGACTCCTCCCTGTAACAAATCAAGTAGTGATAACATTTAAGAAAAAGACACCGAGACCTTCAAAACAGATTTCAGCCAGGGGATTTGACATGATCAGAGGTAAGCAGCAGCTCCTTTAAAACAACTTATACCATCACCAGTGTTTTTATTTTAACATGGGCTATAGATAAATGATACAGTGTGTTTTCAACAATTCATGACTGACATATTGTGAAATATTGTGCTATTTTTAATTACTTTACTCATCTCTGTATTAGTCCAGTGTTGTTTTTAGCTCACTAAAATATATATACTCTATGTGCCAGTTTGAAGCAGATTGATATATTTTAATCATCATACTCAGTAAATGTGAACATTTGTCGTTATATGGTGAAAATTCAACCAAATTACCATATAGGGTATGAAGTTTAAGATGCATATGATTTCAAATAGATTCATCCATGAAGTAGTAGTCATACCTTTCAGTCTGAAATTGTCCCTACAGTAGAGTACTTTTGCATGCATTTAGTCATGCATGTTGATCAAATGAGTCATATTTCTCTGCAATGATTAAAACTAGTGCTATGGCCAGAAATGTCAAAACCAAAGTTCCTGCATATACTTTAAATAATTCTGCAGATGTGAGGTTATGAATAGACACCCTGTATTTTAAAATACTTAACGGTGACAATTTCACCCAGTTAGAGGCTAAACCTTAACAATTATTTTCTCGAGCTTTAAATAAAAATCTACCACTACTTTAACTGCGTTGTAACGATCATATAACTATCTGTGCATCATTGTAATGTTTTATTTTCCAGAGA
This sequence comes from Sphaeramia orbicularis, assembly GCF_902148855.1. Lineage (NCBI taxonomy): Eukaryota > Metazoa > Chordata > Actinopteri > Kurtiformes > Apogonidae > Sphaeramia > Sphaeramia orbicularis. Next base: position 26,344,011 of record NC_043973.1, read on the forward strand.
TGAACATGGAGGAGGACACCCTATCTGTCAGTTGTGGGAATGGCAAACTTAGACAGTGGCTCATTGATCAGATTGACAGTAGGAGATATGCTGGCCTGGTTTGGGAAAATGATGAAAAAACCATCTTTAGAATTCCTTGGAAACACGCGGGCAAACAAGACTACAACAGAGAGGAGGATGCTGCACTCTTCAAGGTCAGACCATTGCACCATCTGAGACAGTTGCACATGGAAAAATCTGATGATTACTTTCTGAACACACTGTTGAAACAGAAATATCACATGAATATTGACGCCCTTAATGTTATTTGATTATATTTCTTTGAATATAGTGCCTCAGGGTTAAAGTGGTACTCTAGGCTAAAAATGCATATGTGATTATATGTTAATTAATCAATTTTTCAGGGGTCTACAAATCTTACTTTGAAAAAATTACATAAGAAATGCAAATTGGTAAGTTGAGTGCAAATTATTGTTTCAGGCATGGGCATTGTTTAAAGGGAAATACAAGGAAGGTGTGGACAAACCTGATCCGCCAACATGGAAAACCAGATTACGCTGCGCTCTTAATAAAAGCAATGACTTTGACGAGTTAGTGGACAGAAGTCAACTGGACATCTCAGAGCCCTACAAAGTGTACAGAATCATTCCAGAGGGAGCCAAAAAAGGTACAACTATCTAAACACTGTACGCACAAGATTTAGTAAAAGTATTTTGAGAATTATTGTGAACCTTCTCTGTAAGTGCAGATGCATGTTGTCAAGCCTGGCTCAAACAGCTTGGGTGTTGGGTGTTGCAAGTTTGGGTGTTGGTGGTTTCATTTTGTATGGATGGACATTAATAACATTTATCAAATATCCAAAGTCATGGTATTGTAATTGCACACTTGCATGTGCAGTACACAGCACCGTTTCACTAGTGAACTTTGTTTATATACTATTGGCAATTTTACACATATGCAACTCTGCAGTTGTTTCTGATGAGGCAGGAAGCACAAAGGAAGCCAAAGCATGTACCAAAAAGGCCGTAGTGCTTTTTTTAGAGGGCTTCGGTTACTAAGTGCAGGTTGCACATAACACAATGAGACGACCTTCAGCCTTGCATGACAAAGTCTCTGCCGCCATACAACAGCTTTTGTCACACCAGTACAGTTGATTGTATCGGGGATAATGCTTCTTTTATTAACTTTTATATTGTCACTTGACTCAATCACCTTTTGCAAAGTGTGCAGAACTCTCAGATAGTGTAACTCAGTACAGAACATTACATACGTGTATCTCCACAGTCACTTCTTCTGTGCAGTTAAACCATAATAATCCTACAGCATTGTTGATAGATAACACAGCATATATAGTTGATAGTCATAAATTGGATTTGGTTATCTGAAGTGTATTTTTGCTGCATTTACAGGAATGAAGATGAGTATGGAGGACACACCTTCACATCTTGGATATGCTTCGCCATATTCATCTTTGCACAACCAGGTGAGCAGGTTGATTTTTTTTTCAACCTTCTTATATTCTTATATTGTCTGGATCTACTGCTTAAACACAACAGAAATGCTCCCGCATGAAAACATCTTCCCTTTTTTTTTTTTTTTTTTTTTAACTTTAGGTACCAAGTTATATGGTTACTCAAGAACGAAGAGAGTGGAGGGATTACTCATCACCAGAACAACAGTCTCTTCCTCCTTCACATCACCATGGACCCCATCCAGAACTGCAGTACGGCCAGTGCCACTACCCTTCGCCAATCAGCCGGGCATGGGCTGGGTCGCACCCTGAAAATGGTAACTACTATACTATACTATACTATACTATACTATACTATACTATACTATACTATACTATACTATACTATACTATACTACTATACTACTATACTATACAAGGAACAAATGGACAAGGAAATATTTTATTTAGTTTGGTTGGTTACATTGTTTTTGTTTGGTGAAACGTGCTGTTTTTGCATCATTTATAATTTGATACCAAATAATGTAATCCTGTCAGTCATGAAGTAACTTTATGGAGACCTCTTTGTAGGAAAATCAGTGATTAGGCTTATTTGTTTAATTATTAAACCACTTAAAAATTTAACAGTTCCATTATTAAACAAGTGGTGCCAGACACAACAAACCCCGCCCCTTGCACATATTGTAGCTTATTTTGGCATCGATCTAGCTGATGTCATCATGTCTATGCATGTGTCTATGCAGTTGCCTCTATATATGTGCCAAGTTTGAAGTAAATTGAGACAAAATTGATTTTTTTTTATAGACATATGAAATTTCACCCCTTGTATGTAAATGGGAGAAAAAAAAGATTTTAAAAAATTATAAAAAATTTGAACTTTGACCTACTGTTCCCAAAATATAATGAGATCTGTTCTGGGTCACTGCCAATCTACAAACCAAATTTGGTGTATATTCAACCAATAGTTTTGCTCCTAGAGTGTTAACAAACAAAGAAACAATGCAAACCTTAGAAAATATTTTAAAAAGACAACTGAAATCAGCAAAATGTTCTTGTTGTACTATAAGTTTTATGTGATAATGCATTGCCACTGAAATATTTTGAGAAATATCACAATCACGGACTTAGTTTAAATTTTTGTTTTCAGGTTCACATTTTGTAAAATATAAATCTGCTATTTAAAATATAGCCATTTTCACATATTTATGGACCGTTTCAACATCTAGAGTGTCACATATTAAGAAAATGACTGTAATAGTGTTAAGTATTAGTAATAGTGATAGAAGACAGCTAATATAGTATATGTTGTATATGACCTAGAATACAATAGAATAGAACAGAATGTAGTGTACAGAGAGTTTATAGCTATTGTTAATTTTCAACTCTTGTTAATATTGTACAAAGTTGCTGCACATTCAAAGGCAGCAAAAACAGTTATGACATACTTCCATGTGAAATGAAAACATAGTCTTAAATTATATTAATTAATATTAATCAAACCACTGTGAACAAATGGAGTTGTCATCAGTGCACAGATTATTCCAGGCCTGTGTGGTATATCTTGTAAGTGCTGCATTTCTGTTCTGTCTCCTGAATATAAATTGCAAACCCCAAATGTTCCCCAAATGCACCCTTACAAATAAATGACTTTGGACCAATGCAATAAATTAACATGTTTATTGTTCTGCAGTTGATTAACACAGTCAAATAATCCAGATAATAAAGAGACAATGAGGAACAGCACTGAGCAGTAGTCTATGCAGAAATGACAAACACAAAATATACTTATGTGCAAAGCCATTTTGTTTGAATTGGTACACCTTGAATAAGAATGGAAGAACTAATGGCTACGAAAATATCTCTAGTCACATAAATAAGCACAATAAGACTGTCACATCTGAGAATCTAATAAGTATATAACATCTCCTGTACAGGGTTTCAGCTCTCCTTCCACACCTATCTGTCAGAGTCTCAACCATCTGTGTATACGATGGACCACAGCAGTCCCATAACAGGTAAAGATAATTTTCTATGCACACATGCAAAACAAAACAAAACAAAACAAAACAAAACAAAACAAAAAAAACAAAACAAAAAAAACAAAACAAAAAAAAAACCAAAAACAATATATATATATATATATATATATATATATATATATATATATATATATATATATATATATATATATATATATATATATATATATATATATATACATTCATACATACATATATATATACACACACACATGAAAACATGCACTTACACACACTGACACTTAAAATTCAATCCTATTTTTAAGACTTTTGCATTTACAGATAAGAACGAAGCTACAAACGCCGCACAACATTTACTTCCCCCTTCTGAAACTCAGGGCAACTGGCCATGGGAGTGAATAGCATTTTTAAGCAAATTATTTTTTGGGGGGTGGAGGGGGGATACTTGAAATGATAAGGGAGAAGTGAGTAATGCTGGATATGCCAAAATTACAAAGAATTTATTTTTATACTTGACATTTAAACTCTGAACATGCTCAAATTTTGATGCTGATGTATGTTTTTTCCACAAAGATGTATCTGTTCAAAGCTGCTCTCTTTATCTTCCAGACTTGAGCCTGCATGTGTCCCTGTTCTACAGAGAGTCTTTAGTTAAGGAGGTGACCACCACCAGCTCTGAAGGTTGTCGGATCACCTCATCTTCTTCTTCTTCCCCATCGTCTTCCTCCTCATCTTCCCCGTGCCCAGAGGACAGGCATCCCATGGGGCCAGAAATCATCCTTTTTCCTTTCCCTTTCCCTGAGTCTCACAGGCAGGGTGCTGAGATGCTCCCGAACATACTGGAGAAGGGGGTGCTTTTGTGGATGGCATCTGATGGGATGTACGCTAAACGCCTCTGCCAGGGACGGGTGTACTGGGAAGGACCTCTGGCTCCATACATGGATAAGCCGAACAAGCTGGAGAAAGACCAGCCATGCAAACTTTTCGATACTCAGCAGTTCCTCATTGGTAAGTGTTGATATGTACACACCTACACTTACACGCTAAGAGGTTTGGCTTTCCTTCCCCGAAAGGGAGGCAAGAGGTATTGTTGGTTCGGTTTGTAGATTAGATTGATCGGGTTTGTAGATTGCCAGTGACCCAGAATAGATCTGATTATATTTTGGGAAAAGTAGGTCAAAGTTAAATTTTTTTCTGAATTTTTTAAATCTTTTTTTTTTTTCCCATTTACTTATAATTGGCAAAATTTCAAATGTCTGTAGCAGCAACGCTATTGGGTGAATACAGACCAAATTAGGTTTAGAGATTGCCAGTGACCCAGAATAGATGTGGTTACATTTTGGGAAAAGTAGGTCAAAGTTCAATTTTTTTCTGAATTTTTTAAATCTTTTTTTTTTTTCTCCCATTTTCTTATAATGGGCGACATTTCAAATGTCTATAAAAACATCAATTTGTTTCAGTTTATTTTTTACTGTTTTTTTGTACACAGTGTAAAAATTGTCTATGTCTAGCATGCATAGTACACACAAAAACTTGTTGGTTATTTTCTTCATTACAAAAATGTACTTTATCATGCTTCCATAAAGAGATTCTGAAGAACAATCCTAGGTACATGGAGGTTATTCAGATATACTCAGGCATTTTGGTGAATATACCATAAATATTTGGACTTCATGGTAAGTTTATTGTTCTGAATTATTGTGATTACAGTGTTTTGTTCACTAGTGTTCACACATACAGAAGTTTGTACTTTGTCATACTGACAACTTGCAAATCAAACTGTTAATTCAAATGTTAAGACCACAGCATATTTCAGGCTTTCTCATTTTACACCTTTTCTTGCGATATGTGATGAAGATTTTGTCAGACAATAACTATAATTCGTCGAAAAACAATGCTACTGTGGTCACGCTGACAGAAGCATCGATGATGTTAATGATAATGATTAAGGAGAGGCTGCAGGTGTTTTATCTGGGTAAGTCCCTGTGTTGAGGTAGCATTAAGAAGATTACATTTTCAGCAAGGGGGCCAATGTGTGTGGAGTCCCCACCCACCTGCTGTGGTCCACCACATGTGACTTATGATATAGGTTTTTTTCTCTGCCATGTCACACTCAAATTTCCACCGATCTGATCAGTAGTTTCCAGAAAAGACAACTAATGCTGATTTGGGAAAGTGTTGGATGAGCTATCTAGGGTACTGTGTATTTCTAGTATGATACACTGGATTTTGCCTTTACCAGCACAAAACGGGTTCATGGATGGTGCTGCAGCTAACACTGTCTTTTTTATGTTTGCCTTCATTTTCTTAGAGCTTCAAGAGTTTGCCCATAATGGCCGACATCTGCCAAGACACCAAATAGTGCTTTGTTTTGGAGATGAATACCCTGATCCACAGCGCACGAGGAAGATGATCACAGCACAGGTACATATAGTGTACATAGAGAAAAGATCTCCAGTTAATAAACAGTCTTTTATTAAGTCATATTACTTTATTAGGTGAAATGCTATGTGGTCTGATTGTACAAAATTGCTTTGGTCTGATATATTTGGCATTCGTTGTTCTACATAAAGTAGTTGCACTGTAGTCATGCTTAATTTCTGTTTTAACAGAAAACTAAAGCTAAATGTTTTGTGTAATTGATAACACAAATGTCAAAATATCAGTTGAGATTTGTAGATTATAATCAGTAGATTATTCTAAGTAACTTGATAAAGCAGTAGCTGAAACATGATGTTAGCAAAAAAAAAGCTGAACTGATCTCAGTGACTGGTAAATTCACATGATTAAGTGTTAAACCACCAGTGACTAAAAGCCTCTACAGATGTATAACGTGTAATAATTTTTGAACCGCTCATCCTATCAATACATTAGAATAATTGAGGTAAACTACAGTTTCTTAGCTTTTTGCTGGCATATGATATGACTCTTTTGGATATTCAGGGGCTCCATAAGGATCAAGGAAACACCATCATATTCCGCAACACTGATTCACCAATCAAACCCACGTAGTCTAACAAATGACAGTCAATATAGACACTTGTTTTCACATCCAGTTAATGCTATATTTTGTCAAAAAAAAACAAAAAACAAGCAAAACACTTTTGCTTCAGCTTTCTCTGTACTGATGTAATACATTATCAATTGAATTTACATGGTCAGTAAACTTAGCAAAATACCTGCTTTTCATTGCAAAATGCAGAGAATGAAATAATAAATAGTTATAAATCACTAAGGTTAAATGTAAAGAAAACCCTTTTTGTGGTCACTGCAAAATAGCTCTACTTATTTTACATTAAATAACATACTGAACGTATGGTCTTTGTCCATATAGCATGCAAAATTTATTTGGGATGTAAAAAAGAACTTGTAAAACAGATCTTCAGTAGATCTATATGTTAAAATCATGTTATTTTTCTCTTTTTCTATAGATTATACTGCTCTCTGACTGTGTAGGTCTTAGTATGATAATGTATTTGATGAGTCACAGACACATGTCATGAACAGAGATCATGTCTCTTTAGGTGGAGCCGGTGTTTGCCAGAAAACTGATGTACTATTATCAGCAGAACAATGGGCACTACCTGCGGGCCTATGATCACATCCAGGAACAGAACACCTCTCCAGTCATTGACTATCCTCCTCAGAGACCTCTACAGCATATTCAGGAGTGACAACCACACACACATACACACATGCATGCATGAGGGCATGAGTGTGAATGTAAACAACTCACCGTTTCTAAAGCCTTATGATTGCAGTCCTGTTCAACTGCTGTGAGAATTGTAATGGTGTTGAGGGATAGAGATGGGGAAGACCCTGTGTTTTCACTTGCACACCTATGAGTCTAAGTGTTTGTGTCTCTGACTGTGGAGTAATGTGTTTTTTTTTTTCTCTCTGCAAGTATTATTGTGACAGCGTGAAGGATGCGGTTTGAGGGTGGGGGGATGAGGGTAGGCAGAGGGCGACTGACAGGAAGTACTAGCACAGGTGCACAGGAAGAATGGCCCCTAAGACAAACACTGATACGTCAAACAGATTAGAAAAAATTAGTATGAATGAGTACTTACAGTATTTTCACAGGTAAAAGTTTCATTCTTACTTATACACACAAGTCAAACTAATGGCGATGACGGACCTCTCCCCCCAAACTGATTAGAAAAAGAAAGATATGATAAACAAGGTGAAAAAAAAAATTCCTTTTTCAGCATGTTTTAGAGTTCAGTTCTAGACTCTTGACCAACGAAAGGTGAATGCAAAAGAAACTGATGCCAACACTGATCTGGATTTTTAGAAGAGGACACATTTATCACAAAATCAGGTGCTACATGATTTGCACATCTACTGGATTTGAAGCTAATCTGGTCCTTTACTAATATTTGATCTGTAGTATAATGACTGTACAGTACAGTATAGGCCAGTACTGCATTGCATCCTTTTACTGGAGTCACTGGAAAGATTTACTTTAATTGGCGACCTGGACCTGCAGGAACTGAACTGGAAAAATCACACTCATCCCGTAACCTGCAGAGAAACTAAACCTGTTCCTCTTAACCTGAAACTAGTGGCCCCACAAATAGGAAGGAAAACTACCTTTTAGGTCAGTGTGCCGGTTCGGGCAGGGAGGAGCTGTTTAGTTCCCAAGCCTGAGATACCGTCCACATTCAAGTGCCAGGTTTGACATCCATATCGAAGCCAACCAAAGAGCCCAACAACATGTCTGTTACAGTGTCTAGTGTACAAAGACTCAAAATATTGCAGTGAGAATAATGAAATTCCATGTTCTGCTCAAGTCCTGGAGGGTGATGCTGCGAAGGAGGGGATGAAGATTATGTTATGTTTTTCATCTGTGGTCCAGAGTTTCGATCTCTGCATTTACTTCCTTCACACTTAAACCACATCACTTTCACAATGTCTTTAAAAGTCTGACCAAAATCACAGGCAGGAATGACTTTTTCTTTTCTTTTTTTATATATATATGTACTGTAAATCTTTTTGCCTCGAACCTTCCATTTTATTTTGCATTTCTTTACAGTCACACATGTAACTCATTCAAAATGACATCTCAAACAAAAATCCTTCCCAATATGCACATACACATCCTGTGCGTGAGTATATTGTAAAGGGCCTCATGTGTGCACATGTGTAGGTGTGTACATGTGTGTGTCACACAGTTGTGGTATGACTGTTATCAGGATTTGACATTTATGGACTCAGGATAAAACATGTGACTCCCCCACCTACATTGTCAGTGACTCAAACTTGGACCAAAGATGAAAAAAAAAATCACATCACATTTCACAGTTACAGTAAAATGCTGACATAAAGTTGAAGAGGAAATCACAATATATCAGCATAAACTGAGGAATTAGTTGTCTTTTTTAAATTAAAATTTCTAATTTTGTTAACAACAGGAATGACTAAGGATATTGATTAATGTTAACTTGACTTGACTTGAAATAAACTTCATCATTCTTTTGCTTGTCATGTTTGCTGTGCTGCTTTTGTATTTGTTCAGGAGATAAAAAGAAACTCATAATTGGTGATGGAAAAGACCAATGAAAAGAGAAAAAGGGAAAAACACATTTACACATTTGCCATGGTGTTTCCCCTTCTGCAGGAAGCCACATCATTTGTTGTGAGGCTTCAGTTTTTCCGCACCCTCATGAGCCGTTACTCCCAAGTGACATTGTCTTAGCCTAGCTTTCTGAAGACGCTTTGGAGCGAAGAGTTTAGTCAACTAGTGCCTCAAACATCAGCAACTCATGCTTCTGAGAGAAGTGAAACTACCAGCAACATATCAACTGCAACACTTTCTCCAAAAGAAAGTGATTCTCACTCAGATACTGTGGTTATAGCAAATTCAACTGTTTATAGACATAATGAAAGATGACCCAACATGATGTAGTCTCAAACTTTATGTTTATGTATTTGTTAACTTTTGGGGTTGCATACTGTGCTTTTATTGACAAATAGACAAGATACGTCTACCTGTGTTCTGACCAAACAAGACTAGAGTTGGGGTGTGATGAGCAGCAAAGGTCACTTGATAGAGAGTTGAACACAGGAAGTTTGTAGTTCATGGTCGGTGCCCTTAACCGCTCTAGTGTCATGAAACACTTACTGTTAAATACCATCTCTTTCTGATAATCACATGTTACTGCAGTGAAATATGGCATACAGTCCTGGAAAAAATTATTTGACCACCCCTTGTTTTCTTCAATTTCTTGTTCATTTTAATGCTTGGTAAAACTTAAGGTACATTTGTTTGAACAAATATAATGATAACAACAAAGATAGCTCATAGCAGTTTAATTTCAGAGCTGATATCTATCCATTTTCCATGTTTTCTTGATAATAACCAAAATCACTTCAGTTCTTACATCAATAGCAATGGCATTGTACTGACAAAAACAATGCTTTTAGACATTCTATGTTTTCTTTTCTGTCTGTTTTAGTCACATAATACATACAGGAGTTAGTGCTTGATTGCATAACCATTGTTTTTGATGACGTTTGATGGTCTAATAATTTTTTCCATGACTGTAAAAGAAGACTGCCACCACCTGTGAAGTCACATCTCACTGACAATTCTCTGTACAGGTAAAAATAAATACAGGGAAGGTGAAGGCTGAAGTTCTGGCTTGTGTTCAGGAGGTCCAGAGTACTGTACTGCAGCTGCTTTTGGGTCAGCCTTGGTCAGTGGAAAAAGCCTCTTATCAGCACACTGGGAGTCTTTAGGCCTTCCCTCCCATGTAGTACTTGCTCTGTCCAGACTCCTTTCAAGGTCTTTTGGTACCAATGAGGCAATGAGACTACACACTTCCAGCTCAGCTATCCACAGATCCACACCTCCTTAGTATTATGTCCATTCCTGCTTTAAAACCTCAAATGCTTGTCCGTCAAGTCTCCACATTCTAATCAATTTAATTTTACATTCATTTCTGGACAAATTTCTCTACGCCTTAATCCAGACTAGCTCCTTTCTGCATCATGTCAGTAGGTCTGTCTGTCAGCTGATGTTCTTTGTAACTAATTAACCAGCTCCCAAGTAATAAATGCAGATATCACACATATGCATGTCTTATTCAGAAAGAAGAAAAAAAAAAAAGTCATTGTATGATGTGGGGCTCATCCAAGCAGCCAAGCAATGACTGCTCTAAAAGGTTGTCAATACATGTAAATAACTCAGGTAAAATACAGTTTCACAGCTTCTCAGCAGCATCATTTATGACCCATTTAGACGTAAAGAGGCTCTGTAGTGAACATGCAGGCAAACACTGGTTTATCATAAAGAAATGTAGTTTGATAAATAATGGTGGTTGTAGCTTGTTTCTATGTTCAGTTAATGATATTTTGCTAGAAAAATCCCTTTGTCTGTAGTTTTCTCTGTTTTAATATAATAACCTTTGAATTTACTCGGAGCTTTTATGAACATCTACATGGTCAGTAAATAGAATACAGCAAAACAGATTCAAAATATTCAAAGATTTATTTATTGTCAATTCACTCGATGCACAGGACATACAGAGAATTGAGGTACTGTTTCTCTCTCACCTTGTTAAATGTCATACATTTTGAAAAAGAAGAGGTAAAAATAGAATTAGAATAAATAAGTGGTATAAAGACTACACTATAGCAGAATATAAAGTGTACATGTCAGTCTATTTACAGTAGCAGCTGTAGTGCAGTGGTGGTTATGAGGTGAGGAGGTGCATAATGGAACCAAACAGCAACAGAAAATACCTTATTTTTAATGAAAAATACAAAACACAGACAATAATATTATGAAAAATGGGGATAAATTGATTGACAAAGATTAGATTTAGAGAAATGTACTGAAGATTTTAATAGTAAATCACCACAAAATTACTTCTTGGTCTTTAAGGGTTAATTCATATATCAGTACATGACTATGAGAGGAGGACAGATGAGGCTTTAACACCACACAACCAGAACAATGTTTTACTGACATCTGCTGGTTAAGTTTATTTTAGATAAACAATGAAGCAATGTTGTGGTGCAGAGAAATTAAGGGGTGCATTTACACCTGAATTAAGCAACATGTGTAACACTGTGGCTTCAAATCAGGTAATTAGATGGAAATATTCTATATCAAGTAACAGGTAATTTAAGACAGTGAATAAATGCTCCCCTTGCTGGCATGAAATATTTTATAGTGTGTAAATCAGAGGCAGCCAGATAATGTGTCACAGATAGAAATGACTGAGGAGGAATAAAAGTAAATTAAATTTATTTATTTATTAAAAGTAAATTTAAACTAATACTAGAAAAAAATAAAATAAAATCAAGAATGCCATCTACATTGTCGGCATTATCATCAGCATAAACATACAGTGTTGTGATATTTCCCACTAAACATAAAATGTACATCCATTTATGGTAATTATAGCTAAATATTATTACCAACAAATTCACACAGAATGTAGCTTCACATATAAAACAAACTAAATACATAAAAGCCATAGGAAAAGATAAAAAAAAAAAGGTATAAAAGCATTTAGGGGAGATAAGAAAAAGTAAGAACTGAGATAAAGAAAGAGGTAAATAGTCCATAGCAGAGGTTCTCTAAAGCAGTAGGATATTTCTTTCAAAACAGTACATAAAATGCCTTAAAAAATATGCAAGAAAGAGTTTCAAGTGAAAAGGTGTTTTACGATTCATTCCATGTCCATGATGCATAAAAAGAAAAAGCAGTTTCACCCTGGGAACGATCAGAAGAATTTGAGGTGATCTTATGCTGTAGTTAAAAGTTTGATAGGATAAGAAGCAGGAGATGTAAATATGTAATATGTATCTGGCAATAAATTAGCTGTAAAAAAGCAACATATGAATATCTGGCACTTTACAGAGGACCGTTGTACAGATTCATATAAAATCCAGCTGTGAGTGCACGAACCAGCATTAGTTATAAAACTAAATGCAGTTCGATATGCAGAGTCCAGTTTCTTAATTCATTCATTCATTCATTTTCTGAACCTGCTTTATCCTCACTAGGGTCACGGGGATTGCTTGGAGCCTATCCCAGCTACATAGGGGTGAAGGCGTGGTACACCCGTCTAGTTTCTTAAGTAAGAATAAAATGATGCTGTATACATGCAAATCACATCATTCTGATTTAGTACAGAATACAAAATAATAAATAACCATAGCTTCAAGAGGTAAAGAGATTTAAAAAAAAAAAAAAAAAAAAGGTTTTGGTTGTGCTTTTTCAACAGATTTTCACACTGAAAACTAATATTTCAACAAACCATATACTTAAGTAGTTGTAAGAGGGGACTCACTCTGCACATGCACCATCTATTATTGAAGTAGTTAAATCAGTTGTCTCAGAGTGAGCGACGGTAAAGTATATATACTTTTTTTTTTTTAAATTTAAAGTACATTTCAGTCACTGTTCAGAACATTATAAGTAAATCTAGTCGAAGTCTGGCTGGATTCCGTTACTTCCGTTTACCTATTGTAAGTTGACACTGGACTCATAGTCAGTGACCTCAGTGTGTTTGGGGTCAGAGACTGTTGAGACCCCAGACCTGGATTTGATGACAAGTCGTATTTAACCTTTGTCAGCTCAGACTGTTCCTGGTTGTTGACCCCATGATTAGAAAGGTGATGACCTCATTTTCCTTCATACAGATTCTAACCTGTCAATCCTGATAAATCATCCAGTCATCACTCAGTGGTCTAACTGCCACGGACCCCAGTCTCATCCTGTAGCTCATAGAAACAACACTGGATTACTGACAGATGATTACATTGCAAATGTCAATATAGCTAGATTGTATACTATAGGTGCAGTTTATTAGTTATACTTTAATTACTCATTATTATGATAATATAAATCCTTTCTATGTGACCTAAAGGAGGCGTAGGAAATGCTTCTCATTACTGGCAAATAAAACATTTATCAGCACAATTAATCAGCTTGTATTGTTTTCAGATGCCTATGTTTATCTGAGGCTCTGCAGATAACAATGTACTGGACCCGATACATTATGATGGCAGGAAAGCAATAACAGTTGTCGGATGAGGGGCAGCAAAGTCTTAGAAAACAATCAGATGGCTTCGGACACAGTGTAAACAGATAAGGGATGATAAGTAGAACAATATGGTGGTCTACCTGGCACTGATGTAAGAGCTGAACTGAACTGAACTGCCTGTTTAGACTGGATGGCAGCTTGCAGACGTTCTGGAGATACTACAATGTTATTAGACAATGTAGGAAATGCCGCATTTTCACTATTATCTACATTTCCTTTGGAGACACAGAGCAGACTGCAGTGGAGCATAGATGCAGTAGAATAAGTGACCAGCAGGGAGTGATGTATCATTGTTGTTTTCAGCTGGAGAGAGTAAAATATGAAGTGCGTTAATGTGAAATGACACATTTGGACTCCAAGTCTCTTTGATCAATCGTAATCATACAAGGATGTGATTCTTGTAGCGCCCCAGCCTCTAGTACAAACATACATCCACACATGTGAAAATGCACACAAACACTTACATAATTTTCACATTTTCTTAATTGGTTTGGATTAATCAGTTCTATTAGTCATTGTTTTCTGACCTTTCCTGCAAACAATTTCCCATCAAAGAGAAGTATGAGTTTAGGATTCCACTTCTGTCATTTCCTGTCTTTCTAAACACAGATACTTTGCTTTGTGTGTCGAAGTGACAAACAGAACCAGTGCTGACAGCGAGGCAGAGGTGGTCAGAGTGACAGCTTGTAGGCCGTGTTGCGTGAGAGTGACTTTGGCTGTTCTCAGACTCTGTGTGGTCTGGGTGTGTGGTCTCCAGCTGACGGGCAGGGAGGAGGACAGGAGAACGCTACGAGTGTATATGTGTGCATGTAAATGTGTGTGTGTGTGCTCATGTGTTTACTTTAACCAGAGTCAGGTCCAGGCTCTCTGTATCCATGGCTTGACTAGAAAGCCCTGCCTTCCGCCACTCAGCAGCCCTGGTCTGAAAGATAAATATACACTGCCACCACTCTGACATGGCTCATCTACGGATAATTTTTATCCATGTATACTTATGGGACCTTAAAGACCTTTAGGGTAGAGGGTCTTAGGCTAGTGTGTAATTTCTGAAGCTACAGACTTGTGTTGAGTAAATGCTCTGGTGCTGGATTAGTAGCTGACTCAATTCCTAATCTTACACTATATTTATTTGACAGCTTCATGTCATTTATGAGGTGCATAAATCTTGGTTTGACATTACTGGAATATATGAAAAATGAAGTAACTGCTGGCACTGACAAGTTTATTCTTATTGCACATTTTTTGCTTTTTCCTTTTCTAATATAAATAATATGTGTATAATCTTTATGAGGGAATCAATATAAATTCAATTAAAAGCACAGTTTGAGTCTTTCATATGTCGATAGATGGAGCTAGTTATAATAACAGAGGTAACCCAAAGTTTAACCGTGTGATCACTAATTGCAAATTCATGGTAAATGGAATTAGACCAGAGCCTCTGTCACTCTTCCCTTGTACACACAGACACACACATATCTAACTGTTGGATTAGTCTACTCTCTGTTCCCTCTCCCACAGCGATCTCAAGGGAAGACTATGTAATGCAGCACTGCTGAGAATGCGCCATGAAAATATAAATACAACCTCGCTGCATTTCAACCATGTAAATAAACAAGGCCACCCAAATTTCTAATTAGAGCTGGTGTGGAAGGCAGGAAATAGTTTAGACGAGAAGAGACCACACCCCCTTCTGTGTCCTCTACTCCTGAAAAGAATCCAGGTCCAGGTCCAGGTCCAGGTCCAGGTCAGGGACATGGGACAGTGGCAGCATAAAGAGAGTGGCGATCCCAGCATTCTTATTTCTATATTTTACTGCTTTTTCCACATGTCAGTCCACACCTATTAGACTTTTTGTTGCCTGGGGTTCACATAAAATTCACAAGATTCAGATATGGACATGGAACCAACCCACTGGATTTAATAGGTGTAACTATGAAATCCTAATAATACAGAGGATAGTCTGTCCATATCTCCACCCCAGACATTTCCTTTCTTTCATTTTGAGTACTATACCAGCTTTCTTTATCTGTTCCATCTCGGTTATCAGACGATTCCTATCTGGCTGAAATGAGGCATTTTCTCTGTGTTCCACATCTTCTTGGAACAGCTAGGCACAGTTATTACACAGCTAAGCCCTCAGACCACCCAGGAGCTGGGGTCCAGTTGTGTGAGGCAAAGGCAGGGTCCATGTTGTGATAAGAAAGACAAGCCATCTTTAAGGGGAAGATGGTGCTTTGATAGTGCTGCAAGGTTCGCCTGATCTCTGTTGGATCAAAGTCTGATAGACTTGCCTGGCACTCACTACATCCAGCTGGTGTGCGTCCTGGTCAGTGCCCTAGCTGTGGTTACTAAATATCAGGGGGCCTATTAGTTAACATAAACACACAAAATAGAGTAATTACCCCAGAGAGTCAAGGAGCTGTGTCATGAAAGTCACTTTCACTCCAGATATGGTTGTAAGATATCACCTCATTTCTTAATGACTATAATTCACCCGGAAAGGGCAGTGCTCATTTAGATAAAGCTGAAGGAAGTTATCTGCTGTTTAATGAACTGTCTATGCAGTATATGTAGGCATGTATGCAGAGTAGATCTATTTAATTCATGATGTCCTCAAATGACACTAATGTAGGTCCCCCAAAACTCTCTGTGTGTGGAGTAAATCCTCCTGTCCATCATCTATTGTTCAGCGTTTATATTTGATTGTCTGATTGCAGTGTGACTTCCCATCAGGCTCTGTAACAGCTACACAGGAAACAGACAGTATAAACACAGCACTCAGAACATCTTGACTCTGACATCTTGACCTCTAATGCTGCCTACTCATTTTTACTTTACAGACTACTGCATTGACCGCCACTCAAACTGAATGTTGACCACTCAGTCACTCATTGTCTGCTTCCGCTGGAAATTGATTTAACTGATAAATCAGACCATGGCTTTAGCTAATATTATGCAAGTTCATTCAGAAATAGTTAGAGTTGAACAAAACGTTTACATTAGTAGATAGCCGTGATAGTGAAGAGTCCATCCAAGCCACTTTTCGGTGTGTTCAGGACTCAGACTACCAGACTGGATTCATGGGAAAACATAATGAGGCTGCACTAATTCTTAAGAGCACCACTGCAGTTGTATTCTTTAAGGTGTAAAAATGAAAAGGCCACAGAACAAACTTTACACTAATATTGACCTTCCATTAAATGAGACTTAGAGCTTGCTGTCCTAGTTAACATTAAGACCTCTGCAAGCCCACTGGGGATTTTATCTTTGACTATAATGTGGTGGTTTTAATAACCTCGGTTAGAACAACATGCCACAGACTGGCAAAGTGAAGAAACACCCCTGAATTGGATTAAACATCAGTGGGAACAACATTGACGTGTTTTGACTAAAGAATTTTCAGTTGCCATACAATATGAATTTTGTACTTGTGTGCTATGCTACAACACTGATGTTGTTTTAGTAAGTTTAGTAAGTTGTCCAGACAATCCTTCATAAAGCAAAAAATTGTGGGATTTTGGAAATATGCAGTGCATGTGTGTAACACTTTCATGCATGGTAGTATTCAGACTTAAATTTGCAATTCTCCCCCCTCTCTGAGGTGTCTGCTGGTTGGCCGGGCCTTGGGGCCCTCTCGGTCGGTCCCTGATCCTTGAAGGGAGTGCAGTTGCGGTTGCACACCTGTGTTCTTCACCTCAGTCTGTTTGCCTGGTTCACTCTGTCACAGCAGATGAATGTGAACAACTGATGTTGTGTGGATTTGTTACTGGTATTATTTGTTATAGGTATTATTTGTGCGAACGTGGTATACGATTATTTGTTCATGCTTTCTTAAATTCATCATTTCATAGGTCTTATGTATTTCATTGTTGTGTTTTGTTTTTTGTTTTTTTGTAGTTTTGTTTGTTTTGTTTTTTTTCTCTCTCTTCTGCCCAGTTTACTCAGTTCTGGTTGTAGTTATTGTTTCCATTATAATTGTCTCCATGGTTGTTAGTGTCTGTATTGTTGATACTTTCTTGTGAGGGTCTTTGCCACCTTCTTCTTTCTTGTTCTCGCCCCTTCTTCTACCCCCCCACCCCCCATGTCAGGTCCGGCATCAAAATGTGGTTCAACAAAACTCATAATAAACACAGTAGAATATCAAAGGGCGCTTCATATACTTTATGAAGTTACCCTTGGCAAAGCAAATTTGTTGAGCACCGGGAGGAACCAGACTACCATTCTGCTGTTAGGACGCTGGACAAGACAAGTAGGAAAAAAAAAAAAAGTAGTGTGAGATACTCCCTGGTAAAATGTCCAAATAAAAGAGGATACACAAGCAAAGGTGTCAGAAAAATGGGCAATGATGACTGGGAGTACAGTTGGTGTCGGCTGCTGCCTTATCGGTACAGACAGCTGCCTGTCAGCCAGCTGAGCCCATAAAAAAAGAAAAAAATTAAATAAATAAATTTGCAATAATAGTTGCAAATATTACTCCTAATTTTTTGGCCTAATTGTAGCACTAAAACATGAAAATATCTACATTTCTACAAACATTTTGTAATTTATTAATATTTTTTTTCTCCAGCATCAAATAATTTCTTATTGTCAGACAATTGATATTACCACTAATGTGTAACATGTACTACAGGTACCTTTAGATTAAGCTTTCCTACAACATGAGGTTTTTGTACACTACACCAAAAATAAATGTATGTTTAATTTATTTATCTAATTAATTTAATGGGGTGCTAAAACAAAAAATTATCATTACTGTCACATAAATAATAAGAATAAAAGAAATTATTCTGAAAAGTGTTATGTAATATTATTTGTTAGACATCATAAAGAGATACATAAAGAGAAGGAAATATAATAATAATAATAATAATAATAATAATAATAATAATAATAATAATAATAATAATAATAATAAAGTATTTATTTAAGTGTGTGTTGCATTTTTCTCATAAGCTTTGAACCACACTCTTCTTCACTCTCACACATATCAGTTGACCAAAATACAGTTTATTTTAAGAAAACTCTGCATGTCTATATCTGATGTATAAAAAGAACAAATATGATTAAAGATAACTATGTGTCATCCAACAAATAATAGGGCTTTTTTCCATCTTAAAGCCACTGGGACATTTTGCCTCTTATGCCCAACAGGGGGCGTGTTTAAACACATCTGTGGTCATGTTTTTAAAACCACATGTAACAGTCAAATACTGCATCAATAGTTCACTGTAAAGGTGTAGGATTTTATGGTGACTACAAATAAAGAGATGCTGTATTTGTTTTGTTTACTAGTTCAATGCATTTATATCATTGATAGTATGTGCTTTACCCACTTATTTTAATTCCCATAGCTGTACATGTGTGGTTTAGCGCTTCAGTTTAGACAGTGTCACACCTTTGATCCTCCCACTGTTTTGTCCTGCCACAAACTACACAGATCTGTTCACTATATTAGACACAAAACCATTCCTTCCTCTGGCAGCTACACTTCTCTGACATGACTTTACAACCTTATCAACTTCGGTAGAACCTAGTGAAGCAGGGCATACAAGTGTCTGGCTCTAACTGTACAAAGGATTCTAATTTGGAGCATCTCATTTAAGAATAAAACAGTGTGTGAAATGCACTCCCTGTCACATTCTTTTCATTTGCACTGACTGTTTCAGTGCTTCCTCCTGCAATGAGGAAATACTCAGATGCTCTTTAAATGATTCCCAAAAAATACTGATGACTGATATTACCAAGAAAGATAAGACCAATAATACTGCCCACACAAACAGTTTTTGTTGTGAAAACATTTCAGATTCAGATTTTTACAAGAATATTCATGAAATGAAAACATAACAGTGCCAACACAAATAAAGTTATATTCAGCAGGAGTTCATTCTAGATAATGATGAGATTTCTTATATTTCCTTTTTTATTAAAATGGCTCCTTTTTCTTCATTTCTTGTGCAGTCAAGAGTATGGAGTCTGTAACACACTTGACACTTCTCATGGTTCTCAAGTAAAACAAACGTCATACAACAACAAGGCAAAACAACTACAGACTGTAATGATCCTACAACCTGCAAATGTACAAAATGGCATTAGTATTAGTGAAAACTCAGTGTTCATCTGCAATAGGCCTGACATTTACTGGGATTTTGGAAATATTTCTGGAAAAAAACTTTAGTAATATTTGTAAAATCTAACCCTTGTGCTAAACAGCTATAGATACAGAAATATGACTTGAGAAAATGGTGCTGAAAACTAAACAATCAGCAAAAAATTATCAGCAAGAAAGTATGTTTGCATCCCTTGCACTCAGTTATGCAAGCCTTAAACAGTTAAAACAGATACAAACCCTGAAAAATGGCCAAACCATACAAAGGAATTATTTTTGCAAGACAGATATTATCCCAAATTCTTATATGTCTTTGGTGCCTTTGGTCTATATTTGTTTTGAAGCAAAGATTTGGTTTCAAGTTGCAATACTTAAGAAAACTTAAGAAATATATCTTCACTTGCATTATATACCAATATATATATTATATTATATTGTTTTTTGCTTTTTACAACCAAGCTTTTACTTAAAGGCCTAAAAGATCTCTCCTCTCATGCTCTGTCTCTTGTCTCTTGTCTTTCCCTCCCTGACTTTCCAACTTAAAATAAACAACAGCTTACCCAACAGCATGATTAATTGCTGATTGTTAATCATTTATTATGTGGAGTAATGCACTGATGTCAGAACGATGGAGTAGGTTAGAGTCAAATCAGAAAACATGGTTTTATAGTAATCGCATTATCAAATGAGAGCTTCACTTATACACCAAATGCTACATATAACAGTAATAATAAAGGGTGATAGTATAATAATATGTTTTCTAATGTTAGAGCAGCATGGCCTGATTTGTTTCTGATTAAAAATATATTTGAACATGAATATCTGACAATAAAAAGTACGACACTGCATTAAACTAATTGGCAAGTTCCTCATTGAAGAACAAGTCTCATGTATTTGTAACTTCAACTCTAGAGGGCCCTGTAGTCAGAGGTGAAGACCACTGCTGTGTCTCTATAGCGTGACTGAACAGAGCGCAGCTGTCAAGAGGTGTGGAAAGGTCTCTCTGGTGCTCTCAGCTGTGAAAACAGTTAACAAGAAGCCCATTACAAACTCTATCTCACTCTCCCTCACACACACAGACAAAGAGATTTATTGCTCCACTACATTATATCCTGTGACATTTTATCTGTCAGTGGAAAGGCTCTGATGTCATTGATCACTTTATTAATATTCCCAAAAGTTATATTGTCAGAGGGTAATTAATGCTAATAAAATGCCGTATCTATTTACTTTTATCAGCTGGCAACAACACAGGGGTTAACCTGTTCTTCCTAGTGTTGTAAATATTAAAACATTTCCACGGTAGCTAATCTAAAAAGGCAGCATAAAGTATGATAAAGTATCAGTCAGATCAGTCGGTGTATAGGAATTAAACTTGGATGTATGAAAAAAATATATGGAAAGTCAGAATGCATTGAAAAAGAACTTTAATATATTGAGTTGAAGTGTGAATATGCGTCATGAAACTTGATAAATGGAATGAAAGCACTGAATGGCATCTGCTATAGGGAATTGGTGCAATATAAACTCTGGTTACAGATCGTTTTTTGCAGATTTTATTATAATGAGTAACCTGAAAGTAACCTGTCCCTTGTTAAGCTTCTGTCATGGAGACTATAAAAAGGGAAATTCATTGTTCCTTGATATAAAATGATATCACGATTACTTGAAAGTAACAAATTAATCCGCTTAAAGTTTAACCTCAGCACGCCTCATAAATCACATCATTTCTGCAGGTTAGTAAGTGGCCTGATGTTATCGTAAACAGAGAGACGGGTAGAAGGAAGGAACAAAACCAGCCAAACTACAGTCACGGATAAAATTATTAGATCACCCCTTGTTTTCTTTAATTTCTTGGTCATTTTAATGCCTGATAGAACTGAAGGTACATTTGTTTGGACAAATATAATGATAACAACAACAATAGACCATAAGAGTTTAATTTCAGAGCTGATATCTTGCTATTTTCCATGTTTTCTTGATAATAACCAAAATAACTTAAGTTCTTACATCAATATCTATGGCATTGTATTGACAAAAATAGTACTTTTAGGCATTCCATGTTTCTTTTCTGTCTGTTTTAGTCACATGATACACACAGGAGTTAGTAC
Source organism: Sphaeramia orbicularis (assembly GCF_902148855.1). Taxonomy (NCBI): domain Eukaryota; kingdom Metazoa; phylum Chordata; class Actinopteri; order Kurtiformes; family Apogonidae; genus Sphaeramia; species Sphaeramia orbicularis. Next base: position 26,365,760 of record NC_043973.1, read on the forward strand.
TTGATTGCATAACCATTGTTTTGATCACTTTTGATGATCTAATAACTTTTTCCACGACTGTATATATCATTACCTGTCATCTCTGTTGTCCTGGAAAAACTTACTGAGCATGTTTAATCAGTTCAATAGAAGCCTAGAGATAAAACTGAATATACTGCATGGATCTGACAAACCCTAATGAAGTGGTTCCTGTGCAAAAGGTTTTATATTTCATCCCAGAGGTGTTGGCTCAGATGGGCCAGAGGTGGGACTGTGGTATGTATCTGGACCTGGTAGGACTTCCCTGTTTTAGGAAAATCTGGCATGTTAGCCACGGGAGGAGTCAGACACAGGTTTGTTTATGTCCTTAAACCCACATCTCTTGCCAGACAGGAGTCACCCATGTCAACACCGATCCTAAAGCATAGAATTCTCCTCCATTGAGACATTAGTCATTACTGTTTACTATAAGCACTGTTTGTGTCATTACTTTGTGCCTTACTCATCAGATAGCCTGTTAAGTAAGCTTTAAAATCCCCAGAAGAATAACACTGAGGAATTTCAGGGCTGTTTGTATATGTGCACTTCACTTGTTTCTCCTCTGTTTAGACATGGGCCTCACCCCAGCTGACAGCTTTTATCCAAGTAATGCTGCTTTTATGATGAAACTATTTCAGATGAATGCACTCATGTCTGTATTAACACCACAGACATGTCAGTGTTTCATAGGGTGTCTCAAAAATCTCTTTTCTCTTTAGATCACAGTGTTATTTAAACCAGTTAATCTCCAACATGATAATAGCCCCCCAGAAAAAATTTCAGCAAAATCCGTCAACGTTTGACCCCCTCCCTACCACAAAGTATGAAGGGCCTGTCAAAAAATGGCAAAAACACCAAAAAATGCTGTTTTTAAATGCATTACCATGCTTAATGGATACTAAAGTGCCTAAAGTAAAGACATCCATATTGCGTCACATGTGGTACCTGAGTGAGTCTCTTGTGGGACTAAGTCTCTTTGATAAACAAGTACTAATAGATGGCAAGACAACTGCAGTACAGAGAAATGAGGGTGACACAGTGGTGCAGTGGATAGCACTGGTGCCTCACAGACAGAAGGTCCTGGGTTCGATTCCAGCACCAGTCGATGGGGGTGGGACCTTTCTGTGTGGAGTTTGCATGTTCCCCCCATGCGTCTGCGTGGGTTCTCTCCGGGTACTCTGGCTCCTCCCACCATCCAACTGATAGGTTAATGGGTTAATCTAAATTGCCCATAGGTGTGAATGTGAGAGTGATTGTCTCTATATGTCAGTCCTGTGATGAACTGGTCACATGTCCAGGGTGTACCCCACCTTCACCCATAAGTAGCTGGGATAGGCTCCAAGAGACCCCCGTGACCCTAGTGACGGGTTCAGAAAATGAATGAATGTATTGGAGCTGTCTGTCGTTAACGATGCTGCAGGACATCCAAGATGATGCCAATGCAGCCATGGATGGTACCCATAGAGGGAACATCATCTTAGTGTCTGGTTCCCACAGAATCAAGCTACCAGAGTTTCTCAAGAATGAAATGGAAGAGAAACTATAGAGCGAGTAATATCTGAATAAATTGTGAAATGCACATGTATAAAAGTATGTCCAGATTATCAGAACCATGTCATCATTAAAGTCTTTGATTTATGCAACCTTAGATCTTGTATTTAGCCTTATTATTAAGTGTTCAGCTGTATTTGTCTTTAACTAAAACCTGTATTTTGCTGAAAAGGGGGTTAAGAAAATAGACATTGTGTTCAACTAGATTTACTGTTCTGAACTTCTTTCTATTTCAAGTTTTTTAGCCTATAATTGAGTTATTTTATCTTAAAATCGCTTTATTTTCACTTATAAATCACCTGATACAATAACCTATGAAGTTGATAATACAGGGACGCTGCAAAATACCAGAAAAAGCAATTTGTGGACACTTAAGACCTCATTGTGGGGGATTTTCTGGGTTAAAATGAACGTTTTTGGTGTTTTTTGACGGGCCCTCCATACTTTGTGGTAGGGGGCGTCAAACGTTGATGGATTTTGCTGAAATTTTTTTGGGGGGGGCTATTATCATGTTGGAGATTAACTGGTTTAAATAACACTGTGATCTGAGGAGAAAAGTGATTTTTGACATGCCCTAGTGTTTCATTATATTCAATGCAAATTAGTGAAATTGAATACCTTTTCCAATTATATCAAGCATTTCAAGGGAGGTATATTTCCTTGTCCTCATGTTGTACATTATGTTGCTAAATAAGGCTATGTTCAGACAGCAGGTCTTAACGCAAAATTCAGATTTTTTGATGGAATCTGATTTTTTTGTGATTTTGTTCATATTGCACTTTAAATGCGACTTCTATCAGTTTAGAGTATGAACTGAATACAACCCTGAAGTGACCCACATGTGCAAAAGAGGTCCTGATGTAATATGTGACCATGCAGGTCTGCACTGTGTTTACAGAAGTAACACTCTGATGACACAGAATTTTGACGTTTGTTGTATTTCAATGATGTAAAGATCGGATAAATGCGACCTGACCGTTCAGACTGAAGTCGCAATGCAAAATATCGGATATGTATCGAATTTAAGGCCACGTATGAAAGTGGCCTGGGTCGGACTTGAAAAAATCAGATTTATGCTGTTCAAACTGTTTTTAACAGATCGGATACAGGTCACATATGGGAAAAAAAAATCGGATTTGGCCCACATTTGTCTGCAGTCTGAACGTAGCCTAGATAACTTATTCTCCACATAAGTCAGTGGTTCCCAACCTTTTTTCGCTCATGACCCCATTTTAACATCTCAAATTTCTGGCGACCCCAGACATTCAAAATGGAGACTTTTTTTTTGCTAAAATTAATTTGATTTTGATCATGTAATAGTTTGCTATAGTATGTTGCAAATAAACGTTAATTTTAGACTACATTTAGTCTATATAATGTATATTATTAGGGACAGAGGCAGAAAAGCCAGGTGTAGATTACTGCACAAAGTTAGAATTTTATTTTCCTTGGTCAGGATATGTACAGTCAGTCCAGCTTGTATTTACAAGGCTGACAATTAATACTGAACAAACAATAACTCAAACTATGAATTATGAAAGAGCTGCAGCATCTGAAACTGGCTACAATGAACATTTGACAGATAAACAGAACCACAGTGCTACAGTTTCAGCTTCACAGTTTGTCATGTCTTTTATGGATTGTGATTGTCTCTCTCTCAACTAACCATATGTCTTTAATTAGTAAGTTTAAATTTTTTTTATCACTTACGAGAAATTTCAGGCGACCCCATTTGAATTCCAGGCGACCCCACATGGAGTCCCGACCCCAAGGTTGAAAAATACTGACATAAGTGTTGAGGGAAGTCATGATGAGAAGGTGTTCATGGTAGTTGATGGTTAATAACAGGTACTGAAGCTGATTGCTTAGCAACATGTGCTGAATAGTGTCCATCCCTGTCAAAAACAATAATAAAACATCATTCACAACCCGGTGATTAAAGTTTCCAAAGAACCGTTGTTACCAATGATGCAATCCATTGACTCAATGAGCACAATGCTGCTATTACTGCTGAAATAAAAAATAAATAAATAAAAAATACAATAAAATAAGATGTAAATAACTAGACACCTACATGAAGTATTTTATTTTATGCGTTTACTTTACCTGGCATGATAAATAAAACACATTAGTATTATCCAGTGCATTGTACATTTAGACAAGGTTAAAGAGCGATGCAACATGGGTTTATCTGCTGTTGTGTACACACATTATGTTCAGAATAGCTGTTTTGTGTCTTTCATTGTCCCACTCTTCTTCTATTGTGTCTCAAAGCACCACCCGTGTCCATTGCATTTGAATAGTTGGCTTTCCAAGGGAGGACACTGTGGATTTGCAAAATTGTTTTTCTAAAGTCTGTCTCATGTGTCACGGTGAGTCATACTTGTCATACTTTGTTTATGCTTTTTCTGAATGGACATCACAGCCTCCCACACATTCGGAGAAAATCTCATTCCCTTTTTTTCTCTTGTTCTGTCTGGTACACTGATGTCAACCTTGTGACTTTATGGTTGTTATAACAAATACACTAACACACAAACACACATACTTATGTATGATCTGTTCCTTTGTAGATTTTCCTTTCATTTTTAATTTCTACGTGAATACAGACATTTGATCTTTTCACTGGAATGTGTCACCAAGATCTATTTTCTTAGTTAACATTACTACAAATAAAAGGTGTTTTTAAGCCTGAAAACAGACAATATAAATGTCTGTCTTTCTGCTGCAGCAGTGGCATTGTGTGCAGCCATTCCCCAGCTATTTTTGTGCTCTTTTACCTCACCGTTTGTTGTTTTGTTGGTTGTACTTGTTTGATGCTGAATAAGGATCACATTACAAAGGCTTTGTTCAGATCTTGCTCCACACCACGGCAGACTTGGAATGACAAGAGGTCAATGGACGGGAAATGCTTTCATCATGCCTGACTCTTTGACTCTAGTCGTCTATTGTGTTTATGGGTTAAGTTCACATTATTTCAGGGAGATCATCATCAGGTACCAAGTACTGTGTAGAAATCACGTTGCTTTTGCTGCTGTAAACAAATGTGGCAAATCGCATAAATGTTTCTACTGCTAGCTACTGTGTGTGTGTATGTATTTGGATAGGTTAAATGACCGAACATCCCTAAGTGTTAATAAAGAAAAGTAATCTTAGCCTTTAACCTTTAAATATATAAATGAAACTTTCATGTTAAGAAGAGTAATCTATTAACGCTTTAACTCCTGACGTGTCTGTGGTGAGCATTCTGTATGTATGATTTATTGTAAATATTCCTAAAAATTCAACTGTTTGCTCTATAAGAAACATTTCAAAACGTGCTACTAGAATAGACCCTGTGCTTTCCATAGACATCTGAGCATGCTCAGTGCATCCCCCGCCACCTGTATAATAGGGGTCAAAACATAGAGCACAACTCGCAATAAAAATAGATGCTTGTTTTTTTTTCACTTCTACAGACGGAAATTCACAGCAGTCCGTTTACCTGGAATATTGTCACAGGGATTAAAGGGTTAAACTGAAGTATTATATGTTTTACAATTTTATAAAAACGAAGCCGATCAAGATACATCACATTGACTTTATGGCGCTAAAATGATGACAGTTCCTCTGCTATCTGTCAGGTGGACAAAAATGTTCTCCGATGTCAGAGTCTGGGTCAAAGGTAAAAGACTGACCACAGACTCCCCAAACGATGGACGCTCCTGTCCTTCAAAGAAACCAAAATAGACATTACAATTCATCCAAGCACTCCCTTGACCTCATTATAACCTACCTTCCCTCTTCAGATCTGACAAACACTGGGTGTAGAAAAGAAAACATCCTTTCATAAGTTGTCCCTCTGCCAGTTTCCTGAGAAAGGTATACCCAGTCTCCCAGCGTCTCAGAACCTGAACTTCCCAGTTTAGCAACAACAGGCAGCTGGTGAGTCATCACAGCGGCATGTGTAATTGTCACTGAAGACTATATGAAAATAAGTTGTCATACATGCATGCATGAGAAACAGTTTACCGAAGGGCAGAGCTTCTTGTGTTTCACTGCATCATGAGGTTGCACAAAAGCTGGTTTACTTTGTGGGCAATGAGTTTAGTCTGTAGTGCCAGTGTTGTGTATTTTTGCATGTTTTGGAGAGTATAGTTATCATGTATATGCCATCACTTTCTTGGTCTCATAAAAGTCTTTCAAACACAATACATGTCTGGGCTGAAGGCTTTTTTTTTTTTTTTTTACACTACTTTATCAACTACGGTTGCTGGCAAGCTGTCGAGAAGAATGCTGTTCAGACAGTAAACACACTCGGCTCATTAGTTTCAATCTGTGTCTGACAGACAAGTCAAGTAAGTTTTTAAACTAAGATTAAAATCATGTCACACATTCATATTCATAATGCACTTATAAGGTGAAATAATTGTTATGACTGTGGTGATTCCTCTGTATTGAAATGAAAAAATGTATTTTTTTTTCCAGTCATATGACTAAACATCTAATGGCAAACAAACTGGACTCGGTAAATAAGTAAATGGACATGTTGCCAGTTCCTCACAGGGCCAACACATACAAACAAACAATCATTCTCACGTTCACACCTATGAGTGATTTTTAACACATTAATATGCATGTCTATGGATGGTGGGAGGAAGCCAGATTACCCAGAGAGAATGACACATGGGGAGAAGATGTTAACACCACGCAGAACTGTGGGTCATTGGGGTCGATTCTTTCTTGCTGTGAAGTGACAGCGCTAACCGCTGCACCACCATCCATATTAAATAATATGCAAAATTAACAGCGTAGGCCAAGAAGATGCCTAGTCTCACAAGTTGCTTTTCCATTGGACATCTGCGCAAAACTTTTCCGATATTTACTAAATGTCAAAAAAACATAAGTGCATAATGTTGGTTTTTCCATTAAATCACAAATGCAATGATTTGTTTATTTATTATGACGAGATGACCCCAGAAGTCATTCCATAAATATGGCGACAAATGTAAATATGGTGTTGATTTATAGATATATTCTTTATTATTATATATTACTCCTCTATCTCGTACTAAATTTAAAAAATGATAGGGTTTCCTGGTGTGTCCACACATACCGCGACATGTTTCTTCTTCTTTTTCGCTTGTTATAACGTACGCCAACATCCATTTTTTTAATTCACCTGACTCTAGTTGCGAAAAAAGCACCTCCATTGCAGTTTTGCACGATATACCATTTGTGCTATGCCTGAAAAACCACCTCTTGCCTGTGCAAAAACTTTTAATTGAAAAATGAGACTTTTGGCAAAATTGGTGTTTTTCCATTAGGTAAATTTTTATGTGCAAGTTTTGTTTGCGCAATTTGAGGGTCAGTGGAAAAGCGACTACAGAAGCTCTGCTGAGGAATGTCCCCAAGTCCATATAAGAAACTTGACATTTGTGTTTACACTTATTGAATTCCAGCTCACCGGTTACATTATTCCATCTAGTCTGAACCTTACCTGCATGAGTCATGCCTTGACTTGGCTCATTTTCAATCCATCATGTTCACCAGTCATAATCAGGAATGTTTATATAGACAACTGATTTATGCCGTTTTATCAGACATCACTGATCAGACAGATGAGCAATGATTCATGAAATGAGGTGGAGCTGAATCTCTCACGCACCTTTACTGGAATGGACTGGTTGGATCATTGTGTAACTTTGCCCTCTCAGGTAAAGCCACACTGACCAAATAACCAAAGGACCTGACCATTAGTAGTGACTAAATGCTAACGGCTAGTCAACAGCAATATAAGAAGCTCTGGCCTCAGGTATAAATCATGTAAAGGTGAGGAGATTATTAATTCACATAACTCTTACAGGTGTGTGTAAAAGCTTTATAGGTCAAAAATAACTGCTGATGATTTCAAACAGTGAACACACAGTATTAATCTGTCTCAGATCTCTGGACCTGGGAAAACTACAACAGTAGAGGATCATATTTCCAGAACAGTTTACATTCTCCTCGCACTAGACATACCACACACCAAGACACACACTGTACTTGGTTTGCGGCAGAATATAAGTCGCTCACAGTATTCATTTCTTTCCAAGACACAGCATACAGTTCTTATAGATGAACTACATTCCTATTCCTGAATTAATTATTATGAACTGGTAGAATGATAAATGGTTAGTATTTCACATTTATGATTTACAATTTAAAAAAAAAAAAAACATAAAAAAAAAACATGAGTGTGTATTTCTTCAGATATATGACACTTCTTTAATCACAAGTATTGGCTTAAAAAAAGGACAAAAATATTAGTTATGTCACTTCTTTCTGCATGTCATTATCTATATGTTTAAGATGGCTGACACATGTGGACCAGTGGCATTCCTTTAAATGATGTCCGCATCAGCATCTGTCACCTGACAGCCCTGATGAGGGAATGACCTTGAGGTATTAAGTTTACAAAATGTTAAAATATGCGCAGCGCTGATGGCTCCGGTTTTTAGACAAATCTAAAACAAACCGTGACTTTATTTACCCTCCCTCTGCTTTGTAACCTTTTTTCTACTTGTGTTGGTCATACAAACTCTGTCATAATACATTAAAAATATCTTGCAAATATTCAAAACACCAAAAGATATATTTTTTTCCTCTCTTGTTTACAGTAAACATCTTTTTATGGTTCCACAGTATGGCAACTGTCTAATTCATTCTTTATTTCAGTCTGAGAAATCATTATATAAGGGAATATACACGACTTTCTGGAGATTCAGAAACTGCTACACATTTGTCCTTTCATGCTAATATATACCTAATTCTAAATACAGTAAAGTGTAGAATTAAAGACATGGCAGGACTGCTGACATAAAACAAAAGAGTATCAAAATGAAAACATTTGCCATAATTCCTTTTAAACCACAGACTTGTAACATGATAGATGGAGGCTGCAATCATTTAACATTTTGTCATCATTTGGTGTTTTGAAAAAGTCAAGAAGAATCCCAGCTTTGTGTTATTTCTGCTGTGTTATAAGGGTATATTGTACCACTCTGACATCATACAGACCACAGACTTCAGCTTAGTGGCCACAAATCAAATAAAACATCAACAATGACAGTAAAAGAACATTGCACTGTCCGTTTTCCACTGACCTCTTTTCTTGCGATAATGATTTACTGGACTGCATATAAAGGTGGAAACGTCCACTTTAATAGCACTTTACATAAACTCTAGATTGCTTAAAAACACCAACACACCCTGTGGTTTATTGTTTTATATGCAACTGAATTAAAGTTTCCTTTGTTCCAGTGATTTGGTTTAAACATGGTCAGAAATCAAGGTCATAAAATCCTTTAAGACTTTGAGGTAACGATGCTGTTGTACATCTTGTACCAGTTTATGGTGACTAATGTGGATACCTTTGAATTATAATTTGTATGTAAATAAACTCTCACTGGAACACCAAAAAACAGTATTTCCCCAGTATTTTTTTTTCCCAATTCACTGATTTAGAATGGAGTCAAGATGACAATTACATCATGACGTATTTCTTAAACTCTGAATGTGGTTTTTCAAACCCTCAAGAGATAGAGATATTTCTGTGAAATACATTTTTCTCTAACCTTCCGTAAGTAATTTACCACCATTTATTATAATAATATCCTTTGCATTTATTTTTTTTTTGTGAAAATCAGGTATTTTTCTGTATTTACTTTACTAATCATGTAGATGTTCATCATAATTCAGAGAAAATTCAAAGGTATTTATATCAGAACAAATGGTGACATTTTCACCTAAATATATCATTAACTGCAAAAAACAGGTGTCTACAATCACTGTCTTTTGTTAAATTACATGGGTTTTATTAGTGAATCGATGTTCCAGAAGATGACAGTATTTCCATGGTCATTACTGAGTTTCTGAAAATCCAATAATGTCTGATGCTACTGGAAAGCGAAGGAAATGCATTTTACCTGAATTCTTTTAATGCATTAGTGATTCAAAAGTTATTAAAAGATTTATATCAGTAAATACTTTTGCTCACCTAGGGTTAAATTGTAAATCCATGAACATGGTACATTTGGTTATTTTAGTTTAAAGTCAAAAGGGAGAATAATTTAACAAATAATGAACTCTGTTCATCCTGCAGACAATAATGTCCTATACAGCCAGTGGTACTCTAGAATTCAACTTCAATTCAATTCAACTTTATTTGTATAGCCCAATATCACAACAAGGTTATCTCAAAGAAAACAGTTGTCAAACATATGGCCAAAACTGGCCCACCAAAGGGTCACTAATGGTCCATGGGATGAATTTTTGAAACGCAAAAATTACACTTGAGATATTAACATTCAAAGGTGTCAAACTAATTTTACATCAGGGGCCACATACAGACCAGTTTGTTTTAGTTTGTCTTTGTTTTAGTGTAAAAAAAAGTAAAATTACATAAAACATTTGCATTTACAAACTATCTTTTTGCAAAAAATGTGAATAAACTGAATAAATACAAACAACTTCAAATGTCTTTATAGAAATAAGTGTTTTTTTGTTTTTGTTTTTGTTTTTTTTACCAACATTCTCCCTTTTACCAAATGTTTTGTGTATTTATAGATCCATTGTGATCTGTAAGTTGTAATGCACATATGTAAGTGATAAACTCAGGCATAATACTGTTAAAATTGCACATGTTCTTTAAATAAATTTCAGTTTTTTCATGATTGTTCATGTTAATCATATTTTTTAAAGGATACTTTGTAGCTGTAATCATTTTCATAATGTAATTTTATATTTTTCGCTCAAAAACATAGAGAAAAGTTTGGAATTAACTTTATTGATAAGTTATTATTTTCTCGGTCCAGCCCACTTGAGATTATATTGGGTTGTATGTGGCCCCTGAGCTAAAATGAGTCTGACACCCTTACTCTAGACCAGTGTTTTTCAACCTTGGGGTCGGGACCCCACATGGGGTCGCCTGGAATTTGAATGGGGTCACCTGAAATTTCTAGTAACTGATAAAAATAATTAAAAAAAAAAAAAAAACTTACCAATAAAAAATATATGGTGAGTTGAGAGAGACAATCACAAAACATAAAAGACATGACAAACTGTGAAGCTGAAACTGAAGCACTGTGGTACTGTTTGTCTTTCAAATGTTCATTGTGGCTGGTTTAAGATGCTGCAGATCTTGCATAATTCATACTTTGACATATTGTTTGTTCAGTATTAACTGTCAGCCTACAAGCTGGACTGACTGTACATATCCTGACCAAGGAAAATCCAATTCTCACTTTGTGCAGTAATCTACACCTGGCTTTTCTGCCTCCGTCCATAATAATATACATTATATAGACTAAATGTCATCTAAAATTAACATTTATTTGGAATGTAGTATAGCAAACTATTACATGATCAAAAACAAATTAATTTCAGCAAAAAAAGCCTCTTTTTTTGAATGTCAGGGGTCACCAGAAATGTGTGATGTTAAAATAGGGTCACGAGCCAAAAAGGTTGGAAACCACTGCTCTAGACTATTTAATACTTCAGATATTTCAGACTGACTGGAAACACTATAACAGTTGAAAAAAAAATTGACTTTGTAGGATTGGGCCTGGTTTCTGGTGTCTCTTAGCAGTAATAAACTTAGCTTGAGCTAACGCTAAACATGATCTGGATTAGCACTGTGGTGAGCCTGATGAAGCAGACAGTGTGGACTAAAGCCTGGATCATTAATCGTCTTTGGGTGGCAGGTAGGAGCAGGCTAATTCACCTTTAGGAGAGTTTGTGTTTATCCCAACTGCCATAAAAGATCCATTACTGCTGTCAGTGTGTGTGCAGTCACACTCACATACTGACACAAAGAACATTCAGTACACATACAAACGGGAATGCACAGTCACACGCAGATCCATACACACACTTATCAAACATGCAGTAAACATTCCCCATTCACAGACATTATGAGTAAACTCACACAAGGCTGGAGGCATTGTGCTGAGCTCAGGTTCAGCCCAGAGAACAGATCCAGAACAGGTCTGGAAGAGTGTGGCTTAGAAATAAATATCATTAAACTCAGCTGTCAGATTGTATTTGGCTCTACAGAGCGTGCAGCCATCTATAAGAGTTTGGCTGTCCTCCACATGAGCGCTGGTTTTCTCTCTTTAGTCCTTCTTAAATACACACTCGTTCACTCTAACATGCTAAAACCAGCATGCACAAAGCAGCACACACACACACACACACACACACACACACACCAACATGTGCACAAATGAATCCACACACCCATAGACCACCTGGGAGATCTGTTTATGGAATTCTGTTGAAACCACATGAGAAACAGACTTCGCTTTTATTTCACTTTAAGCACAAAAGATCTAAATAGCCGCATTCAGTTACATCCAGAATGCAGTTTTGTCATCGGGAAGAAGGATTACAGAGTTATTCTGCAAACACAGACAAAGACCTGCTGTTGTAAACAAGCACCAACACACAAAAAAGGATTTAGCTAAACACATAATGCATAATACTTTTTAAATCTACCTTGCCTTGTAGCGTTTTATAGTGCTTGGGTAATTAGAACTTGGTAACAAAAGCAACAAACATATAATATACCAAACAAACAGACACAGAAAGCAACTAAGATGATAAAGATTACAATTACGTTAGATCCACAGCACATTAAATCTTCATGACAGGATGGTATTTGCCCTCTGATTGACTCCTGTCTGTGTAGGTGTAAATAAGGTGTGTACTGGTAAACCTGTGTTGATTTCGTGCAAAGCCTCCAACAGGTACTCACCTAAAGGGAGTTCCTTTTCCCTTTTGCACGCAGGGCCCTTTGTTGCGCTTTTTTTCCTTTCTTTTTTCTCTGTCATTTGAAAAATAACCCAAACAGGTCCTGCAGACGTAGTAACGATGATATTATCTAAGCATACTTTACCTGAAGAGGGATCCCACAGTGATTTTTTTCCCCCTGCTTGCACGAATAAAGCCTGGGAAGGCCTGAAGGTAGGCAAAACAAGTTGAGCACGGTTCAGGCAGGCTAAGCCTTGCTAACTACTTTTAGAGTCTTTTTTAACCTGCTGCTCTGCAAATTCATTTTACATAATTAATACACACACCTTTTGTATTGTACATATCAAATTAAAAACCAAAAAAATAGTGAGAAGTATGCAGGAATTCCATCCAAAACATTTTTTAGTTTAAAATTTATGTCACTATAAGATGCACTCCGACAAACACAAGGCCACAGTCAACAAACAAACTTCAAATCAGAATGATTAAAATGCTATCAGACGTAAAATCAAGATCCCACATGTGTGTTCATGAAAGCAGCCTTAACCGTTTAGGCACAAGGCAGCAGACCGTGGCCTCACGCAACTGTTCTGTCCTCAGAGATAAAGGTGACTACTCCTCAGCAGGAAACTGGTATGATTGCAACAAAAAAGTCTAATGTATTACTCACGCTGTGTTATTTTAAAACTTATTTGCAATAAAATATATTAAATATAGTTGTGTTTGTGTTTGACACTTGTACCGTGACAAATGCACAATGTCCTTGTATTTTACGTACATTGTAATTTATGTCAAATGTTCTTGTTGAACTAATATGAGGTTGCAGATGATGGAAATAAAACACTGCGGGTCCTGTAGTTTCCAATCGCAATGACCAATGCCATAATGTTTACAATGTCTGTTCCACATTTGTTTCTCTGGGTATCTGGGGTGTCAGCTTGAATATAGCCAGCCTTGTGTAAGTTTCCATGATCAGAGAGGAAAAAGAGAGCAAAACATCCATGTGTTTCAGAACTATGAAATGGCTTCACTTCATGCTGGTTTCTCTTAACTACTGACAGCGGCAGATCAACATTGTACCAGTGACATTTAAACAAAGGAGGATAAAATTAGTGGGTTGATGTCTTCAGCATTCACCAGCCATAACACAAGAAACACATTTAACTAATGACAAATGTCATGTGATATAATGTCCCGAGTAGATAAATATATAACATCTACTTTCAGTTTACACAAGGTGTTGAGATTAAAGATCTGGCTAGTTACCTTGATATTATAATTACAAATGTAAGCATGTCTTGAAACCATGCTTTGATCGCTGTGGTTACATATGGCTTTGGCTTCTTTTTTCAACTTTTGTATTTTACGTGATTAAATTCAAATGGATTTACCCATTGCTTTGACAATGCCAGGTTGGCAGCTAGACATGAAAATGGGAACATGCCTCTTTTTGTTTACAGCTTTGAGTTGTTTTTGCCCAAGCTTTAGTTTCCCCTGTCACAAAAAAATGCATCAAGGCTGTTGGGTCTTAAGATGGAGCATTTTCAGAAGAACCTGGAAATGATAATGAACCTGCTCCAGAGGCATTAAGACAGCAAATTATAATTAAAAACTTAAAAATGTAGGCCTAACCTAACATGCCTGCTTTTAAAAAGAAAAATGGTACATGTCTGTAAATGTCACAACCATATACAATCATAAAATCATAAGGTGTGATATGTTCAGTTAAGTTAAAGCTGCAGGAAAACATATATTTTCATTCTGCTTCTCTCTCCTCTCCGTCCAAATCAAAGACTACATATAAATAAATAAATATAAATAAATATATACATGAACCTGAAATTCATGAATCTTTCATGCTGTTTTGGGACGGTGAAACCATTTTTTTTTTTTTTTCATTTCTATGTTGAGACATACGGTTGAGCAGCAGAGTCACATTTGACAGGATCTGATCAGTGATGAATAATTACAGCTGTTACAGGTTGAAGGTTATGTAATTAACCCCCTACCTGTCTGAAAATGCCTGATGTTAGAAAAAAACCTGCGTCACAGCGTACATTTTACATAGAAAACCTGACAGCCCAGGAACAAGTAGATGCAGATGCCTCATGTCCTCACAAACCACTTTAATTACAATATGCTGAAAAGGAATTATGATTTTTTTTGTGTGATGCTGCAAACTACACTGAAAAACTAGCAATTGATAATCTCATTACCGTATTTAATCAAAAAACAAAGCAACTCAAAAATTGTCTGTCAAGCAACATGACTCTATGATGATATCACAAAGCTTTTTGAGGAGCAATTACAGTATTTACTGCACATTCCTTAAATATAGTCAAAACAAGCAACGTTCTCTTTAGTTTAATGCGAAATTTTATTCACAAAAGCAAGATTTGGTTGTTTACTCAAGAAGGATATTTTTGCCTGGTGAAGGTAAAGTTTCTCATAATAAGATCAACAACAACACTCTTTTTTTCTGAATTTTTCCAAATTAATCATACTATTAATTATACTATGTATAATTAATGTCATTGACAGTAGTGAAAATATGGTGTTAGTTTTCTAGAGCTGAATTAGTGAGTGTCAACTTTAACTTTGTGTGTGTTACAATTGCTTTTTCAAATTTGCAGTATTGCCTTTATGATATGAGTTTTCTGAGCCTTTTTTTCTAGCAGTGTATCCAAAATGCTCAGATAGCCATTCATAAAAAATATTTAACACTAAAATATTAAATAAGTCACTAAAATCACTAAAAGCCTATAAATAATTTTAAAAAATCCTGATGATTAATTGTATCATTAACCCATAAAGACCAAAACATCCATCACTGACCAAAAGCATCTACTGATCTAAACCTGTTGATCCACTAATCCTATTAATCCATGTAAAAATTGGTGTAAAATATAGTTTGTCATCTTTTCATGGTAATCAGATATGACCCATTTGGACGTTCAGAGGCTCTGTATAGTGAACGTGGAAACGCCGTCATCTTCTACAACATTGATTCACCAGTAAAACCCATGGAGTTTGATAAATAACAGTGGGTAGAAATGCTTGGTTTATGCTCAGTTAATGATGGATCTTAGTGAAAAAGAACATTTTTCTGCAGTTTTCTCTGTTTTGATACAATAACCCTCAACTTTAACATGAGCTTTTATGAACCTCTACATAATCAGCAAATGAAGTACAGGAAAATACCTGATTTATACTGATACAATGGAAAATACAGAGGATAATATTATAATATATGGTAATAAATCACTTAAGACAGGTTAAATGTAGAGAAAATTTCATTTGGAAACTGACCCAAAAGTAGCATTGGGTCTTTATGAGATAAAGGTTTAAATGGAAATACATCTAACAAAGTGTAAATCTCAAGAGAGTTTGTTTAAAAACTGTTGCTGCAAAATGATTTGTTGGACAGTAAGACGTTACATTTAAAAACAAATGTCTTTTTTTCTTTAAATAAAAATAATCTAGACTTGACCTCCAATACTTAATGTTTGAGTGCCTGTCGTACATCTTCAGATTTATGAGGCCTTTATCTTTACTGTGGTGACATGATGTTCAGTTCTGCTACTTGTCACTAACAGCTTATGAGACCCCGCCCACTTCGAGACCTCAGCACAGACATCACTGCCGCAACCCCAGGAGAGAATAAACAGAGTAAAGATCACCGGCCAAAGCTTTCACTGTCATCACTCACACGGGTATGGTTCTATTCCTCCATTTACTGTGGAAAATGTTAAGCTAAACTGTGTCCATATTTCATCTCCTCCCTCGGTACTGCGTCATTGGCTGTGTTTACCTTATTCCCCCATTTTTGTCTAAACATAAGAGGGGAGTTAAGTGGTGCACTCACTAGAATGACTTTCCTGAAGAACAGATCTGAACTTTTACACCATTAGAATGATGACCGGGGCCTGTCAAACCTCACCTCAGTTTAATGCCCCTGAGTCTGACGCATGTAGACTTGTCTTTAACTGTCTTCATTTACTTAGCCTCTTATGCAAATATGACAAGAATTTGGAAACCACACCAAACTGCTTTTGTATTAACCCATAAAGAACCTGTGCTGCTTTTGTGGCAGATCCCAAATGATTTTTTTTTTTAATTCACTTTTTTATTGACATTCTGTATCAATTTTGACAAAGATATTCATTTTAAATGTCATCAACAGTATATTAATCCGAATGTCCCATTTTTTTTAAACAATGAAACAAACAAAAAGAACATAAACAAGTAGGGAGTGAATTGCAGTTATTACATTTACTATATCTAATCTTCTATACAAAAATAGAAGCATCAAAGTCCGGTCTGCGTGGCATAATGTATTCCATCCATTTCTTCCAGCGTGTAACAAACAAGTCCTTCTTATAGTTCACCTCTGCAGTAAGTCTCTCCATCTTATACAGGGTGGGGAAGCAAAATTTACAATGAACATTTAGTTGTTTTTTCTCAGCAGGCACTACGTCAATTGTTTTGAAACCAAACATATATTGATGTCATAATCATACCTAACACTATTATCCATACCTTTTCAGAAACTTTTGCCCATATGAGTAATCAGGAAAGCAAACGTCAAAGAGTGTGTGATGTGCTGAATGCACTCGTCACACCAAAGGAGATTTCAAAAATAGTTGGAGTGTCCATAAAGACTGTTTATAATGTAAAGAAGAGAATGACTATGAGCAAAACTATTACGAGAAAGTCTGGAAGATACTATTAAAGAAGAATGGGAGAAGTTGTCACCCGAATATTTGAGGAACACTTGCGCAAGTTTCAGGAAGCGTGTGAAGGCAGTTATTGAGAAAGAAGGAGGACACATAGAATAAAAACATTTTCTATTATGTAAATTTTCTTGTGGCAAATAAATTCTCATGACTTTCAGTAAACTAACTGGTCATACACTGTCTTTCAATCCCTGCCTCAAAATATTATAAATTTTGCTTCCCCACCCTGTATATGTCCACTGTAATGTCCATCCACATGCTCAGCTTTGGGCTTTCTGATGAAAGCCATTTTCTTGTGATGGCTTTTTTGGCCACTATTAGCAGGATATTAAATAAATATTTGTCTCTCTTTGGTCATCCTTCTGGTATAAATCCAAAAAATAAAGATTTACATTCAAAGGATAAGTGGCTCCCGATAATTTCTTGTGTTTCCTTATGTATTTCCTTCCAGTAATTTTCGATAACTGAACAATTCCAGAAGAGATGATAATGATTTGCATTTGTATTACCACATTTTCTCCAGCAAATTGGGGAGTTATCTCTATAGTGGGACTTTTGATGTGGTGTAATGAAATATCTAATCAAGCTTTTCCAGCCAAACTCTTTCCAACTCTGTGAACTACTACACTTCCATTGATATTCCCAGACTCTTATCCATTCTTCTTCTGTCAGATCCAGTCCTCCCTCTATTTCCCATTTTATTTTTATATATAAAGTGGAATGTGTTTTCATGTTAACAAGCCCTTTATATAGATCTGAGATTATACCTCTATTTTTGTGTGAATCATATGCCCTTATGAATACATCCAATAACTGATTACTTTTTTCTGCTAATTTTTTTTATTTTTTCATTAACAAAGTGTCTCAGCTGTAGGTAACGATAGAAATCTTGTGTCTCTAGAGCATATTTCTCTTTAATTCTTTCAAAACTAAGTAATGTATTATCCTTTATAATCTTACATATAGCCGTTATGCCTTTATTCGCCCACTCTTTAAATTTATTATCTAATTTATTTGGTGCAAATTGTGTCCCAAATGAATTTTTACTGTATATTTAAGCTTTCTTAAATGATTTATCACCATTACATTTTTTCTGTGTAAATTAGGTATTTTCCTGTATTTAAATTCACCAATCATCTAGATCAGGGGTCTCAAACTCATTTTCTTTCAGGGGCTACATTCAGCTCAATTTGATCTCCAGTGGGCTGGACCAGTAAAATAATAACATAATAACCTATAAATGCTGACAACTCCAAATTTTCGTCTTTGTTTTAGTGGAAAAAAACCCCATTAAATAATGAAAATACTTCCTTTTATAAACTATCCAAACAAAAAAAGATGTGAATAACCTGAAAAAACTGAAATTTCTTAAGAAAAATAAGTGCAATTTTAACAATATTATGCCTCAACTTATCATTTACGCGTGTGCATTATGGATCGGATCTACAAAGACACTGTTGTTCGTCCATCAGTCTCGATGATGACCTTGACTTCAGTTTTTGTGGGTCCTGGAGTGGTTTGTCAGCCCTATTTTTGCCCTGAAGTATCTGCCACAAAGATACTAAACACTGAGTAACAGGCAGAAAATTGTTAAAATTGCGCTTAATTTTCTTTAGACATTTCAGGTTGTTCATATTTGTTCAGATTATTCACATTGTATTGTTACAGGATAGTTTGTAAATGCAAGTATTTTCATAATTTAATGTTATTTTTTACACTAAAACAAAGACAAAAATTTGGAGCTGTCATTATTTATAGGTATAGTGTAATATTTTTTTCACATCAAACTGACAAAAACATATGGAGTCATTCTTTTTTGTAGGTTTTTACGCTGTTATTATTTTACTGTAGATCATATTGGTCTGTATGTGGAACCTGAACTAAAATGAGTTCCACAGCCTTGACAGTGGAATTTTTGCACTTTGCAAATTCATCCCACGGGCCACATTGGAACCTTTGGTGGGCTGCATTTGGCCCCCGGGTCGCAAGATGTTCAGATGTTCATAAAACCATAAAGGAGTAAATTTAAGACAACAATATCAAAATAGAGAAAACTGAAGAAAAATTGAGTTTTTTAGTAAAATCTATCATTAAATGAACATAAACCAAGCATCTCCATCCACTGCTGTTTATCAAACTCCATGGGTTTTACTGGTGAATCACTGTTGTAGAAGATGACGGTGTTTCCATGTTCACTTAAGAGCCTCTGAACGTCCAAATGGGTCATATCTGATGAACATGAAAACTGTATTTTACAACAGTTTTTTATGTGTTAGAGAATCAGCAGGTTTAGATCAGTAGATACTTTTGGTCAGTGATGGATGTTTTGGTTCACATTGATTCACCAGTAAAACCCATGGAGTTTGACCAATGACAGTGGATGGACACACTTGGTTTATGTTCAATTAATGATAGATTTGATTGGAAAAAGTCACTTTGTCTTGAATTTTCTCTGTTTTTGACATAATATTCCTCAACCTTAATCTGAGCTTTAATAAACACCCCATTGATCAGTAAATTAAATATAAGAAAATACCTGATTTTCACTTAATAAATGGAAAATTCAGAAGATAAAATTATAATAAATGGTAATAATTCACTAAGAAAAGTTAAATATAATGAAAAGTGTTTTGGAACAGCCACAGAAGTAGCCCTGGGTCTTTATGGGTTAAACCACTCACTTTTCCTCCTCTCCTTTAATAACACATCTTTGTCTCTTAGAGCTGCTGTAAATACTAGGTTTTGTAAAAGTCATGCCGGGTGTCTGAATCCACATGCTAGGAACACAATTGCAATAAAATCATCGTCTCTTGTAGGTAACATCACCTGTCTGTTTTGATAGCTTCTTCTTTTGTTTATGTTTTCCAGATTTGTTTGGCAGCTACTTTGTTTAACCTCAGCAGACACATGACGAAAATAGAATCATCCCAAACAACAGCCATGGACCTGTTTTCATTCCTTTTCCCAGTGAGAGACACACAAGAACTCATACTGCATCTACTGTCATTTTTAACTTTGGGCTTCACTTCTACTAATACTGACTGCCCAAATTTACTAAAACAAACAGCCCCGTGAATAGAATTGTGACTATGACTTAACAGGTATAAAGCAGACTGACACTGAAAGTATGTATCAGGAGGATGAGACAAGATATACATGAACAAACATGTGAAGCAAAACATACTGAAGGCTGCTCCATGATGACTAAGAGATGCACATGTTTGAACAAAACCATAATGCCCCAGTTAAACACTGAGAGACGTAACATGATAACAAAACAGAGCTGTCAAAATACTATAATTAGTGGCTGATGAAATATTTTGAGGTGGGACGTATTGTACGACGATAATAAACACACTTCTGCCATAAATAGCATGAAGGAATGCCTGGAATTAACCTGAAATTGCGTTTCTATTTTGGACCTTCGACTATATCCAGACGGTGAAGTAACTGGCTGATCCTTACGTATTCAGCAGCAAAACATCTGAACATCTCAAATCATCTGCTGCCTCACACGCAAAAGCTCCTTGTTTGCATAGAGGGTGAGACACTACCCTTAAGCATGAGTTATGCAAACTAAACTATTGTCAGGCTGACATCTTGACAGGGTTATTTTTAGATCATATTTTAGAATTATTTTACAATGACAAGAGCTTGCGTTAATTGA
Source organism: Sphaeramia orbicularis (assembly GCF_902148855.1). Taxonomy (NCBI): domain Eukaryota; kingdom Metazoa; phylum Chordata; class Actinopteri; order Kurtiformes; family Apogonidae; genus Sphaeramia; species Sphaeramia orbicularis. The sequence continues at coordinate 26,386,505 of NC_043973.1, forward strand.
CTTAATGCTGAATAAAATTAAAAAAAAAAAACAAAACTGAAGATATTTACACTGGATGTGTAGAACTTGTAAAATAACTAATATAATACTTGTTTGTTTTGTTAATGAGTTAACCCTTTATCGGGCAAGTGACTATTTTTGGTAATTTCCGCAAACATTAAATATGGGGTCATTCTCGTGCCTCAGTCAGGTCAAGAAGCATGTTGGTTTTATAATACTATACATGAATTCAGAAAGATTTTATAGACATTTTGAAGTTGTAAATATTGAATATGAGTGATTTTTGTCAGTTTATGACTTTATTTTGCATGTGTTTTCTTTTTAGCAAGTGCTGCTTGGATGTTTTATGGCAAGAGGAGGGAGACTATTGTCAAACCAACTGACAAGGAGGTAAGCGACAATGTCCAATAACACACAAAGGTTGAAATTTTGAATTTCAGAGTATTTCAATGAGCCCTATAAAGGGTTAAGAAGTACATAAATATATAAGGATCTTTATCATCATTTGTAAATATACATTAAGGCTAAAACAATACAAGTGGTTTTCTGTTTTTATAAACTTTAATGTTAACTGAATGCATACCAACTTGCACTGAGCCAATGGGAGTGCAAGTATTAAGTACTCCACTTACAGTACTTGGCACAGAGTAAATGTCATCAAGTACAGTAAGACAGACGTCACTACTTTGCCAACATCAGTTAACAGCTTATTCGCACGAACAATCACCTTTATCTCATAGACACGTGCACAAGTATGTCTTTTGTATTCTTGAAAGCGTCATGATTGTAATCTCGAGTCTTTTATACTTTGCTTATTTTGAATTATGGCTGTGTAACGCAATAAAATAATACACTTACATGATCCGACAGGTAAAACCAGCACAGTTCAAACTTTAATCAACTCCTGGATGTGTCACAGTTACTCAACTCCACATGGAAACTAAGTCTACAGTGACATTAAACATCATTTGGTGTTACCCTTTTCTGTGTTGTGTGGTGCCAAAGCTTTATTCTTTACACCTGCAGTCAACTGAGAATATTTACCCTTCTCCATTGTGCTCTCAAACAGACATTTGGGAAACTATTTTCCTCTACAAACAACTAAACCAGAGGGAACTTATTACTGCTGGAGCCTTCCAGTACAGCAGAGTACTGTTCAACTTGAACATTTTACAGGCACGGAAGAAATTAACAGAGAATGAAGGGCTACTGGAGTGTTTATGTAACCTATGGGTGCAGCACAAAATTCATAGTATGGTCAATGGAAATTTGTAGGTTACTAGGACAAATGTGATAGAAGTAAACCGCAGCTGCTATTATGTTTTAACCAAAACATGAACAATGCATTGATTTTGTTCTGGGGAAATGATAATAATGATAATAATTGTTCAGTGATATAATTTAAACATATTGTCTTGTCAGTAACCTTCCTTAAATGCAACTTTAGGCAGTAAATGTTACCTACATTGTCTGCATTTTTCTTCTTAGTAGACATTTACTTCAATAAACTGAACCCTGATTTAATCTCCTAACACAGCCCGGATAGTTTCTAAATTACAATACAATATAATTATACTGGTTTAGATACAGTAGGTGATTAAAAGCAGGAAAGAAACAAAATACATTGTTGTCTATAAAGGTAGAATAATTTTGTTTTCAAACACATTCCTCTTTTTATTCCTATTCATACACATCAGTAATCACTTTTGACCTCATACGATGATTACATACTGAGTTCCAGTTATACTTTATTTATAAAGAATAAATTACATTGTCACGATCATTTCATAAGAGGAAGTAAAATATTTTATTGCAACTTAATGGGTAAAAGCGTACATTCACTGTTTCCTCATAGATTATATTAATTATTACGTTTATTAGACACTCATTATAGGAGCGATTTATTCATATATGAAAATAATTTGTAGGTGATTTGGTTGATTTATTAAACTATCTTTAGGCTGATTTTCATATTTATGGTCCACGTACAGTACATACAGTATGAGTAATTTACTGAACTGTTTTCGCAACAAGCGGGGGGGTTACTTGATGCCACATTTCATAATGTTCCTCATTCCAACATAGTAACACGTGGTGGCTGTGACTCCGACAGGATACCTGCCCCATCAAGTTCAAAGTGACACAAGGGACAGAAAGCTACCTGCTGCTTTAAAAACACACCACTGTGAGTATTTAACCTTGATCCTCAGACATTCCTGTTACTATGAAGCTTTTAAATTTTCAGAGCTTGCAGGTGTGTACTTTGAGAACTGAGTTAATAAGAAATGAAATGTCTTATCTGATCTCATGTCTACAGAAAGGCAATCAGATGTACTCATAAATTTCACAACTCTGATCCTGACAAGAGTCAGAAAATGGATCAGTACAATATGTCACTACGTACAAATATGCAATTATACAAACACACATGGGAATTCTCAAGGCTATTCATCATATTACTTGCAAAACAGCTAAACTTTCCTATATATATATATATATATATATATATATATATATATATATATATATGTTATTATTTTAGAGAAATATGTTATTTTTATTGATGTAAATCAATGAAATCACACTGTTTTTGTATAGATAGTTGAGACTAAACTGTAAAACAACAATACAAAAATGTGTTTTTTCTTCACACACCTTTGGCAGTTCATGAGTCTGACACAGTCCACTTGGTTTCCACCTGTAAAGTCATAATAGAGGCTGTTATTAAGTGGATCTCTCTGTATACAAGAACACACAGACACACGATGGCCTCACAAGCTGCTACATGCACCCAGCAGTATGAATGCATGGTGTCTGAGCTCTTGACATTGTGTGGTTAGCTTACAGGAATCCATCGCTGACATGCCACCTTTCAAAATAGTGCCTTTACTGTGGAATGGGTGTCACACGCACAAAACAAACAGATTATTACCTGATAAATCAAAACATTCACACCAACACAAACATGTAACATGTAGAAACATCTTGAAACGCTTCAGTTTGTAATAACAAAACATAAACCACTTGGTTTCTGGCAAATGCACAATGTATCAGCAGTATTCTAATATCAACATTGGTTTCCAGGTGGGGTAAGGGAATGCAATTTTTACCTCCGCCAAGGAGGTTATGTTTTTGCCAGGGTTTGTTTGTTTGTTTGTCTGTCTGTTTGTTTGTCTGTCCGTTAGTGTGCAACATAACTCAAAAAGTTATGGACAGATTTGGATTAAATTTTCAGGGTTTGTTGGAAATGGGATAAGGAAGAAATGATTAAATTTTGGTGGTGATCGGGGTTGGGGGGGCCCACGGGGGGGGGCCACTGATCAGCCTTGGCGGAGGTCTGCGCTCTCCGAGTGCTTCTAGTTTTTTATGTTACTATTGGTGGCATTGTTGCAGTACAATCAATGACAGTTGTGTTGCAGGAAACAAGACTGTCAATTACACTGAGATGGGTCATTGAGTTTAACATGACTGTCAGGTGAACTGGAGAATGTATTCATGCTTAAAATAACACTGACATTAACTATTCAAGACATACTGATTTTAGATTTGTTGATTTACATGTCAGCTTGAGTTGTTTCTTGGAATCACATCTACCTTTATATGTAAATCACAAAAACCTCAAGGCAGCTCACAATGAAAAATACAATTAGAAGGTTGATCTGTTTTATTGGTTTTGTGCAAAAAGGGGGTTAAGACTTGATGTGTGAAGAGAGACAATAAAATAACAGTAGTAACTGCTGCTTAATGCTTGGATGTGAAAGCACATAAAGGGTCTGTATCCTTTTCTCACAACTGCAACATAGAAAAAAAAATCTGATATCCTTTATATCCGGGGTTACCCAAGCAACCAAACGTTTTCATTAAAATTAGGATATAAACAATTTCAACAGGTAGCGTAAAATGATAGCACTGCTACAGTATCTGATGCCCAAACGTGACAAATTGTACTGAACTGGAATATTAACTGCAGGCACTGTACCTTGGAAATACAATGGAAACATACGCCACCTGGTTGTCTCAGGTGAAATCGTCCAAAGGAGTAAACCAGATCACGTTTCACAGGTGAGACATTAATAACGCTGTACTGAATGGAAAGCTCAGAGAACATCCTATCTTACTAATTTCTGAACTATTTACGGACAAGACAAAACTGCCCTTTAAAACACCCGTGACTTTTTTTTTTTTTTTTTTTTTTTTTTTTAGAGACTATGCACGCAATATGTTTTAAGACGCTCCATATCTTTTGGAACCTTCTGGCTCCTCCTTCTTGGGTTGGTCCTGAGGTGAGGCTATAAACTGCTGCTCTGACAGATTGTAGGTAAGACGGGCTTGAATGCTCCTGCAGGTATGACAGCGACCACATGCTTTACTGAATGCAATTTAAAGCAATCGGTGTCTTGACGAAAGCGGATTCCAGGATTACGCGGAGCGCATCTTTTGGACCGATTCTCCAGTGCGTCACCAGAGAGAAGAAGTGAACTAAAGCATGAAGCTGGAGGTGTTGTGCGGACATCACTATGATATGACACTTAGGGAGATGTCTAGTGATGCCGATGGGAGTGTGCGGTCTCCTCTTTCTGCCGAGGAGGAGCTGGGGTCGGATGGAGACTGCGTTGCGCACAGCCCTTCACCTGTTCCTCGTGCGTAAACGCCAAATCCAAGCCGTACACACGGAGACCCAAGCCGCCTTTCTCATACATCGCTCTCATCGCTATGGCCATCAGGGATTCTCCTTCTGGACGTCTGACTTTGGCAGAAATCAACAACTACTTGATGAAAAAGTTTCCGTTCTTTAGAGGCAGCTACACAGGTTGGAGAAACTCCGTTCGGCACAACTTGTCCCTCAATGACTGCTTTCTCAAAGTGCTCCGGGACCCATCCAGACCTTGGGGAAAGGACAATTACTGGATGCTCAACCCTCAAAGCGAATACACATTTGCTGATGGGGTGTTCCGGCGCAGAAGAAAGCGCATTACCAAAAAGTTAAACGGGGAGGAAGAGGTATCTGAGGCCGCACAGGAGTCTCCGAGCATTGCGCAAAGCACCGCCAGCGCCAGGACAGACTCATGCGCCAAGTTTACGAGTCCTTTTGCCATTGACAGCATCCTCAGCAAGCCGTTCAAGAGGGACTCACACAAGGACTTCCCCCTCCTCCCTGCCCTACAGTGGCCGTGCTACCCTGACCTTATGATTCCTCATTCAAATGCACCTGCCTCATTTCCATACGTCAACACAGCCTGCCATATGGACCCTTCTGTTGCGCATGTGTCAAACCACTATGGCACAGCGCTGCCTTCACAGACTTTCTTTCAATATCAGAAATGAAATCGCACTCATTTCTAATTGGTAAAAAATATGCACTGATGACCGGGGTGGAGGAGAGTACAGACTGCATCATGGACAGATCATAACATTATTGGAATTAAATTACCTTTGGCATCATTGTGATCTTACTGCATTACATTGTGTTTGTATTTTGTCATTTCTGTGTAATGCATGTTGGGTTTGCTGTTTTACGCACAACACGCACACTTTGCTGTAATGTTACTGAACTGTACTTTTTTTTTTTTTTTTTTTGCTTAACAAACATGTTCAAATATGCACTTTGTTTTGTGTCTCTTCTTTCAGAAAATGTGCGATTTACGACATAAAAAGGAAAATGACCCCTATTTCGCATTGTTTCTGTGTGTACACATTGAATATTATAAACTTTTAGTCAAACACACTGTCTTTTTTTTCTCCATTCTAGTCTCCTCCACCTGTTATAGGAGGGCGTGTGTTCATGTGACTTCATTCTAGAGAAGCTGCTAGGGTTAGGGGCCTCCTATTGGCTATTCCAAGCTTTTCACATTTTATATAGAGGACCTCCCTAATAATAATAATAATAATAATAATAATAATAATAATAATAATAATAATAATAATAATAATAGCTTGATTATTATACATTTCCCCATAAAGTTGGAATAAATTATTATTATTATTATTATTATTATTATTATTATTATTATTATTATTATTATTATTATTTTACCTTTTTTATGAAATGATTGTGACAATTTGAATTATTCTTTATCGATATGTATAAAGCAGGACTCATTGTATCTGGTCAAAAGTAATTACTGATATGTATAAATAGGAATGAAAAGAGGAATGTGTTAGAAAACAAAATTATTCTAATAATAACAATAATAACAATAATAATAATAATAATAATAATAATAATAATAATAATAATAATAATAATAATAATAATAATAATAATAATGTACCGGATAGAGTCATCCAGTATTTATTGTTTCTGTCTGGTGCTGTAAATAGCTGTCGCCTCAACCACCACACATGCGCAGGAAAGGCTTTATACAAATGGTGCATCCTGAGCGAACACAACCTAGATCCACAATGTCCTCCAAGCAGAGGCCTATTCTTCTGAGGCCAGAAAGTAAATTTCCTTTAAACCAGCTGTGCATCCTGACGCTGCGTGGGTACAGCTTTGATGTTGCTGATATTGTGGATAGGCTGTACTCAGTGTCCATATACTAAGAGTGCTTTTATGACCTCAGGCTTTCACATAACACAGACACATGAGGCATTTACAGTAATACATTTTTCACACAACATATAAATTGCTATCTGGATGTCTCCCTGGGGGTTTATCATACATTCTGTAATCATTCATTTCTTCTGGAGTCCAGACTTCAAGGGGTAAACTGACACTTGTGCGCTGTGTGTGGTATAAGCTGGCACTCTCTGATGGAAAAAACATGCTTCCTCTCAGTGTCCTAACCCTGAACAGATCCCAAACAAATGCTCACTGCAAGACTTTACGACACGAAACTTCCAGGACGCATCAGAGGAGCACACTGTGCCAAAATGAATATTTTTTAATTTGTCTAAACGTCGCTTTTAGCATTACTCGACCATTTATTGTGCCAAATAATCTCCTCACAAATGTAGACAACGAATGTTTTGGAAAGTGAGTCGTGGGAGGAGATTTGTCTTATTCCACTGCGCTGTGTCCGGCTTCTAGTCTGGATCCTGGCCAGATGGGGAGGGAGTAGTTCCTGGCGATTTCTTGGAGGGATTTGAAGGGGGATAGATGGGCAGAGAGATTTAAGAATTGATAGGTGGTCCAGTTGTGTTTGGCCGGGTGGATATGCGCATGCAAAGTCACGGAGCTTTATTTTTTCCTCTCATGTGGTGTTAGTGCCAGCAATGGACAGAAAGAGAAAGGAGCAACTGCGGTGTTTCTTAATTTTTACAGTTATAAACTTGCAGCGCATCACAAAAAGACACTGGCCTGTGTTATTGACGCGTGTGGAAATCTGATAACAAACCGTACTTGAACTATAGGGACTGTGAGTTGCGCGTAAAAGTCTGCAGAGTGGACGACATCCAAAAGAGGTGCAACCATGACGACCGAAAGCACCCAGAAACATTTGGATTCGTCTAATCCTCTGCGCTCCAGTCCAGCGGCTGGGACCCTGAACGCAGCTCTGCTGAGCGCACACCCAGTGATGGAGAGCGCGCACAATGCGTCCAAGGGGAAGAAGGGAAACTCTGGTTTGAGGCGCCCTGAGAAGCCACCGTATTCATATATTGCGCTTATTGTCATGGCTATCCAAAGCTCCCCGACCAAAAGGCTTACTCTGAGTGAAATCTACCAGTTTCTACAGGCGCGCTTTCCTTTCTTCAGGGGCTCATACCAGGGATGGAAAAACTCCGTTAGACACAACCTGTCGCTGAATGAGTGTTTTATAAAGCTGCCAAAGGGGCTCGGAAGACCTGGGAAGGGGCACTATTGGACCATCGACCCAGGGAGCGAGTTTATGTTCGAGGAGGGTTCTTTTCGGCGCAGGCCCAGAGGGTTCCGAAGGAAATGTCAGGCTCTGAAACCAATGTACAGGATGATGAATGGGATCGGGTTCGGTGCGTCCATGCTGCAGGGGAACTATGATTTCCAGTCACCGTCCGGGCCGTTAGGATGCCACAACAGCTACAACATAGACTTGATGAGTAATTCAGTGCCAGGGGGCTTCGAAGGACTCGGAGGGGGGCATCACGTCTCACATATATCGTCCAGCTCCGGGTCGTCGTACATGTCTGCGTGTCAGGTGGGCTCTAACACGGACTATGGCCCAGACAGCAGCAGCCCCCTGCAGTCCCCCCCAGCGATGGTAGGTTCTCTGGACTGTCAGACGCCTTATGCAAATGCGGCCTCACATTGGAGTTCACCTGGTGTGTCCTCATACATTAAACAACAGTCACTGGCATCCAACAGCCCCACATCCACGGCCCTTCACCCGGGAATGACGTCTTACTCTCTGGATCAAAACTATCTCCACAATGGACGGGATTCTTCTGATATTTCAGGTAAAGCATCATCTTGTAGTCCTTCATAAACCTGTAGGTATAACATGCACATACTGACAAACAATAGGAATCACAGTTAATTAGAAACATTCAGTTGTAAAGATGTGTTATTGGTCCAAACAGAAACCAAAAGCCGGTGCGTAAAAACCCCACAGTGGGTATATAAACATAAAAGTGAACTCAGCCTGTTAATACACTTATATTAATGTGATCTATTCATTTTCATACTTATTTGATCCAGTAGATATATGAACTGTAGACCCATATGAACAAATACAAGCTACAAATTATTTTTTGAATAAAATCTTTAATAAAATATAATACCCCGCCTTCGCCCCTATGTAGCTGGGATACACTCCAAGCGACCCCCGTGACCCTAGTGAGGATAAAGCGGGTTCAGAAAATTAATGAATGAATGAAAATATAATAAACTCTAATGAAAATGTAATGAATGGGCCTATTTAATATCTCTGGCATGAAACTCATTGTTGATTAAACGGAAATTATCCAAGGACAGTTCAGAAAAGCCAGTTATTATGAACATTTATTTTGTATTTCAAAACTTTTCATAAGGTGTTACAGGAGTCAAAACACCGATAATAGTATTCAACACAAACTGTAACAATCAAATAAGACATGAAGACATTTAACATGAATCATGAACCGATATATTGATTCGAAGTGCTTTATCCTTCAGACTGACAATTAAAATCACGGACAATCTGTTTTATTTAGACATTTCTGTTCCGATACAGATTATATTTTTTACTAAGCAACTAATTCATTTTATTTTAATATAATTTTTAATTTGATATATACATAGCCTCGTTAGATTTGACTGATTTTTTTGTTTGTTTGTTTTGTTTGTTTTTTTTTTGTTTTTTTTTTCATGTTTGGAAATGGCTTTTCTTGGTGCAAATCTTCCTGCATCAAAAATATTGCATTTTTCGTTGGCAAATATTAATTTATATTTATTAATTTTTGATCATGTCGATCCCTATAATAGTTTGCCATATTTTTTGAAAGGGTTACAAATCATCTGCACACAGTACTGTCTTCTGATGCATTATTGAAAAAAAAAAAAAAAAAAAAAAAAAAGACTTACACAAGAAAATACAACTGTCGATTGAATAAACAAAACACAAAATTCAACCTATTAAATAAAATACAAGAGCAACCAAAACAACATCATCACCAAAGAAACCTTTTTCACAAACTGGTAAATAATCTAGAACACACACGCATTTACAGATGTGAAATGAAGACTTTTTACGAATGGAAAATGAAATAACCCTAAAATTACGCTCGTAGAATTAAACAACCCTCAGATCATCCTGATGATTTTAACGCCTGACCTTCTGGTGCTTGTTTACAGTGGGATTGTCCAGATATTCCGGTCACTCAGCCCCTGTGTGTGACAGGAAGGACTTCGTTTTGAATCTCAATGGAATCTCTTCCCTTCATCCAGGCTCTGGTGGCTCCTACTACCATCAGCTTCACCATCATCATCATCATCATCATCATCAAAGCGTGTATCAAGACGTAAAGCCATGTGTGATATGATAACACACACAGGAATGAACTGTCCAGTACTTTTCTCATGCAGAAGGAGTTATTACCAATATACCAGAGGAAGTGTGTATGAAACCACCCTTGAATCTTCAGTAAACTCTGACACAATCTCATAACACGACAGACTTCATGCCAACAATTTGTAAATTTTATACAAAGAAAACATAGCATACACGTATCTGCATATCTGTATTCTTGCACTTATTATTTTTTACATTGTTGAGATTGTTGCTGATTTCCTGCATCAGGTCATTAAAGAGATTTATTTTAAAGGTTGTTTTATAAGTGTTTATTGTCTTTAAGTAAAAACCCTTTATAATGGGTCCATACAAAAGACGTATTTAACTAATCTTACATTATTTTGCTTTTAAAATGTTAATGTTCAATAAAGCTAGTTGGGTAAGATAATGATAATTTAATAGTATTAAATAAGTTGCAAAATTTAATTTTAATGGTAAAAACATTAATGTAACCCTTTATTGAATCCAACAGTACATAACGTTTTAATCTACTTTTTCACGTCATTATGAAAGAGAAAAATCACAGAATGTTTTTAAGAAAATATGTGACTGTAGTCTCATATCTTTAGTTTGTATTTCTAATGTAAGTGTTACTCAAAATAAAAAAAAATAAGTAGAAAGAAAGAAAGAAAGAAAGAAAGAAAGAAAGAAAGAAAGAAAGAAAGAAAGAAAGAAACTTCATGGTAAGGTTTGTTGATTTATGAGGGACTGTGCTGCCACCTAGTGGGGGATAAAAAAAACTAATTTCACGTGGTGACACGATAAAAAGTTCGTATTTGTTTATTTCCAGTGAAGATAATCATCTGTAGGCTTATGTGTATGTGTGCACTCAGTGATCTTATGTACCTGAAGAGACATTAACCCGTTAATGTCAGAGAAAATGTGCTGTCACTCTTAACATAACTTCCAGGATTTCGTGTAAAAATAGTTTAGATCCTTAATTATTTATATCCAGTTCATCTGTTGATCACTGAAGGAAATCCGCAATGAGCTCGAAAGCCATTGTTGAATATTGACCACGCGCATGAATCATGCGCATGCGTACAGTGTATGGAGTCATTAACGTCGCTGTTTGACTGTTCAGTCTCAGCTGTCCATGGTGCTGAAGACAACTACATATGCAGCTGGATCCATGTGGAAGATGCATTAGAAAATATACAAGGAAGGGACTGAAGGTAAGTTATTGGCAATAAAAAAAAGCATATTATTAGATTAGGCCTGGCCAGTAAAGCCTGTAATCCTCCCATGATGGTTTTCAGGTCAAAATGTTTAACACCTATTATAGACATAAAGAAAACATAATCACTCTGAAAGATATTGTTCTGTATGTACCTTATATAATATGTGTGAAGGTGAGGAAAAACACAAGCATCATTACACAAACCAAGATGTGATGACAAAAAATATAAAGATACAGGCCTTCGCAGGGGTCTTTGAATTTGTACTAAATACAGATATTTATTTGATATAGGCCTAGGGTTTAACATCTAGTTTGAATGTATAGATAGATAGATAGATAGATAGATAGATAGATAGATAGATAGATAGATAGATAGATAGACAGACAGACATTCTGGACTTTCTACTTTCTTAAATGTATGTACACTGTTACACACAAAGTTGGAATCATTTTGTTTTCAGACACATTCCTCTTTTTATTCCTCTTTTCCTATTCCTATTTAGACACATCAGTAGTCATCAGCGACCTTTGACCTCAGCTGAAGCACAATCAGTTTTAACCCATAAGGACTTCTGTGGTAGTTCCCAAATGAAATTTTTCTCTCTATTTAACCTTTCCTAAGTGATTCATCACCATTCATTATAATATTATCCTCTGAATTTTGCTTTTTTCCAGTGAAAATCATCTATTTTCCTGTTTGATTGACTGATCATGTAGATGTTCATAAGTTCTCAGAGTAAATTCAAAGGTTATTATATCAAAACAGAAAGAAAATTAAGAAAAAGGGAGTTTTTTAGTAAATATATATCATTAACTGAACATAAAACAAGTGTCTCCATCCACTGTCATTGATCTAACTCCATGGGTTTTACTGGTGAATCGATGCTGTAGAAGATGACAGTGTTTCTACGTTCACAACAGAGCCTCTGAACATCCAAATGGGTCATATCTGATGACCATGAAAATATGACAAACTACATTTTACACCTTTTATTTACATGTATTGACAGGATTAGTGGATCAACAGTTTAGATCAGTAGATGCTTTTGGTCGATGGCAGATGTTTGGGTGTTTATGGGTAAAACATACCCTGTATCATACATCCTGCCACCAGTAAAATGTAACTTCAGTAAATGGGTCACAGAGGAACAAAGGTTAAATAATTTAATATGAAGTTGTTGCAACATAGCAAATGTACTGTTGTTCATAAAGTTAGACTAATTTTATTTCCAAACTCATTCCTCTTTTTATTCCTATTTATAGGCTTCACATCAATAACCACCTCTGACTACAATGATTACATACTGAGTTACACTTTATCGATAAAGAATAAATCACATTGTTACAATCATTTCATGAGAAGAGGCAGCCTGAAATTATTTTATTCCAACTTTATGGGTGACAGTGTATATATAAGGCATCTGAATTTAGTTTTACTCCTACCTTGAACAGCACTCAAAGCTTAAAATTACATCATTTCTATCTGTGGGGCTGTTGAAATGTACAATTTCAGCACGTTTATTACCTGTTCCTGTTTTATCTCATTTACTGGTTTATATTTATCAATACACATCATTAATTATACATATTTTTTAGTGATTTACTGAACTGACAGTAACTGCATTGTTTGATTGTTTCCACTGTAATTGTTTTAACCCATAAAGACCCAAACATCCATTGGTGACCAAAATCATTCACTGATATAAAATATTAAATACCTTTTAATCCACTAATCCTATCAATACATGTAAATAATTAGTGTAAAATGGCATTTGTCATCTTTACAAACTGAAATACTTTTAAAAACCCTGGTGATTAATTGTATCATTAACCCATAAAGACCCAAACATCCATCCCTGACCAAAAGCATATACTGATGTAAACCTATTGATCCACTAATTGGTGTAAAATACAATTTTTCATCTTTTCATGGTCATCAGCTTTGACCCATTTGGATGTTCAGAGGCTCCGTAGTTACCCTGGAAACACCGTCATCTTCTACAACATTGATTCACCAGTAAAACTCGTGGAGTTGGATCAATGACAGTTATTTTATGTTCAGTTAATGATATATTTTTCACAATAATGCATCCTTTTTGTCAGTTTTCTCTGTTTTGGATATAATAAACCTCAACTTTAATCTGAGTTTTAATGAACATCTAAATAATAAATACATTAAATAAGGAAATACCTGATTTCACCTTAAAATGCAAAAATACTGAGCCTAATATTAGAGTAAATAGTGAAAAATCCTTTAAGAAATGTTAAAAATAGAAAAATAATAATAATAATAATTCGGGAACTGCTACTAAAGTAGCACTGGGTCTTTATGAGTTAATTATGTCATAGGTTTTATTGTTTCCATTGCTTGTTTCCCTACTGTTTTATGAGTTTTTTGTTGGTTATATTACAAACAGGGCCTTTATCTGATTATATTCCAAGATAAGAAAAATGTTGAAAGACTGAATATCCTAAGATAAAGAATTTTTGATACACACAGAATACTTCCATATACAGTCTAAAATATTGTAAAAACTAAGATAAGACCATTATATGAACCACAATGACTTGGTATTTATGTAGATTTGGTATTTAGAGAATTTGGACATAGTTACCTTTTGGTCCAGGCCATGTCTGAATGACAGGCAATGGCTGTAATACTCAAGTTGACCATGAGGTGGCAGGATTAGCTTTTAAATAACTGTCTGCCTCTTTGTGGTGGATATTGTACAGACACACAGATGTGTTTCCATCTATATAAATGATATTATACTTACTTACATTGGTTTAATGGAGACATACATTCACATTATAATCATATGCATAAATATAACCTTTTATTCCAACAGAAACCTGTGTGAAATCCAAGTCTTACCTGGTCACAAGGTTTGTTGATTTATTAAAATAGAACTCAAAGTTATTTTTCTTGGCCCCTAATTGTGAAATTTGAATTACTTTACTGTATTACTTTATTAAAAACTTTATTATAATGAAGTCCATTTCATCACTTGGTATTAAATCTGAAAGATGGTCTTTCTCACCACTAGAGGGAGCCACGTTCATATTTATGACCCAGAAACATTTAACAGACTCTTCTTCTGTCCGTCCATCTGTCTGTCTGCTCTAAAAAGGTCAGAACATTTTAATAAGAGCAGTTTCAGAAATTATTATTATTATAATATTTTTCATTTTTTGTCATGGTTTGATTTGTGCTTGAAACCAATCAACCTGATTTAGAAACACAATAAAGTATTATTAAATATTCCCCTTTGCAAGTTTTGATTATATCTAAGTGACAATTGTGAAAATGTAACATATATAAAGTTTATTTTTCAGATTATTTTTTATCAGGTGTAGGCCTTTTGGAAAAAAACAAAACAAAACTTTACTTTCACTTAAAAATGAATCAAAGTTATAATTAGGAAATACAGATGAATGAGAAATATAATGTAGATTTAAAAATTATTTAGATTAAAATTGTCAGAGCTAATCACCTATTGTATTAGTAATGGTGTTCTATTTAAAGTTATCATAGTGATAAAAACAGCTTTGAAATTATGCGCCCCTATTTTTTTTTTTTTTTTTTTTTAATTTATTCATTTATTTATTTTGATCCTTTTTCTCACAGTTTCCACTTTTTTGCGCTTCAGTCATGCTTAAATAATAAAGAGTTAAGGAGGGCTGGGTGGGCAGGCGATGGAATTAAGTAAAAGGCCCGTCGTGAATTGTGTAAACAGCCTAGGGCGGTGGAAAAAGTTCATGCCCGGGTCCATGTAAGGAGAAACCGGCGGAGCACCAGGCCACTGCACGGACATTTAATTAAGACGACCTGCAGAGGATTACATCGATATTGGGACTGTAACTTCGCCTCACAGTCACCATTTACAATTTCATGCACAGTCGCCTGCAGCCGGACGACACACAGGCCCAAAAAGGGTCGGTTTAGAAATGCAGACAACGACAATGGAAAGCCTTTTCTATTAGGATTATTTTTATTATTTGCAAACCTCAGTCTTTAACCTGACAGCATAAAGGACTGCGTGCGTAAAAACGCATTATAAGGCACCGACAGAATGTTTTAATGAAAAGAAGAGGGGAAAAAAGTATCATCCCTGTAGAAAACTGCTATAAAATAAATATAAAACACATTTAACACCTTAAATACTTCATACTCCACCTATGTTTATTCGGCTTACGTGACAAGACGTCCTCAATACCACCACACAATGGATATTTCACTAGTATATGATGAAAGGCTGCATATGAAAGGTGTCACAGTGGTTCCTTTTGGTCCCTCTATCTCCAAATTCTTCTCTTGAATAAACTCTCACACCTCTGGTCCTGTCACCCCCAAAATGTCTTAATTCCCGTTGTAATGAGATGGCGTTTAACCGCCCACTGTCACTGATGCGTGGCTGTGGGCTGCTTTGATCTGCGTCTGTGGAGCCTTTTAACGCATACAATTCACATTTTAAGATTTAATGGAAACGACACCGTTTGCTTGGTGGTGATATTTTTGAAAAAAGTAATAATAACCAGAGAGTAAGAGAATAAGAACCTGAGAGTATAGTTTAACCTCTTATAAATATTATAAAGTGTTACATTTCCACACATTTATGATTATTTCTGGGAAAAAAATAGTCATTTATATTATTTATTTATTTAACTTATACACTTTAATTCTAAGTTGTTTAGTTCCTCCTTTTTCAAAGTGCTTTCTGCTAGAGGATGTGTGAGTGGATCATATAAGAATATACACTCCATGATCTGCTCGCCTGTGTGTGAGTTGCTCTGTCACGTCTGAAACTTTCGTCCACAGTGGGCTGGGAGTTAACGACACCTCCTCTCCCTTTTTCTGAAGCCGGGAGCTTGCTCCATATCTGCTCCCTCTGCACGGACCTGACTTCCCATTGGAGGGCTGCGTACATTTCGGGGAGGAGCTCCACTGGCAGCAAAACGAAGAGAAGTTAACTGCGCAAAAGTCTAGTGTGGTGACGGATGTCCAAAGTTCAGAAGTTTTTCAATGTGAGACACAGGGATGGGGACATCTTAAACACTGCTGAGGTCCCTCACATTGCACTGTTTGTTAGACTTTTTCATTGAGCAGTCCCGGGCTGTGATTTGAGCACCTCGGCATTCACAGGACTGAGAAGTGGCTTCTTCTTCTTCTTCTTGTGCGTATTTTGGAGCTTTACTTTCATCAAAGGGAAGACATGCAGGCTCGCTACTCCGTCTCCAGTCCCAACTCACTGGGAGTCGTGCCTTATATCAGCGGCGACCCCAGCTACTACCGGGCGGCTGCCGGAGGGGGGTACACAGGGATGCCAGCCCCTATGAACATGTATTCTCATGCGGCTCATGACCAGTATCCTGCCAGCATGGCCCGCGCGTATGGACCATACACCCCCCAACCTCAGCCCAAGGATATGGTCAAACCTCCATACAGTTACATCGCCCTCATTACCATGGCTATCCAAAACTCTCCTGACAAGAAGGTGACCCTGAATGGGATTTACCAGTTTATTATGGAAAGGTTTCCATTTTACCGAGACAACAAGCAGGGCTGGCAGAATAGTATAAGACACAATCTGTCTCTGAACGAGTGTTTTGTCAAAGTGCCCCGTGATGATAAAAAACCCGGTAAAGGCAGCTACTGGACCCTGGACCCGGACTCTTACAACATGTTCGAAAACGGGAGCTTCTTAAGGAGGAGACGACGGTTCAAAAAGAAAGACGCGCTCAAAGAGAAAGAAGAGCGTCTGCAGAAGGACGTCCCGCAGAGGCAGCAGCAGGGCCGGGACCAGGAGCAACCGGTGCAGGGGTCCCAGCCTGTCAGGATCCAGGATATTAAGACCGAGAACGGCACGGTGACGCCACCACAGGCCGACTCTCCTTCTTTGAACACCGTGCCCAAAATTGAGAGTCCGGACAGCAGCAGCATGTCCAGCGGGAGCCCCCACAGCATCCCCTCCAGCCGCTCCATCGGCATGGACGCACCGGAGCACCACCAGCAGCACCACGGACAGGCCTCGACGCAGGGCTTCAGCGTGGACAATATTATGACCTCCCTCCGGGGGTCTCCACAAGGGGCCACAGAGCTCCCATCCAGCCACGTCGCCTCCACCAGGACAGGTATAACACCGTCTTTGTCCTTAAACTATTCTCCAAGTCAGACATCTGTCTATAGTTCCGCATGTAACCAAAACTCCATCTCCACTACCTCCAACGCAACCTATCATTGTAATATGCAAGCGATGAGTTTGTACGCCGGGGACAGATCTAGTCACTTGGCACCGAGTACCACCGTGGACGAAACACTGCCCGATTACTCTGTCACGACCACCTCATCCTCACTGAGCCACGGTAATCTAAACTCTGGGCAGGACGGCCACCACCACCAGGGGAGGCTGACCTCATGGTACCTCAACCAGGCCGGAGATCTGGGCCATCTTGGTGCAGCTTACCCTGCACAGCAGCAGAACTTCCATTCAGTCCGAGAGATGTTTGAATCTCAAAGAATTGGCTTGAATAATTCACCGGTGAATGGGAATAACAGCTGTCAGATGTCATTCCCACCCAGCCAGTCCATCTATCGAGCTTCGGGAGCTTTCGTATATGACTGCAGCAAGTTCTGACCAAAACAGTCTCAGTATTTTTCCTGCACCGTGTTTGAACTCCTTTCAGTAAAATTCATCGTCTTCCCCCTTCCTATCTGCCCACACCTTATGGACTAATATGAGGCAGAAAAACACACAGACTTGATCTTGGTTTTTCTAAAGAACAGTGTTACTGCAAATAACACGTAAGTCTCTCTTTGCTTTTGTGGCTTTTATGTGATATGTTAAAGATATGTCAGTTTTCATGGACGTGTAAATTGCATATAGTAATTTATTTCTAAACTGTAGCCGGATATTATGGACCAAACACTAAAAAAAAAGTGTTTCTAAATTGAATTGTCCAAAAAAAATGTTCCATTATAAAAAGTACAAAAGGAACGTGTATATCGCCATACTATTTCAAAGATTCTTCATTTGTTGAAAAGTATTTTTTTTTTTTTTTTGAAGGATTTGTTTGTTTGTTTAAATAAATTGTCATTTTATGTGAGTTAAAGTTACGCCTCGTTTCTTACAGTCTTAAAAACAGATTAGTGATGTTCTACACTCAGACTGGCCCGTGTTAGGTTTGTGTTTAAGGCAAACAGGCCTTGTTTTTATTACTTTATACTGATGTGGTTCTGTAGGCGGTGTGTGTTCAACCAAATAATCTGAAAACTGGATTGCAATCTGATACACAGATCAAACATTTTCACTGTAACTAAAATAATCCAAATTCTGTTTACTAATAACAACTACCTTGTAGCTTTTCTGCTTCTCAAAAGGAAAAGAAGATAATTTATTTCAGAAAAGAAAAAACAAAAAAAAACAAAAAACAAAAAACGCATGCGTTCTGGTCTGTAATGGCTGTGTGTTGATTGACTTATTTCATACAGGCCTCTATTTGGAGTTATGGCATAAATGTAAAGCTTTAGGACAGATGATTGGTGATAATGTTAACACGAGGCCTTAACCTGAGAAATAGAAAGCACACAGCACAACTTTGTTTTGGACTGCGTAGTGTGTTAACTGGCGCATACCAGTGCTTACTTAATATCATACCAGGCATGCCAAAGATAGTCCCGTTGTCACTTCAGTTTTGATTTTTGTCTGACGTGATACTGATTGAAGACGGCTACACACGTCCGTTTTTTTCTTTTTTTTTTTTTAAACACTGTTTGGAGATGGAACTGCAAAGATGTTGAGTTAAATTGGCGTTAAATTAAATTGGCGTTGTATTCTCAAAATGTTAGTGTTTTAGTGTAATCCTAGTTGGCACGTGTCCTGAAATGAGTTATGGAAGCTCTATCAGACGGATTCCCTCATGAAAGTGAATCACTGTCTTAATTACTTTAACAGACAGCTCATTAATATCTTCAAAGCAGGCCACTGACATTCAGCATAAATAAATACAAACACAATATATTTACAATTTTTCAGAAGGAAAAAAAAAGTATTTATCCCTCTCTAGCCATATCCTTTTATTTTATTTTACTTCATATTTTATTTCATTTCATTTTATTTTATTTCATTGCACATACAGTATACAGTATTTATACATTTAATTAGTTTGTATCATGATGCTCATGCGTAATGTGTGCGTAAAAGTGCGCATGGCAACAATGAAAGCAACTAATAATAATAATAATAATAATAATAATAATAATAATAATAATAATAATAATAATTTGATCAAAACAATACACGGATGAGAGGTGCTTAATTTTCTATCGAAACTTTCTAACTGATTTATCTATATCTATATGTAGATGTATTTTTATTTTTTTTCGACAATCTATATTTTCTCTTTTGCAGGATGGGAATAAATGTCATATATCCTGACAGAAATCACAAACCACTCAGGACCAAATAGCCTGTCAAACTACATTTCGAAAAAACTGAAATGTTTTTTCACACAATTT
Organism: Sphaeramia orbicularis; assembly: GCF_902148855.1. Classification (NCBI taxonomy): domain Eukaryota; kingdom Metazoa; phylum Chordata; class Actinopteri; order Kurtiformes; family Apogonidae; genus Sphaeramia; species Sphaeramia orbicularis. The sequence goes on from NC_043973.1 coordinate 26,406,165, forward strand.
ATGTTTCATATTTTTTCGGCAAGTTCAAGACAAGCTCTTCCACAACAATATCTGGAGTACAACATACTACATAACTGTGACTTATGACGAGGCCTGAAAATGGGACTAATAAGAGGGAATTTAAAAAAAAGGGGGGGAAATATATTAGTCGCTCCACGTAGACACAATCAAATGTTCCTTCTGTCTAATCCAACCCTGTAAGTGCAGTGTCTATAATCAGCCTCATAAAAGTCATTAGATACTTTCCCAAGCATTGGCCTAATAAACAAACGTCGTGTTAGTCCAAAGATTGATGGCGCTCCCACAGAATGGACCAGGTCAGGAAGGAATAAAATTCAATCAGAGAGCTGGAATCGTTTTTCATGAGACGGAAAAGGCAGAGAGGGAGACGGGGGTCAATGAGGAGGATGTCGGCCGCCAGAGCACCATCAACAATATAACAGGACATAGCACAGAGAGAGTGTGTTCAAAGGACGAGCACAGTGGTGTGTGTGCAACTACTGGTGACACAACTCAGCAAACCAAACCCAAACCCTCTAAGAAATGAGCTGCAGGGGCGCAAAGATTGGAACTACTGTGAATAGATGCAATGTTACCCGCAGACCTTCATCTGTCCATAAGGTCACACAGCACAAAGAGTTCAAATTTAAATCCAGTTCTCTACAAGGAACAGCACACTTATTTTTCTACTATTATTATTATTTTTCTCCTCTGCTTGTTTTTATTTTTGCTGTTACTCTAACAAGCCCACCACAGTCGAGACACATTACTGAGTCACAACAAACACGAGTCTGATAAAGGCGTTGCTCAAGGGTAGATCTTCACCTGGAGGCCCCTCAGAGGATTCCTCAACCTTAAGACATTTGTGAATCTCTTCCAGTGGTTTTACTTTTGCCCTTTGCTGAAACGTTCCGCTACATTCCTAAAAATGTGGAGCGTCACTCTTTGCTTTGGGTCAAATAGAAAAGACAAAAGCATCTACAGTAGGTTCGACTTCGATGCCTCGCATAGAAAAAGTGGATGCATAGTGAATATTATATGTATTTTTTTTGGTTAATCGTAATTTTATTGTTTCATATCGTCGCGTCCTCCTTTTTTTTTTTTTTTTTTAAATTTTGAGATCTAAAAATTTAATTTCATTGTCAGTTGCAGATCAAATAATAATCTAGATAAATAAATACACGAACAAATAAAAGTATTTCCTACCTAAATATTTTTTTTCCACAGTTATTAACTGGGCTGTTTGCTCTCATTTCACTTCAGTGTAAATGTATTTGGAGGTCAGGTCAAAGTTCAACACAAACAATTCCCGACATGACAACAGTTGTTGTGTTAAATAACATGACTACAGTATGCACTCGGTTAAAAATTAAAAAAAAAAAAAAAAAAAAAAAGAATCAATATTTTTTTTAACATATTTTATAAATGTAATGTTTTAATGCGAGTGACCAAAACATTTAATTTAGAGGTAATTTTTTTAAAAAGGTGTTCAGTTTGTAACCACAGAAGATCTGTTATATCGACAGGATAATATAGTTTTAATTAAAAAGCAAATGAGTGTAAATGGGAATTTATCTTTGTTCTTTATGAGATGAAGAAAAAAAAAATATTTATGAGTGTTTAACGATAAACAGTAAACCTTGCTGATAATTTAATCTTATTTAATTCTAACACATTTTTATTTTTTATATAGGCCAAAAGTCATGTTGAAAACAATCCTAATTATACCACGTGTAAAAAAAAATCTCCTGGACCTTACCTGTGGACAGTGCAGTAGCCTCATCCTATGTTTAGTGAAAAAGAGGAGGAAGGGGGGTGGGGTGGGGGTGTAGTATGAGAGGGGACGCAGTAAAGGCTGGGTGAGCCCCTGCAGACCGGGTGCACCTGTATGAGCCGGTGACCAGTTCAGCTCAGTGGAAAAGGCTGTGTTATAGCTCTGTAGTTAATGTACAAGACCTGAGCTCCAAAGCACCATCTGCTTCTAATTAAGAGTCCATAGACGCACATTCTGTCTGCTCTGCGGCCAAACCAGGGAATGCATGGAGGTCCAACACTTGTCTCCATGAAGGAAAAATAACCACCGTATGCAGCCTCTTATCTCGACCGTCTCACTTTATAAGTTAATTTTGCAAAGAAATCCTTCACTGTGCGTTATCCAAATAGGGAGTAAAAAAAAAACCAAACAAACAAACAAAGACTCCTGGATTGAAATGACCATCAGGAAACTGGTGAAACATCTTCAAGTCCAGTAAAGTGAACTCATGCGGTGCTGGGGTATACTGGGGATAATGAAGTACTGTGAGTTCGGGCCGAAGGGAAACGGCCGACCTCTGAATAACCCGACAGCCTTTGGCGAAGCACCTCCAAAAACGAACAGAGTTGCCTTCAACTTACACAAAACGTGCTTTTCTGCCGCCCCGGCCTGCGGTTTCTAATTATAGCACCTTTTAACGCACTTGAATGTCCCAACTATACAAGCACGACATCCAGTAATTTATTCTCAAATGTAGTTGGATTTTATGAATGTATTTTGGAGGCTCCATACTTGACGATTTTACTGCCTTTTTCCTTCAATGTAAGGAATAAAGCTGTACTCTGTCGCAGATGTGGGTGATAAAATTAGATTATTCAGTATAATTACAGTTCCTATATATTTCCTATTTTATACAGTGTATTAAAATATAGGCTTGTAGAATTATATCAACACGTGAGGGGGATATATTGCTTATTTCTAATGTATTTATCAAGCAAATAAACAAATCAGGGTATAAAATAACGCTGATGTGACAACTCTGGTTTTATTTAATATAGGCCACATATATTAAAATTGGCTGAATTGATTCATTTGATCTCTGCTCCCTGCACGTTTGATTTGATCTAATAAAATAAAATATTATTATATTGTAATGTACACTGTTACCCATATTGTTGCAATATTTTCTTTTATTTTTCTTATTTCTTCTCATGAAATGATTGTGATAATGTGATTTATTCGTCATAGATAAAGTGTAACTGGGACTTAGTATGTAATCATTGCACTTGGTTAAAGGTAATTATTGATGTGTATAAATAGGAATAAAAAGAAAAAATGTGTCTGAAAACAAAATTAGTCCAACTTTATGGGCAACAGTGTACATGCAAATAACCTGTAATAAACATATAACAGTGTGCCTTGATTTAGCCTGTTTATATAAATCCTTAATTACACACACACAACACCTCCTAAAATTTCATTATGGTAAAAAAAAATGACATAAAATCACTGTTCAGCTGTAGCAGAGCAATTGAGTCCCATTTGCTGGCGATAGCAGAGAGCAAACTGAATAAACTTGAACCCTGTAACTTGTGACATGAGAGGGCCACTTCAAAGATGTCCAGCTACTGCTATTTGAGCCACAGTAGCAGTTGTCTGTGTCTTTCGAGGGTCTCATCTCATTTTATGGTGCGAAGCGGCCACTGGGCTATGAAAACATCAACAGCAGACCAGGACTGAAATAAATACTGTCTGTGGGATGTTATTGAAATAACAGGGAATGAACTGGCAGAAAAAAAGACAGAAAATTTTTATATACATCTGCAAATGTTATATATATTTCTTTTTTTATTTTGAAAGGGAAAATAAAATTATTTTGGTTTTTATTTTACAGTTGGAAGATGAAACTGCAGCTTGTTATTTAACCTTGAAGTGACTTAACAAAACTATTTTCTACTTATACATTAAAGTAGTTTAAATAAACACTAGTAGCAAAAATAATCAGAGCTGAAACACTCGATTTTTTTTTGATACATCAGAATCACAAAAGTGTTACAAGATATTTTCTTCCAAATTTCATTCAAGACAGTTATATTTAAGTCTCTCTCTCTCTACACACACACACACACACACAAACACACACACACATACAAATGTTGACTGCGTTAGTTTTCACCAGACTACCCCGTGATCCTCACCTCTTCTGAGCCCAGGGAGGTGGGTGTCATCTGTTCTGAAAGAGGAGGAGACAGAGCTGGAAGTGACCCATCTCATCTTTGAGTTCTACAGTTTCACCAAGGACTAGAAAAGAGAGTGTCACACACAGCCGAAGCAGAGACAATGATGAATTGCAACTCAGGGTGAATGTTGTCGTTCACTGCAGCAGAACGAAGATAGTGTGGCCTCACAAAGAACCAGATCACTGAGGCAAACAAAGCTATAATCTGATTTTATTAGACAGGGATAGTGTTTGCATGTATGCGTGTGTGCAGAGGTAAACCCATGCAAACATTTAAAGAACCCACTGGCAGTTTATTCCTGGCAGAGTCAGTGCAGGGCTTTCTACCAGTATTGAGAGATTATGTGTGTGTGTGTGCATGTGCATCAAGGGTTTTGTTGGGATCCTCAAAGCCCTCTTGCTTGATTTCCCCTCAAGTACTTCATCACATCTTCACCCGCCTGCCTTCTCCCCCTTTTATTCTGCACTTCAGAGTCAGCAGTGGTTGGGCAATCAAAAGGAAAGCAATACCGACAACAGCTCTCGACGCCCCACGGGACACTGAGAATGTACTAATGTATGTCGTAATTCAATGAAAATTCATTGGAAACAGATACGACTGCTTCTCTCACAATTGGATATTAAAAAAAAAAAAAAAAAAACGGGGCTGTGTATTAACTTTGTCAGTCATACAAGGGGGTCAGTGGGTCACAAGATTATCAGATTAAAACGTGCTGAAAAGGACAAGCTATTACAGCATATCAAAGTGTCAACAATAACACATTTAACCTGGGAGACTGTGGTGTAATTTTACCCCCACCCCTTCGTTTCAGTCTTTCCTGCCTTTTCTGATGTTGATAGAGTTGGTAAGTGATGTTTGTGTACAAAGCGCACAGGAAGTGTGACTGCACAATTCAATCAGCAAAAAAAGTTAAGGATTTCTTGCTTTGAATTTTAATCAACAATAAGCAGACGACTACACCCATTCCATCCTGTTTCTGGAATATCAGTCAGATTGGATTAATACTCACACAGTATTTTTAAAGTAGAAACAGGAGCTTTAAATGTGACTTGATCTTATTCAGCAGTTATTCAGCAATTACAGAATAACACTGATAACAGCGTGACCAATTCAGTTCGTCACAGTTGTCATTTTATCCAGAATACCACACTTCTGAAGGAGGAAAAAGGGACATGAGCGCAAACGACAGTGATAATGTGTGTGTGCTTCTGTGTGTGAGGCAGAGAAAGAGCCAGAGCTGTGTTGGAGTGACTGTTTTGCACTCATGCGTGCTCCATGTTTCATCTAGATTATGATCAGTATCTGCAACCAAAATAGCAGGAAGTGAGGATATACCTGCAGCTCCTCCCCACCACCACTAGCACACAACACATGCACACATGCAGACTTGTTTCCACCACTTATGGGGACATGCACGAAATTTATGGAGACCTACCTGAAATGTAGCTCCAAGACTGCAGCCTAAAATCTAATGATTTACATACTACTCAACAGGACTGGATTCCCAGTGTTGGAACCGTGCAAATGCAGTAAGACGTGCCCTCACACACACATATACAAACACCTAATAACATGGTGTAATGGAGAGTTACTACATAGTAAAGGGTTTGAGGTTGAACGCCCGTAAGGAATAACAAACAGAAGAATAACAGTGATTTAGGGCACAGCTAATATAAGGTTCACAAAGGAGGTGCAAGTCTTACTGTAAATAATTTGTCTGTAAACATATAATCATCACATAAATTCTTCAGTAAACTGCATTATATTATTATTATTATTATTATTATTATTATTATTATTATTATTATTATTATTATTATTTAAATATTTTATTTTGCAGTTTTCAGTTATGTTAAAAGACAAAAACACAATAACAAAGGCTCAGATGTGTATAATAACTCATTAACAAAATTAACTAGCCAGTCTTTACTTAGAGAAAGAGGGGCAGAGGACAGTCATTGGTATACAGATATAATCCTTAGTTCAATCTAACTTCTTCCAAGTACGCGAGAAACAAAGTCTAAGCACTTGAAAAAGTGTTCACTGAACATGTCCTCAAAGACCTGAGCTTTTCCATCTGTATTAATGACAATATATCATTGACCCACATTTGAAAGGACAGAGGATTTGGTGACTTCCATTTTTTTAATATCAGCCTCTTAGCGGTTATCATTCCAAGTTCCAGTGGACGCTGTAGTATTGCAGGTATATTCCCGACAGTTTGAGAACAGCCAAAAATAACTGCATTATATTATTAAGGTGGTAAAATAAACACGAGGAAAAAAGTAAAATTAAAAAAAACATATAAGTGAGATTTAATTAATTCCTTCAGAAATGTAAAAGACAAAAAAGTATGTAACAATAGAGGCCTTTGCTGTGATCCAAAATGTTTCTCAAATGTCAGCTGTCACAGCTTGTGTCAATGCACAATTTACCCTTTGACCCCTGAGAGGGAAACCCTTCCTCCCTATGGTCTTTTTCAGTGGACCATTGTTTACTCTTCAGTCAGTTAACTCATTTTCTTCAAGTCGTTCTTTCTCTGTGTTAACGGGTGAAATTATCATTCCAAAAGAAACCATACATGTTCCACAAAAAGAAAAAAAAAAAGAAAAATAGAATTGGTAGAACCTCCTTTGGGGACACAAAAAAAGCTGATGATTAAAGGAAAATCTCAAAGAACTGGAAACAAGGTATTTATGGAGGTGGTAATATCCACATCTTTGGATTGTGTTTTGGTTCACGCTGTAAAGCCTGAATATACGTTTTATTTCCTTGAACCAACCCAAACAAAATTCAGAACCGCTGTGGACAGATTCATATAATATCAGTTGTCCGTCATGGATTTGTGTGAGTGAGGTGTGCAGGTGTGAGGTCTTCTCCGTCTGGTGAGAGGCATCCAGATGGTGTTTGTGTGTGATGGCGAGCAGCAGCGATACAGCGGTGGTTCCTTTCACAGATCAGCACTCATATCTCTGTTCCATCTCCAGGCTCTCTGCTCATATAAACATCCCCAGTCCACGGGCCTCTGATGTTTTCGCCATTGTGTTTACAGTAAGAAGTCAGGCAAATATGTGAACTTTAAGACAAAGAGATATGGATGGACAATAGGCAGTGTGACTAAGAACTTAAATTAGTCACAAAGAACAAGTTCATTTATGTATTTACTCACAGAACAATATTTTTTTTCAAAGTAAATGTTCATTTGAACTTTTTTCCTTTTTTTCCCCTTAAACACTTAAATACATAAATCGTCTCTCCACTTTTACCTTCACATTAGCATTATGTTCCTCTCTGTTTTTCTATTCCATATCCTTTGCCAGTTGCAATCAAATCTTCCAACAGGATTAACCAAACACCATTTAGTGCTTTGGAGGTTTTCATCCACACACTCCACTCTCTGGACTGCACACCATTCTGTATACACAATGGGAAACAAGTTCAATTACACTGATTCAGCGTAGACTCATGGTGGAGCCAAAAAAAAAAAAAAAAAAAAAGGGAGGGGGGCTTGTTTCATCCCTCATGGCCTGTGGCAATTGAAATAAAGGGTTCAGGAAAAGTGGAAATCAACGCACTTACAAAACTTATACACATTTGGGCCAAAAGGTAAAATTGTCTTTGTAATGAAGCAAATGAAATGTAGCATTCACTTCAAGAAAGTGTAGGTTTGTCTGAAATTAATCTCTCTAAAAATAACCATGCACATTTTCAATCAAACAAAAAAAGTCCATGCAACGCTACAACTCCGACATCAAAGCTCTCACATGTGATTGTCTCCCCCTTCTCCTGTTTAAGTGCCTCTTTTTCAACTGTAGAAAGGAGAAAAATCCCCTGGACATCAAAGAGAGACACAGAGAAAGTAATTTAGCCTTATCTTAATAGGGCTGCAATTTTAATAATGATCTTACACATTGGGACCAAGGAGGAGAGAAGGAACTGCGGGCTGCAGGACGAGAGGCTGGCTGCTCTGCTCTGTGCTCCAATGCTCTGCTACGCTGGACGTCTAATCTCAGCTCCAGACATGTCATTGGCCAGTGATTTATGATGACCTAATGTTTTGTTTACTTCATGCTCATAACAGGCGGGTGGATTGCATAGGGACTGCTGTATGGAGAAACATGAAAGCGCTGGGACTGCTCGCAGGGCTGCAGTCCTTCTAGCGGTTCACAGAAATAAACAGCTCTGTACTTCAGCCACCTGGCACAGCCCCTCCTTCATATTTAGAGCCAGAGTTGTCGGCTACTCTAAAGTTTACAAAAAAATCCCAGGCTGCATGTTTCATCGACCGTCGAGAGGCAGCCATCAATCTATGATGTGAAGGTTACACACTTAATTTAACCCCTGGAAAAGCACATTGACCCTGCGCTCATGAACTTTCTCAATAATTGACTTGCCTTTGCCATACAAGAGGGCAAGCATATGGGGTCTGACAACTGCTTGACAGTGAGGTCAAGAGTCCAGTAAGGCGGTCCACTTTAAAACATCTTGTGTTCAGCTTCTGTGTGTAGTTTTATGGTATTAAGTCAAGCAACTGGAAGGAATCAAGCAGTTGCTGAATCCAACAGGACGTGGTGTTTCCTTTAAGTAAAATAAACACAATTGTACTTTATTGAGAGTGAAATTATGTAATAGTGTATATCATATAATTTTGTGTACAAGAAAAATACATGTGTTTACTTGAACTTTGTTTTTCTTACACGTGTGTCGACCTGCAAGTGTGATTTGGACTAGAATATGTTGGTGACTCATTGTCACTCCATGATAAGAAATATTGGTTCTAGTACAGCACATGTTAAGGGACATTAAAGCAGGGGCCCTTATTTCACCAGCTGTGGGGGTAAACCCAGGTATCAGCTTGAGTTCAGGGCTCTGATGCAGGCTGTAAAAAAGGTGACAGCCCTTCTATGTTTTCTTCCACCTTCACCTCCAGTTGAAAGCTCACCAAAACACCTTTGAATACATGTGTCAACAACTAATCTTAATGCAGTTAATCAGCACCTATTTCTGTGCTATATCATCTTGCACATTTCGCAGAAAGAGTTTTGTTTTCTTATTGATATATAAGTCAAGATTATACTGTAGTTTTGTGAAATAAAAAATACACTGCACACACACCTCAGTGATTTCATGAATGCAACTCTGTGCACATGCATATTTCATTGTTTTCTGTCCCTGACTAACACTACAGTCATACTGGAAGCTGACCAGAAATAAGCCTGGGGCTAGTTTTGTTATGATGCATACTCCATGACCCATTAAAAAAAAGACTTAAACAGCTACCAGTGACCAAAAGGATCTACAAATCTAAAATCTAAACTTTTTATTTTAAACCACTAATCCTATTAATATATTTAAATAATTCCAATAAAATACAGTGTCCTAGCATTTCTAGGCCATCAGATGTGTCTTATTTGGATGTAGAGAGGCTCCATAGTGAACATGTGTCATGTTCTGCAAAACTGACAAAACAATAAAGCCCATGTAGTTTGACAAACGGTTGTAGACACTTGTTCTTATATTAGTTACGAATATATTTTACTGAAAACAAATACTTCATCTCTAGTTACCTCTGTTTTTCTCTGCTGTTCTTTGAATTTAATTTGAGCTTGCATCAAAATCTATATGGTCCTTAAATTAAATATAAGAAAATATGTTACTTTCACTGAAAAACACAAAATGCAGAAAACAATATTAAATAACTAGTGAAAAATCATTCAAGGAAATGTTAAATTTAATGAAAAAAAAAACTTAGAAGTTGCCACAAGAATGCTCTTGGTGTTAAAGGGGGTAAAAAGAGCTATACAGTCAGGTTTAGAGATGGGATTGTGGTTTGGGATAAGATGGGTAAAAATGAGTAATAAAACTGATATGGTTGGTTTGAGATACAGAATGAACTAATTAGATCCCTCACAACATGCAAAATGATCTTAGAAACTGAAGAAATAATACAAAGATATTCTTACGACATAAATCACAATAACAGATCATCACCTAAAGTGGTAAAACTCAATCTGCTTCAGTTGTTCATAACACTGCCCAAGGGACATACCTATATCTCCCTGAGATTGAGATGTCACTTGTGTAAATACCTTTCTCCTTCCCTGTCTGGTGATTCAACATCTAAATTGAAAATCCCATCAGATAGGTATTTCCTCCTTCTGCAGCAACAACCAGAGCAGGCGACTGCTACATTCTTATCTTATCAGTACCAACAATCTTGCATCTTGTCGTGCCCAAACAGGGACAGAAAGATTCACAATGAAAGTGGTATTTAAGCACCCACTCTGTTAAAAAATAATTCAAATGCAGTCTGTTTAGTAAGTGACTCAGATTGCATATTGGCTTTTTGTCAAGAAAAAGAGCATAGAGGAAAACCCCTCTTCATGCTCGTAATACTCCCTCAGCTTCCCTCGTCTTTTTCTTTTCTCTTGGCTCAGTGACATGTATGATAAGAGCAGCGAAGCCAACTATGAGCTCTGTCTGAGTCTGTACAGGAAGCGCAGCGAATCAGTGGTGTTGTCCGTCAACGACAGCCCTGCTGCCCTCAGAGCCCAGAACAATGGCCACAGACTCTCCTGGCACTGGGAAAACTTAGTCAGCCTCCAATCTGACTACCACTGACACACTGACAGAGAAGATAAAGTTAAAAGACAAATAAGAAAAAGTAATCCAAAAGTGACATTTACTCACATGCACATGGATGCACTTATTGACTTTGAATTTTCTGAGTTGTGGACAAAATAATATTTCAGTGGAGATAACATGTCTGGATAATTTACTTCATGAGTCAAGTTATAATGAACCTTTTGGTATCTCAATATAAGCAGTTGAAAAAGATGAATGAAAATATTACAGGTTTTTACCCCAAAAGAAAATCACCAGCACATTAGTAATGTGTCTTAAACACCAGTGGACCATTAGTTAAAGCAGATATGCAATATGGTGATCCTTCTATTCGCCCTACGCCTTTTGCCTGCCTTCTACAATACATCACATGAACACACATTCCTACCATGGCTTTCTTTACACAGCAGGAAATCTAACCCCAGTCACCCAATTGCAAAGTAAAGGCTAGATACACTATGAAAACAAACAAAGCATGGAGACTTGTTAATTTAATGCCATGGAATACATTATTACAGAGGAAGCATTTTTCATTGCCAACATAAATACATTCCAGTCTTGTGTTGCCCATACTGGGGATAAAATATAATCCATAATGCTGTAACTACTGTAAATAATGGACCCCAGAGTCGACCGTGCAGCTGTAATGATGATAGATCTAATTGCTTCTGTACAAAAATGTGTTCAGGCTTCTGAAACTTAAAAAGGGGGAAACATATGCGTTACTGATTGCTAGAATTCCCCCAAAGTCTTTTTGTAGTGATGGAAAGTATTGAAAACACAAAGCCATCTATACCCCATAATACACACACAAACAGAGACGCACACACAAGCCATCTGTCCTGGACAGGACACAGCCAGTGCATCCTTCAGTTCACACTTACTGGAGGGGAAGTCGGGCCTTGAGGCTGTTGTATGACATCAGCGTCAAGTAAAAGCGACACCATTTATCACCGACCACCGAACATGGAGACATTCATAACATCCTGACAGGAAAATCTTGTGGAAAATAATCACTTGGGCTTTGATAACAACTTGGCTGCAGCTTTTGTCCCTCATTTTGACAGTGTCCTGTTGTAGTTTGCTATTCTTCATTGCTAAACTTCATTAGTTTTTCTTGTATTAAACTTTAAATCACACTTATCTATATTCATATATATATATTCAGTTAATAAAGTTGCACACCTAGGATGTCCCTGACCCTGACTAAGAAAGATATGCATCATACTGGGGTTATTATGGCCAAGACATGGAGTAATTTTGTTCTGTCTCTAATGGAAAGACTGTTAGTGTGATGTCCTCAATATGACAAACTAACAATGCACAAAAGAGCAGATGATCAAATCTTTCCACAGCACACTCACTTGGGTCTAAAGGTGCGTTGGTGCTTTCCCATTCCAGCAAAGGATGGAGTCCTCACAGGTCTTTGTAGATGACCTGCTCTTACTTTTAGTCCCCCTTTTGTGCTGAGGTGAGAGTGGAGCTTTTGTCATATGTCAAAGGAGCATGGACAGCAGCCAAGCCTGTCCATGGGTTTTCCTATTTTGACACTCAAAAGCACCTGATCTCACTGAAGCATGGCAGGGAACATCACTGGGAGAACAATAGGGAAAGGGCCTCTTTCCAGCCACTCCTTGCTGCCTGATCTAGCGCTGACTGCCTGCCACTCAAATCCATTAAAGGTCAGTGTAGCTTGCTACCCTCCAATCCACGGGAGGACACACCCTGATAGACCCTGCCAGTTCTACACTCACTTTTTCCCTCTACCATCTCTCCTTTTCCCTCAGAGGTCATAAGAGGGGGGATATCCCAAAAGGAAATGCCTGTGCTCTGAAGGACATGCCTGTGCTCTCTATCTTTTTTCCCCAATTATTTTACTTAGTCCTGGGTGTTATTTCTCTCATGTAATGGAGTGTTGGGTGCTGATAACAGGATGTCAAAAAATTTGGCCTACTGAACCAAAATGACATTGATTTCAGTGTCAGATGTGGTAACATTTATAAAAAGTCATAAGAGGTAAGATTGTACAAGGGAAACTTCATTGATGGATATAACAAAAGCAAATCTATTGCTAGATTATTCCTGTTACTCACAAACTAACCAAGAGTTCTTAATGCACCAAAGGAAGACAATCAGTGTTCAATCTGAACAAAACTGCACAGCTAAAAAGTAAAAATATTAATAGCAAAATGAAAACGTACCCGTGCAAGTCAAAACCCTGGCCTGCAAAAAACTAGTGATAACTGCCTCTCATACACTTTACATGAAAGGCTGCATTTTTTAAAAAAAAATCTATTATTGTATGATGAAATCCCAAAGATATCTACATTTATGTAAGTTGAAAGCTACTCTCAAAACAATCTTATTATGTGCTGTTAATTACCTGTCTTTTGTTGATAATGGCAATAAAGTTAAAAAAAAAAAAAAAAGCCTCAGAAGTAGCAGGCAAATAAGCCATATGGTCAATTTACTGGTTGTTTCAATGTTTTGAGAAGTTTCTGAATATAGTGGTGGTTTGTTTTTATGAGTTTAAAAAACACACAAGTTGGGGAGCTGTAGAACTGCAGGCCTCCACAGTGGGAATTTATTTTTTACTAATACACATTTCCTTCAAGACAGAATTGAATTATAAACTGATTTGCTGGATAATATATTGTATCATTTTTATTCATAATATAAAGTATCATTTCATCTGCTTCTATGAGGCCAATTTGATGAAAACATGCTTTAGATAATAACTGTTAAATCTACTAATCCCCTTCCCTTATTGATTACCACACACATATAATTTTAGTTTCATAGAGGCATTTCCTTTTCGCTCCTCTGTTTTGAATCTGTTTATACTAACACAGTCATCATATGTATGTTCATGTAAACTCAAATGACCTGTTTTGAAGGTAAACCTGTAAATCAAGTCAGATACTAATCCATAATACGATGCTTTTAAGGTTGATGATGGGTTAATTTAGGATTGTAACTTCCAGTTGGCAGTTGGTTTCTGCCAAAGCAGTAATTCACCTCCTCTTGAACCCAGCTATATAACGTCAAAAAGACAGAGATTTATGGAATGTTGTTTGGACTGGTTTACTTTGAGTGAAACTGCAGCTCAACAAAGGTACTTGAAATAACCCCACATGTACCCCACATGTCACAAATGTCACATAACTTGGGATATGTTGCAGATCAAGTGTCACAATGTATGCAGTAAATGCGTGGTTTTCTCAAGTGGAATACACTCATATAACTTTAACAAAACAATTGTTGCAAAAAAGCAGAAGGGCATAAGAGTATGTGCACATTTAAGCAGAAGCATGCACACAAGTAAGCATTAGTGTGTTCAGCCATATCAGCCTTGGCATTCCAACCCCTAGCTTGGGTGCAAGAAATGATTTAGGTCTCTTCTTCTTGATAAATGCATACCTTCACTGTAGTAAAATGAGGGGGTGCGGGGAAGGAAATATGAGGCACCTGAAGCAGTGAAACCAAGGAGACAGGTTGTCGTGGCGATACTTCATGCAGCACCTCGTTCGTCTCTGGGGATGTGAAGACAGATAAATCTCTTTTTTTATGGCGACTCCATCATCAGGAGCAGGAGATAGAGCACTTGCTGCCATGGTGATGACGACTCACCCCTATCACTGCACCACGCAGGCCTCAAGTCGAGGGAGTTATGTCTGACTGCCTGCCCTCCAAATCCATCAAGACCAGATAGGAAAAGAGAATTTACTTTTGAGTTACACACAAATCATGCTAAACAAATTTTCCAATATAGGACAAAACACCAAAAGATTTAAAACATCCCAAATAACCAGCTCTCCAATGCAAACACAAATATGTGGACCATGCAAAACAATGTAATCACTTTAAAAAAATCTTGAAAATATAAACTGCAGCCACATACTGAATGTCATCCCTGTTGACTCTAGGATTACAAATCCATGAAGGTTGAATAAATGGCTAACCTAAGCAGCTATCTTATTTTCCCTGCTTAACAGCTGAATCACATCAGTATCCTTTTTTTCCGAAGGAGAGCTGAGGACGTGAAGGGAAAAGTAACTCCTCCAATGATCTACTAATAGCCCCAGGCAAGCTTCAACCATGAGGCTGTCCATCATCAAGCTACAGTTCCTGCCCTCGGGTTAATAGTGAACGCGCAGATAATGTCAGTCAGCTTACCTGCTGTAGTGACAGCTTTACTGAGGCAGTTTCCTTCTAATTTTTTGCTGGCACCTCCTAAAAAAAAGGATTCACAATGTGCCTTTGTCTGGTCTTTTTTTGTTTTTATCACATATGACCTTACAAAAACAAAACAAAGAGTAAAAGTATGTTGGGTTGTATGAGTTCAGGTATTTTGCTATTTTGGTGCAATTATGGTAAATCATTAGATACTTTATTAAAAATCCCATTATATCATATCATATAATATATAATATCAGATGTTTTATTTGATCCTAGAAGAAAAGTCAACCAACTTCAGTTAGATGACCAAGTTTGAAAATTTGATACAAATAAAATCCATTTCCTTCATCTACTGTTTATTTGACTGTTCTTTGTTTTCATATCCAACTAATTCTGTAAAGCTCTGTGAGGCAACTTTGTTGTGATAATAGGGCTCTACAAATAAAACTGAACTGAGTAAAATGAGGAAATTTAAGGACACGAACTCAGTCGTAAAGGTATTTATTTAACAGGTAAAAGCTGGACTATCTCACAGAGAACTCACCCAGAACTTACTGAGCTAATAAGACTGACATCAGCTTGACATAGGATAGCAGCATTTGTCATGTGTTATCTGTAGCTGTTGATGAGTAGATAAGATCATAATCTCCTGCCATTTAAGCTCTTACATTTTATCTCCTGCAGCTGGAAGTAAACACTTTCACAAGAAGAGTTATAATGGGGAAAAAACACAGATTTAAACAAAGAACAACAATGAAAACATAGTACAAATGTAAAAGTAAGTCAGCAGAACAGAGCTTATCTGAAACCTTGCGAAGTCGTAAAGCACGTGAGTGAAGGAGATGATAGCAGGTCGCCTGCCTCGTTCATGGCAGCTGTCAGCCTTGGCTCGTGGTTCCCTTCTCTGGGTCAGAGGTCATCCAGCTGTGGCCCCTCCTCCCTCCTTCTCCCCCTGACACAGCAGATGTGGTCGGACCACCATGGCTAGGGTCTGACCACATCTGGCTCTGATTACAGCCAGACAATCCAGCTTTATCAGCTCCATCCACTTCGCTCAGCTCTGCTACACTTATTCTCCCAGAGGTGATGTGTGACACATTCTCAACTCACCAATAGTGGCTTTACAGTGAGATTTATATGCTGCTTAATTCACAAACCACAGTATATCACATATATATAGTAGCAGAATTAAAATACACTTAATGACTACAACTAACAAGCAGTACACCAGGTGTTATCTGTCTGGTTAACTTTTATGTCTCCTTATTCTGACTGACTTTCCACTCAGGAAGAGGTGATAAAGTCCTGTTGGTCAAACAATACTCATGAATAATATCTCAGTGACTGCTGATGTATGTCTGTTGACACATTGGTCTGTACCTGGACATGTCATGTAACAGTGTGTGACCTTTTGCAAGACCCAAACATTAAACTGATCATTATTATGCATACACACCACCTTCATTTAGTGGGACTATCATGTGATCTGGATGAGAAATATGTCACACTTGCAGATAGAAATCCCAACATCCATAAACAGGGGAGTTTGAGAAAGGATTATGTTGCATATGGGGATCACTGACTGCAGTTTATTTTCCCAGAGTGCCTTTTTTATTATCTGCACCCCTTTGCCAGTGAAATCTCCACAGCCCTTAGGTCCTGTGGTTACACCGGGATATCTCAAATCACTTCAAACAAACACTTGACAGATGAGATGGAATTCCACAAATCTAAAAACATGAACCTGAAATTATGCTTAAATTGAAAAACTCATAAATACTGATTAAAGAGAAGTTCACTGCTTGTTTGACCATTATCTATTCCACTGACAGTGGTACCTGTCATCCCCTACATCCACAGTGCATTATTATATCATGTTTAACACATGTAGCTACACGTAATGCCATGTCACATTCATGCCATGTCTCCTGTGGCCTGCTGTCCTCATCTCATGTAAGACTTCTGACAGGAAAAGATGTTGAGGTAGGTAATCACAAAGCTTTAAAAGTTTTCCTTCTATCCTTCCAAACATCATCACCCACTTTAACCCTACTCAACCTCGACGGCAGCCCAGAGCCGGGCCACTCTCTGCAGGCTTCCACATGTCAGGGGTCCCTATGCAGGGGACACAGGCATGTGCACTAAAGCTGTCACCGCCTTCTACTACTGCCAGAGCTGGAGGTTATCTTAGAAGTCCCAACTGGCCCACTGTAACCATTTGATCTTTAATACTATTGAATTACTTTGTTCCCCCTACTTTCAACTGTCTCAGAATCTACAATTTAATAAAGATTTACAAAAGCCCTGGCAGAGTATCTGGCCTCATCACACAAAAACATTATTGAATCCAAGTGTTAGATGCAACAGTGATGATCAAGATCCACCTTATGTAACTATAGTACAGTATGTGCTGATGAGATGGTGGATTTATGGATTCTATCTCAACTAATAGAAAATGTTTTCAAAAGAAATTAATTTTTTTTTTGTTTACACAGCAGGCATGAAATGGAATGAGTATTACTAATATTGAAAGATGTCTTATGATTTGTATCAGACAGCTATGGGTTGGTGAAGGAGTACGAATATATAGTACTTATTTTGTTTGTTTGTTTATTTATTTTAATTGCACTGGGCTGTTGTATATGTCCTGTTTGTGTGTGTGTGTGTGTGTGTGTGGGCGTGAATGGTGTAAGATTAATGTAAAAATTTAAAATTGTAATGAAATGTAGAGGAGACCCCTGGAAGAATAGTAACTGAATCCTCAGTTGCAAATGGGGATCTTAATAAATGAAATGAAAAATGAAAATGGGAACGAATAAGCAAAATGCTAATTATAGATGGCCTCCCACTGATAATGATAATCTGTTATCTGTGTTAAGAGGGGATGACATTGTATTTCACCTTTTTATTACAGGTAAAGTAAAAGTAAAGTTTTTTTTTCCAGTACTAGAACTGTGGTCAAAGATCTGCTTCATTGTTCATGTGGATGAGTAGCGCATTTATGTAGCGCAGATCAGTCAAAGATAAGGCTAACTAAAAATATTTTGATGAATCAATAAGATAATCAAAACTTTTCTGGAGTTATTATCTGGACATGTTATATAGCACCATGATGGTAATTTACACACACACACACACCCGCCCTTGCCATTGTAAAAAGTGGAAAGTCATTCACATCAGACAAGTTGCCAACTGGTTGGAGAGTTTGTTACTTCTTAGGTGTCATCAAAGTTGGTTAAACCTCCAACATGTGTGAGAGTGTTTTCTTTTGGGGGAGGAGGGAAGGTCTAGGGGACTGCAGGGAGCTAATTAGAAGCTATTCTCTAACTCAGGGCCAAATGGAGCAATTATCTGGCCGAGTGAGTAGATAATTCCCTCCCATTCATCTCCCACTGTCAGAGACCCACAACTCACCAACCTGCATTCAGGATTGGATGCTGGGGCCTGTTAACACCTAACCTCTTCTGCTTAGACCCAATGTCCCTCCCTTTGTAGGTAACTCCCTGCTGTCTCCTAGCAATGGCCTCCATGTTGTATCACCTAAATGATAACTTCTCCCATGGTTGTCACATACCACTGCCTACCCCCACCAGGATTTATGACTACCACATCTCAGGTTCAGCTAATGAGTCTGCTGGACACTGGTGGGAGAGCTAGCTTAAAGGAATGATTAATGCAACTGCCTGATAGGTCCATACATGAAACAGAGAAAAAAAATTGTACCATATGGACTTGCTGATTGAATTAGAAGCGAACACGAGGTTGCCAAAGGGACTGTTGGTGTATGCATGAGTTAAAACTGATCACAAGTTTGTTTTCAAGTTCAGTATTTTGGAACGCTATGTGAGAATTGCAAGCTAATATTTTCTACACGCTGAAAGTTGTAGAGCCTTGCAGTCCAAGCGTCAACATTTCACTGCATATCCAATGTTGGCAGGAAGGTTCACGCTGCTGACAGGAGTTGCCATTTATTACCATGTGTATCTCACTTATAACCAATACAAAGAAGACCTCCTTTCAACACATTGGCTGTACTGAAAAGAAGTGTTGAGAAAACAGGACTAAAAGACCTCACTCATGCAGAACTTCAGTCTGTGAGTTGTAGACTTCATGTGAAAACAAAGAGTACAAACAAAGTAAAGAAAGCACATAAGCAGGAGTCGAATATAAATGAAGGGACAAACATCTATTGGATATTTACAATTAACAGATATCTGCAAATTTTATTTTTCATTTTCATTGTTGCGGAAAATTGTAACTAGGCTGAAGATATGCATTCACTGTGCTATCCTTTGATTGCATTAGTCATTGTAGGTATTTACTGGGACAGTAAATTTGTTTTTGATAATTTACATGCAAAAAAAGTGTTAAAAGCAAAATGTAAACTAATTTAATGCTACTGTGCTGCATGAACAAATGAAACATGCATTAAGTGCATTGAAATTTGACAAAAAATGCACACAAAAATGATCAGACAAACATTTATTGCCCACATACACTAGGTGGACAATAGTATTGGGATACATTGAATTCAGGTGTTGCATTGCTAACAGGGGGCAGGGCAACAAAAAGATAGTGACAAATGTCATAATAAAAAATAATACTGGAAGTTATATTGGTATTTTTATGAAGTCTTAACACATAAAGACTGAGTGCTACTTTTGTGGCAGTTCACAAATAAATGTTTCTCTCTATTTAACTTTTCTTAAGTAATTTATCACCATTTATTATTATATTATTCTCTGTATTTTGTGTTTTTTTCAGTGGAAATCAGGTATTCCTATGTTTAATTCACTGATCATGTCGATGTTCATAAAAGCTCATGTAAACTTGTGGGTTATTATGTCAAAAACAGAGAAAACTGAAGAAAAAATGACTTTTTCAGTACAATATATCACTATCTGAACATAAAACAAGTGTGTCCATCCACTGTCATTGATTCAACTCCATGGGTTTTACTGGTGAATCAATGTTGTAGAAGATGACGGTGTTTCTGAATGTCCAAATGGGTCATATTTGATGACCATGAAAAGATGACAAACTACATTTTACACCAGTTATTTCAACGTATTAATAGACTTAGTGATTCAGAAGTTATTAAACATTTTAGATCAGTAGATTACTTTGGTCACCAGTGGCTGTTTGGGTCTTTATAGGTTAAGGGCTGAGGGTATACACCATCTAAAACAGCTACACAATGCTTCAGAGTTTTTACATCATTTTACTCAGTGTTGATTTATTTATTTTTTTAATAATTGGTTTCTGCGTTTCTTCAGCTACCACTCAGAAAGAACGATGAGCCTTTAAACTAAAATATTGTCCCAATATTTTTGTATATGGGTAATTTGCAGGCTAGGTATTTAAGAGCCTGTAAAATTAAATCAGTCGTTTTAGTGACAGGAAAAGGAGTGTAAAGTTGAAGTCCAAAAAAAGCGTCATTCAATCTTAATAATAAAAGTTTGAATTGAAAGCATGAACCACCGTCACAACAGACACGGAAATCAACACAATAAAAGAATACATATATCACATAGTTATACATCTGGAAAACACATAACAAATCTTTGCTGTGGAATCAGATTATTTTGACTTCTAGGGAATTCATAGATGTGGTATATTTAGGTATATCTGGTCAGTGCACCTAATCATATACCACTAAAGATGGAGGATACTGAGACGGCAGCATCAGGGCTTTAACGTCTCCCCCACTGAACCCATCCCTCCTGAAATACATGCCCCATCACACCTCAGGAACCTACGCTTTCAAATGTGTTGCACGGGGGAATTTCAGTGACAGAACTACTTTGTGCAACAGAACTACTTATGAAAACCTTGCATTTTCTTCCCCCCATACCATTATACTTCTTTCTCTCCCTCTTTTTGCAGCTGAGGTAAGCAGACAGGGTGAAAGGAAAAGGGCTGAGTAGCCACATGACCTTGGAATTAGTAGAACTCCAGGGACAGAGCTTGCTGGGTGGGACTGCATTGGCAGCTGCTGGATTTTTCCCTCCCGGGTGTACAAGATTAATGCATGCACTGGGGGTTTGGGGGTTTGGGGGTGCTGAGGCAGTGGGAGGCTTTTGGGCATGTGCAGGAGAAAGAAAAGTTTACTGTATGACATGTCTGCACAATGTGAGAGGAAAGCTGTGCATGATTCTGCAATGGCCATGTAGTGTTCACACCAGGTCTGATAAGGAGAAATATTTTGATGATTAAGTCATTTCTGAGCATTATTATGTTCTGGTCCAGACACTGTTTGAAGAAAAACGTCAATAATCAAGAAATGGTCATTTTTTGTTCTGTGCTCACTGTAAGGTCACACACAAGCACATTTGAACAATTCTCTTTTTCTTATCCAATCCAATCCAACTTTATTTGTAAAGCACTTTAAAACAACTGCAGTGGACCAAAGTGCTGTACAGAAGAAAAATTAAAACCAAAATAGAAGTATAAATTACAGAATAGATTTAAAGACATAGAAACTGTACAAAAACAAACAAAAAAAAGTGCTATACAGAAGAATAAGTAAAACCAAAAAAAAAAACAAAACAATAAAATACAAGAACAGATTAAAAGTCATACAATTAAAAACAACAATATAAATAAAATAAATAAACAAATAAATAGAATAGATAAATAAAAACTAACCACTACCAAATAAAAAGAAATATAGAATAAAGATAATACCTTCAAACATCTCACATGGTTTCAAAAGCCAAGAAGAAAAAAATGGGTTTTAAGAAGGGATTTAAAAACAGACAGAGAGGTGGCCTGTCTGATATGGAGAGGCAGATTGTTCCATAGTTTAGGAGCTTATACATTATTTCATGTCATTTCATAGAGTTTAAAACTATAAATAAAAACGGCTAAAATTGTGGTGAGTTTCTATATGTCTATATGTTTAAATTATACACTGCAACTTGCCAAAAGTTAGGATAGCTGTTAGGTTGTTAGGTTACCTGATGCTGCCAATAACAAATCTTCAGCGACCATTTTCCCAGAGTTCTCCACCCCAGGAGGCACTTTTACCTTCAGGTCCACCACAGTAGCCCCTTCAATGGAGCTTCCAGACCTCAGCTGGGCTCAGCTGCTCAGTCAATCAGTGCTTTTCTGCATTTTTCATATTTAGGCATGAGTGTGGTTCACACGTGTGTTTGTTTGGGCTCTGTGAGTGTGGTGTGTGAACACATATTATATAGTGTATATATCATATGAGTGTGACATAAATGCCATTGCCTCTGGCCCTAAGTGTCACCAGCACAGATGAATGAATACTGGAAGTGTAGGAAAAGACTGACAGACATGTCATCTGCTGTTTGACTTCTGTATGTGTACTCAGGCCACATTTATCTATTTATCCAACCGTATTTTGATTAGGTTAACAAATGTAGAAAGATAAATGCTGAAAGGGTTTGGTTCGTTACATAGGATGTATATTTATTCTGGCAGTGTGAAGTACTTTATAACACTAATCCTGTAGAGTTTTCATATGTAAACAGTATTTGAGATTATGTAGAAACATTTTAGGATTATGTAAAGGAGCAATTAGTCAGCAAAGCTACTGGCTCCACTACATGCATGGACACAGTTCAGAGTGCCTGAGCTCACCAAGGTTTTTCATCTGGTATTAATTGAATCATTTCATTTATGTTTTTTATTTATTGATTTTCATAGCCTTCACGTATATGTTTGTCTATGATTCTGACAGGTGTTAACTGAACAGGAAAACCAAAACAAACTCCAACAAAGCATGTCCTCTGTAAACTTATCAGATATTCATCCCTTTATTTTTTTACTTCTCTGTCTTTATCTGAATTCCCATTAACCTGATGACGTAGCATGGAATCAGAGTATTAAGACCCAGCCTGTTTCTGGCTTCTCATCCTGGGAGTGCCTACAAAGGTGCCCGAGTAGACCAAATCCTGGCTTCATTTCTCCATATGAACTCATTTCCTTGTAGTGGTTCTCGAGTTCATGGTAATGTAACCTGAGGAGAGCGTGGACTGTGGGCCTCCAGGGGATGAAAGCATCCAAAAGCCTGAGAATTAACCCCTTGGGTCAACTGCATTATCTACCTCTATTTATAGTGAAACTTTAATTTTTACCGGGTGAAAAAAGGCAAAAAACAGGATTACAGGGGTCGCAGCAAGAGATTTGCAGTTAATTAAATCAATTGTAGAGATTGACAAAATCTGTGGATTTCTTCCTTCAATATTCCATCCACTTAGTAACAATTTAATTAGATTACATGACATAATTTCACATCGGGTTTTGGAAGAGTTGCCCAATGTTTTTTTGTTTTTTACCAGATTGAAATGCCAGTGATTAAGACATTACTTGATATGTAAATCTTAAAGTGAAAATTTAAAAATATGGTCTATAAGACTGCACATAAATAATTGCACTTTACACAGACTTTTTGCTATTTTTAATGCTGTTTGGTGATTAAAGGACCATAAAGCCACTAGTTTCAGGTTTTCTCTGAAAATCCATCATCTTTTGTCATTGCATTTCATTATGCAACTAGAAGCACTCGGAGAGCGCAGACCTCCGCCAAGGCTGATCAGTGGCCCCCCCCCCCGTGGGCCCCCCCACCCCCGATCACCACCAAAATTTAATAATTTCTTCCTTATCCCATTTCCAACAAACCCTGAAAATTTCATCCAAATCTGTCCATAACTTTTTGAGTTATGTTGCACACTAACGGACAGACAAACAAACAAACAAACAGACAAACAAACAAACAATCCCTGGCAAAAACATAACCTCCTTGGCGGAGGTAATGACAGATTCTATAAAAACTAGATGAGGTAAATCACTAAAATACCATGATATCATAAAATGTAAATATTTATATAAAGATTTTGTGTGTATTAAAGAGATAATTCTTGATATTGTTGTTCTACACCCACTCAGTTCCCACTGGGAGGAAGTAGTGCAGTCTATTCCACTATATTCAGACTGAAGCATCTTAAGAGTCAGGTATAGCAAAATTTGGTTATGTCATAGTACAACTTCACTTGCAGTCATTCTACATGTTTGAATTTGTTTTTGCATCACAAGAATATATTCCTTGAGATTAAATTGTATTTTATATCTATAGATACATTTGGAAACTTTAAAATTTTCCATACATCTGTGCAAAGGCAACATACAGACAACATTTGCATAGAGACAACATTTGCATAAAGACAACATTTGCATATCTCTTGTGGGCGATATAATTTGTTTTTTTTAGTTGTGGTGTCTAAATGCAGTTGAACAGCTGCAAAGTTGGCACAAATATATAGATGCAAATTTATCAAACTCATGCAAACATTAGTTGGACAGAAAAATAATAAGTGATGAAGACAATAATGATTTATGATCAGGTGTTTGTAACAGAAACTATGCAAATTCAAATACTGTACCGCAGTAGTTGGCATATTGCATATTTTAATCTCCTGAATCTTCACAGGTGTTACATAATATATTAAAAAGCCACAAATATGAGCTGATGCTGGTGTGATGGTGCAATAACATTATTTACGGTTGAGTTTAATTAAACTGGGCTGGTAAATGCAAACTGTCATCTGAGGCCGTACGCACAGTAAATCAGTACCTGTAGCGTGCTGGCATGATTATTCATTACACCCATGCAGCATTAGTTTTATGGAGAGAACTTTAGCTGCTCACAATTTACTGAATTGTTATTAAGTCGAAAATGAAATGCAGGTGAAACCTTCAATGAGAAGATAGATGTTCCTCTGTTCGGCCATGATAATGAAATTGTGATAATTGCTCCAACAGCATGTTCCTCACAAATTCCTCCAATATACCCCATCCATCTCCCTTACCTCAGTTTGCAGCTGCCCCCCTCCCAAATTCAAACCCCTGTTCAGAGCACAAAGGGAGCTTGTGTGAGGTGTTCAGCCACCCCCATCACCCACCTCCCCACTTCCACCCCAGCCAGACTCCCCCCCAGTGTGGCTGATGTGCTCCATTTGCTAGATGATGGACTGAGCGGGACAAGGCAAAAGTTCAGACACCTTTCCTGTTCACATGGCATGGAGGCCTGCTTGACCCCGCTGAGCTACGCAGGGGCCACCTCCCATGTGCCACTGCTGGCTGCTGGCCCTCCTCCTTGCACTACAATTTGTCCCCTCATTTAAAGGCCAGCCACGCCTCTGTTGTCCTATAATGCCATAACTGCTCTCAACTGTGCTCAAGCTGCCATTTCCTTGCCAGGGAAGGGAAGAGGAGGGGATGTAGGGGGTGTAAAGAGAGAGGGGTTTCTTTGTATGAGGTCAAGAGTAGTGTATAAGCACACAGTGAATATACTATTACAGCAAAATACCAAAATACAAAGTTTATTCTAAGAGTCTTGCGCTTTGCTTTTTTTTTTTTAACTTACCTGTCCCACATCCTGTTAAAGAGTTGTGGATTGCACTTTGCACAGACCGCAGTTTTTAGAAATGGTTGTTCAGCAACTCCACCAGTGACACATCTGATAGAGGTGTGTGTTTGTGTCTTTAATCGTCTGGGTGGTAGGCTGCGACAAGCAAAACAAATGGCAGAGCAGCCATGCTTCCTCTTTTCCCACAATTCAGCTGTCTCAGTGAAAATGATCTGCCAGTGTGACTGAGCACAATTTGGCATCTCCCCACCCCACCGCCACTGCCTCCCCTCAGCACACAGACTCCCACCCACCCACCCTCTGACCCCCACATGTATGCCGCCCTCGTTTATCCCCCTTGTGAACACACTCCACTTCAGCCCAGAGGAATTCATTTTCTAATTTTCCTTGACTGAGAAAACAATACACATGCCTTAACAATGTTGACATCTCTAATGCCTTAAAACGCAGTAGTAATGGAGCTGTGATTGGTAGTAAGTGGCTACACAATTACAAACACACATAGGGAGCTCCATCTCTGTATAACAGCCTCAGACATCCATGAAAAACATACAGTAAAAGAGACAAACTAAGGTAAAATACTGAACGTTACTGAAAGAGACACTCTGTAAACGAGTCTGACCGACACATTTTGAGATTCTTAAACTTTGCATTCTCTGTTTGCAGTTACACACTAACTATGTGGTGACACATTTAGACTTTATATGTCATTTATTTCTATTACAATGAAGGTCAGACCAGCCTGAACACACACATCACTGAGTGTGGGGGGCTGTGTCTGGGAACACACAAACTAGGGTAATGATTTTGAGCTGGTTGACTTTTTTTCAATATGTGAGCTTAATATGACAAGCTTATTTGTCAACAATGTTTAAGCATTAAACTGCAGAGTGTCTCTGAGAGGCAGCGGTTGATGTTTAAACAGAACATTTAGCACATTTTCTTCTCCAGCAGACGTTCAGTTTAGAGATGACAGTGGGGAAATGGAACAAGAAGGGTCATCTAAGAATGTATTGTGGGTTGAAACATCATGCATATTTCCATTTCTTCTATCATTCTTATTATTATTGGTAGTAGTCAGAGAAGTTTTATTAAGAAGTGTAATGATGGCAAAAAATATACACATTATTATTATTATTATTTTTAGCATTTATGTGTTTGAATGAAACAGAGTACAGAAATCTGTCTTTTCTCTCAAACAATAATTACTTCATATTTAAATGAGGTAAAATGTATCAGTACAGTTACACAAATACAGAAAAAATACTCTGTTGAATCCAGGTGCATGTGTTTGGCATGTATCCTCATGTTCTTTTTTAAAGCCCTCACTCTGCCACAGTTTCATGTTTTAATATTCTCACTCAGCAGGAAACGGATCCAAACAGAAATCGTGTGCCTCATTCACAGTTTGTTGCTTGCTCATTGTGGTGTTGCCACAGAATGACATGTCTGCAAAATAGAAAACCCTAATTTGTTGACCAAAGTTATGAGAAATGATCAGTGCAGAAACAAGTCAAGCTGTGGATGGATAAAAGTACAAATGTGATTTTACATTCTATGATATTGTTCCCATATCAAAAAGACACATTATAATCCACCTGCAGTTTAAGGGCTTAAACATTATCTCTGTTCTCACTGGTTTCAATCATTGTCCACTGTTGTTGATTTTCTTTTGGTGGACGAAGAGATGTTATTTACAGATTATGTACATGGTGGGTATATTGTGGATTAATATTATTACATTTTCCTACACTGTTCTAGGTTATGTTCAAATCATAAAAATGAGAAATGTGTCTGTTCACTGGAATAAATGTCACCTCCATGAAGTTAAATTCTACTGGGATTTGTATGAGAAGTCATTGTCAGACAGCACTTATTAACCAGTTTGTCTCCCATGAACACCTCTGCCTGTTATAAAGGCTAATTGTTAGCCAAGTTAACAGCAGCAGCAACTTCCCCTTGTGTATCAGGCAATTTTCACTTGTGACAATTCACACCAGTGTTGAACCACATTAAACTCCACATTTTATAGAAACACTTCATGAGAACAATTTCTTAGTTTTCTTCTGAAAGCAACAGAGTGCAAACAAGTAAATTAATAAAGTTTTCCATGAAAATGCTTATTTATTTAGTCTGGTAGCTAAATATATTCACATTTATTGCAATTTAAACATTTACAATGAGAAGTTTAGAAAGAGACAAAGTAGATTAGATTTTAGATTAAACTTTACAACAAACACAATACATGTGTATGTTTGTTGTCCCTGTTAGTTACACAAACTGATTACGGTTATGATTAAAGTTATTATGTTTATTAACAAGACTAATTATTGTGTAGGCATCCCCCTTCCTCACCACTACAGCCCCACACTCAGCATAAAGAAGGATCTAGGGAATACTAAACATATGTGAGTGTAAGAAAAAGTGTTTCTCATGGAATGGCACAATTGACTCTACATTTTTCTGGCTTAGTGATGAGTCTTTTGTCTGACCCTTGAGGAATGACATTTCTCCCAGGTTCTCCGAATCCCTGATGTCATGTGACTCCCACCTTTTACATGTTGCCATAAAGTCATCTGTTTCTGGCAAACCAGCCGTTGAGTGACTTATGCCTGGCTCGGCAAGGAGACAGTCCAGTTCTGGAGACAGGCTAGGTCTACTATAGTAGCCACAATAAAAAAAAAAAAAAAGACCCCTTCAATCATTCCCATGGTTCTTATTCTGGGCAGCAAGCGTGGTGTCTGCAGTTTCCCAGGCCCCTCCTAAAAAATGACACATTCTCAGACCAGATGCTTCAGACAGCCAGTACAGAGCTGTGATTATTAGCAGGGTTCTCTCTCTCTTTTTTTGTCTGAGAGAGGGAGCAAGCTATTTTTAACCAACGATGAAAGTCTGAATATCCTTCCACCCCTTGCATACACTGACCACTACTGCTGGGTTTCAACCCAGATGAGGGGTGTCTGGAGGGCATGGCGTCCATTCAGAGCAATGAAGCAGCACTGTGCCATTTCAAGCAATGGTACATTTACTTTCTGTCACTGCACATAACCCACTCTTGAATGCAAAAGGCCCTATTGATGAGTGATTTAAAATGCT
The DNA here is from genome assembly GCF_902148855.1 of Sphaeramia orbicularis. Classification (NCBI taxonomy): domain Eukaryota; kingdom Metazoa; phylum Chordata; class Actinopteri; order Kurtiformes; family Apogonidae; genus Sphaeramia; species Sphaeramia orbicularis. The sequence goes on from NC_043973.1 coordinate 26,434,453, forward strand.
GTAAGGTTAGTGTTAAGCTTTAAAAAGACTTGCGACTGCCTTCTTGTCGTATTCTCGTCATAATCACTGCCAGTGGCATTCCAAGAAGCTATATTTCCCATACATTCCTACATATTTGAGGAGAGATCGCAGTGTGGGCTGTCAGGAGTGAGATGCAGATGACAAGCTGAGACTGAGAGCAGAATGGGGGTTGTCAAAGCTTTCTTGTATTAGATCTGGAGAAAAAAGAGAAATGCTAACAGACAGGATAAAATTATGTCTGCCCCAAAGAACAAACAGGAATCATTCTGTTTGGTGCTTTGCATTCGCTTTGAACTGAGGAATGACTCAGAAACCAAAACAATAATGTTTTCTGTGATTCTGCACTCTTTCAGTGATCTGTTTTTCTACTTGCACTTGGAACTTGTCACAAAAAACATGTGACGCAGGATGCATGTTGTGAGGCGGAAACATTTTGGCCATCATGTGCTTGTAGCTTCAGTTTCCTCATTGTATTTCTACTTTAACAACACCGATCAAAACCACAGGCAGTGCACACAGAAATTCCCTTGTGCCTTGTGTGCTTTCTGTACAGTAGGGGGAGTGAATGGGATTTAGTTCTGAGGTCAGACAAAGTCCTATTACTGTGCATCTTGTCAGACCTTAAAATGTGGTGTGTCCAGGCTGCAGCCAGTTGACTTCAAACACTCTACATCGATAATAGAGCTTCTGTGTGAGTTTTACTTGAAAAACGGTAAGAAAAAACTAAATTCTGATCAATGCTTTCAGCGGAGTTATCCTTATAAATGAAAATGGCAAGGAAAAGAAAAAAAAGAAAAAGAAAAAAAAAAAAAAAAAAAAGAAGCCTCTGTGTTTGTTTTTTGTATTAGATCTTTATATTTTTCTTGTATTGTCTTATCATGTGTAGACAGTCTTACACAACTGCACTTTTGGACTCACCATCCACCACACAGATCTCACAGAGAGGCAGTTATAAGCCCAGGGCTGAGATCCAGTATCAGCTATATGAGACAAGGCTAATAAATAATGTGATTATCAATGTCCTGCGCCCGCAGAATTTGTCAAAGTCTCAACCAGTACTACAGCTGCAAAATAGTGTATGATCAGCTGTGTGCACACATACATTTTCTTGAAACTATGCCTCATAAACAAAAACAGGTACAGACTCTGCAGATTGTTTTTGCATGCCCTTGTAAGCGATAAACCTGACATGCTATATCGTTTTAACAATGGCTCTGTGCCAGACAACTAGTAAGATTTTCTCCTGCTCCTCAGACTTCTGCAGGCGCCAGCCAGCACTGCACTGAAAATAACTTAGGAAGGGGAGGATAGGAGAGGAGAGAAAGACTATTTCAGGAGTTAGCATAAAAATGAAATAAAAAATGACATAAACGAGTTTACATATAGGTCAATATGAGTTTATGGGTCACTAATATAACACCTATGACACATTCATGTGGGATTTTGTTTTGCTTGTACATGAATTGTTCTGTGTAGAGTAAATGGAAAGAACATGCAAAGTTTTTTCATTCTTTTTCTCTCTTAGGCTCTCTGTCTCCTCTTTCCATTGCTCTTTTCCTCATCTCTCCATCTCTCTAGGGGAGGAAGGTCTCAGAGTTTCTCAGGAATGTTGACTTCTCTGTGCCTCTGTCCCTTGGGGGACGTTGGTAGGGGTCTTGACCCTTCTCCTCCTGTATCCCTGGAGCCTATCAGCTAACTAAGTTAGCATGAGATAACTCTGTGCTCCTGGCCTCCATTGCAGCCTTTTTTCCTTCCCTCCATTTTTGTTTCCCTCACCCTGGGCTAATAAGAGACAGGAGCTTCATTAGAAACAGGAGCAACATCCATCACTTTACTGTCTAATCGTGGCCTGTGGCCAAATTTGTCTTTCAACCCTGTCATTCTCACTCACACATTGCGCTCAGACATTGACAAAATCACTTTTGCTAATTAATTTCTGTGTAATTGTTTCATTTTGGTGTAAGTCTTGTAGAACAAGAACAAGACAACTTGTGAAACAATCACCGATGCGTCTTTTTCATGAATTTAAAATATTCCATTTCATATGATCTGGAGTCTGTTAATTTTTTAATTTATATGTAAATTTGATTATTTACATTATTATAAAACATTGCAGAAAAATTGATGTCCTTTCCATCTCATCCTCTTTAACTGATCTCCCATATATCAGTAGTGCAGGTAAGGTCATATTGTTGAACACAGATTTACACTTATTGTCATAAGTGACAAAACTGAGCCAGCTAGATAAGCAGCTAGTAAAGCTGCCAAGATCCCTGTAGGTTGAGGTGGATCAACATATGATCCAACTGTCTGCCACTTGTTTCAACCTAAATGCTGTTACTTTTGACCATGACTGCCCAGTAACTGTAAGACTGTTACAGCACAACATGACCAGTCTACTACACTATATCACAGGAGACTGTTTTTATGCCAAGGTGCAAAAATACTCTTGGCACACAGCATTTGCTCCATTTTGTGTGTGTGTGTGTGTGTGTGTGGGGGGGGGGGGGGGGGGGGGGCTCACAGTGCTTTGATTTGGAGTAAACTCAACATTTAGAACTGTGCTTTGTACGGCAATGTCACATCTCTCACACTAACCAATCAAAATCAAGAAGAGGCGGAGCTTACAATATCAACAATGACGGAAGAGAAACTCACTGACTCCCGGTGATTTATAATGCATCAGCATTTTTGTTTTGTGAGATGTAAGCCACAGTAAGAGAACTTGTTGTGTGTTTTGACTTGGAAATTGAAGATGTGTCACCATTTTAAATTTTTTTTAATTAATCTTCAAAATTGTTGGAGAAAATTTCCAAGTAAACTTTATTTTATGAGAACTAACAGCAGATCTGAAGTTTAAACAAGCACATTCTCATATAAAAATATTGTAACATTACTCTTTGAGCCAACAACAGTGGTATTTCATAAAGTATAACTAACAGCAGCCAGGGATGAATAATGCAGTTTTGCACAAGTGACTTTGAGTGCAACCATTGCAATAATAACTTATAGTCAGGTTGTGGGAACTTCCAGTCCAAAAAAAACTGCCTGTGGACACAAGCCCTTACCCATGATCTTTTCCTAGCGCTAACCTTGTTTTTTTTTTTTTACCAAAAGAGCCTGTTCCTCTTCTCAAGTCATCATACACTGCTGTTTGGTCATGACCCCTTGTCATTCAACACATGGGGTTACCCCTATAGTGTCAACTGCTGACACGCATGGTTCCAGAGAGAAGTCAATGTAAATCCTTAAACACTGGAAGTTGACAACAGAGGCAAAGTGACATTATTAAGTGGGCAAAACACTCAGTAGGAGATGTCAGGAGTGGTTATAGGAGTTTATAGGAGACCAGGGTATGTGTACTGTTTCATGCTGTGTCTATTTGTATGTTTTCTGTCTCTCTTTGTCTTTCTTAATTAGCCCTTCCCCCAGCACTTTTCCTTAATCCCAACATAGCTTCTATGCAGAAACCTAAAAAAAAACTGTGACTGTGGCATTGTCTTGATGCTCAAGAGGTACCCCAAGTATTAAAATGTGACACCCTAACAAAGTACATTGTAAAATTATGTGTGGTGTCGTAAGAGTGATTTTGTTAGGGGCACTAATTTATCAAATTTCCATAGGTTGTATCAAAGGGCAGGGACTAACATGTGGTCTTTGGGTTGGTGGACTTATGTAAGTGAAGGGAAAGCATACTGATTATATACTTACTGGCCTTTAAAACTACACCTAAGGCCATTGGACACAGACAAAATCTGACCATGCACTGAAGATGACTGATGTGCCTCTTGTTTGTTGAGTATTTTCTCAAGCCTTTCTTATTTCCCTGTAAGGTCAGTAACCCTGCAATTTTCTCCCACACACTGGTTAGTATTGCCTGGCTCTAACACGGTCCACCTCCTGTTCTCCTCACCCCTTACATCGCCTGGGGTGCTGCTTGAACTTAGGGACACACTCAGTCCCTCAGTGGGAGAACTTGGAACCAGAAGGAAATAGGCCTTTTCCCAACACAGGGACAGGCAGTGCTGGAGAAAACATGAGGACTAGTTTAAAAGAGGAAACATGGAGATTATAGGTCCTGAAAGTGAAATGGACAAATGCTGTTTAAAACAACTGTGTCACTCCAGAGACGATGATAAAGAATGTATTTTGTAGTGACTGCATGGATGGCTTGAGGGTAGACTTAGTTTAGAAGGTCAAAGATTGAATGTGGAACTTCTACAAAAGAAACAGAAATCTGGATTGGGTTATTCTGTTACAATTTATTTTGTGCCATCATTTCTCAATGCACCCTAGTTGTGCCATGCTAAATATGAGACCACAAAATACTGGCTATTATTTATTATTTACGATTTCTATTCTGGGACTGAAAAACAAAGGAAATAGACAAGTCCATACCTTGTCTAATATGAACCACACAATTTTCCTCCCCCTCGGTTGAGCCATTTATTGCTCGTCTCTTAAATGAACTAGCTGCCTGCAGACGGATATTACTCATAATTCCAGCCACTGCCAAGTCCTGGTCTGAGGGCCATTAAGGTGTTTAAAGTCAGCCATTCATATTTGTGCTGGATCGCCTTTCTCTATTTTAAATATTCCCCTGAAGTTCTTTTTATGAAATATACTCACATTGATTGTCTGAGAGTGCACTGCATCATGCCTTACCATCCTACATTTATAGGTCTCATTCAGCACCTTGCATATTATATAGTCAAACTACACCTTTGTATTTCCCTACTAAGGTACAGTCAGCTATAATTCACTTTTGAACAAGTTGAACTGAAAATTTACAGGAGGTAAAACTTGGCCAACCTGCACCATTAAATCTAGGCAATTTGACAATTGACCTTAATGAATAACAAAGGCTAAAATGTCACTGTCAAATTTGTTTATTATCAGCAACCACTTATGGTAACATGAGTTGTGCCTCATTTGTTGGTTTGTAGATTTTACTTTTTAATATGTTTACAGGATGTGCAGTTAAATTCTGACAAAAAAAAAAAAAAAAAAAAAAATACAACCTGCAACTCATACTTCCCTGCAGCTTTACTGGTACATGTTCAGTTATTATAGCTCTGTCATCCATGTAGTACACAGTCAAAAATGCAGTGTCAGTATTCAAACTATTTTAACCTACACAGAGTATTTATAGCTCTATGGAGAGTAAACCAGCTCAAACAGTAGAGTTAAAAGTCAGTGTAAAGTTCTGCATAGATGCAGTGTAAAATTCAGCTCTACAGAGTGATGATTAGTGCCAGTCTGCCGCATTGCATTGTGGGTACTGGACATTTTACCCATTGTGTTGTATTTTATGTGCAGGGGTTCAAGGGGGCTTTTGTGTTAATGTTTATTAAGGTTAATGTGTCTGTTTTACATCGTTTATTGGCCTTTTTATGTTTATTTTTTATTAGTGTGACACCAGTAGTCAAACCTGCAGGCAGAACAATGCCTTACCTGATTGTCCCTGTATAGCTACATATGTATTACAAGTAGGGAAAACTTTACTCATTCAAAGTTGAAGTATGACCTATTGTGATTAAAACCCATAGAGTAAACTGTCTCTCTTCAAATTGTAAGTGTAGTGATAATTATTTAATCTCTCATCTCAATCTCTAAGATACTTCCAGAAGCTTCTAAAAATCATCTAATGACCCCCACCTTGGAGGATGCAAACTGATGAAGAAAATAACACTGCAGAAAAATAGATATTAACACATTATAGAGTAATTTATGAACTAAATTTGGAGTAAAAATACCTCTTTAAAGTGTAATCATATTACTCTCAACAGTGCGAAAACACCACAGTGTTAAATATTTTTATACATTTCATTATTAATTTTGACACTGAATTGAGTAAAATTAACTCTGAAAATTTGACACTAGCCATTGAGTAAATTTTACTCTAATTTTGAGTGGGACCAAATGTTATCTGAAACAGAGCTAAATTCAACTCTCTAAGAGTTAAACTGACACTGTGTTGATACTGTGTAGATACTGGAAGTACTTGCTCTTTTTGATTTTTTTTTTTGACTCAACACTTTTCATGGGGATGCACCAATAAGTCCCCCAGATAGAAATATTGTCTGATATTTGTAGGTTTTGTATCATATTATTAAGTTAATATTTTTTTTTTTCATAGATCTGTATTTTTGAATCTGTGTTCATTCAAAGATGATGTGATGAAGGTGCTGATAGACTTTAAGAGGGTTATAATTTTATTTTTATATAATGGAGATTTTTCTATTAAGAGGGTTAAATAGACAAAAAAAACAAAACAAAACACAAAAACAGAAAGTGACATCAGCTGAAATGTCATTATGAATACTGGTGTCGCCCAAGAATTTTGGAATCTGTGCATCCGTAATTTTTAACTGTGTTCATAGAATTGATGCTGCATTAGAAAACATGTATACGCAAATTATTACTAGGAGCAAAATAGCCTTTGTTTTTAAATTAAACCAAGTCCATTACCTGCTTGTACAGAAATGCTGTTATTATAATGTTTTCATTTTCTTGTATAAAATTCTGCAAGTGACATTATTCTTCTAACTTCCCCAACTAATCCTAACCCTAGCATGCATCTAAGCAGCTGCATATTTTCAACCTGAAGTTATTTCACTCAACTGTTCAACTCTGGGACTGATACTGTGCTGATCAGTGAAATCAGCTGTTATTTTATATGCATTTATTCCTATAACACACTCAAAGTTATAGCACTTGGAATTTTCTATGATACTTGGAATGTGAGGCACGGCAGTAGATGGTCAATAAAGGACTGAGTAAAACTGGCTTTTCTGTGGGCTTGTGCAGAAAGGCCCCTTGAGGGTGCTTTACCCTGGAAGACTCTGTATATGAGAGGCTGGGGAGTCATCTACATGACTTGAGTTACACACCAAACCCCCGTGACCTGAAAGTCACAGGGCTAAATCCGAAAGTGACAACGGGGATAATTACCTGCTAAAGATAATGAACTGCTGATTGTGATCAATGACTTTCCAAAAGACCGAAGCAGAGTAAACTAGTTCTTGATGTATTAGTGCTTAAAATGTCTGAAGATATTGGCCAACAGGCAAGCTGCAAGACATGGAGTTACTCAGTTGATGTTTAGTTGACCCAGAATGTGTACAGAGATAGTGTTCCAAACACCAGTGTCAGTCACAGCACACAAATGCACCTTCATGTCATGCTTCAGAGGCTACAAAAAGAGCCAGGCAGGCATGCACTCACATGCACGTTGAAAACACTACAGACAAGTGATTTGTGTACAGTGTAGGAATACAGTATAGCCCACTTCTTGTGATCCTTCTCCATATGCCAAATAAAATTTTATTCACTGTATGTGTAATATAAGAGTCCTAAAGTATCCCTAGAGAAAGAATAATCAATAGGTCAGCTGAATATAAACATCTTAACAAAAGGCGCCTACACATAAAAAAGCAATGTAAATTATATAGTATTAAATTATGTGTCACATAATTTAAAGCATACATGTTTAGGCAAAGCACCTTCAGAGTGCAGCCCAAGTACAATTCACTGAAATAAACATTAACTCAGGCACAGAGAATAGTAAGTGTCCCTGCCGCAGAGTAAGACCAAACTAAGGGTAATGCTAGTGATCTTACATGCATGTTTAATTTACAGTAATAATGGACCACGGCATTAAACTTAACCATGCTTTTTCCAAGAACATTTTATTGGATATGCTGGACAGAGTTAGAGGCCAGAGGGTCTAAAGTTCAAATCATTTGCATATAACTCTCCAATATCAGTGAGGTGTAAAATCCAAGCCACATGTCAAGGTAGCATTGGTTCAAGTGAGCACAATGTAATTTACTTGGCAATCAAAAACAAAAAAGAAATATTAAATTATGTAGCCTGCCTGTATGTCTGGCTCTCTGATACATTTATATTCATCATGTTTGAGTTTCATCATTGGCTGCGTCTCTCCATTATTATGTGTCCCTCCACATTAATATAAAGAGTTGCCATAGTTAAGGAGGTACGCATTCACTCTGGGATTTTGGATTTAATTACTAACCCAGGTTTCCTCCATAAGGCACACAGTGTTCTCACATGGTGGTAGTTGTTCTCTTGAGAGAACCTCTGCTAAAGTGAAATCATATGAAAGATCCAGGACTCCTGTGTTATATATATATTGCTAAATATTGGTGCAAAAGTTTTGGTTTTGATTGGGTATCAGCAGATCATGCTGATATTTAATATGATTTTACTGGTTGCACTAGTAATTATAAAACCAATGTGTCCAATGTATCTTTTATACCAATACATAGAAGGTGCAGTCATACGTAAAACACTAAACAGAGGTTTAAGTTGGCAGGGGAAGCTAGCCACATTCTATAGTTATGTGAATAAATATGCAGAAGGGACACAGCAAGACTCATCAATTCTCATTACAGAGCAGCCACATGACAGGTATAGTTAGATAGTTTCAAACAAAACACAAAAAGAAATTGACCTTGATTAGGACTGATGTATGGCAAGAAAAGAGGCACAGACAGACAGAGGCTGAGTGTAGCCTGGGTGGGATGCTGCTGATGGGGGCTTAAGTGAGGAAGGTGGAGCAGGGCAGTTATAGTGATCCTATGGGGCTTTGATGTAAACAAGATGAATATCTGGCATGTTTATGCTTTAATTTAGTGCCCAATTGTGAGAAGATTGCTTACAAATTGAAAAATGAATATCAGGTGCAGAGTCTGGGAATAATAATCATCTCCCTCAGTTTAGACTGCATACCTACAGTACATATGTAAATACTACATGTGCCCACAGGCACAGAAACTCCCCATTTTCTTTGTCAGTGTCCCCTTCAACAAGCCCCGCCTCTGACGATCAGAGTACCCAGAATCCTCTACAGGTCCAAAGAGCTTTGCTGTCACGCCCCTACATCGGCCCGGCTGGTGCAAGTTTGGATTACACAACTCACCAGCAAAATGTGTGCTATAAACTCTCTGTTAATTCATTTTAGTCATACATTTTAGAAAGTCATCGGAGTATTTATAGAGCGTCCGATGTGAGGAGGGGAGAAGGAGCTTTAACTTGAGTTGCTCTGCTGTTACCCTCTGTCCTGGGAGAATGAAACATCTTGTTTTCATTACAAGGGGGGTCACGGGTGGAAGGAGGGCAGAAGAATATGGGGGAAAGTGGAGGTAGCAGTCCAGTATGGGTATGTTTGAATGTTTCTGTGTACGTGTGTATTGTAAATGTGTTATTCGTATGTAATTGTCCGCAGAACTACTTTAACTGTGTGGTGAGATGGTTCAGTGTCTGTGTGGAAAAAAACAGAATATGGAGCTGATGACATCCAGATGACATTTACAATCCTCTACACAAAACTATCTGTCACCAAAGAACTGTGGTTAGCTAACAGTACATTACTATGCCCCCGCTTTGTTTCTCCTGTGACAACTTTCTGATTAAGACTTTTGCAAAGCAGCATGTTGCATGATCATTGTGGTAATGTTGAAAGGCAGTATGCAAGTTGGCTCTTAACCGCAACAGAAAGCATAAAACACAAGGCACAAAACTTCTGGATGTACAGAACACAGCTTTAATTCACTCTAAGTCGTCACACATGAACTGCAGAAACCTTTTCATGTCCAGTAAAAAACATGTGGATCTGAATGCTTATATTCCTTAAACAGTCTAAAAAAGCATCTGTATAGTGGAAGTGGTTCCTCCTGGTGGGTCATAGGATATGTATAGCTAAATGATAGCAGTTGGTAAAAACATGTGCATAATATGCATTATCTATCTATATAGAAATAGAAAAGCACATTTACATGAAAAAGTTTAAATAAATTAGAGGAAAAATATGAAAAATGCTTCCACAATGGAGTGCTTCATGGTACAACTGATCCACTAATTACGGACTGTGCTACTGTAGAGATGCTGAGAAGATGGCAAATAGATCTATGGCACAGGTGTCAAACATGCAGCCCGGGGCCAAATCTGGCCCACCAAAGGGTCCAGTCCGGCCCTTGGGATGAATTTGTGAAATGCAAAATTACACTAAGATATTAACAATCCTTTTAGTTCAGGTTCCACATTCAGACTAATTCAATCTCAAGTGGGCAGGACCAGTAAAATACGATCATAATAACATAAAAATAAGGACAACTCCAAATGTCTCTCTTTGTAAATGTAAATATTTTCATGTATTTACACTAAAATAAAGTATAATTTTGCAAAAAAATGCAAATAACCTGAAATGTCTTAAAAGAAGTAAGGACAATTTTAACAAGATTCTGCCTGATATTAAATGTTTTGTGTATTTGCAGATCCACTGTGATCTGTCAGTTATAACGTATGTGTAAAAGATAAACTGAGGCAGAACATTGTTAAAATTACACTTATTTTTTCAGTTTGTTCATGTTATTCACATCTTTTGAAAGGATAGTTTGTAGATGTAAACCTTTTCATGGTGTAAATGTACGTTTTTTTGCTCTAAAACATAGAGAAAAGTTTGGAGTTGACATTATTTATACATTATTATGTTATTATTTTACTGGTCTGGCCCACTGCAGATCAAATTTAGCTGAATGTGGGCCCTGAACTAAAATGAGTTTGACACCCCTGATCTATGGCATTTACACAGCTCAACTCCCATGTGTTTGAACAAGAATATAGACTTAAGTGACATTTAGATGCAGTTAGGTCTATTAGAAAGACATTAGTGGACATGTGATTCACAGTGCACATTTCATAAAGTCATATTGTTGCAATATGTAAAGAAAAACAGAAAAGTAGGCAGATCTTCCTCATGATTCACACAATCAGTATTTTTCGGTATCATTAAAATATTATATGCATTATATTAAATATTTTAAAATCCCTCTGAAAAATGGTGGTCATCTCTCAAGTTAAATTCAGTGTTCTGTAGAATCAATAGCAAACACTAAAACTATTACTAAGACAGTTTATTCTTAATGTACCAGGTTTCTGTGTCTTGCTTTTGGTGTTGAAAAGTACCACTTTGACCAGAATAATTAAATGATTCAAAGAACAGAGGTGCAACAAAATCATACTACTTAAAAAAAAACAAAAACATTTTACCATATGTTATTCTTAGTCTGAATGAATTCTTATCATCTACTAAACATTAGTGGTAAATTTTTGAGTAAATGCAAGGATATATACTCAAAAATGTATGACTTTGATTCTAATGAGCAGCAAAGGCGTTTACAAGCAGGACTTGCAAATCTTTAGAAAGCCTGTAAAATACCACAAAACACAGACACATACAGATATCCAAACACATCCTACCTGAAGCACCCTGCTGTTAGGAACAACAGATTAGATAATGCTGTTTCCTCTCTTTTCTATGGCTTAGCTTTATCAGATCACTCATGTGTTTTTAAATGTTAGTATCTATTCAAACAGCAGGAGTTATGTGACACAAAAAATCTGTCATCCTGAAAATGTTGTTCCCTCATCCTTATCGCACATGTCTCCTGTCACAACCACAATATTGATAATACTCATCATAATATAGTTCAAAAGTCTGTTATTCGGGAACATGTCCTTTCATTAACCTGCAGGATACTTATTTTCTTATGGTCATAATTTCAATCTTATCTTAACAGATATCAATTTTAACGTCAAGATTTAAAGAAAAAAATAATTATCACAAGACTGTTGTAGTACCAAATGAAAGATGACACAATTTTTTGACAAAGAGGCTTAGTTGCACAGTAGCTCAAAAGCAGCATGACCAACGTCTCCATCCTCTGAAGGGTCTTTGAACACTGTGGCAAACACATGTAGTGGAAGTGTCGGAAACAGGTGCTTTGTGGCTCAGGCAGCTCTCCCTGTTTGATATCCTTTATAAGAAACAGACGGTAAGTGCCGGGCGTGTCCATAAACACAGCAAGTACAAGCCTTTGGAGACCACTGCATGTCAGTTCCCCTGTGCTATTAGATGATGAAGGATAGAGAGTTTAAACACTTAAATATGAAAGAGTAAAAACACCAGCCACTGACTTAAAAAATGTACAGGAAGATTTTGCAAATCCACAGCTACATATAGTACAGTTATGTAATGAGCCATACTCTGTCAAACCAGGATATTTTTGTTAAAAACTAATAATAGTCCATCATCAGTGACTCAGCAGTAAATTTAGTGTTAAAGCTTCTTGGCTTTCAGTTTTGTGCCACCTTCTAAAATTGTGAATGTTATATGTGAGAAGAAAATCAACAGATGGAAAAAAAAAAAAAAGTCAGCAAAAGAAAGTTGACCTTTTGGTTTGTAACATTATCAACCTACACACACTTCCTACATGTTCTCAGCTGCATTTGAGTAGCATTCTTATTCATCAGTTCAGATCTGCACTGTTTCTTTTAAGCCTAAAGTTTTTTATCTGTTTTATCTATTTATCATTTTTTTGTTTATTTCATGACTATACTTTTTATTGCTTCCCGGCTGTAATGCTTTTAATGTTTTATGTAAAGCACTTTGAATTGTCTTGTACATGAAATGAGCTATATAAATAAATGTGCCTTACGTACATACATCTCTCCAAGCTCTCTCTCTCTCTCTGTGTCTGTCTATCTATCTATCTATCTATCTATCTATCTATCTATCTATCTATCTATCTATCTATCTATCTATCTATCTATCTATCTATCTATCTATCTATCTATCTATCTATCTATCTATCTATACACATTATTATTATAGAAATACATTATATAAATACTTTTATCTGTGGCACAGGGGAGGCAGGGCCTACATATATCTGTATCTATATATATATTCATCCATGGGCCACTGGTTCACGGGGGCTCAGGAGCACTGCCCCACTTAAATTTACTTGGAGAAGAGGAGGTTTGTAAACAGTCATTTTAGCAAAATGTCTCTGAAACAAAAAAATATGTAAGTTATTATGCTATACTACAATACTATGTGTCCTCTAGTTCAGGTTAACATTAAATGAAGTTCTTTTTAACAGTATTTTGTCCATTTCTTTGAGAATTCATTCACTTCCTGGTTGTAGAGCGTTGGCCAAATGTGTGTGTGGCTCCAAAAACTTTAAGTAAACAGGTGATACAAGGATCAACCTTGGTGTGTTAATTTTTACACTGTGTAGCCAATGTGTTTTGTTTTTCTAGTTTGTTGTTCTTATGTGAATGGATGATTTTCATTTTGTTGCCGCATGGAGATGAGTGAAGTACAAATGCTTTCAGGACTGATTAACCTACTCTTTGTTACCTGATGACACCTGTTCAGCCTATTACACTTCCATTTAGTTACACCTACACAGCCTCATTACTTTAAAAAAGAATCAATTGTTAAAAAAATTAAGATAAAATAGCAAAAATTATACATTATGCAAGCAGACTTTAATTGAACAGTGTTTTTTGACATATCAACACATACATTATCAGCTGAGGTTCCCCACTGATATTTCTACAAATGTTATTCTGTAATTTCTCTGTGATTCCAGGTTGAATTTCTGATATAAAACCTTAAAGTGGACGACAGCAAAGAAACACATAGGTTTAAAATCACAGTAACTTCATTTGAAAAAACCACATGGCAGCCTTTATTTCTTTAGCTTGAAAACTTTAAACAGTCTCATCTGTTTCCTTCACCAGCAGTAGAGTACAGATCGTCTGTCAGGAGATTCCTCTTCGAAACAGAGTCATCAGCGCCGAACTTGTCATGTCAGTACTCTCCCAGGAGCGGCTGAGGCCAGGACCGCTGACATCCTGGACCTCCACCCAAATGATGCTGGCACAATAAAAATAAATCGCCACTGATGATGTGTTAATCCACTCTGACAAAGTGTCTCGCTTCGGAATTAAGGTGTCATTTTTTATCACCAAAGTGACACCTGTTTATAATAGCGGGCCTGGAATGACTTATGTGCCTGTTATTCTTGCCTGTACCCGGAGTGACCAGAGAAAGTGAAGGGAGCCGGGCTGATACGTGAGGCCTTGTATTTCACCATCATTAAAGAACGGTGGAAATGAGCTCACGAGGCAGTGCTATTATTTTTTACTGTAGAAATTAATTAATTTGAACAGTTAAATTGGGATTGCATTTAATGTGCACATACCTCAGTTCCCAAATGAGAGTTTCCTTCATGCCATCTGTCATAATAAAACCATGTATCAACTCTAAACATAAAATTTAACGCATGTGAAAAAAAAAAAAAAAAAAAAACTTCCATTGTTCCTACATACCATTCTAATTCACATGGGTTGGTTGTCACTATGGGACAAAATATCTTCATTGCAGACCCATATACACTAAGACCCTTGCCACCAACATCACAAAAGGACCCAAATCAGCTTCCTGCGTAGCCAAATACCTTGGCTCTTTTGCTGTCAGACTAAACTGTGGGGAGCTGGAGCATGCAGTCCAGATGTGAGCCAAGGTGTCCGCCCTCTCAGTCTAATCAGATTGATTAGGGGCAGTAATCTGGCGGGCTGGCACTGGACTCTGTACTGCATAAGGCTGAGTAGTGAGAACTCACAAGATGGCTGGATATTACACAGTCCAGAGCAGCTTAGGCCTGCCTGGTCCTTTCACACACTGACATGTGAACGGTTAGGTAGACTGGGGTTCTGACTATCGTATTATGTGTCTGTTTTAAATCAGAACCGCAGACTGAAAAAGACCCAGTCGCATTGGGCATTCTCAGACCAGTCCGAAGCATATTTTTATTCTCTTTTTTTTTTTTTTTTGATGTAATATTGAAGTATTTCTTTCCTTTTCAACTTGACTTCCTTCCATCGGATGAAACTGCCCAAAACTTCAAATCAAAGCAGTCAGCATATAAGAGTGCAGCGGAGCTTATAAACAGGGGCAGCAACAGGAGGTCTTATTCAGCTCCGGTCTGAATTACAGACTTTGAATCCAACCTATTGAAAAGATTTGAGAGGGATGTGGGAACTGAGATAGCGGTGCTGACAAGCCAGCCCAATGATCAGAAAAGGAAATGCTGTTCTCAATGACCTTACTGTTACCCTTAACAACGCCACATAAGTCTACTCTTTCTGATACCGGTCTGGGGTTGAAACATCCAATTCAGTCCCATCCCAGGAACTTGCCTTCCTCTCATTTCCTGTCTGTGCAACAGCCGTCGCCTGTTTAAATTACGCCCCAGTACCTCCCTATTTCTCTGGCGCATAGCTTCACTCTCTCCTGCAGTCTTTTTTCTGCTTTCTCTTCATGTCTTTTGGATCCAGTCCAGCTGCCTCTCCTATGCTTCTCTGAAAAGATAACAGGACATGGTATATTGCTGATGGATGCTTTACAAACTCCAGAGAACAGCTGATAGAGAACAAATATACTGGATTTGGCAAAATTATACATGTTAAAATAAATCAATAAAAGTAAATATAACAAGATCATTGAGAAATACCATGAGTAATATGCATAATTCATATTTCATCTTAAAATAAATTTGACAATTTTGAGGTTTCAGAGGGAAAGAGACACCGTCTTCCTTTTCCTGACTTACATCCTGCAGCAACCAAAAGAGACCTTGTTCCTGTGGTAAAATATTGAATCTTTAACTTTCAGCTGCAGTCTGGGGTAATTTATGCATGTGTGACAGAAATCATCCCCTCTGTCTGACCAGGTTCAGCCAGACCCTCTGAGATCCATATTAAAATATCATTTGTGTGTTTTTTTTTTTTTTTTTTACAACCATTGTCATCATCTTTAAGTAAGTGGACTCTCAGCAGAGACAACACTACAGGAACAAGGAGAACCACATGAAAAATAATCAACATTGTAGCTATAAAAAGGTCAATTTTGGAAAGTGTGAAGAGATACTGGTGAAAACCCTGCGTATTCATTACGTCCATGTTGTAAACCACAACGTCTCAGAGCACAGATGCTATCACACAATTTCACTACACATAGGACGGACATTGTTACTTTAACAAGGAATGATGTGGCATTTAATGAAAGTATGAGAGTTCCTTAAGTCCATGCTATGCGGCTAATTCCCAAGGAGGCGGTTAAAAGTGAATTTATTGTACTCGTTTACATTTCAATGCATGTTCCAGGGAAATCAGGGAATTATAAACCACGGGTCTATTTTTCTCCTCTCTGAGTATGCATAAATGTAGAGAAAAATGCTGCCAGTGTTTTACATCTCCCCCATTGCTCTGAGTGTGCTCTGTGGACACAAAAGGGAGGGTGTTCTACACCATTGCATTTCTCTACACATCTAGTCTCTACAGAAATCCCACACATATACTGCTGCGTTGCAATCAGAGCATATTCAGCGCCACAGCTCCTCCTGTGCTGCCTTGTATTTAAGCTCATAAAAAATTATAATCATCGGTAGGGAAAAATAATGTACATTTTATGCCTGTAATTATCATATTTGTGTAACCCATTTCTACTGTGTGTGCTTGTGTCCAGTGAATGCATGCACAAGCACAAGAATAAACCAGAGGACTGGGGTGAATGTGGAGTTTTGGATGGACAGTGACTTGTGGGAATTATATTCCAGTACTTCAGTCTCCGCAGAGAACCATCACATTAGTGAGACAGCAGATAGGCACTTATCCCTGCACAGCATTTGTCAGAGACCCACCCTGGTCAAGCAGAGTTTGTTGGTCCCTTTGGTCGAACCACCCACCAGCTGTGGCTCACACTCTGGTCAGGCACAGTCAAAAGGACTGGTTGCCAACAATATCAGGTTTGCACATTTGAAGCTGCAAATGGCAGCAAGGGGTAACTGTTTGAACCTGATTTTGAACTCAAGATCCCAGAAATGGTGTAACATGATGTCAGCAAATTGCACACAGCTTGCTCCTGTTTACAAACCCACCCAGTGTGTGTTCTCTTAATGCCTTTGTTAGAGTTCAGCAGCCTGCTGATGTTCAGTTTTGATAAAAAAAAAATTATGGTTGTAAATCTGGACTCTCTGTAGTATAGACAGTTCCTCTGAAGCCTCGGAAAAAAAGTCATTAACCATATTTAACCCATAAAGACCAAAATATCTACAGACAATCAACTGATCCTATCAATACATGTAAATAACTGGTGTAAAATGCACTTTGTCATCTTTTCATGATCATCAGATATGACCCATTTGGACATTCAGAGGCTCCGTAGTGAACATGGCAACACTGTTGTCTTCTACAACATTGATTCTCCAGCAAAACCCATGGAGTTTGATTGGTGACGGTGGATGGAGACACTGGGTTTATGTTCAGTGGATGATATATTTGACTGAAAATGTCAGTTTTTCTTCAGTTTTATCTGTTTTGATATAATAATTTTTGAATTTACTCTGAACTTTCATGAGCATTTAACTTAAGGATAGGAGATTAAATATGGGAAAATACATGATTTACAGTGAAAAATGCAAAATACAGAAGATAATGTTAAAATAAATGGTGATAAATTACCTAAGAAAGGTTAAATAGAGAGAAAAATTTATGTGGGAACCAACACAAAATTAGCACTGGGTCTTTATGGGATAACTGAGCAAATAGGTAAAAGCCCTACATTGGATAATTACTGTGCAGATTACTATATTTCAGCTGAAATTCATTAACTGATGCGATAAGTAGCTTCTCATTTCTGAAACAACCATGAGTTTGATAGAAAGCATAAAAACTGGACTGTGGTTCAATGGAAAAAGATCATGTGATCTGATGAATCCAGATTAAGCCTGTTCCAGAGTGATGGACACATCAGGGTGAGAAAAAGAGGTAAATGAAGTGATTACCCATCATGCCTAGTGCCTGTAGTACAAACCTATGCGGTCAGTGTTTTGATCTGGGGTTGCTTCAGTTGGTCAGGTCAAGGTTCAGCAATGTTATTTCACCATAAAATGCCATCAGCTGAACCTGAATATACTGAATGACCAGGTGTGAACATCAGTGGAGACAGATGTATTCTAAGATGACAATGCACAGATTCATCAGACTGAAATTGTGAAAGAATGGTTCAGGAAGCACGAAACATCATTTACACACATGGACTTTCTGCAGTGGTCCAATTCTTCCATCATCGATACAAGATCTTGGTGGAAAATGAATGAAACGCTGAACTGAAACAAATGTCATGACATTTTTTACGACATTGCATAAGCTTAACATTGCATGAACACTTCCACAGGGACAAGAGCTGATGTTAAACAAAAATTGTGTATGTTTAACTTTTTTTCTGAGGCAATGTATGTAATGTACTGGAGTCGTTAAAAATCTTCTTAAGCTTGTGATATCTTTATGCAACTACATCACCCAAGAAATATTTTCAAATACCATATTTTCCTTTCATAAATGTCTGCTGGCAAAATGCAAAATGTTAAATGTAAAAGGTAATTGGTGAAAATATATATCACTCGTTTTTCATGGTTATATTTAGGAGCCCATAGCACCTGGCAAGTTCGAAAATCACAAAGTAAAGGTAGTGCATTGTCATTAAGCCAAAAGCAGGATTTATTTCCTGACCTCATCAAATCCTTTTATTGCCTAAACCTAATGTAGCCTCTATTTTCCATGTTTAAGTCCTGCACTTTGCACTTCTACAGTACAAATATGTTTCCTTGCCATGCTGGTAAAAAGTTATCCCCCAGAGGCTTAATGTAAATTAAGTCCATAATATAAATGATATGTTTATGAATGTAACTGAATAGGGTTGATGGTGTTTTTGTTTTATCACAGTCAAAATCCAAAAGTAATAAGGTCATAATGCTTAGTATCATCATGGTCATATCACACGCTGTCTCTTTGAAAAAAGAACAAGAATTCAGTGACTGATCCATAACTCATAGTGTTGTCTAGTGGTGTCTCTACAGTGTACAAGTGCAATGACTGATACTGTAGCAATACTGGTCTTTCCACCTCAGACAGCAGACAGCCTGACATGGTGGCCAATAAAATCAAAAGTAAAACAACCCCTGTTGGGTTTCATGGTCACACTTGACATCAATCACTGATGTACAGGGTCAGCAGTGCAATTTTGTCTGCAGGACTCCTCTGATCACTCCCTCACACTCCTCACCAAAGCAGGCCTCTACATCAATACTTCAATGGGAGGGCACTTACTGGACATGAGGTCGTTAATGCCAGAAAAAAAAAAAAAGAAGTCAAGCAGTAATACCTCTGGAGGTCTCTTTAACAGCGCTCCTCAATCTGTGAGCAGCAAAAGGGCAAAACCTGAAACTGGGCTTTTTTTTTTGGAAGAAAGAGAGAAAATTGTGTTGACTTTGGAGTCCCTCTTGTTTCTCTTCATCACAGGACTGAGAGGTCCAGTGATTTTTATAGGGCATATGGCTGACATTTTGATTTCGGCTGTATACTTTTGACTTTGATGTCAACCCCTGCAATTTTCCCCACAAAAAAGGTTGTGACACGTCAGGGTGGTATGTGCAATATTTACTGTATTTCCCTCATTGTAGGCTACACTTTGTCCTGAGAGACCACTTAAATGTGACAGATTAGAATGGAAATGATCAATCACTGAAGCTCCTAAATACTAACACTTCCTGAATATGCACGCACACACAATATTCACACCCCGTCTTGTCTTCTATGACCTTACAGTTATGTGGTCCGTGAACAACCTTCTGAATCCTCTCAGTGGTTTAACACACATTAGAGCTGTTTCCCTACAGTCAGGTTCTGGAGTCATGCCTGACCAAGTATACGGGGAATTCCCAGCATGCATTGTGAGATCGCTGTACATGTTAGCAACAAAGCGGTTTATGTATCTACATCAATAAACCAAGACTCTACCCCAGACTTATAATCAGACTGTAAAATGTACTGTCTTAGACTCATAACTGTTCTTGTATGGTGTGCGGGTTCATAAAATCAGCTATAGTTACTCATTTATATGCAAGATTAATTCAATTTTGACGTGTCATGCTCTAGTGCCAAAGTTCTGCAGCCAAACCATGCCATGTGTTTTGTTTTTCTTTCGTGCGCATGTGAAAGAACATTTGGAAGCAATTTTTCTTTGTTAATATGAGTATTATTTTAATTGTAGTAATTATAGGTTAAACTGTTCAACCACTTGCAAGGTGCTCACCAGCTTTTTGACAAGAAGACAACCTGTCTCATTGCACTCCATTTCCCGTCTCTTCAGCGACTTTCCATTCACAGACACTGAAATGAGTAAGTATCATCATTCCCTAAGCAAAATCTAAAATTATATAAGAATCAACCCAAAGTGGAGCATGTTTTGTTGGAATATTGCTCAGTTCAGATATGGCTTATTCTGTGACAAATCAGCATATGACAGGCTGCAAAAACTTTGAGGAGCCAGCAAACAGAGAGTTCAACTGTTTGCTGGCTAACCTCTTTGCGGTTTCCTCTTTATGTGACCCCTAAATCACAACAGAGATATAATAGTCCAGCATTGAGTCTGGTAAAAATTTAACCTTCAGCACACTTTAGAAGTGGGTGGTACTGCATATTTCACTTGCATGAAGCTCTGTTACAATTCAATTATGTAAACAATTTTGCCGCTTTAAGTGAATCAACACGAAATAATAATCATTTTGCTTGAAACATGGTCATCGTTTTTTGTTTGTCCTTGCTACCAGATAGCTGTATGAACTAGGACTGGTGAAACTAATGTTCTTTTATCCACTTGAAGCCGCCCTAGAGGCTCATAAAACCCTTTAAAGCAGGATTTTCAACAAAACAGTTTATGTAAACTATATTAGGGTTTTTTGTGAGAAAGTGAAAGTGGTAATTGTCCACATTCCAACAGTTTCAATACATAAACTATGGGACTGTCAGCCGTGAACAACGCAGCTGCTAGCAATTTGTGTAGCAGATAATAATCAGGCTACATGCAAAGCAGCGTTCCTCTGTCAGGCATTAGGCTGTGGCCCATGCTGTAAGGGATTTGAGACATTTAAAGGAATGGTTGGTTTAGTTTAAATAACCTTGGACAAGAGGGAAAAACTAGACCTCCTCTGGCCACATTAACAATCGCAGTCCAAGAGCAATCGAGATCATTTATCAAGATGAACCAAAGCATGGGTACACTCATACTGTAGTCTACACATAAAACACATGTGGTATTCGGGCAAGCTCTCATATCATGTATTCAACACATATACCATCAATTTGAGGAAGCCAGCAGTGAACATTAATCATGAATTCCAGATTTAGAAGCTGCCTGACTACAATTCACAGGCTTTTTATAGGTTTTTAATAGAAATTCTTATTTGTCAGCTCTAATTTAATAGATGCTGTGGTGGAAACAGAGGTGTTTACAGGCAGCGAGCGATTTATCACCGAGAGACACATTTACAAAACCCGAGTGTAAACAGAATAATAACACAATCACATCTAATGACAAGTTTTCCAAAGCAGCTATGGCAAAAATCTCAATGTCTTCAACACGTGCAGACATAAGCGGCAACTGCGGCGTCCTGCTCAGTGATTTATATCACGGCTCATAGTCTCTCAGGGTCTTCCACAGCACATGGTCACCTCATGAACAGCTGGGTGAGGTATTTGATTGGATGTCAGGAAGGACTCATAGACGTATTGTATGTCTTTCATTGGCGTTCTATTCTTACATGAATGGTCTAGTTTCATTTGGGTCAGGAAGCATTTGGGTTGCTGTAATGTTACTCGTCTTTCAGCAAGAGAATCACGTCAAGTTGAGCTGATGGATGACATGGAGAATAAGGTAAGACTACATACCGCATTTATTTTAATATTTTCATTTCAAATAAATAACAGAGTAGTTTAATTTCATCATACATTGATAAGTCATTGTCACATCGCAGCCAGCATCATCTGATACACACAGAGTTGAATTTTTTTCCTCCACTTCAGTGCCATCCCAACAGGTGCTGCTTCAGTCCGAGAGATTAGGTGATCAGTGTCCTCAGATTCCTTCGCACTTGGAATGTCCCACATGCAGAGGAGGACAGGCGTCTCCTGGCTTCCTGGAGGGAGGTTAAGGTGAGGTAGGCATGTGGAGGAAAGGGTGAAGGTGACTTGTTGAAGAAATGTCCAACAAGGGATTCTGTTCACCAATGCATTTCGTTGGTACTATACCCATAAGATGACATTTGTGATGTTTTCTTTTTTGTAGATATGTAAGAAAAGTGATAAAGAGGGATCTGACCTGTCAATAATGAGGTTTCCTAAAACTGAAGGCACTTATTTGTTTGATGTCATAGGTCAAATAAATGACTGTGTTGATGCTAATATTTTGATAGAGATGTATAAGCTAAGGTATATAGAAAAGTGCTTGTCTTTTGCAATATGCCAGTATGTTGACCTCACTATTATATTATTTCAGGATTTTGTTTGATTCCATTCAGGTTTGTATGGAGAAAATGTACCTGTATGTAATGATTTGGGACATTTAAATATGTGACAACCATGTAATAATGAGAAGATTAGGATGGAAAGTTAAATGTAGAGTAAAGGGATAGTCTGGTATTTAGAATGAGTTAAAGTCTGCCGACATGGAGACAGTGATGATACAGTGAGGGTACGGGAGGGTCATATGTAGATAGGGTTGAAGGCTGGATGAAGGGAGGTCACACATGCTTTGTGTCCCCCAGGGAGTCGTGTGTGACGAGACAGGAGTGGTGCCTGCGTTTGAGGTGCAGCTACTGGGCGCCACACAGATGAGCTCATGAAACGTTATGCTGTCCGCCTAGCCGGGGGTGGGGTGAGGAGGGTGAGAGAAGAGGGCATCCCTGCCATCAATCACTCAGGGTGGAGCTGGGACCTGCTGCTCACAGATCAGCCTGACAGACTGGAGTAAGACAGGGCCAAGGCCATATTAAAGGCATTGAGTGTCCCTCTCAGTTTAAGAAGGCAGGGAGAGTTAAAGCAGAGACAATGAGGGGATACCAACCAGGAGGCGTGGTGCCATGTAACCAGAGAGGTGTTGTTGAGCATGGAGACAAAATGAGGAGCTGAGACAGTGGCAGGGGAGGGACCCATGTGAGGGAAGGCAGCCTGTGAAACCTGAAGACCGAGGTAAAGATGGAAAGACACGGATACTGTCACAACCCCGGCTTACAACTGAGAGCTTAGTCCATGAACTCATCACCTTTGGTCACGTGTTGCGCAGCTTGGACTAGAATCCTTCATGTTTCGTAAATGTGTCAATGCTAGCTTAAAGCCAGGAGTCAGTCAGGAGCAACTTGACGACCCCGTTATGCCTTCAGTGGTCTGGGTAGGAGTGTGATTCACCCCTATGTGTTGGCAGGAGTTTCAGACTCTGGGCGAAATGGTCTGCCGACACACAAGCTCACGCTCAGGGTATCTGGTGTTGACAGACAGGCAGCAGACACACCAGGTACCAGTCAAAGCACATCAAGAAGCAGTTCTGGAAATTCATTTGAATTCTGAAAATCCTTATAATGTGGAGAGTGAGCACTCATATTACACTGAGTCTTAACATTCACCATGGTAGTATTTGCAAAAATGTCATGAAGAAACAAGCAGATTATACTTGCTGTGCCCTTCATGAAAACTCAACTGTGAAATTGCCTCGTCTCAGAAGTACGATTACAACTCTCCAATCAGTGTTCAGTTTCACTCCACATTTGTTTGAAAGTCAGAATTCAAAAAAATATATTTCATGCTCATGTAGATAGCAGTTCTTGGTATAGATTGTGTGGTAACCATTGCACATTTTAAAGGGCACACCTGTAACACATAAATCTGTAACAAACTCCCAGACAAGTATGTTACATTTCTAATAAGCGTCACCAAACAGGGAGGGGGGTAAGAGAAAAAGAATGGCTACTGTATGGGTTTGTAATAAGAGCCAGCTGTGAATGGCCATGTGGGCTCTGTGCCGAGAGCATGTAGCTGGAAGATTTGCGCCAGGGAGAAGCTGGCAGGCAAATCATAAATTCAGCTTGTTGGGAACAATTGCTTTTGTAAAGAGGTTCAGGACAAGCAAACTGCTTTTTAATTAGCAAGAAATCCCTCCAAAGCATGCAACACACTATTAGACAAATATCACTCTAGCTGTGAACATAGAAGACCAAAAACTTGCCATAACATGGATATACTGTATTAGGAATGGTTTTCAGAAGGTTTGTCCACCTCATGTTTACCTGACAGTGGCAATAATAACACACTGCCATACTGTATTTGCACTGCACAAAAAAAACACATATGCATTGTGATAGTGATTTGAATACAGGCCCCACTGATCGCTCTGGGAAATAGCCTAGCATTTCATAATGCTAAATCTATTCCAGTAGTATGTGTCCTCTGCTTAAAGCTCTAAGGGTCTGAAATAAACCATGAGGGACCCTTTTTTTTTTTTTTTAACAGCGCCACATGCAACATGTGAAACTGTGTGTAGGTATGATAAAGAGAAGTAAAAAAGAAACATTCCTGTCTGAGCAATCACTGTACGCACTACATCATGTTTATTAACAGTACTAAATCAAGGACTACACCATGGAGGGGAGCTACAATACTCCTGAGGAGCCTCCAGAATGACTCCGCCTGGGTGAGCACAGTCTTGCACATTTGGAGTATGTAATAGGAGAGGTGGGATTTTAAAAGACAGAATTTTTTTTTCTGTATTCCCATCTTTCACCTTTTATTCTTCACTTGTTTTTAGACGAATGGGTCAAAAAATGCTAATTTTAGAATGAAAATGAAGAAGGTGGAACAGTGTAAATATAGTAAAATTAGAGGATAAATAGTTGTCATCATTTTCTTGTTCATTCCATTTGACTGTATTTCACTTTCCCACAGGCTGGGACAGCTTTTTTTTCATTAATTTGATAGATTGGAGCAAATACAGGAACAGTGTTGCATGGGCCCCCTTCACTGAGAAAAAGCCAAGGGGTTAAATCTGCACTGTACCAAGTCTTCTGCCTTCATACCATCTACATCTCCTTACATGCCTTTCTCTTCTCCTTCACCCTGAGTCTTTCGGGCCCCATGCTCTTTGTGTGGGCCTGGGGCTGGGCCCTGGGCCCAGGCAACCAGGGACAAAGTAGTACATTTACACACATGCCCCTGTAGCCCTGCGCTTCCTGCTCTCATGCAACTCCATTGGCTCCTGTGTTTGTAATTACCACTGTGAGTAAATGCACTCTCCCTCAACTACAAATTGCTGATAAGCTGTTTTTCTAAAACACCGTCCACTACTACCAGTCATTAGGAACATGATCTCATACTATATGCCCACCCTGGTGCCTGTGAAAACACAAACGGCAGGGGAGGGAACTTCATGATGGTTGGCTTAATGTTTTAAAGTGGAAATATAATTTCTTGTGCAGGAGTGACATTTAAGTCCACAAGCATTTGACTTCATTTTTAATTAGTTTAATAATTAAAATAAATTTTACACATGCACACACACACACACACACACACACACACACACACATACACATGAGTCATACAGCTATTTCTCTCCAGTGCATGAAGAAATGCAGGGCAGAAATATGGGAATTCGCCATGTGAATCTCTGCACGTGTACACACTATTCCACTTCAGGCAATATTTTCAGAGCACTCACCCCACACATCAAGAGAAGACACACACATTACAGCTAAACAATCCAGCCTGCACTGACTGACTGCCTGCTTAAGGTGAGCATTTTCTATCCTAAATATAGATAATTTGTCAGGCCTCTTTTTTTTTTTTTCAAACTGCCTATTTCTCTATGTAATGATATTGTTTTCTTTGTGCAGCTGAAGTATTGTCAAGGCTCAGTGTTTAAAGGTACAAATTTGAGGGCATGTTCTGTAGGTATACAGTTTTTACTTGAATCAGAACACAGGATTCTATTGGTCAAAGCTGTATATTTTGGTTGAAATTCAGCTGACATAAATGTCTATTCACATATTTTCATTCCCTTTACTGTTCCAATTTTCTGCATTGATGCACAAGCAATAATATGAACCTACAAAATCAAAATGTTTTCATGAAATTCCATGCACATTTTTCAGATGAAAATTGCAAAGTATTTTTCATTTTATTAGGTCTTTCGGGCACACCTGTGCACTGAAAATAGTTTTTAATGGCTGCAATACTTAACAGAGCAAATGCACAAGTTTACATTATGGTGAAGTGCACCTCAATGTGAAAATGAATACGAAGTGAAGCATCTTCATTTGTATGAAGCATCCACAAATTCCATTTAGTTGTTTCTAACTCTACTTTGACCTCTCAGCTGTTTGCAATAAATAAATACCTTTGAGGAAAAATTCTCCTGCTAGTTGGGGAAAGGTAAAAATGACGCAGCCGAGTCCAACTGTCCAAGTGGTCACACAAAACGTCAACTATCTCATGTGAAGCATGTAGCAGCCTTTACAAGGAATGGGTGGGGTGGGGGTGGGGGGGGGAAGGTACAAGGGAGATGGGGCGAGGCGAAGACTTGCTTGTAAGGCCTCCATCCAGACCGAGGGATGCTGAGTACTCTTCACCCGGGCAAAGGTTCACTCCGATCATCTGGGCCAATCTGTTCCAGACGTGGTAAATGACACATTATTGGATCCAGACCTGACAAGGGCTTTGTGTATATTACATTACCAGACACCAGGCTCACTTAAGCTTCATTACCTACATCCCTCCTCCCCACCAAGAAAGAGAAAAAGGAGAGTGTGATGGGAAGAGAAAGGGCAGCATAGATCTTACCCCTAGCCACGCACAGAGGGTGCTTTTTCCCTCCAGGTTAGAACGATACTCTGCCGTCAGCTCACCATCACAGAGCTCTTTTTCTCCCTCACTTCTCCTCTTCTTTCTTCTACCGGCTTTCTGCGCTGGGAACCCGTTAAATATAACAACACTGGAGTCCACCCTGGAACACCCAAGACGATCCCTGCCCGCAGGGATTTTTGGGGAGATATTAGAAACACACCAGAAAGGTCACCCCACCCTCCTTTTCTTCCCACACTGATAGAACTTAACAGAATGAGCCGATTTGAAGAATACAGACTATCTCCGCAAAAGTCGTTTTCAGTTAGTCTGGTTGAATTAATACTAAATACTTACTTGAATGACGCATGTTTATGAGTAATTGGTGTATAAAACGTCTTACTCCTGTCCTCAAATTAAAGAATGATTCTGTAAAGTGAGTTACAACATAGCTCAGGGCTGTGCGGCTACTGCAGCAGCAACACTCAGAATAACATTTTAACTACAACACGTTATGGTGGATGGTTTCCTGTGGCTTGGATGCCTCGCTGAGGGATATGTGCCATGTGCAGTTGGTGGATTTGGCTAAACCTTCCTTTATTTGGATGACATATGCATGAACACCCACACCACAGATTTTCTGGCGGGGTCCACACTTGCTTGAGATTAAGTAAGTTGCTTCTTAAAGTGCAGACAGGTGCGTGTCTGTTCTTATGAGCATCTGCAAGAGTGAGTGGAAAAGCTTTAAGATGACACTGCTCAGGTATACATTCCACTGTGTCATCTGCAGGCTCAGATTCCATATTTAACAGATGGGCATCAGGCTACAATCTAAATATGCAATACCAGACAGGGGTAATTTGTTTTAATAATAATTTTGCACCATAACTCCACACCAATTGCCTCTGCAGATTAATATTGATGATAACAAACAGATAACTACACCCTCTTTGACCTCCTGCTGTGGAGATGGTAATCACACAACAAATGGATCTGGTTTGTGAATAGCAAGAATTGGAATGACAGTCTTTGTGCTGCATCACCTGCCAGGGTACAAGGACAGGGGACACTGCAATAGAAGCTGGACTAAAGATATATGTGCCCCCAGGAATGATAACTGAAATGTACACTCACAAGCATCAGTTAAGATATATGTGCCACAAGGATTACTGTTACAGTAAGAGGCCACAGCTGTAGCTTCCTCGGTAGCCGGAGAGAGGTTGAGAAACCACATTATGTACGGTTTGCCATATGTAACATAAAATAATAACAGCTGCATGGTGTAGGATCTTAAAAGGGATGATGTTTATATTATTTTTTGCGCTTACATGAGATGGATTCACTTAGTTTTTATATAATAACTGGGTATTAGGTACAATATATTTAAGAGAGCAATAAGAGTGCAGGACTCACTGTGGACATGTTTTTTTCCTTAAATGTAATGGATTCAGTCATACATTTTAACAACTTTTACCACTAAAAAATACACGTACATCAACCCCAGCTATGTCATTCGACACTTTCTACGTGACATCACTTATTTCTGTTTTCCTCCTCGTCTCATTCAACGCTCTGCTTCGTTGTTTGTTTAAACTTTGTTCATTACAAACCACTGGTTACAGGGGTCACTTTGATGCCAAGGGCTGTGAATACACAATGGTAACTCTGCATTTTTGTTATTATTGAAAGAAAGAAATTTGGCAGGTTGGGTTTTTCATCTTTAAGAAAATCTAAGACAAAGAGGAGTCTTGAAGTTGTAAACCTTCTTGAAATAATAGATTTTTAGATTTAAGATTAAATATGGTCCCTTCATAGAGAAATCATCTGAAATAAATGTAAGGTTAATTGATGTTATATATTGATTAGATTGACCGGAATTGATTTGACCTAAATTTTAAAATATGTTTTAAAGAAATGAGCGTGTTTAAGTGTAATGACACTACGCATAAAAAATGTGTCTGTTATTCTGCCCTTCACACGTCTGTCTGTGTCTGACATTATACGTGAGTGTGGCTCTATGTGTGTCTGTGTGCGTGTGTGTGAATGCGGGGTTAGATGGTCATGGAAGGCAGCTCAAGCTACACTGTTCCAGCTCATTAGCTGTGATTAATCGGCATGTGAGCTTTCCCATGGTCCCCTTTGCCTGGTGGAGACAGAGCTCACCTTGGAGGGCACAGGGAGTCCGAGCTGCAGCACCACCACTGTTAACACTTTGCCATATGTAAGAGTGATTTGTATATGTTATACTTTACTCGTTTAAGACATTTTGTATTTGCTCACTTTTATGTCGCTTCAGAGAATTAGTAGGAATTTTTTGGACGGAGTTGGATAAGATACTTTAAACTAAATTGATTTGAAATCAATCACTTTCAGATAATAAATAGTGTGTTTTGGGTTTTTGTAATTATTTTCAAACAATAAGAAAAATTTCCTTGTGTGTAGTAAGATTTATTTTTAATATTGGTAAACTGAAAAGGGGCAGTAATTTTCCTTTTTTTTCAGTTTTCTTATAATTTCCTCTATGTAATCCAAAAAAGTACAGTACTTTAGTCAAAGTGACAAACTTTTTGATTAAATATGTTATACGTCAGTTACCCTGCATTTATTTTCTATC
This sequence comes from Sphaeramia orbicularis, assembly GCF_902148855.1. Lineage (NCBI taxonomy): Eukaryota > Metazoa > Chordata > Actinopteri > Kurtiformes > Apogonidae > Sphaeramia > Sphaeramia orbicularis. The sequence continues at coordinate 26,463,689 of NC_043973.1, forward strand.
AAATACGTTAAATACAATTTCAAATTCATGTGATTTAGGAAAACAATCACACACTCAATTGGGTATTTTTACACAGTCCAGAAAAATCATGTATTTGCAATTTAGCAAGCCCTTTCTGAGGAATTTAGTCTCTAAATATTTGACCCCACATAAGCTCCACTGATAACAATCCCTCAAAGAGATTATAAAATGAAAAGTCAGGTTTGTTCACACACAAATATACATTGATGTAGGTCTCCTTAATTAAGACATAATAAATTCAGCGAAGCCTTTGTTTTTTTCACTTATCGAGGAAATATGCAGTCTAATCCGTGGGTATAAGAACCATCTGTGTAAATTCATGCCCATAGAGGATGGGACACTGGCTGGCTGTGATGGACTGTATCTGTTGTGCAGAGCTGAGTGAGTCTGTGAGAAGAACGTGATAAACTCATAATAAATGGCTCAAGGCTTTCCAAAAGGGATCTGTCGCTTCTTCATTCTGCCCCTTTAACTTCCCTCTAAAATAAATAAGTCCTATTGCTGTTGGGTCCCATAGCCGCCCACACACACTCACCCACTGACGTAACCATGTTGTTCTTACATGTGTAACGGGTAGAGTTTTATTCTGTAAATATCAAACGCTTCCACTATTTTCTGTCACATATGCAACTAAAGCAGGTTAATGTATTAGTATGTTTCCTATGATGCTGCATTAGTAAGATATTTCTGTAAAATCTTATAAGACAATCATTAACGTGCATCAGAGATTAATTACTATAAAAATTATTATTACTATTGAGGTATGAACTTTATTCAAAGGTCAACCATCCATGCAAAACAGGATCTACATATGAACCGAGGGCTGTCTCTGACCACACATGCCTCAAATGAGCACATGCTGAACCTTGTTTCACTTTTGTTTAAACCCGCTGTTCCAAGATAATTCAGACACAAATATGCTTAAAGCTGCAGAGGTTTCTTAATTTCCTGTGTAGGCCACACACAAGAGAGATCTTCTGGCTAAAGACAGCTTTCTGAAACTAAGACGCAAAATCCGCTGTCATTACTTTTATCGTAAAAATAGATTTCTGTGAATATTTTTGCTCCCACTTATGGAAAGTTACATCATTAAAAATTAATTATTACAATTTTAAATTAAAATAATGCAAAACATGTATATAAATTAATTATTTAATGTTTTTTTATGTGCATAGTTTTCTTAATAATACAAATAGACTGTATTTTCACACAATTACCATAAAAACATACATTTAATTTTTTTGTTTTCAAACACATTCCATTTATTCTTATTTTAACACATCAGTAATCACCTCTGACCAGATGCAATGTTTACATACCGAGTCCTAATTATGCTTTATCTATCAAAAATATATCACATTGTCACAGTCATCTCACAAGAAGAGGTAAAAATATTTTATTCAAATCTTATGGGTAACTGTAAAAATAAAACGTGTGATATTAAATGATACCAACATTCAAGGCAAATATTCAATAAATAAGACATTTTAATATTTTATTTTCAGTGTAGCTTGCCAATGAATAGTTGATTAAATCTCTGACTGAAATAGACTGTCTGTGAAACAACCTCATTGAACAGTATTTCCACATCTTTTTTTCTCCTTTGAGTGACTGAGTGACACCTGGTTGGTTTTGTGACAAGTTCCACATCTTCTGATTTGAGCCAATTAGTCAGCAATTCATCAGTGCACAGCCGTCATCAGCCTGCTGAAACGCAGCTCTCTCGATTGACCCACTCGCCCAATAAATGCAAAGAACGTGCTGAGAAGAGAAAAGCAGAGCAGCAGGAGAGAGGCCAAAACCTGGAATTAAACGGGGCCACCTGATCTACAGCAGCAGAATCAAAGCAGCAAAACAGAGCGCTCATTGTCTGCTGCAGACACCGCTGAGCTCTGCTCTTTGTCGCCCCCCCTCCCACATCTATATATATTGTCTTTTACTATAACTCACTGCAAGAAACAATTATAGAATCTCTAAAAGTATATCGTCAGAGCAGTATAGATACATATGCACCTATATGTTTAGATACAACTTATCCATAATGGCTTTAAAAAATCTACTGTATATAAACTTTTCCTTTAAACCAAATATACATGACTAGTTATTCCTGACGTACACATTCTCATACCAGATACAGACGCAGTTACAAAAGTTTTGCTAATGAGGTGCACACGACAAGCAGACAGCAGCAAATAGACACATATGTAGGGGAACGGGCTGGGAGTCAGCAGGCAGCAGCCACTGCTGAATAATTCAGAAGTGGAAATGCATGATTGATGTGGGACGTTTCATTTCCACACCTTTAAAAGGTCCCTTTTAGTTCCAGCACCAAATAGGCCAAGTGGTCTCTGCAGTTCAAAGCCTGGCACAGCTCTGGCCTTCCTAGTCAATCTCTTTGGGACAAGAGTGGCTTTATTCTGTGGATGGGGCACCAGTGGTGGTGGTTGGGATTCCACACCTGTGTTTGCTCCTTACCCAATAATTGAGAGCTGCATGCTATTTTGAGCCCTGAGCACAAAGTGCCTCACTCATAAGGAACTCTGGGTGAGGAATCTTGGCTCCTGGTTTGATGTGGCTGGAAAACGTGAAGGCCTGAGGATTAGCCCTGCAGGGTGCATATATACTCAAGAACATATGAGCTTGAAAGACAAACACATTTAAAATGGAACATCTACCTATGGCTCACTTGCAACTGATGCATTATTAGCATCTGTCACATTATCATTAATCATAAATATTAGGGCTTAATTTTTGTGTGTGTATTTTTTAGTAATAAAGTTCAAGATAATTATACATAGATTTATAATTTCCTGTGTGTAATATTTTGAAAACAGAAGCAGGCATTATTTTCCATTTATTTTTGTATTTGCTCTGCCAATGCAATAAAAATTCATAGATAGAGTAAAAAGGCTAACTGTATGCATAGAAAAATAGAAATGAGCAAAAAGAGCAGGGATTGTAAGCCAGTGCACCATTACTGAGCATAGTCAGTTTAGTGGAGGGTCAGTCCAAGTGCAAAGAGAGCTTCAAGTCAAAACAAACACTCACTTTGGCTTCGGATGGGACGGTGCACTCACTTTTTCCCACAATTCTCCAGAACAGCCCAATTCAGAATCACCCAAACTAGGTGGTCATGATACTCATCACAACATGATGTTCCAACTGTAATTTAATTTTCATGAAATGTCCACCTTTCCTGACATATACACGGTGCATGTTTAATATTTTCAGAAAGTGACATTGATAGAGTTAGAGTTATGTTTTGGGTTTCATGACAGTTTTTCAGGGCCTAGTCTTTATGATATTAATAGGGAGGACTGAAAATGTCAAAACATTCCTTATTTGTCAAGTAACTTTGCCCTACTTAAACCTGAGATGTTGTTGCCAACCAATAGAATCCAAATGGGAGTCATTTTTATTTAAAATGTTAACTGGCTGGCCAAGCTGGCTGGGTAATTTATTACACAGAGACAGGAATTTTGACAAATCATTCAGCTCAGCAAACTGAGCTGTGGCAAAGTTCAGCAATTAGGTTTCTATGTAAAGAAGGTTTACCTCTCTGCTCTGGGTCTGGTGGATTTATGTGTGCTCTCAGGCTAGCAAGCAGGTTCAAAGCCCTGTGTAGGGGAGCGCAAAGTTGACACATGAGGGATTTCACAAATATGGTGGAACACACACATTTTGCAGTAAATCTGACCAGAGAATAGTGGTCTTTGGGGAAAGTAGGTGGTCAACGAGGGGAAAGAGGTGGAGTGTTGAGTGAAAGCATAGCTAAATAATCAACTTGAGATGGGGGTCAACTGTTTGCAAGTCATCTGTGATATTAAAGAGACAGAAGAAAGAACAAGAAAGCAGGATTACTGGGAGTTTTCACAGCCTGATTACAAAATAATGGAATTGCAGCTTCTCTAAGGTTTCAGAACTGCTTTAAAAATACAATCTGCTAATGCAGCTCACATGTGTTAAATTTTGACTTCCAGTCAGCCAAACCCAGGGCCTCTGTCAATATTTAGCTTTCTTTTAATAGGTTGATTTTATGCTACTGTCTGACCATGATAGCCAATGAGTAGCTGTTTGCTCAGTGTCCTGCAGAGTATACCTGAGAAAATAAAACACTTACAGTTAACTTCGTCATGATGCAAGACATGAGAGGAATACAGCAATAGACACCAAAATGTTTCTATTTAGCAGCTTATCCTCTGTTTTGACTAAATTAATTCATGTTAATGCTATGATAATTTGGGATACACATGCATTTGCATAATTAATTTTATAATACAAAAAACTGATGAAATGTTGGAAACAGTCAAAATTTCTGTGCTTAATTAAATCAATAGGCTAAAATAACTGTTCATTACATGCAATTTGAATTTTGACTGATTTATTTCACTACAAGGGCACAGGTACAATAAACCATATACTTTGAGATTACTTACAGAGATTATTTATCTTGTGTAAAAAAATCACCAATCATCATCAATCAAGTTTCAGCTGCAGATATTCTAATGAAGAGCCAATGTACTGAAATATTTAGGCTCCAAACAAACACTTGTATTTTTCTAATCTGTGATGTGTAACTATATTTATTTGACAAAACTATTTATTTGGGGGGACTAGTAGTTTTCAGAATAAAAACTTAAATCACATCCTTTATTTACTGAATTTCATTGAACTGTTTATTAATTTTATTCGAGTGAACAAAAAAATTTGCTTCGCCTGTGTTTGTCTCAGTGAAATTAAAGCATATGCATATAGTATTTACTGTATGAGGACAGAAAAAATTGTAGAGGATTAAAAATATCATCTGGTGTAACACAGATGATTTAAATCAGTTTTAATGCCTGAGTCAGATCTGGTTCTGATCCAGTAGATCAGTTTGGGACATTTTTCATTCATGCAGCTCCTGCAGAATGGCACTATTAACATCCACAGTGTTGTTATATGGAAAAGCAAGTTGTACTGCACAGGTTCTGCTTGATCTCTATTGTTATACTTTTTCATTTTTCCATTTTAATCACAATAAAAGTTGTGTTTATTTCAATATCATAGAATGTTGGAGAAAATGCAGCTTTATTCTAACACACCTTGAATGGATGCAGGACATAGTTCATTCTCCTGCTGCTAGTGAATATAATAACGTCGTACAGCAGTGACCACCCCCCTTTTTTTTGCTTCAATTTAACCCTGACAACTTAATTTAACATCCTTCTAAATACGATTGCATCAGCATCTAAACAGTTCAGCTGAGTGTTTAGTCTTGCATTCATGAGGTCCTACAAGCTGTAACAGTGAGTGAAGTCAGATCACAAACAGGCAGGTGAAACTGTGTTTTTCCTTTTTTTTTTCTGGCTTCTGGCTGTGCGACCATGGAGGGTTTTATGTTGTGGACTGGAGTATTTTCAGAGAGTGACCTCTTGTTAGCCCTGCACCACTAATGAACACCAGACACTTATAAATGGTGTGCGTATGAACATGGTCCCCACACAAAACAGGCATATCCAGAGAACATTATGCAAACTTGTGTGTTAAAAACTTTTCCTCTGATATCTTTTTAAATAAACATTTTGTGATAGATTTAAAAGTATAAATCAGTAATACTTAAATAGAAGTGAATGTTAAATTGATTGAAATGGTTTTAACAACATTATCAGAAAACAATTACGTACTTATAGAAACTCTACAGAAACATAATCGTTTATTGCATTTAATATAATAAAGCAGGAGACTCTATTTTTAAAACCAGGGACACAGAACATAGATTGGCAGAAATACCAAATAAATATGTGTTTCTGTGATTCATTATTGAGTCAGTTCTTAATAGCAAGCAAGACTAAATATTTTTAGGGTTTTTAAATTTGCAGGAGGAGGCTGCAATTAGCTGAATTTAGACCTCTGCATATTAACACATAGGTGTAAAAGACAATTGTTGAGCCTTAAAGCATTCACACCTTCTTTGTTGATTTCAGTTACAAACCCAGAGCACAGCTTAGAGGTTGATGTTAATGAGGTTCCTGCTGTTGTTGATGAATGGCATCTGTCAGCAGGCTTAAAGGTTAGAGATGCTGCCAAACGCCTCTTAAAAAAAAAAAAAAAAAAAAAAAAAGTAAAGTGGGAGAAAACAAGAGCAGTAGAAGAAAAGTGACAGGGGATAGTGGAAAAGTGAGAATTATGTTGTCTTTAATTGCAGAATTCAGTTCAGTTTAAACAATGTTGAACACTACTAGTTTCTTGACAGTGTTTCCTGGAGGAGCAGACTCAGAAATGTAAGGCAATATATATACTGTATATATATTTTTGTTTTTTTTTATGTTACAATAGGTAATTCATTTACTATTAATGTATAATAAATACTCATTTGACCAACATGTTTAAGCAGCCATTCTCTACCTATTTTGTTATTCCTATCACTTAAACCTTTTGTTTAATACAAAATATTACTAAAATCTATCATATCATAGATTTTAGTAATATTTTGTATGTTGTGTCTTTGTTTTAACCATTCTACAGTTTTTATACACTTGTCTATAGTAGTTATACCTTTGGCCAGTAGGTGAAAACAACATAAACAGTATAAATTGCAGTGTTTTATTTCTTATATATTGGACAGAGTAGAAATAATGATTTTTGTTATATATATCGGAGTATTTTGACAGCATTATCTAATTTAAATGCACTATACCATAAAATGGCATTGTGGGATTCTATTATGGTACAATGTTGCATCAAGACATTTACACTGCATCCTTCCTTTGTGTAGGAGATGAATTACTTTAAATAAATACAAATAAAAGTGTGTTTAACTATTATTTTTCCTTATTAAAAAAATAGCATCAAAGATATTTAAGGACAGTTTAGTGCATGAGCTAATGGAGCTGAACCATGAAATAACACCAGCAAATGGTGTGAAAATTTTACAACCCTTCCAGTATTTTCTTTCAGAAATATTTGAGAATATTCCTGATGTGACTATAATGAGCCAAAAATGGATATGTTGCTTAGAGAACACTATACAGTAGATGATTAAAAAAACTGACATGACTACAACCTATTACTCCCCCTAGCTATATTAAAAGGAGATAGTGGGGATATTTTTTTATTATATAATTACATTACAATACATTATTAATTCCTGTTTATCATCATATTCAATAAGGGGTGGGTGAGAGTACTTCATATGAAACTGCTACAATATAGAACAAAACTGTAACAATTTTGTATTATACAAATGTAAGTAAAATGAACGTGGATGAAAAAATACTCACCAGCTACTTTTAACCATTGCTGCTAGATCAGACTTATTAAAAAGCATTCCCAAAGCCTTTTGTTAGATCAATCATACACAATAAACATGAATTCATATAGTTTTCTTTGCAGGGGCGTTCCTTATCATATCCATCCCACCATCCTGTGTGTGATCACCCTATGCCTGTGTGTCGTGTCAGATGCTGTTGTCAATGTACCCACACACCTTCCATGTCTTTCTACCCATTTCACTCCCAGCGTCCTGCTGAAGTCAACTTTACAGAGACACAGGAGTGCAGTTTCAGATCCTCTGAGGTCAGATGTTCTTGCTTTTTCATGCTGTTCTCTTTGATACATTATGGTTATCAGTGGTGTATCTGTTACAGAGGCTTTGGTTTTTTGCCTGCAACCTAACTGTTGATCTTCTTCAGCATCAGTTAAAAGCTAACACTGCAGGGCTGCAATGTTTTGACACTGATTTGGTAATGGCCCACTTAATTGTGCCTGTAATTGTGCTAGTCTCTTGGAAATACTGAGGTTTTGACCCACATTGGCACATACTGTAGACATTCAGAGCAGACACATCATCTAATTTCAGATAGGATGGCATCCAGAGGACATCTGGGGAGGGGAAGGGGTCATGGGAAGTTGTGATGATAAGAGGAAAATGTACTTCTTAATAATTTAGATGTTGGAAATATGTTAATTAAATCTCACAGTCAAATCACAGCATTGTGGGTGCCATAATCTGCAGTTTCAGAGTGATGTCACATGTGTTTGTCCCACTCCTTTATCCCCTGTAGGACGTGAGCAGAGGGGTCAGATCTGCAGGTCACACACACACACTCACGTCTGCAACAACTTTGCAGCCAATGTACAAATCACTGGAGTCGACGTCAGCCATCATTTACTTGTCAGGGGTGGAAACAAAATAGATGAGAAATGAAGTGCTGAGACTGGACTGACCTTGCGGATGATTGCTGCCTAAATATCTGGGACTGAAATTGGGCATTTTACACCCTGGCAGCTGCCCAAGACACAATTTGTCCCAGTTTAGAGGGCAACATGGCCTGAGTAGCATGCCACGTCAAATACCAATTTCCTGGGAACTTGCCTTTCCCACTTTTGTATAGAACCACAAGTAGAAAAACAGTGTTCATAAAAGGAATCACATCAGATCAGCAGTGAATGTCTTGAATGATCAGACTCATCAGGATATTATTTTTATTAGTGTACATTTCAGTTAAAAAATCTATTTTTTTGAGATATTTTACGCTTTTTATAGATTTTTTTGTACAGTTATTCAAAACACCCACATATTAAACACCTCCTTGAACTAAATTTGTCATGTAAAGATTTATACTGACTGCCTGAATTGTAGTATTTTTTACGGCCTATTAAATTATTCATACAGGAGAAATTGGTTTCCCTTTACTTGTGTTCTCCTTCTACTGGGTTGCATATTTTTATTGCAATAGAAAGCACTGCACATGAGTACAGTTACCACAGTTTTGGCTTTCTGGCGGGTCAGTAATAATAGCAGTAATTGCTCTTACAGTAAATGGTCCTGGGACAGATGGAGAGGTAAAGACAAAGTTCACGAGATTAGGTGCAACTCTCCTCTCTGTGGCCTACTTAGGTAACTTGTCTTTGTTACAGCTCATTTGTTATGTGTTGGGTGATGTGGAAACTACAGTTAACAGTGCAGACAAGATGTTTGGAAGCAAGCAGCATTGAATTTATTTGTCTGGCTGCATCTTAAACAGAACCTCGTGAAAGAATAGTTCTGCTATTAAAATGTATTCTGTGCAGTATATTTCACTGTTGCACAGTTCCAACAACTTTACCCATCAGCTGCATGTGCAGTGTTTGGGTCTGCTACTGTAAAGTATACTGTACGAGGCCCTTACCTCAGTTATTTTGTTAGTTTAGTAGCTTAATCCAGAGGTGCACCTCAGCAGCATCTGCCTGGGGCTGGTGAGCTTAAGACTGAGCAGGGATCACTTATAATGCAATCCAATCCCTAGCTGTCTGTTTGAGTGGGCTGGAACTAATCGATCAGAGGGGTGCATCTGTGAAAGAGACGTTCAGAGAGGCAGCTTTGACTGTGCTGGAGCCAGAAGGGCTACTGTCTGATGCCCCAGTTCTGGCATTACAGCGCAGCATTACCACTTGATACGCCAGTCAAATTGGCTTTGATGGAAAATATGGTGAGATGTGAAAAAGTAAAGCTGGCACATTTTTGTCCCAACTTCTAATTTTGTCATATCTGCTGCCTTAGAAGTTATCAGTTCTTCCCTTCCATCTTTAATCCCTTGTCGATGTCCCTCTTCTTTGCGCTCTCTGCATATTTTATATCAGTTTCTGCGTTAAGTCCTTCCCCTCTGAACTCAATCCCCAGTCTGGCCCTCTGCTTGAGCCCCTCAGCTGCTGGTCTGCTCTCACACTAACCCCCTTGTTTATATCGGGGACGCAATTAAGTCCGAGCCAAGTAGAGGAGTCCCAGAGAGACAGGCAAGAGTGCAAGCTTGTGAGTCAAATTTCAGCTCCGACACTCACACACTCCTCCCTCCCCTATTTCACTCATTTTCTCTTCCCTCGCTTTCTTCGCTCTGTGTCTTTTCTTTCTCTTTTTCTTGCTCTGACCAATCAAAACATGCTTTTTTGTTCCTCTTGAAAATAAATAACATAAACCATTTTGGTTGTTTATTTTCATGCCCCATAAAGCTCTTATTTATTGGACTTATTTTGTGTAACTGAAAATGGTTCACTGAGAGAGAAATATGCAGCTTGAGATAGCCTGATGTGCAGCTAAAAATGGCTGAAGCAAGACGTTACCTCATCTCTGTGGGATGTAATTTCAAATGCAGAAGATTTATACATTTTAAGGCATCAATATATCAGTTTTATGTTGTGATTAATTTACAGTTTAATGCACGTTCCACAAAATAACAACATTAAAAACATTAATTTTAAAGACAAGCTCCATTGTCTACTGTTGACTACAATTTCTTATTTTTCCTTTTTGTCATGAAGGACCTGGTTTGAGTGCTGAGTTCACGTTCTCCACATGTGTGGTCCAAGGGCCCAGGGGACCTATCCCAGAATTGCAGACACACGTGTGCAGGCAGAAGCAGTAGTGCAATGCAGAGTAGATAAACAGTGCTCTTACTGGCCACCGGGCACACTCCTCATCTAAACAATGCCAAGTTAACTACTTTGCAGGAGTATATAGCAAAAGCAAACACAAACACAAGCAACTTAATGTGACTTAACGAAAATCATTTAGGGTTAACTTTTTCACTGCTTGCCCAGACACAGTGGAAAGGGATGCAACTCCTTCTAAGGCTTCAGCTATAAATTGCATCAATGTAAACAGCAATATACACAGGCATCACATACGTGTGACTTTAATATGTATCCCTCCCTCACTGAATTTATATTCACACATCTCGATTGCCCTGTGCATTCCAACGCCACAGCACAAGTGTGCTTCACTTTCACGGGGGAGATGCAGGAGAAACTCCAGGGATGTGTGCAGCGCTGACAGACAGGGGGATAAACAGAGGGATTGTCCCTGACCTCCCAAAACCAGTCTGCAGGAAGACGAATAGCCCCCCAATGGGCCCTGAGCAGATAAAATACACCCTACCGTCTTCAACACCAGGTGTGACAGCCATCAGGGGTGGCCTATCAGCAGGAGGTACAGAGAAGGGGAGGTAAGGGTGAGGGGGCACATTAGGAACATATCAGCAATTACTCTGTGGGTTTATTTTTCTTCCTGCTTTAACGCCTGGATACCAAGTTACATTCATTCATGGGTGTTGATTGTATCTTCAGACTTAATTGAGAACACTTTGCATTTGTCGATTATCTGATTATCTAATACACCAAAACATTTTAGTATTATGTTACAGCAACAATTCACAATCACCGCATTTCATTTTGTTTAGTTGATTTCAGTGAATTCTGTGGCCTTGGATTTTTGGGGCTTTAGTGCTTATCTGGGAAGTTCAGTTCCATCTTGCTTAGTGTACCCTGAGTTACAAATCAACTTCTTTATGTAATGGAATTCACAGGGTCGAGGACATGTTTACCTCTTTTTCCAGGCCCATTAGGCACCAAGCGGCTATATCATATCTGACACAAGAGAATGGCCTCAATCTGTTTAAGCCATGATCTCTGACTGCATGGGCCCCACATCTTCAGACTGGCCTCTGCAAGCAGAGATATGAAGAAGGATGATAGTCATTTATATATCCTGAACTTTAAACAATAAATGTGTTATGGGTGCAGACATCCCACAGACCAGACAAATAAATGGTCTCCGCTGTGTGTAGTTTAAATTGTGGTCCAGGACAAAGGTTTTGCAGGCGCATAAACACAAAAACTGCTGGAAAATATCTCCCTGGAGCAGAAATTTTAGTTGAGAAAGTGACTTATTTTTTCATGAAACAGCATATGCTAATAATGTCACATAAGCCTTTTATGCATCCTGAAGTGTCAAACTGATCTGCAAAAATAGAAATAAAGAGGCTGTGTGCAAGTGGAGCTCGTGTGAAAAAGGGAAGCCCAGACCTCTAATTTCCTGTGCGAGCATTTGCAGTCAAACGGGAAGGCCAGACCACTCTGCAGCTATCAGAAATCAGCCCAATAGTCCCCGGAGCCACCCCTGCCCTTACAATACCCTCTCTCAAACCCCCCTTCCTCTCACCCCAGGCCCCAGGGCCACTGTGGGTTAACCTTGCTCAGCCGTGACTAGAAAACAGAGTGATATCTTACTCATCTAATCCCCCTTTCAGTCATCATGCAATAAAGTATGCCCTGCAACCCTTGACCTCTCAAGTCAGAACACCACTCCACTCCACCTCCCAACCCTCCAGCCACAACACCCTTCCAGCCCTCACCGAGGGAGCTATAAAGCAGAGAAAAAAGATAGTTTGGAAGTACAATTAACAGCAATGTCATTGCCAAGGTAGAATGAGTTGAAACTGAATGAATGAATGTGAGAATGAATGAAACTCAGGCTTCAAAATTAAAGGGAGAACATATTTCGTTATGAAGCACCTAGAGCTGCTATCAGTTACTGCAATTTACATTTTTCTTTTTTTCCTTTCTTTCTTTTTTAGTTTTTTGCAGGCAAGTAATACAGTGTGTTATGTGCTTATGTGAAGTTTGTTATGGATGCTGTTGTTGTGCTTGGAAATGGTCATCTGCTGTCATTAGTGGACATAGTGAAACTGTAAAGTAGTAGAGAGGCACTGAGTATGGACCGTATGAATTTTGAGGAAAATCAGAGCAGAAATCCAGAATCAGTCTACAGGATGTTGTTATATACATATATAGGTAGGCTAATGGTATAGTTGGGGAAAGAGTTCATGCATCATCCATTGAAAATAAAAATACAGCTAATACATGTTATTATTTGCAGTAGTTTAGAATTATATTGTATGTGTATAGGTGTGTTCTACATTTAATTTTTTTTAAAATATTTTTCAACTATGTTCCTTGTAATTTCAGTTTTTTCTGTATATACTGTGCATATGGCAACCTAACGAATAAAGCTGACTTTGATGTTAATTTCTTTACAAAAGTTAAATATTCACCACTTGTTTTAATTACAAAACACTATGAAATGATATAGAACCTCTGACAACTTAAGTACAACAAGCTAAAGTTTTGTAACATAAACAGTATTACAGATATCTTCTTTGTCTGTCAGTGTGGTATGATGCACTGATTAAAAAGATAGATAAAAGACCCAAGCTGTTAGCTCCACCTTTAATCCTGCCTCAATTTATGGAGGACTATCAGAGAGGCGGAATGAAGTTCTGACAGTGAGAACATCGGAAGTACAAAAAGGCAGGATGTCTATTGAATGACACGGTCACATGTGGACTTTTTGGAGTGTAACATAGCATGTCTGTGTGTCAGTGAGAGTTGGATGGGTGCATGCATGTTCCTTTTGGTTGCCACTTGTGTGCAGATATTGACAGTACATGGATACAGTATGTGCATATGTTTGTGCAGAGAGAGAGAGAAAGAGAGAGAGAGAGAGAGACAGGGAGTATGAGCCTAAAGCTGCTCAAAGGGGTTCAGGGCTCCCTTGCTCCAGCACATCTGGGCTTTATATCAGGCCTTTAATTAATCCTGAGTGAAGGCCAGGCAGTGACAGGCTGACTGGGCAGGCTCCAGCTCAGGACAGGGCTTGATTTATAACAACTGAGCTCCAACCAGCATTGATTTATTTCAGCTGAGGAGAAAGGAGAGTAGAGGGGGTGTGTGTTTAAGGGGATTTGGGGGTGGACACAGAACAGCACTGTTACACTGGGAGGGGCGAGGCACTGAGGTTAAGGGGATGTTGAAGTGACTGACAAAGGTGAGTAACAGACTGATGGGCAGGGAGTGAAGACAGAGGAAGCGGTGGCTTTGTAAAGCCTCGTACTAAAGGGAGACTTCTCATATCGCCAGAGGCTCTTTTCGGTGTTGGTAAGCAGTCAAGCAGTCGAAAGAGAGAGGGATGATGAATGCGATAGAGGAAGAGGGAGAGATTATGAAAGCTGAAAACCTCTCTCCATCAGGTGGGTTATGTTCCCTCCCAGGCATGTGCTGTCAATCAAAGAGACTGCTCTCGCCTTATCTCCCCACATAGGGGACTGTAAATCCTCCTCTGCTCATTTGACTTAATCATGACAGTCATCTGAACTCAGCAGAACACAGGAAAGCATTTCACGTCCCCCTTCTCACCTCCCCCAGGTCTCTTTGCAGGACGGCAGGAGGAGTATGTTAAAAGGATGTTCTTTTTATTATCTACATGCATCAAGTAGCCACAAATGGTCTGTGTTGTGGAACGTGATCTGTGTGTGTGTGTGTGTGTGTGTGTGTGTGTGTGTAGGTGTGTGTGTGTGTGTGCGTGCATGTGACTGTTATATTGCTGACTAAGTAACTCTTGTCATGTTCGTATGTGTTGTGGAAAAGATGCCAAATGTGTCTGTGTTTTTATGAGCCTCTGTCGTCGTCAGCCTACAACATGCTTCCTTCTGATAAGGGCTTTATGACAGTCCCTGTACAACTTTTCAGCTGTTTCTCTCCTTAGTCACAAAAAATGCAAGAAAAAAAACCTCTTTTTTGTATCCCTACATTGTAAACAAAACAGTTTAACATGCTATGATACTCCTGAATTCATTCATAAAAAAGCTTCAGTTATGAAATTTCTGCAAGATCCAACCCAATCATTTTCTCATCACCTCTAAACTGTACTGCGATTATGAATGGAATGCACCTACATTCACTTACAGGATGTTAACTGATTCTAAATGCTTCTCTACTGTGTCCATTAATCAGTATATCTTTATTGGTATTCATACATCTCTGTCCCCTACTGCTGACTGGCTCTGAGTCCAGCTTCTGCTCTGATTAATGTGTCTTTTTAGTACTATCGTCTAGACGTCAGTTCCTAAAATACCTTGGGGCAAAGTCAGACATTGTTGTTACAGAGCTGCCACCAACTCCACATGAATGTTTGTGTTCTCTATTTCTGCATCTGCGATCTCTGTTGTCATCTTATAACTTATTTTGGTACTGGCCACACATGGCTGCTACTGTAGATGTCAAGGCACTGGATAAATGATATTTGGAACTGAAATATCTGTGCAGTAAAAATTAAAAACATGACGTCAAAGGGTCTCCAACACAAAACTTTGTTGAAATGCCTTTAAGCTGAATGTCAATGTGAATAAATAAAATCCTATATTTTAACAGTAATTACTGAATTTTCCCTCCATGCTGGAGCACTGTAAATAAAAAGTAAAAACTAAATGTTCTTTTCTCAGTGTTGATAAATTACTACTTGCAGAGGTGGCAAAGTATGGACATTCTTTTTTTCAAGAGATACTTAAAATGTACTGAAGGAGTTAAAATAAAAAGTGCTCTGCCACCTGTTTCTGTGCTAAGTTAACTTAACCTTCATCTTGTGTTAGCCTTCTGTAGCATCTCTTATGTTACCAGGTTGGTTTTGACCCATGTCTTAAATCAGCTGTAAAATACACTAAAAACAATTATCTATCGGCCAATTTGTTTCTCATCTATTAGTTTCCTTGTTAGGCTTCCTCATCCATGAAAATATTGGTTTTAATATTTTTAGTGTGAACATCAGGGCCTTTTTTTTGTCAGCATACCCCTTGATGTGCACTCTGCAAGTCAACTCTATACTGAATTGACCTCATGTCTGGACATGCCCGCCTTTGCTGGTTTTGTTTTTGTGCAGGTATACTGGAGAACAAGGCAAAATAAGAATCCCCAAAAGCTCACATGATTGGGAGAGGAGCTGGCTGTCAGTGTGTTGGCTGACAGTGCACTTACGATTTCAGTTTTGGCTCTAATTATTGCTTTATAATCTTATTTTTATAACTGAGTCAAAATTGACTGTAACAACACAAAGGTCATAATTTCAACCAGAGCATTTCATAATTTAGTGGGAAAAAAAAAAAATTGTATTATTTTGTTAAAGTAGAGGATCCTGACACAGTCAAAGAGCCCCGATGCATTACACAAATTTTATGTGGTTCATTTATGCATTTGAAACCTAAAATGGGTCAGTGCTGACCCTAACACAAGAAGAAGGTTAAAATCACAGTATGTGTGCTGGTAGTAGTTATCACAGTCTCTGACATGTCATTCAATAGACAGTAGTTTTTCTCCACATCTCTCTCTGTTGCCTGCTTTGTCTTGTCACATCTTTTATGCTGTTACATCTGTCATCAATGACACACTGCTCTATGCGCCAAGAACTCATTTTTATGTAATACTGTTCCATCCATTGATCTCAGTGCTATGATGGTGTTATATAATTTAAAAAAGAAAAAAAAAAGTTTCACAATTGTCCTTTTTAAATGTATATATTTTATTGGCTATCAGATAACAAAATATAGAAGCCATCATGATCATAAAATTGTGAATATTGTGCATATTATATGTATATACTCAATAATGGACATGGTCTGATTTTAAAAACATAAATAAAGAACTCCAGGACTGACACTAGCAACAGAAAATATGTACATTTATAAGTATGCATGTAATATTACCTCCGCCAGGAGGTATTGTGATCGCTTTGCTTTGTGTGTTTGCGTGTGTGCTAGCGTGTTTGTTTGTTTGCGTGTTTGTTTGTTTGTTAGCAAGATAACTCAAAAAGTTATGGACGGATTTTCATGAATTTTTCAGGAAATGGTGATACTGGCACAAGGAAGAAATTATTAAATTTCAGTGGTGATGGGGGGGGGGGGCAGATCTGTCTTGGTGGAGGTCTGCGCTCTCCAAGTGCATTTCTTGTTATAAGTGTGTACTGTATGTGCACTGTTAACCACAAAGGTGGAATGAAATATTTTTACCTTTTCTCCTCAAATGACTGTGACAATGCTGTTTATTCTTGATAGATAAAGTGTAACTGGGACTCAGTATGGTCAAAGGTGATTACTGATGTGTATAAAAAGGAATAAAAAGAAGAATGTGTCTGAAAACCAAATTATTTCAACTTAATGGGCAGCAGTGTATTATTGAATTCCCTGTTTTAAAGTTATGTTTTAATGAAAAGTTTTTACTTGAGGAACCAACAGAAACAGTTACATAAGCCTAAAAGTAAAGAAGTTCACCTGATTTATGTAGGCAAGTCTCTAAATAGTTTAAATCAGCTGGCCAGAGGGTAGTTGGAGAGTGAACTAAGGATTCATGGGAAACAGGAAATACCCTTATGGTAGAGCCCAGACATGTTACTGGCAACATCTTTCAGTTTCTGCAGCTACAATAAGGAGATTATGTCTGACTGGTTAAGGATATAGCCTTTAGTGTCAAAATCTGAAGAGGTCAGAAATGAAAGAAGAAACTGCAATCCAGTGGCCACAAGCTGAATTGCTGCATTATAAATTTGGTCTAGAAGCCAGCAGGGTTCATGTTGTCCTGAATCTTCCCGCCAGCGCTTTACGTCGCCAGAGGGGAAACAGAGCAACTGAGTTTAAGCTCTTGCCAAGAGTGGAATGAGCCCGGACTGTTTGTGAGGTCGAGGCTGGGGCTTTTGAGCACCGCAGACTCATATCTCCCTCCCTAACCCCTTCCCTCACATAGGCCAGAGACGGCCACTTTCAGAGCACCCATGGGAAATGGGGAATTCAGCCTGCCACCCCCTAAGAACGTATTTTTAAGCAAGACCTCTTTTCATAGATGTACAATCGCTAATATTGCAAGGAATGTGCTCTTTAAAATAGAAACTGCCACAAACAAAAGACTTATTTGGATTGTGGGGGTATGGGACATTTAAGACAGCTTCCAGCAGATTTAGGGTAAGGACATTAAACGCATCGTGACACACTAGCTGAACCTGAAGTATTATTTAATAATGAAATTGTGTTAATCTGGATGGTATTTGCATAGCAGTCATCTTTATTATCATCATCAATACCACTATCTTAATGTCATCATCATCATTACCAGCATCATCATCTCTGCCATCTTTATAATTACCTCCATTGTCATTAGCACGTTCATCGTATCTGGTGTTCGTTTTGGTAACAGGCTGCACAAATACTTGGTGTTTCCCTCAAAATTACCGAGATCATATTTCTGTTTAGGTCATTTTTACATGCTTCAGGAATCGTGTAAATCACATTTAAAAGGCATATACACATCATTATACCACTGAAACTCTAATTCAGCAAAGTGCACTGGAGAATATTCAGACCTCATTTGTGGTGTAAACATGTCTTTACTTATCCAGATTAACTCCGCAGATCAGATTACTCTTTTTTTTTCTCCCAGCGTCCCTCAGCAGTGCTGTTAAGGAAACGAACCTCTGTATCCCACAGCAACTAGTGGCCCTACAATATTTTCTCTTAATTAGATGTGTTTTAAGTCATTACAATCGATTTCATTCCGCGCTCATGTTACAGCAGTTAAGCATTTTTGTGTGTATGTTACAGTGAAGAGCGTTTGGCCTGCTTGTTGGATGTCTTGTGAAGCCCAAGGCCACAAGCAGCGAGACACGTCCATCAGCGGCAGTTATTAGAGGAGACCACCGGTGAACCAGGGCCATTTGGTGGGCCTAATAACAACGTGAATGGGAGAGCTGAGGGACAGGAAGTGCAGCCAGACAGGCCGGTGCTGAGAAAAGCACTTTTCAGTAAGGGAGGCCTCCTCGGAAAAAAACAATGACAAGGCCTATTTCAGCCCAAAACACTCCCATGGCTTACTTCCAGATGACAAGCCTATAACTTGAAGTTTGCTCAGAGATTGAAACTAGTTGAGTTTTTAAAAAGCACCAGAACATACCTACCAATGCTGTGGTACTGACTGATTTTTTACGATGAACAAAAGCAATCATGACAAATGCTTTTACTTTATGTAGTAAGCAAAGGGTTGTGTCTGTCTTTCCCTCCTGTTATCCAGTTGCTCAGTTGGAACCAAAGCCATTTTGACAGTACAGATTGGAGACCCCACGTGTTTTAACTGCCCATCAACATGGGAGGCTTTCACTTTACAGCCCAGAGTTTATTGCGCGACAGCTTAAACGTAGCTCAAGTTTCATGCAGGACCGTTTCACTGTTCTCCTTCTTTCCTCTCCTGACTGGAGTGTAAATGGAGAAAATAGGCATTGGCACAGGGAACTGGTGTGGATTGAGTGTAAAGACAAAGTAACCAAGAGATGACACAAGTCTCTGACCTAAAGGAGTACAATAAACTGTAATAATAAGCCTGATGATACTTACAATTATTAGGCAACTCATGATTGCCAGTCTTAAATGCTTCGAATTTGACGTGTCTGCAAAAATCATACAAAAGTCTTACAAGAGGTCATCCTTATTGAAGTATAAATAACATAAGGGGTTCATGCCAGGAAAAAGTCAGTCTCATATTCAAAGATATATGAATTGAGTGGTTTTGCACCTTGGGAAAAATTGAGGGTCACGTGTCTCCAAATTATACAAATCAAATATTTTCAGCCTATAAATATCAGTACTTTGCAGGCTCATTTAACAATTTATTTCCTGTGATATAAAAACACTGAAAGCCAGCAAAGTCATTAGTGGCTCTGACATCAGACTTGTGTGAGGCCTGGAATAACTCCTTATCTGGTTAAATGGACCAATGGTTGAGACAGATTTACTGTTCAGCATGAAGACAGCCCTGAAACAGGAGACATTACACCAGTGTTTTTCAATCACTTTGAGCACTGTAATTGCACAGGAGGGAACAAGAAGCAAAATGATACTCCAAACTACTGACAGAGTCACAGTTTAGGAATTCTCAAGCTGTCATTATGAACAAAGCTGCATTCACTGACTGCATATGTGACATGGTGCATTTATTGATTGTAAATATCACATGTTGGTATGAAATTTCCATTACGGGAAATATTACCATCTGCATTGTCAATAATCATATTATTTTATTGTACTGTAATGTTATTCTTTCTTGTGTATCATCACTGTAATGGGACTAGTACAAATGCTGAACCCAAATGCAAGACCAGAACACAGATGACCAATTGAGAGTGTTTATTAAACACAATCACGGTAGTAAAAACACAGCACAAAATTGTTAACACGTCTGTGAAGGCGTGTGATACTGGACTCTTCGTCCGGGCTGTGAGCGGAGAATATGGATGGTCAGCACGGCCGAGCCGGAGGATTCCCGTCAACACCCCGACTAGGGCAAAACAGAGGATAGTCAAAAAACAAGCCAGGTCATACACAGGAGGGCAATTCAGGAGGCAACGGGACATGAGGGAAAGGCTACTCACGGTCAAGGTCCAGGCGAGGGTCGAAACACAAGGTAACACGTTGGAGGCTGAGGTAGTCAGGGAATAGGCAGAATCAGAAGTCGATGTACGAACCAGGTCAGAACCAGACGAGCAGGCAGACAAGGAACAGGCAGGATCGGTGGTCGGAAGGCAAAAACGGGTCAAGAACGGGCAGACAGACTGACAGGTATCCAAAAACGCTGGTAAGTGAGCACACAAAGGTAGAACACAAACTGGCAAAGAAACAGGGGAAAACACAGGGTTTAAATACACAAGAGGGCGGGAAGACAATTGGACACAGGTGGAGATAATCAGGGAGGAGTCAGGTAATCAGGAGCAGGTGAAACAATCAAGGAGGGGAAGTAAAAACACCAGACATGACACAAGAGGGAAACTTAGCAAAATAAAACAGGAAATGACAGAGAAAACAGAAAAGACAGACACAGTCTGGGAGCAGACATGACAATCACTAAGAGACAGTTCTGTTTTGTTGATATTTGTTATATCTGGGGATTGCATCTGCTGTGAGAAACTCAGGAAAGATGAAAGGAAATGATGCTTGGCAAAGATGAAGATCCAAACCAGCAGTTATAATGCTGACCACTACGACCATCCTTCATAAAAACAGACACAGGTTTTTTTATTTACCATGAAACCTATGAGACAGAGACGCTAAAACTAACAAAAGCAAATAGAGTTCAACTCATTTTTAGCTGGTCTATACTCAAATGGCGATAAAGCTAATTTTAAGTAAGTTTAAATTTTTAATTTACAAGTATAATATTAACAGTATATTCTATTTGTATGTTTAGAGGTATTCTGGACGGTAACAGAAAACTAGGAAAGAGTGGGAGTGGTAATATTATGGCTCATAGCTGGTATACTGAGCCTCTCTGCAGCCTGAGCCATAAGATGAGTATTTGCACACAATACAGTTTAAGAGCTATGAATGATTCTCAAAGTTAAAATAAACCCATTACAACATATGTTCTTGAAAACAGCCCTGTGAACTACATGTGTACATTTTCTGAAGTGCATTTTATTTGTGTAATTTCATTTATTTTCACCATTTTCCACTTTAAAGTTCTTCATTGTTAAATGTGAGACTAGTGCCCTATTTATACAGCTATAATTACTGAAAGCATTACTGTATGTTCACTGTTCTACCATGTATATTTAAAGACTGAAAGGGTTTTAAAATGACTTTAACTTGACTAATTAATATTAGGCAACATTAAAAAGCTGCCTCTAAATTATAATAATCCAGTATTGTGATATATTAATAGAAAAATGCAGCAATCTGAAATACTTTGGATATTTAATATTAAATTGTGCTGATAACACTGTTTTGTGTTTGAAGTATCTGCTTCTTAGATAACGTGCTAAATCTTAAATCTTACTTTTAGCAAATGAACGTGGAAACAAATGACAAAGGTGCTAGTTTAGTAATGTTTTCAATATGAACATGTTATCATGTAAATACTGTATATTCATATATTACATTTATTAGTCGTTCACAAGAAGGAATCTGAAGAGCATATGTATTATCATGCGCAGACAGCGTTTTGTAGTAGAACTGGCAGCTCAAATACAAAGATACCATTTTATTAATGCCTATTGTGTCATTAATTCAGAGAATCTCACATTTTGACCCAATATACAATACTTTGCATAAGTTTTGGGCCACCTCGAGTTTTGTTGCTTTTGCAGAGATGAAATGAGTATACGTCTTTATTTCTCAGTCTCTTTTCTTCTGATATAACAAGAAACTGTAGGAAATATGTGCACAGCCTCAAAAGACACACAGAAATTAAACTAAATGTGTTCTAAAAGTTAATGTGACTATTTAGTGTGACCCCTGACCCCATGACAAGAAGCACGTTTCATGACTTTTATTCTGGAAGTACTTTGGTTGTAGATCAGTGTAATGCTCATGTAATGTCAAATTGAGAAACCTTTAACTTATAATAGAGATGAGTCATACTTAATATATAACAATATATTACTGTTATCGTGTTATGGATTCTATTATTTAAAGGTGATACAACACCAGTTCCCATTAATGATGATGAGGCCAACTATAAATTAACAAGATTAATAAAAATAAATAAATAAAATCCATAACTTGAAATCTAAATATCATGGGTTTTCTTTGTGACGGTTCACTGTGACGTAAAATATCTTTTTGTGTGTTTTTGTTTCTTGTGCAGCATTACTATCTGGAACAAAAGTGGGTGTTTTTGGCCCTGTTGAATTCTGGGAAATTTGAAGTTGTTGTCTAAAGGTCTCAGCAGTTCTGTACTCCCTCTTGGCAGAACTTCATAAGAGGACTCATGCCGCTCAAATATTTCGGCTTCAAATGATCTAGAAAAACACATTCCCACTGGGTGGTTAAAAGTGGGCGTGAATGTACACTTGTGAAGGATGGGATTGTGTGTGTGTGTGTCAGTGTGTGTTTATGAGCTGTTCTGTTGAAGTCTTTATTATCTGTGTTTGTGACATAATGTGACACAAAGAACTTCAGATTTCAGATGCTTTTCCAAAAGATTTATCTGTTGAACGCTGATTATTTTCTTGTTTAAATTAACCTAAACAGACGAAAGATTTGTAGATGAAAATTAAACTCCAGAATGAACGAAAGACCACAAGATTGAAAATGTAACACATCTACTCGTGAGAAAGTGAAGAAGCTGCATCATGAAATGTCAAAGCTGCACATTCTTTCCTCATCAAACCATACAATACATTTATCAGTTCAGCATCACCCTTTGGGCGTCTAGCCAAAGAAAATCAAATGGAATTTATATTTATCAAAGAAATATGCTCAAAGTTACAGAAATGGCTCTGAGAGGCAGGTGTTGGACGATGAGTAAATCATAGATATATTACTGTAGACCTGTAAGACCACCCTGGCTCTGAAGCTCCTAAAGCCTACCCACAGGCCAGAAAATAACCACAGTGCCCCACCACTGAACTTTGCTATCCCTCACTAGAACAAAAATCTATGGGCAGCATCAATCCAGCAAACCGGCAGCCTGATCTCCACACTCTGACCGCAAGCACAGAAAAGACTTTCAACCGACATATTCATAGAAAAACAAACTATCCTGTGAAAACAGTTCTTGGTTTTGCATTATTTTAGTTTATTAACCCCTTACAGCAGCATGATTTTTATTTGTCATTTTGTGTGTTTTTAAAGTGTGTTTTTAGGCAGAAAAGGATGATGGTATAGGTAAGTCAGATATGATTATAAAGATAGAAAATTCTTTAAAAACCTCATGTATAAAGATAACTTTTTTAAGTAATGTATAAAATATTTACAGATGTTTATAAATGTACTACTATCTGAAAATCCTGTTTATAGAGGTCTTCCTGGATGCACAAGACAAAAGATATTTGTTTTATTTTATTCTATTTCATTTTATTTTGACAAGTAGCAATAATTACTTTGTTATTTATAATTTATGTTTATTTGATGCAAATTATTTGTTGTATCTTTTAAGCCGCATTGAATGTGATGGTTATAATTGCATGTATGTATACAATTATGAATTACAAGATTTACAAGCCATATTCCTGTGTAATGTTGGTAACTGTAGGGATTTGTAGCAATAATTCAGAATATAATTAAATTTAACTGAATATTTACTCATAATGTGAGGTGACATATTTTTTTTTTTTTAATTTGCAAAAAGTGACACATACACATATTTACACAACCCACATTTCTCACAACAATAGTGGACAACACGTAACATGTACCATACAAAGAGGTGACATATTTCTGAAAAGAATTACTAGATATGTAATTAATGAAAGTACTGAAAAGAAGACACTGTATAAAGAAAATATAAATATAGAACAAAAGTACAACTTGAGGCCAGAAAATTCATATCTGATCTTTGTGAATGATTATTTTTAAATGTATTTTTTTTCTCATGCAATTCATGGAAAAAGAATAACTTTTTTCATGTTAATGTAATTTTCTCAGGAAGTACTGTTTATAAAGCGTTCCCCTAATGTACAGCACTTTCACAGTCCCTATAGTAACCAGGTGCTGTAACAAAAATACAGGTGTGGGGACCGGGGAGAGCAGTCCTCATGTTAAATGTCTAGAGCTGTGATTGAATATGCCAACCCCAAGCTGACCACCTCCCATGGGTAAAACTGGTAAACAGGACTCGTGCGAAAACTGAGAGGGTGAAGTAATTTCCTAACCATGTGGGGGCTATGAAGTCTGGCAAGTGTGTGGCACTGTACCTCCCCGGCATTTCTGGAGACAATGATGTCATAGTTGTTACCTCAGTCCTACAGGCTAAGTGTTATAAAGCACCACTGAGGCCACAGGCAGGTGACTCTCAGCATCACTAGTGGCCCCAGCTGGGCTGTAATAATATCCTGGCTTTTCATAAATGCTTTCCCTCAAGACTTGTATTTCTCAGATTGAGACAATTATGTACATAAAGTTGTGCTGCACTGAGTCTCTAAATCTTCATACTGTGACACATTTGTTACTTGAGGTAAGAGGCTGTCTGAGGTTTAGATTAGAATATTCTGCCTAAATTACAAGCAAATATTTTTCTTTAGCTTAAAACCCAATTACTTATATTACTGTCACCATATACTGTATGTGAGAGCATGATTGATTACGATGAACCTAAACTGACATGGTGACAGTGAGTCAGTCACCTGGTTTTAAGTGTCAAATGCTACTCTAGTTCCCCCTTTAAAAGATCCATCAAAAACACTAGCTCATTGTGTGTTGGTTGTCAGCACATGTAATGGTCTCTATGAGTACTTGTGGTTTAATGCAGGCAATGAGCAAGTATGAGTAGAAATGAGTAGAAATGGAATAGAAAATTACTTACAGGATAACTGATTCCTTTGATGGGGTTTATTTTTGCACCTTTGGCCATTATTTGTGCTGGTTACGATAAACTGCAGCATGCCCATGTGACCCATGGCGGCAGGCTGTGCGGACACAAAACAAATTTATCAGTTCAAGGAAAAGCAGGAGTTGTGCATTTAGTTTCCCCAATTTATCATTTATTGATAAATAATAAAATTTTAATGATAGGAAGTCCTAAGAAATTTAGAAACAACAGTTAAAAGACAAGTTGCCTTTATTTAAACAATTATTAATTCAAAGTTAAAATGATTCTTTTAAAGTAGATACAAGATAAAATAAACGCTAGGTGGTATACTTACCATGGGGAGATTCTATCACAGTCCATTGCTATACATCAGCATGTGAGCACCTCGTGAGCAAAAAAAACCCCACAATATACCCTCCTGAGACCCTGCATTCTCATATGCTGACATTACATTGTGGACTTTCTACATCATATACTTCATTCTACACAATAAAGAGCCGTTGTCCTTGTTTGTGAACAATTTTTCCTGCCCTCTAGTGGTAGCAAAAGCAGAGCAGATGAATTAGTGTAAAAACAAGGTGGTTGCCATCTCAGTCATGATGCAATCAAGATCGAATCACAAGCAATCATGAGAAAAAAGTGGACAGGGCATATAACCTCTTAATTTTTTGGCAATGGCTACTGCCACAGTACTGCGGCACAAAATATCACTTTGTCTACTGCCAGAGCCAATGAAATGATCCAAATTCTGCACTCTGAATGGTGTCCCAGTGGCTGATTTATATTCATCAAAAACCAGGGCAAATTCCCCATATTAGGGAAAACAGTCTCCACGTTTCATGTTGTTTGCCTGCATGCTAAAACTGAAAGTGCTAATAGGTGCACAAACTCTAATCCAAATTTTTATTTTTAAAATTGTTTTGTGATACATTCATGTGGTGAAAAGGTATGACAACACAGCAATTTGATGCAGTCCACTGTTTATGCTGAACCGCCAGAAGACACCTGCCCGCGATGGCCCAGGACAAATGATACATGTCTGACACATGACCAAACTCCAAGATGGCTAGGGTTGACTTGGTAGACAGACATGAGTTACTACTGAATGAGTGTCCAAACCAAGAAGTTCAATCAGAATAATTAGGCACTGATGCACTTTACTGATCTGGCTTTAATTAACAGGCGGCCATTGCCCAGTTGGTAGAGTGGGTCGTCCAATAACCAAAGGGTTGGCAGTTCGAATCCCGCTCTGTCCATGTGCTGTTGTGTCCTTGGGGAAGACACTTCACCCTCCTTGCCTCCAGTGCTGCTACTCACACTGGTGTATGAATGTGTGTGAATGTTCGGTGGTGGTCGGAGGGGCCGTAGGCATGGATTGGCAGCCACGCTTCCGTCAGTCTGCCCCAGGGCAGCTGTGGCTACAAATGTAGTTTACCACCACCAGAGTGTGAATGTGACAGCGAATGAATAATGGATCCTCTGTACGCGCGTTCAGTATGCGTTCATAGAAAAGCACTATATAAATCTAATCCATTATTATTAACAGTTGGCTATTGTATCACCAAGACAACACTGGATGTGGTGTACCAAGAAAGGACAAGGTGCAATTCCTAGAGTTTTGCATGACAGTGCCTCAGGTAGGAGCACACAAATGGAGAGACGGCACACCTTTCCCATCAAAGCAGATCACCGAACAAGTCACTCCAGTACTTCATGTCTCAGTTCACACAACCTCTGCTGTACATCTTCCAGAGATGATCAGCCTGACAAAAATTGATGTATTTCAGAGTAAAAGGCTGCTCTGGGAAATCTTGTGTGCAGTGTGTGACCTGTAACAGGTTCCTATGTTTAAAATCCAAACACAAAAGTTGCACAGCATTTCACACAGACCAATACATGTGGCAAACTGTATTAGTAGACAAAAGGATATATCTGGTTTGGAGAATGGAGCAAAATCTATATGCAAACTGTAATTTTTGCATAGCCATGTTTAGGCACTAAAAAAAACTGTTTATTCTGAAACGAACACTTTTAAATCATGTTATGCATTTCTAACTTAGTAAGTAAAGTGTCCTTGTGTCAGTGAACTGAATACAACTGTTAAATAGCATTTCACATACACCAATAGACCATTTTGATGTTGGTAAACAGTGATGACGTATTTGGTGGACGGGGCCAAACTGGTGGCAGAAAGTGACAGTTGTGGTGTCAGCAGTACATGGGAGCCGGTGTCAGGAGCATGAAAATCTGGAGAGAAACAGAGTAATAGAAGATACAGAGGCATTCTCCTATTATTTTAATGGTCTGTCAACAAAAGACAAGGTGTCTTACAAAGATAAGTTGATGATAAGCAGCTGGGTGAGGTTTCCTGATCCATACTCACTGTTGGCTGCGTGGATCATGGAGCCAACCAAATGGCCAAAGCTACAATTGCTGGAAATCTTTTTATATCTTTTTGAAAAACCCAGGATTTCCACAAAAGAAAAGCTAAAGGCATACAAATCCGTCAATGCCTATAACTTTGTTGTACCAGACATTTTAAGGGTAGGAATACTGTGGTAACTCGCACAATTCACGGGAGGAAAATCACATACACAGCCCATGTCACTTTTTATTCGTGAACATGCTGTTTGACCCTTCAGTTTAAGAACACAAAGAACACAAACGACGTGGGTGATCACTGACGTGTTGATCAACTATATACCTGCAGGCAACTGCACTTGCATGGCTGGGTAAGTGTTGTTTAATGTACATACTGATATGAAATGGGCACTGCAGAGCCCACATCAGTCCAGTCCGTCCGTTTAATAGCTTGCAACCATAAACGTCTACAGATTGCCTCAAAGGGTGTCATTAATGACAGTATTCGGTAAAAGTGAAGGTTGCTTTTTTTTTTTTAGCATTTCTATTCTGACAACCTAGAGCACAACAAGACTCTTCTTTTCTCTCCATTCTCTCCAATCTCTCAATTTACCTCAGTTGATATACAGTGTTTTTCTGCCACCAGAGTGCGTGCACAACTGTGGAGACATAGACCGTGACGTCAGCTCTGAAGTTGTCTATAGGCATGACAAAGCACTAGACAAAAGGAGATAAAGGAGTATGGAGGGGGAAAAAAAATCTGTAATACAGTTGTTGCACATGCAGTTATTTTTGTATAGCATTTTTTTGGGAAATTAAGTATTTCATACTTAGTTAGACAGTCGCGACTTCATTGGGTTATGCAGTAAAATAAACCCATTGTCCCCACATGGGGACATAATTTTTTTCAAAAAGTATGTCCTGTGTAAAGTTGACACTTTTTTGAATATATTTATCAGGCCCACTTGATCCCAAGTTGCAAGGAGAAACAAAAAATGCATCCCAAACAAGAGCCCGGGTCTCAGGATGATACACTATGAAATTATCATAACAAACAAAAGTGACAAAACACTCATGTGATTGCCACTATGCCCTACCCCACATGCAGGTGAATCTCACGCACACCCCTCACAGGTTGTCCTGCTGCCTAAGAAAGGACAAAACAAACAATGCAAATGTCAGTTGCTCCAGGTAGCAATTTTTGTCCAGGTAAGTTTGACAGTGTTCAGTATAACAGTGGGTTAAAACAGAGTCCTGGATGCAGTTCATACAGTTTGAACACCCAAAGGGACAGTGTATCAGCTGTCCTATGGAAAAGTTAAATAACCCAGCTGATCACTCAGGTATGACACAGGCTCCCGATATAGGCCACACAATATGGATTAATTATTTTCCTGGAGGCAAAACAGCAGCCTGACACTTCAGTCTGGAACTGGGGAAAACGTGGCAGGCCTACACTAAAAACACAAGCCAACTGAGGGTGAGGCCTACCTGTTTTACACAGGCCTACAATGCAGACAGCAGGGGTCACGAAAACAGCAGCTCTGGGGCCTCTGGGAAGACAATACGGAAAGGACTGGCAGACTTGCACAAGTAACTTTGGGCCGTCCCCCCCCCCACTTAGCTTTTAAATAAATCCTGTTAAACTTCTATTGCTGTTTGTGATTTTTAACTCTGTTCACACCTGATTTTAAAGAACCTGTATAGCTTTTTTAAAAGAGCCTTAGGCTCTTTCAACCTAGGTGGCATTGTGGGTCTTTTTATATTATAATTTATTCAAAGCACAATTTAATGTTCCTTCAACCTCACCACAGGTGCCTGTGTGTTAGGAACGAGATATGTGTGTTATAGTGATGAAAGGAGCTGCTTCATTGTCTGAGCCCTCTATCTGAACTCCGGTAAGCTACATGCTACAGGCTAGGCCTCGAAGTTAGCTTGTTGTGAACTGTCTTAAAAAAATGATTTCATAAAACCAGTCGGAGTCACTGATGTGTGTGTTGGTGTTTGGGCTTACCATGGTATTATCCGTATCATTGCATACTGCGTAAACTGAATGCTAAAAGATTGTTGACCATGTCAACCCAACGCTAATGCTAACAAAGGAGCTAGCTAGTCATTACTGTATTTGGTGAGGGAGACGGAGAATGGTAGATGGTGCACATGTCTGTTAATATGGTACTAGTTTTGTGGTTGAAAAAAAACAAAAACAAAAAACGTGTTCCCTAATGAATGTGATTTGCCAAATCGGATTTGTTTGTCATTAAAAACAGTTGTTGGTTTAAAATAACAATAGTAATTTAATACAGCTGATTTACAGTGTAAGACATGTTAAAAAAGACATGATGTAAGCTGTGGTTGTTAAGATAAATGCTGATGTGTAATTGATGAATATTGATTAAAAGAGCTAAATAGCGCTTACCAAGTTAAGTAAGTTCATTTATGCTAAAAAGGTGTAAATTTATGTTAATAACTGTCATGTTAAAATACTGCAAATGTATTTCAGTTCATTTACAATAATTGACATAAGGTGTATCCAGCAATTAGGTATATATTGAAGACGTTCAGAGTAGTAGTATGACATGAGATATGATAGTAATTGTGATGTGTTCTGCACTACATGTGTAGACTGGTTAGCTTAAGCTATTGTCGTCTGTCGTCTGTTACAAAAATTTCAATCGTATTCTTCTCCGAAACTACAACTCTGATTGACTTCAAACTTGGTATACAGCTTCTTTATGATGATGTCATCAAAAGTTAGTGAAATTATTTGGATCCAGATCTGATTCTGGATTTGGTACGACTTAGAAAAATTTCCCCATTATAAGAGATAGGAAGTGGTTTGGTGCAATAACTCAGTAAATATAAATGATATCCAGGGTAAATTTCTACAGTCCAGCCCTGATGGGGAGATGACCAAAACATAATGTCCACATGCTCATCAGGATCTTCTTCTGGATCTGGGAACTTAAGGAAAATTTAACATGGGCTTTTATGGGGAAAAAAATTTAAATCATCTTTCTCTCCAAAACTCCAGTTCTGATTGACTTCAAACTTGGTATTCAGCTTCTGTATGATGATGTCAACACAAGGTATTGGATCTGATTCTGGATTTGGTGCCACTTCGACAAATTTTCCCATTATAAGAGATAGGGAGTGGATTCATCCAATAAATAAGTATCAATGATATCAACTTGGAATTTACATTTTTTACAGATCTGATTGGAATATGACCAAAACATGGGTTATTTCTGTAATATAATAAATACACATAACTGGGTGATAATAAATGGCATCTGGATACATTTCCCAAAGCTTTTCATTTGGCCGGTAAGCTACAGGGCCATTGGTCCTATTTTTTTTTCTGCTAGATTGAAATTGAGTCTGAACCCTGAGTGCTTCAGTGGTGAGCCAGGAGAACAGAACAGGCTAGGCGGAAGGACGTTGTGGCCACACATGGAATCCACCTCAAGAAGAACCTCTACTCACTCCACCCATGAACACAGATAAGAACACTCAAAACCTACCTGGGTAGTGGAACGAAGAGATACAGCTCCGGAAAAAAAAAAGAGAAGGCTGCAATTTCCTGTGAAATCAGCATGTCTGTGTATATGACAGCCATTCCATTCCTGTGTCTGTTGAATTCCAACACGAGTGCACCTTACTCTACTTAATAAACACCTGGTCCCTGTCTTATTTAAGAAGTATAAACACCACTACTGTGACCATCACTATCTTCTTACATTTGGCAAAAACAGTGCTATTAGTACCGCAAAAGTAACTGGAATCCAAAAATAACTATTAAACTACTGGACTTCTGCTCTGACAATGTTCCCAAACTTAGGACTGTTTTTTTTTTTTCAGGACAATGCTCCTGGTCTCAGCTAGGTCAATAAAGGTGTGGATGACGGACCACCAGATGAAGAGCCTATCATGGCCAGCCCAATCTCCAGACCTGAACCCACTTTGAAAACTTCCGGAGTAAGATGGATGGTCACAAGCCATGGAACATTGCTGAGCTTCTTGAATTTCTCTGCCAGGTGCTGCATAAAGTGATCCAACAACAATGGTGAAGAGCCAAGACATGTGAAAGCTGTCATTGAAAATCAGGGTTATTCCACCAAATACTGATGTCTGACTCTTTCCCAAGTTACATTAGTATTGTGGTGTTTAGAAATGAATATCAACTGGTTTTCTTTGCATTATTTGAAGTCTGAAAACATCTGCATCATTTTGTTATTTTGATTGTGTTGTGTTCTGCAAATACATGCTCTAAATAACTTTTTTTTTTTTTTATTTGGAATCTGGGAGAAATGTTGGTATGGAGAGACATTAGTTTCTTTATTCATCAGTCAAAAAGAATGGATTTGCAATTAAGAGGAATAGATTTGCAACCAAAAAATAGATTTGAGAGCAAAAGACAGTGAGTGGCAATCAAAAACAAAGATCATTTTGCTTATAAACCAGTCCTCTTTGCTTGTGAGGTAAAAACTGTGAAGTAAACTGCACTTAATGGGTGGGGCCTACGCTGATGGATGACAGAAGAGTTTCTATTGGTGGGTTTGACCTGGCTCCAGTGCTAGCTACAGCTTCCGTGTTAAACCCACTTCTCCATTGTGTTATGTTGTCGGGAGGTAAGTTGATAGTCTATTGCTCTGTGAAATTGAAATGTGTCTCATAAGTAACGAATTACACTAAATAGCGTCGGCCACAGTCTGTACATTTACAGCCTGAGCAGGAATAAGGAGTAAGGAATGAGTGAGTGAGTTACAGGGAGGAGTTACAACATGGGGATGGGATTTACACATTAGTGATGCATGGTACCCACGGTACCAAAACGTCACCGTTCCTACTATACCAGAAAATACACCCGGAGCAACTGAATGATGCTTTTTTTCTTGCTGATGTTATAAAACACTCACAGTGCTATGGCTGTCCAGCGACATCAGTGCCTATCGGCCTGTATCTGTCCCATAGTTAGGTTTAGGGCTCCCAGAGCTCTGTCCATTAGAACGATGACGTTACCTCAGAGATGTAGAATGAAAAAACACATTTCAGCATCACTGATTTGTAGTTCCTCTCTGTTTAACCCGGAGTTTGGCTGTATTTTGTATCGAAGGAGTTGGATATTGAAGATCTGAGCACTGATCAGCTGATCTGTTGCACAGCTGTAGCAGCATGTGTGTTTTACAACATCAGCAAGAAAAAAAAGCATTCAGTTGCTTCGAGTGTGTTTTCTAGTATAGTAGGAACCGTGCAACATTAATGTTTAAATGACAGCCCTATGTTGTAAACTCCCTGTAACTCACCCACTCATTCCGTACTCCTTATTCCTGCTCAGGCTGTGAATGTACAGGCTGTAGCCGACGCTATTTAGTGTAATTCATTACTTATGAGATGCATTTGAATTTCTAAGAGCAATAGACCATCAGCTTACCTTCTGGTAATATAACACAACGGAGAAGTGGGTTTAACACGGAAGCTGTAGCTGGCGCTGGAGCCAGGTCAAACCCACCAATAGAAACTCTTCTGTCATCCATCAGCGTAGGCCCCGCCCATTAAGTGCAGTTTAATTCACAAGCAAATGTTTTTAATTCACAAGCAAAGAGGACTGATTTATAGGCAAAAATATATATTTTTTTTGTTTGGCACTTACTGTCTTTTGCTCACAAATCTCTTTTTTGCTTGCAAATCTATTCTTTTTAATTGCAAATCCATTCTTTTTGATTGAATAAAGAAACAAATGTCTCTCCATGTGTCGGTAGTTTAGAGAATGCCCTAAATGTGCTCTGTCTCAATGTCGATACAGATGCCATCCAGGTATTCAGTGGAGGTGAACTGTTAGTGGCAGGCTCCAATGCCAGTGCAGGTATCTTCTGCTTATACCCATGGGACCACCTCAGCTTTTGGGAAGGCCTCATGGATCAGGTAAGGATCTGTCACTCACATCTGCTTGTCTTACATTTTAACTGAGACTTTATCTGGAGTGTGTGCAGCACGTCATGTAAGATATGCTCAAACACATTCATATATTATCAAATTAATGTATTTTAATCAATGGAACCATCAAAATATTTACCAAAACACAAGTCTGAGGTTGGGTCATTTTAGTTGAAATGCATGGCTCAGTTTTTCTGAATATATTAAGGTAAAATGAGCCACCATCAAAAAGGATTTTTTTAATTAAAAAAAAAAAAAACTTCGATGAGCACAAATTTTACATTATATCTTATGCAGGCAATCACAACGCATATAGTGCATTCATATATATACATAGATAGATAGATAGATGTACACCTGTTTTCTATTTCTCACCCTTACCACTTTAAAGTCAGATTTGTCTGCAAGGCCACTTTCCTCACAGTTCTTCTCAGCAGGCTGGATGTGAGGCATTGCTACACCCACCACAGCAAACACACACCAATCAAATCAATTCTTTTTTGTCAAGTACAGATGCAGCAATTTGAAATAATTTCCATTCATTGGCTCTTAAATTTTAAAGAGCTAGGAGGCTCAAACCTTAAATGGCTCATTTTATCTGATATCACCATGTAAATTGTGGTAAGTATGCAGGCCAGTTGCTTTTTTGCTCTGGGGGCAGTGTTCTTAAAAGTTCATGTTAAGTCCTGTTAAAATGTTCACATTGTCCATTACCCTGAGGATGACAAGGCATTGTACGTGTCTTCTCAATACCATATAGCTGACAGTTACAGGATCACTGCCCTCTCAAAGTTTCTTCCTTTGTCTGAATGGATTCTAGTAGGGACCCTTGAACCGGTAGAACCATTCACAGACCAATGTCCAAGCCACAGTTTTTGGTCTCATGTTGCAATGGTCTGGGTGTATTTGGAAAAGACATTAGTCAGAATTAGCACACTTTCACACCCATCAGCAGAGGGTTCCAGATAGGTGAAGGCCATAGCTAAAATTTGATTGGGTCGTGAGGCCAGGAGATGACCCATGGTCGTCTTTGGTTTGGGGATCACAGCCTTGGCTAGGGCACAATACACACACAGTTGACAATAGTTCTCATTCTCTTTTAGCATACCAGGCCAATAACACCTCTGTCACACCAGTTCACATACTCTGTCTACTCCCTGGTGGCCATGTTCCTCATGAAGCTGCTGCAGGGCCTCACCTTTTAGGATCTGTGGTAACAGTAACTGGCAGTTTGCTTCACCATCATCAGTCTGAAACACTTGCAGATGGAGGACTCCATCGTGTTCAGTCACTTTCTTCCGCTGCTGCAGCATTTCCAGTACTAGCTCAGGTAAACCCAGCCATTTCTGTCTGTTTGGACCTTCCTTCCTGTGCCAGAATCTCAGAAACACACTGATGTTTGGGTCGTTTTTCTGCAAGGCAGCAAAATCAGCAGACTTATGTGATGGCAGGACAGCAACAGCTGACTGGGTTACCTGCTGGAGGCACTTTGATTCCACTTGGAGCAGAGTGCTGTATGGATGGATTATTTTCCTGGAGGCAAAACAGCAGGTTGGCACATCAGTCTGAAACAGGGGAAAACATGATTAATGTCAGGCTTACACTAAAAACAGAAACTAACTGTGGGTGAGACCTATTGAACCTTTTTAAAACAGGCCTACAAAGCAGACAGCAGGGGTCACACCAACAGCTCCGCCACGTCTAAACTGCTTCATATTGACGTATGCAGCCATCAAATCAAATATATTTTAAGTCACTCAGACAAATTTCACAAAGCTCTTACCTGCCACACACCTGACGGCCACCCTCTCACTGGATTCAGGCCAACTGGCTCTAATTAATAATACTAATAATAATATATTAGATTTCTATAGCACTTTTCAAGGCACCCAAAGCACTGTATATTATTGATCCGTTATTCATTCACTCTTACAGTCACACTCTGAACGGGGTAAACTGTCTACCTAGGGCAGACTTGACAGAAGCATGGCAGCCAGTTCGCGCCAAATGGTCCCTCCAACCACCACCATCGAACATTCATACGCATTGATACACCAGTGTGAGTGACACTGGAGGCAAGGTGGGTGTCCTTGCCCAAGGACATGACTCAGACGGGGTGGGATTTGAACCGCCAACCCTTCGGTTATTGGATGACCCACTCTACCTCCTGAGTCATGCCCGCCCACCTGACCTTATAAAGGCTGCAAACCACCCAGCCCAACCCACAGAGGGCAGGGCTTTCACCTTACCACTCATATCCATAGGGTCTACTTTGTAAGGCTTGAAATAAAACACATGTACTTATTATTTTTGTTTATCCAAACTGCATTTTTTTATTCACCAAAACTTCCTGGGTCAACTTTGACCTAACTCACTGCATTCCAAACTACACTTCATTGCTTGCGATCATAGGGGACGCTGACTTGTTCATAATGGTTGTTCCATTGCTTACATAAAAAAAATCACAGCAGTAATGGTCGAATCACAAAAACAAGACCCTGAATTACTGCAATCTTTGAAAACTGCCGTCTTCAGTTTCATGTTTTTCAACCTCATCATCGAAAGAGAACACTTTCACTAACTTTTAACATACTTTGGTTCATTTGTCCAACCAACTTCCAATTTCTAAGCAGTGAGGTTAGAAGCGGTTGTCCTTGCAATACATGCACAGGCCTAACTCCTGTTAAATCCCACACCAAGCTGAGTTATCAGGCTATTCTGATCCAGGCTGGTCTGCTATTGCCATTATTTACAATGGCTCCACTCTGCTTGAAGGGTGCAAAGTGCTTCTAATAAACGGTTTAGGGTTTCCTCATCTGCTCGGTGCTTGCCAGTCGCTTTACAAAAGACTATCTGACTACTGACAGTAAATGGGGGAGCTGGACCCTTTGCAAAAGTAGGGTGTTTGTTGGATGTGGATAATGGGGGTGAATAGACGAGAGGGTTATTGTTCGATGAAACATGCATATAAGTAAAAAGAGACAGACAGACAGACATAGGGTATAAATCACCTACAAGCCGTGGCATCTGTGAGTGAAACACGAGAACTCTAAGGCCCTGTTGAAAGAGCTCTTGTGTGGAGACAAGCCAGGCAATAATATTTCACAGGTAAAGGGATGTCCTCATGATGATAACACCCACTAGAAGAGTGTCTGAGTGGGGGGATGAGTGAGAGGTCCCAGACCCAAGGTGAACCCCCACACCTCACGCCTGAGAGGAGATACCACAGAAGCAGGGAGTCTGTTATTTTCATGGCTGCCTGGTTCATCAGCAGATTCTTATCATGCCTGATCCCATCTGCATTTCAAGTAATAAACACATCCCATAATTCTACAGTCTGATCAGTGTCACCTAAGGCACTTTGAATCAGTGAGAATGAAGTGACAGTAAGTGGCATAAGATGTTGACTGAGAAGTGAAAAGTTTATGCTAACATCTTCTATGTACTTTAGTCTGACATATCTCATATCAGTGGTGCTGCTATTAGTGGTGCATTTAGCCAACAAAGAATATGAAACCTTATCATGTCCTCTGCTTTATCTCCTCAAAGCATCCGCTGGCTATGGAATTAGACGTTTTATATTTGAGAAAGATCTCATTCATGAGAACTATGAACTCCTTTCTTTAATATTTTGCAAACTATATCCAAAACTTCAACTTTTTTCCCCCTGCTCTTTCATTTTATCCTTGCAAGCTTCCAACCACAATGCATAGGGTTAAGTTGTTAAAAAGTTTGAATGATTTTTATTTTTAATATATAGGCTGCTTGCTTGGACACTCCTAAGTTTTTTTGTTTTTTTTTTGTTTTTTTTTTGTATGTCTATAGCACCAAAAAATAACTATTAAAGACTCAAGACTGAGGTCATGATTCAGGTCTGATGCGTTCAGTATACAACATAGGACACATTACCATTATGTTTCATTCTCTGTAAATGCACATAAGGTTAATGGCTGTAAACAGTTTTATTTTGGTGATTTAGTGCTGTCTTAAGCTGTGCAGTGAAAACGTCAGGGAAATGGGGAGCTAATGTGTGGGCTGGGGTTCGAGTTTAAATGAGCGAGATGAGATGGGATGACCAGCTGTCCTCCCTGATACCCTGAGAGGAATGGAAAGGGACGGAGCCACCTATCTGGCTCTGAATTAATCAGCCGCATCTCACTGGTCAGTGAACTGTAGTTCATTAGCATAGTAGTCTGCAAGTACTAGTGAGTGGAGATGGAGCAGGGAAATGCAGCATGAGCTAATTTAACCCATAAAGACCCAAGCACCACCAGCGACCTAAACCTAAATCTACTGAGCTAAAGTGTTTAATACCTGTTGACCCATTAATCCTAAAGATACATGTAAATTATTGGTGTAAACAATGCCATTTATCATCTTTTCATGGTCATCAGATATGATCCATTTGGACGTTCAGAGGCTCCGTAGTGAACAAGGACAAGCTGTCATCTTCTACAACATTGATCCACCAGTAAAACCCATGGCGTTGGATCAATGACAGCGGAAGAACACACTGGGTTTATGTTGAGTTGATGATATATTTTACTGAAAAACTCACTTTTTCTTCAGTTTTCTCTATTTTTGAACAATAACCCTCAAGTTTAATCTAAGCTTTTATGAACACTTACATGATCAGCAAATTAAATAATGGAAAATATCTAATTTTGACAGAAAAAAAAGCAAAATACAGAGGATAATATTATAATAAATGGTGAGAAATCACTTAAAAGTTAAATAGCGAGAAAAAATTATTTGGGAACTGATACAAAAGTAGAACTGGTCTTTATGGGTTAATGTATTCATTTCAACTTGTGAACGTTTTTGATTTTTGTTTTGTAAAAGCTAAAAGTTTCAAAAGTTCTTGAGGATGATTAAATATGACAATGCAATCAAACAAAATGTTCAAGTGATACGACTGTAGAATTTGGTTTTCTTTTACTTATGACAAATAATTGAAATAGTATATTTGGTGAAATAACCACAGTTATCAGCATTTGAGGCGTCAACAATCACATAAGAGGGCTAACAAATTGAATCTATTCACATTTATGTTCAGATAGCACACTAACAGCCAACTACTATACTTTTTTTTAACCTTAGAACATGATAACAGACTAAATAATTGTTGATAAATAATGTTTCATCGTTGCAAAATAATTTTTGTCTATATTGCTCCCCTAATATGTGTTCATAAATGTATCATTA
Source organism: Sphaeramia orbicularis (assembly GCF_902148855.1). Taxonomy (NCBI): domain Eukaryota; kingdom Metazoa; phylum Chordata; class Actinopteri; order Kurtiformes; family Apogonidae; genus Sphaeramia; species Sphaeramia orbicularis. The sequence goes on from NC_043973.1 coordinate 26,502,119, forward strand.
CTGTACTTGAAAATTAATTATAATTAAAAGGACAGACAGGATTATTATAATTATATTACTCATGAACACAAAATTAACACTATACTGTGTATATATAATATTAAATCTGAGCATTTTTCACTGTACTGTAGCAGTTTCATTACATTTTTGTAATTCTGGTTTTGGTAGTATAGAGCTATATTGCACATCTCATTTTATACTTGCCTTGTTTTTCATATAGTGTCTGTGTGTATATATGTTTTGCTGCTACCCTACAAACCTGACTAGTTGTGCTGTGCTCTTGTAAAATATATTTTTAATCTCAGTGAGTCTTTTGTGATTAAATAAAATACATAAAAATTTAAAAGAACAGGAGAAATCAGAAAACTCGACTGTCCTGCAAATGCAACATTTCAGCTCACATTTAAAATATATTTACGTAAATATACAAATCTCCTCCCGCTTATGTCAGCACCCCACACTCTTGCCTCTCCTTCCCTCATGTCATCCCTCCATCATTCCCCCCCTCGTCCCAAAAGGAATGTGTAGATATGACTGATAAAGGAGGCGGTGAGCTAAGCAGAGGAGGGAGAGCTTAAGCTGCTCCTTGTAATAAGCAGAGCTGTAAAACTGTGTCAGAAAATGTTGCCCCCTCGTTCTTCTTCTCTCCCCTCCCTTTTATTCTTTATGGGTCTGTAACCACATTTGTTACTCGTTTGATGGGCTGGGGGAGCCGTCCGGGCGCTGGAGTACAAGATATTATTCTTCACTCGCTCCTCGCCCCTCAGCCCTCCCAAAATAACAGCCTCCAGCCTACTGTTTAAAGTCTCTCACCAGAGGGAGTGAGGGGGAGGAGAGTAGAAGGGGTGAGGGCAGGGGAGTGAGGAGGGGAGCAGAGAGGCTGAAAGATGTCTCCATAGCTCTCCTCTGAGGAGATCAAAGTGGGCTATTCCTTCAACCTTGTGGCACCATAATGGTTTGGTGGAGTCAGAGTGAGAGCCCTCACTGCTCAAGATGTTGTAACATGGATGATTAGTGACAGCGTAATACTTTGAACATTCTCCGTACAAAGGGAGAACCCAGCTGAGCAAGAAGCTTTAAACTTTTCTAGGGGGAGGCGGGGTGAAAATATGGGGGTTCCTCAGCCACCGGAGAGCATTAAGAACTGAGATGTAAAGGGATATCACATTTATTTTTCCTTTTTATATGCATCGTGGGAATACAGGACAACAAATAGAGTGTGGGATGCATCGTGCATGCCTGTCATACTTTCCCTTATTAGAAAAGGGATGTTTGGGACATGTTTGTCAGTGTCTCAGTAGCACAATAACCGGAGGACACTGATGTATTCTATAAATCATTTTGAGTGACTAAACAAGAATAAAATTACTATCCCTTGTTTTAACTTTTGTGTGTTCTTGCACATAAAAACTTCTTCAATATAAAATTTGAATTGAAAATTAAGAAAGGCAGTTTTAGTTCCACGTCTGGTTACTCAGTCCATTAAAGTGTCAGTTCTTGTGACTTTGTGCAGCATCTTGACAGAATCTCTGAATTCCCAGGTTGTGACTAAAGGAACATGCTTTTTCAGTGACTAATCCCTGTGAGCCTTATATAGTAAAAACAACATTCAATCCTTTTACCAACGAATGAAGTCACAGAAATCCTGTGTGCTGCAATTCAGACAATGTCTGCATTTATTTTCTTAATGTTTTATTCTTTGGACAAACTAGTTCAGTTCAGTGGTTCATGAGACTCAGTTTTTTAAAATTCATTTGGTGCAGAAAAACTGGAAGTCGGTGGCTAGAATGTGAAAACCACTTGATAATGTCAGCGTAAACTGAGCTCCATTTGTGCTGTCAGTTGTGATGTGGAAGTGATTCTTTGCCTTTATTCCCTCCATCTATTCTGCACGTTTCACTCAACAAACCTCCTTTCCCACTTTATCACTTACAGAAAGGCATCGGGGGACTGTCTGACACTGACAGGATAAATCGAACAGTACTTAGAGAAGCCAAAGCAAGAAATTACACCGATTTTTGCATTCCACACAATTATGTTGCTATTCTTGTGGCAGTGAAAATGATTACTCTGGACTGAGGGTCTGAAGAGGTCACTTATGTGTTCCCCAACTAAAAGGACTTCACCGTTTCTCTGCTTTCCCATTTCCCTTATTATCTCTGGCCCCAGTGATACTGTTTTCATTTACACATACAGGAGTGGGCTCATTAATAGTGACACTAGATTTTTTGACTGTAGCCAAAAAACTATTTTCATAAAGTCTACAGATAGCAGTTGCCTTTTTTCTAACAAATTATGCAGTAGTTACTATTATTAAGTATGAGTTGAGGTTATGTAAGCTCTAAAATGGTGTGAAAAAACAGCATAAAGTAAACAACAGTTTATTAGCAGCCAGGGAAGATTGTTTTTGTTCTAATTTTGTGTTTTAGTGTAAAATGCACCCAGTGTGTAGTGCACACCGATACGGTCACCGCAAAGCTCAGACACAGGCTATGTAATCCACTTATCTTAAGTGGGCTTAGCTTGCCTCACCTGCTTGGCTTTTAAGAGGAACAGGAAAAAGGAAGAGGAGGAAACATTCACCTGCAGCCATGACAGAATGAACCGCTGCACTTTGCTCCACCTCACATAAAGGGCACTCAGAGCGATTATCACCTGGTGGATCACTTCGCAGGTGGAGGTGTTTTGGAGGTCGCTTTATGATCGTAAAGTACAAAGCCGGATGTTGTGATATCGTCTTTTTCATGACACGCAGACTGTTGTGATGAGTGACTCTGTGTGTGTGTGTGTGTGTGTGTGTGTGTGTTAAGCAGGAAGTCTGCAACGTAAAGTCCCCTTTTCAAACACCTGACACTTTTCATTTGGTCTAAAAATATTCTACATATTCCTCTGAAGAAATAAACATGTTTAAAATAAGGCAAGAAATGTGGCTTTTATGGCTCAGAATAGACTTGTCTCTTTCCGTGCGTGGCTTTCATGTTAGAGGAAGTGCAAAACAATCATATTGTTGCATTGTTACATTTCCTTCTCTTGCTGTGAAAGCCTCACATTGATCTTTATAAGGTCACAGACAGTCCTTTAGACACCCTGTAGATTTTGCCAACAGCATAATAAATACATGGGCTATAATTATCTTTCATAATTTAGGAGATATGGAAGTATATATATATAGAGAGAGAGAGAAAATAAGTTAGCTATTGGGTTTTTGGAGTCAATATCAAAGACAGTTGAATATTCCATTTAAAATGTTTGGTATAAAAGGGAATTAACCCATAAAGACCCAAACATCCACCACTGACCAAAATCATCTGCTGATCTAAACTGTTTAATACCTGTTGATCCATTAGTCCTATCAATACATGTAAATAATTGGTGTAAAATGCAGTTTGTCATTTTTTCGTAGTCATCAGATATGACCCATTTGGACGTTCAGAGGCTCTATAGTGAACGTGGAAACACCGTCATCTTCTACAACATTGAGTCACCAGTAAAACCTATGGAGTTTGATAAATGACAATGGACGGAGGCACTTGTTTTGTGTTCAGCCAATGATAGATTTTACTGAAGATGTCACTTTTACTGCGGTTTTCTCTATTTTTGATATAATAACCTTCAACTTTAATCTGAGCTTTTATGAACATCTATATGATTGTACATTAAATATTGGAAAATACGATTTCCACGGGAAAATGCAGTAATTATTTTATAGTACATGGTGTTAAATCACTTAAGAAATGTTAAATATAGAGAAAAAAATCCTTTGGGAACTGCCACAAAAGTAGCCCTGGGTCTTTATGGGTTAAGAATATAATCAATCAATAATTCACTCCTACATTATTAAACATGTATTAGAAAGGTGGCCCATTTGTGTATTTGTTTTCTTTTGTGATGCTGACTGTCCCTTGTGTGTCATCAATATCAATATCTGAAAGTTTCAGAACTGAAATTTTAGCAGGTTGGTAATGAAGTGGTTAACAAAGAAAACCACGAACAGCAATATTAATGGTTCAACTTCCAGTAGACAGGTTTCAGTTTAATGCATCACAAATTTTAACCAAATTTATAGTATATCATCAAAAGAAAAAACATCCATCTAACCATTCATGATAAACATCATCAGTTAGTTCTAAGGTTAAAACATTCGACCTGAGCTGATAGACGTGAGAGATATTTTTACACTGGCTTCAGCTTTTGTCTCTTCAACATCTGGTCTAGATCATATTGCGTACAACTTGTCAAAACTTTAGTCTAACATTTATTTCTACAGCTCATGGAACATTTTATCAGTACTTTTTCCTCTCCTGCAAATATGTAAAACTCAACATTTTACCTAGTATGACCTTGGTTGCAAGAAGACGGTCACTGCCTTGCAGGAAACTTTTTAGAACATCTTAGCAACCATTCATTAAGACCAGTAGTTACATATGGCTGTTTAGCAATGTCTCACATTTAAGCAACAAGATCAAGAAAGTATCTTGATACAGTTAACCCTGTAAAACCTGACCCGTTAAAAACTTGCCATAAAATAGCATTTTTTTGGAATTGAAATGTTTATTAGCCCTCTTAACATAATCCAAACAAAAATTGTTGCTGTATGATTTTGCCTATGATATATTTTTTTGTATCACATTTGATACATGGGGCGTTTTTGGTAAGTTTTTGTTCACAGTAGTGTTAACTTTAGATGGAAAAACACATTTTACCAGTAACATTTTGAAAATATAGAACATTTCAGTTTTTTTTTCTTTTTTATATGAACCTTTTTACAGCCTTTTTATTTCCCTTGAATGGCACCATAATTTCAATATTTTTACATTTTCGACTGAATAACAATATAAATGTTCTTCTGAACATAACTTACAAAATGTGTGTCAGATGATTTAACGTTAGTGGCCATACTGAAAAGGGAAAAAAAAACCTGCCTTTCCACTGGCTTTAGTGGGATGATAATCCACCAGGGGAGAGAAAACATGTATCGAGTCATATATAACAGGTTTTTCAGGAAAGTATTGATCTTGTTGATTGTGCGTTGATAAAGGTCTCCAAACCTGGTGTAGCAAATATGATACAAATGGTTTTATAGGGTTAAATAGTAAGAACCAGGGGTATCACATAGGCTGAAGCCTTATTGTAAGGATTTGGGTTTGATTCCTGGTTGAGATCCTTTGCGTCCTGTCATCCTCTCATACATCCACTTTACATTATCACTAATAAAGACAAAATGGCCAAAAAAATTCCAAAAAAATTAACAAGTAACAAATCATTGTTTTTGTCGAATGCAGACCATGATCTTTCTCCACAACTAACCTATGTTAATTTAATTGAATTTATCCATAACCACATTTTAATTTTAGCGCTGTCACAACATAATCTAATGCTATCTGTCCTAATTTGTGACATTTCCACCTATAGACTATATTTCTCCTGCCATCAGTTGGACAAATTAATAAAATATTGCTATGGATCAAATCAAAGGGAAAGAACAAAATACCTACATGCTTATACAAGTTTCTACATTACATTTGCATACATTACATAATTACATTATGCCTCTATTCATCTGTGTTTGAGTTTTGTATTTGTATTTTTGTTTGTACTACTAAACAAAAGCACTTCAAATTAATAGTCTCTTTCAGCTCTGTTTTTGTCTCCACCAGCCCTTTAGAATCTGTATACTAACAAACTTGTCATTAGTGTTATCTTATATTAGATTTAGGTTAGATAGAATTTTACTGATCCTTTGGGCAGAGTGCTCAGGTAGTCAAAGTTTCAGTAGCAGCACAACACCAAATGTATACATATAAGAAACATTAGAAAACAAAGGAAAGAAAATAGTAATAACAATAGCTGTTAGAACAGCAGTGAAAAAAATCTGCCATTTGTTTGTGTCAGCAGTGTACTGTAAACACACACAAGAAACCAAATAAAGTTGTTTTTCTCTTTTATTGTCTTGTTAAAATCATTGGCCTTTAAATGGCTCCGCAGTAGGACTATGTAAAACATAGCTGAGAAGTAAAGGGAGTAAAAAATGACTCGAGAGACAGAGACGAAGACAAGAGTGAGACACACAGAGAGATACATAAGTCATAGGAGATGTCACAATGTTGAGTCATGTACTTAAACTTGGCAGGAAAAGGTGAGCGATGTGCTGAGCTCAGATGAAGACAACGTAAGAAAAAAAAAATCCCTGATTATCTCTTAACAGTCACTGGCTCGCTCATGCTGTCAGGACAAATCATCCAGAGGGAGAAAAACAGCATTCTTCTACTGCAGCTGGGATTAATGAACTGACAAACTCAGTTTGAGACTCATGATGGGCACCTGCAAGGGGTGAGCACAGATAATGGCACAAGAGCAATACAAGAGGTTAAATAGTCAGCAATTCCCACCAGCACAATTAGCAGTCGACCTTCATGTCTGGAACACATAATATGTCATACAGATACTAGAGAAACAGGCTAAATTTCTCTGGTCAGTCTCAGCAAGTGAAGAATGAGGCTGTTTTTGAACCATTGTGGAAAGTCCCTAATTGCTCTTTTTGTCTTTGTGTCCCTCATCACTCTCCATGGTGTCTTCATTCTTCTTACCCACCCCGTCCCACCCCCACACTGTTGTAAGGTCCAGCTGTTGCTGCTGCGGCGGCTGCTGTGGCTGGGCCATTTGGTGGTAATCAGGTACAGGCCAGAAGGCCCACATCCTCTCACTGATTAACACTTCTCAAATTCTAGCACAGCTCTCATCTCCTCCTCTTCTTGAATATTCGACCACAGACCCCAGATCTGCTCACCTTCTGGGAGATGAATAACCCTGTTGTTGACATGGAAAACAGCTCCTTTTTCCCTTTGAAGAAAGAAAATCACGTGCTGCCCAAGGCTACCTCACAACTCTATCACAACTGATGGCTTTCCATGCCATATTTGTTTATTGTACCAAGCCAGCGGTGGAAGTTTTCTCCTTTTTTGTAATCAGCTGAGTTCTGAAAGGTTCCTGGCCTGCGGTTCTCTACCTGTAGTGGAATCTGGACCATTCATACGCTCCATTACCAGTGCTGTCAGGTCCAACGAAGTCAAGGCACAACACGCAAATTAATCCTTGACTGCCTGTTACAGGACATTTGGCATAGATTTTTGTCTAGCCAGAGAAGTCTGAGGAGGGAAGAAAAAAAACAAAGAATCTGCAAATGTTGAAAAGTAGGAGTTAGTACCGTCTGAGCTTCTGACCACTAGTGATAGTACACGAAGTGAAGTTTTGATGAAAATTTTTGTGGTTCATGTACCGTCATGATCAAAGGTGGTCTAATCTCGCATGGCACTTTTTAATACTCACATTGTTTTAGTCATGTTGTGATTCAGTTATTGAGCAAGACATTCTCCCTCTCCCTCTCTCTCTCTCTTTATGTATGAGCGTGTGATTGTGTTCCTTTTGTTATTAGGATGCAGCCTGCTACAGAAACTAGAGAAGGCTTTGTGGTTAAATAATCAGAGACTGCAGGGGTCTCTTTCCTCCTCGGCCTAGGCTGTGAAGTTTACAACCTTTCCATCCTCCTTTTATTTATCGGTTATTTTCTTTTGATACATTGAACATGCCTAACCACATTTCCCTCCGGTGACATGCTTCTTTTCATTCAATCCTAAACATGGGTCTTTTGTAGCAGGGCACCCTACTGCCAAATCTACTTAGAAGTTTCTTTGAAGCTTTTTTCCCCCTCTGTCTCTACTTTATTAACCGTAGGCCTGTGGTGACAACATTTTTTAAAAATGGAATGGTAGTCACACTTTGAAATCACTGGCAACACTTGAAGACAAATGAACAACTTCTGTAGTAAATCTCTCCATGTCACCGTGACACCCTTCACATGTGACAGATAAAAAATGATTCCCCTTTTCTCAAATACCATCTGCAGTGTTTTATTACAAGGGGATTGTTTAGTAGCAGTTCTATTTCTAGTTTGGCGTGCATGAAAAGGAAGTGACCTAAATTCATCTGATTGGCAGATGCATCTGCTTTGGCACCATTCATCATCAGTCATCATGAACACACTGACAGCCTGGAGTTGTATTTGATGCTGCAGAAGGAGTCTAGCGTATTAAAGATGTCACTTATTTCATTTTCTTTTCCGATAAGGTCGCAAAATGAATTGTCATGAGGAAAAAAAAATGTCATTCAATTTATGCATTTTATGAAAAACTTTAATGCGTGTTGTGAAAAACACTTATATTCTTATTAGCTATCCTTTTGTGTATGTTACCTGGCCATCTGCTATATGTACCCCTTAAAGACAGCACCCCCCACTGGATGCCAGTGGAGCTGCCGTAGTGAAACCGCATCGTAACTTCACATACAGGTGACAGCATGTGGTAGGGATTAGTTACCAGCTCTAAAAGTGTGACCACCTGGCACAAATGAGATCCCCTGAGAAGATTTACAAACCCTTCAACTGAATCCTCAGCCCTAAACTGAACTCTTTCTCTTTCCCTCTACCCCCTTCTGCAATTGTAGCTCTTCAATCATCACTCTGAAAAAAACAGGTACTGAAATATACATACATGCATGCATACCAAATACTCCAGTCTTTTCTGAAATAAAACATAAGCGTAAGAGTGACAGACCGAATGTGCAAGATGAGCTTTGCCATTATTTATCTAATGGGTTAGAGGATGGAATCTACCAGGAACTTGCAAAGCTCCTAAAGTTTCCTGTCTTTCTTCATTATATTAGTCCTCAACATTCTTCCTTAAGCCTGGGATTATAAAGGAAATTTAACATAATTTTCCACCAATTGACAGAGGGTCAGCAATGGAGTTCCACCAGACTTACACTGTGTTAAAGTTAAAATTGTGGTCCTATATTAACACCATATTTACAAGACTGAGACTGTTAATTGTGTATTATCGTGTTAAAGAAGTCAAGACAGACATTTGGCTGTCTGTCATGATAAGCAAGGAAATCAGAATCATTTAAAGAGTGGTTATTTTAAGGAAATAAACAGGGCCCCAGGCAATTAATTAATGTGTATGAGTGATATTAAAAGTTGTTTTCCTCTCTTTCAAAAATGCCCCCTGTGGGATAAACATAAGTAATTAGAGCTGACGGTAAAACAAGGAGTCTTTCTTTGTGAGAAGTGAGCCACAGAGGCTGAGAAGGAGACGAGGAGAGGCTGATTTTTTACACTTTCTGCACAATTTCCTCTCTATTTCCTCCCTGAAGACTGTTGTCTGCAGAATGTGCAGAGTATGCTTTCCATGGACAGGAGGCTATGGAACTTGCCAGAACAAAAAATCTGAAAAAAATGGAGAAAGAAATGTTCCTCCCTCATGCACTGCAATATAGAAAGATGAAGTTATTACCCAGAAACCTCACCGCCTTGTTTTTTCACTCTCGTTTTTATCCTGGAGTTCCCGGAACACTGAGCTACTATTACGACCAAAATACTTGGACCGCACACCGGTTACCCACTCTGACACTGAGAAAGAAGAAAAAACAAATGCTACTCGTAGCAAAGTGCATCGGCCTTTATTCCTGTCCTGCATCACGCCTAATTGGTGTTCATGTGAGACAGCCAATGGTAGATGAGGGGCTGAGGTTCAACTGTGGGTAGAAATATTAGAACACTGGAATAATGTTCCCGGCCTGCCCTCACTTAACTGTCTCTAACATTCGTCTTGGTTTCAGCTAATGACAGTGAGGAGGCTGTTATTAGATAAGCAGTTTGCTTTTACACTGGAAAAAATATCCATGTCAGTTTTGGGTAATACTGAGCACTAAAATAAAGCCCAAGCACTTATTTTTGGGCCAAAGTTGTTATTGCATGATTTCTTATTCCCAGAATTCATCGTCCTTGTAGCAATTTCTGAAATAATGTTTGTGTTTACCAGAATATCTAATCTCCTTGATCTTCTATAAGTAAGTCACCATCAATTTCAGTATATTTTGAGGAAAAGGAAAAGTAAACAGCAATAAGCCATCCTAACAAGGACAAAATGTATCGCTGACTGATGACTACATTGTGGCCTTTAAAGCCATGGTCAATGACACATCTCTGTCTGATGTTATCACCCTTATATTGCCGCCTGTCTGGACAGGTGGTGGGAATGGCTGCAGTTAAGAGCCATTTGTCTTTAACGCATTAAAGCCGAAGTCCAAGGGCCACGTGAAGTGTCTGTTACATACTCTGGGGGAACCTGTGAAGTAATGTAATGCACAATGGGTGTTAGAGCAGAGGAAGTTGAAGTCAAAGAAGGAAGGATCCCCTCTTTAAAACCAGGAAATGAGAGTCCAGGATGCCAAATGCTCACCGCCAAGAATCAGGTTAAGTGGCTGGCCACTTCATAATGTCTATTTAACTTTCTGTGGAGACAACACACCTGATTTCAACACTCATGTATTTGCCAGACACATAACAAACCACAGGAGTGCCATGTTTTGTCATGGTGGAAAAAAAATATTGTACGGCAATTATCAGTCTTGAAATAGAAACCAGTATTTCATGCACTTCCCATCGTGACATGGATAAAATTATGACAGATGAGAAGTGATTTATTTGAATCATATTTGTTTCTCAGAAAACATGTTTTCCCTGCACTTTGTCATGAGTCACAAACCGCTGCTGAGACAGGCTGTCAATAAAAAAATAACTCAATAACTCAAAAAGCTCTTAAATCACACATCACTGCAAATTGTAGGGCGGCATACTAAGAATCTACTCCCGTCTAAGTTAACACAAACATGCGCACACAAACCTGCAGATGCACACGCACGCACACACACACACACACACACACACACATAATGACAGAAATCAGCTCAGGATATTTGAACAGGGGGAGGATGTAGGAGCAAGGCCAAGGGCTGGACAAGGGAGAGGAAGGAGAGGGGAGATGGGTAGATAGACAGAGTCATTAAGATAGCTAGGGTGTCAATGTAATTCATCAAGCCAGATAAGGCCATGGCCCACTGCCAAAGAGCAAGGCGTGGCACTTTCCCTCACCAATCATGTCAGTGGCAGTGTCCCTCACAGCAAGTTTGTTGTTTTTACTCTTGCTATTAATATCAGTATTGATGAAATGGAACCAACAGCTGATACATCAGGGTCTTTGACAGTTTAATAGAATATTCTGTTAAAAAACAAACAGTCTGCTTTAAAATTAATTCTAAAAGTGAGATAAATTAATACTCATTTCCAGAAAGGAAAGAATTTCTATATCACATTGCATTGCTTTAAATAATTAACTACGCACCAACAAAAGTTGTAATAGATAAGATCATGAAGGAGATATATGGAGACATGTAAATCAACGTTATGGGGAAAACAGACATATTGCACTTTCGTCTTTACACTCAAAATGATACACAACCAATGTGAGGAATGAACTTTGCCTTCGCACGTTAACTTTCCACCCATGACTGAGATTTTTGAAACCGACCTGGCTTCATTTCACCTGCAGCAAAATTTTCAGTTGCTCAATCTGTCAAGTGTACACACACACACACACACACACACACACACACGCACACCCACACACACACACACACACACACACACACACACACACACACACACACATTTACTGTATACACAGACACACAAAAGCAAATCAGTTGAACTGCTAAGGACCCAAGCACTGCATCTTGTAGCATGGACCTACGCTGAGGGGTGGGTTTACCCTGTTTTTCCTCTTTAAATTACCCAGAAAATAATGTGTGATCCTTCCTTGTGAGCACTGTCTCTGCAGACGATGATGGATGAATCCATCAGCTACAAGTCTTCCGATTAAGTGGCTCTATCTAAACACAACCTTCAATTTGACTCAGTAGCAAACCACAGCAGATTGATCTCTTGCAGAGTACTTTTTTTCACCCTTCTTTTCTCCCGTGTCAGCTTTTTCCATCTCCACCCTCACAAGTTTATCACATGACTTATAGGTGCACTGCTTCCCAAGTGGCCTGGGGCTTGCAACAACTACAGAACAGTGTAAAGCCACACAAATGGTCAAACGGTCATGGTTCATATCAGTCACGAACCACCAAATAGGCCTTGTGTTTCCAAAAGCATAGAGGCAAACACATCCAGTCTTGTTCTGACTTGAAAAGTTGCCAGTGACCAACATTCAGAGTCTTAAAACTTTGCTCAGATGTAATGAAATTAATAAGAGTTGAGCTCAAAGCTATGATTCTCACTGCATGTTTTTATCAGTGAAGCAGAACTGAAACTAAGAAATGTTTCCATTTTCAACACCTTCTTGATAAAGTTTGAAGAGTGGTTCATATGTGTTGTGATGTGTTGGTGAAAGAGAGCTTTATGCCAATCTTGAGGGGTGTGCTGAGGAGAGAGGAGGAGGTACAGAAATGAGGTGGAGTGGGAGCTAAGGCCTCCTGCTGCATTTAAGAGGTGTGAAAGGCTGTCCAGGTTCCACTGTTCAGCATCTGTCCCCTGAGCAACAAGAGCGGCTGTGTGAGGACCAGCTTAACATGCCATACAAAGATGTCCTGTGTTTTTTGTGCACACACTCTGAAGCATATGACCCCAAAAGCTTTTCTTTTAATCAAAAGGCACATGTTTCAGAGCCCCAGCTTACAAATACTTGTTTGCTGACAGCCTGCTGGCTTTCTGAACTGCAGAGCAGAAGAGTGAGGAGCTTTAACCCACATCTCTTTCCCTTAGGCTGATAAAGTGCTCTGATAAGCTGCTAAGGTGCTGGTGAAAAGTGGCTAGCCCTCAGCCCCCACGGGGCTACAATATGAAAGAGTGACTTGTCTGGAGCAGAGCAGAACAGAAGAGATGATGAGGCCAAAAAAGTATGGGAAATAGAAAAAGAAAAAAAAAAAAAAACTCCACAAGAAAGGAACTGGATTAATGATGGAGTGGTCTGGATGCAATGTGAGTCTGTATGTGTTTGTGCAGGTATGCATGTGTGTGTGCATATGTTTTTGAGTACTTTACTTTTGCCACCAGCTGTGGGCGTCAAGAGGGGGTAGGGTGTGTAGAAATGGGGGGGCCCTGCCATGTGTTTATGTTGACTAATGAGCTAATTACCCAACCCCTAATCTACCTCAACTTGTGTCATTTCACAGGAATGCTGCAGCAGTCAAACGCTTGCAGATTATGGGTCATTTCCTGACAGTTAAAGGCAAACTACTAGAGCAATAATTCCTCCACACACCAGGCGTTAAACCACAAGTGCTGCAACTTCTCCATTTGCCCTTTTATGAATTTATTGTCTTTGTTTGGGACAGAAGGATGGAAATGTATTTACGGAAAATTAACAAACTGAAAATTGACAAAGGTAATGGGGTAACATTTACGTTGTTTATTTTATTGTTTTTTGTTTATAGTTCCACTGGGTTTGAGAAATTTCAGGTTGTACAACTACAGGTTCATGTGTGTGTGTGTGTGTGTGTGTGTGTGTGTGTATGTGTGTGTGTGTAGGTGTGTGTGTGTGTGTGTGTTTTGTTTTTTGTTACTCCAGCATTATACCAAGTAAATCATCAGTTTCAGTTGCAAGAAAGTGTACAGTATGATGACACCAGGCATAAAGGGTTCACTAGTTAATTCATGACACCACAAAATGACAATTAATAGATCCATCTGAATGTAAAACCACATATTAAAACATAACATCATCAGAACATTAGCAACATAAAATAAAATGTCACTGCTTTAAACAGAGCTTTAAGAGCTCTTTAAATGTACATGGAGCTGATGTCTAAGTCTAGATGTTTAAGACCACTGGGTGATCATATTTAAAGGGGGAAAAAAAAACAATAAAACTGGAGAAGATTCTCATAAAAGTTGGACAACCCTCATGTCTGTCAGGTGAGTGTTGACTAATCTGCCCACTGCTACATTTCTTGAGGTATTACATGCTTTCATCTACAGTATGGAGTATTTTGGAAAAACAAAACTACTATTACACACTGGAACTGTAAGAACTAATTCATTTTTACATGTTCTTCTTGAAAGCGAATATATTTCTATGGAAACAATGATGTGGATGAACGTAAGGGTTTTGAGGAAAAACAGATGAAAGTTTAAAGAGGATGAAGTCAATATAATTTTGAGACAGACAGCTTGGAGGTCTCCATCTCCTCTACTCTCAGCACGAGGTGTGAGTGGGGATTCAGTAAACTCAACCCTGTACAACCCCCCCCCCCCCCCCCCCCCCCCCCGACACACACACACACACACACCCCTCTCCATGTTCATCATCCCCCTCCCTTGGGGTGTATACTGCTCTGCTCCCCCTCAACAAGATCCCATCCATCACTCCTAAGATTTCACTTTAATAGGTGGTCCTCTTCCTCCTTTCACACACCCTTATGGGAAAATTTCACTAAGGAGAACAAGACAGCAGAAGGTGAAAGGGCAGCATTTGCATGTGTTATTGTTCAGAAAATAAGATGCATATGGTATATTTAATGTGACAGTATACATGCAGACATTGAAAGCACCATTTGCTCATTCTGGTCAGCATCCATTACTCAGTGAATGCATAACAGGCTCTGAGCTCCGCAGTAGCACTCCATTCAAACAGAAGGCAGGTTGGTTGATATTTAAATGGTCTCTGTTTGTTTTTCTTCTGGTCCCGTGTGTGCATGTGAGCCCAGTATAAAGGACCATGTCCTTTTGAAGGGGATAGCACCAGGAAAGCGAGGGGGAAGGAAACTTTGCTTTGGTATTTTATATATCAATGGAATGACTTCCCTCAAATAAAGATGTGTTCCATTCTGCCTCAGTCTGGAACAAGCTGCTCGTTTCCTGTCTTGAAAAACTTGCGATGTTTGAACAATGCACTCCGGCCAGAATAGAGGAGATGTCATGTCTTGAAGATGGCGGTGCGGTGCTTTTGTTTGACCGCAGGTTGACTTGAATCATATGTTTACAGTATTTGTGACACGTGAATGAACCGGCACAATTGTGTCATTTGAATTAATATAAATCTGGTAGCTTTTGTACTGCTGTTTGGAACAAAAGGCAAAGATGAAAGTGCCTCTAAATACAGTCTTCACAGCAATAGAGTCAAAAGATAAAGCTGACATTTCGGCTTTGATTCATGACCTCTGGTTGAATTAATCTTCCACTTAATGTTCATATTTATGCCAAACGCCATGTCCACACTATGCACAAAGGCTTCTCTTTGGCTCTCTCCACTGGGAGCTCACCATGCAGAGTTTCTCACTCACGCTGTCCCCTCATCAAATTACAGCCCTGCTCCCTCCTGTCATGTTGGCAAACAAAGGTCTTAAAGCGCACTCCCAGTGTAATTGCCTCTAATCTCAGACATAATGTGGTCTTTCATGTCAACTGTTCAGAGAGAAAAGGGAGCTGTTGTTCTCTCTGCCTTTTTTCGCCCCTTGTGCTCTCTCACTTTCGCTTTGAGGCGTGTATCTGCTTTGTTTTCCATTATAGGGAGGTGGGAGATATTTATTGCAACATGCTGTGAACATTTTAATAATCTAATAATTTGATTGAAATAACTTTGTGCATTTTTGTGCTTTTGGTGGGTTTTAAAAATGCATAATGAAATTCAAAGAAATGTTTATGGTACTGTAGTGCAGTAGTTCTTGGTGAGCTCCTCCACCTTTGGCCTGAATTCTCTCCGTGGTGAGCATCAGGCAGTCAGCAGCTGGAAGTGTTTCTGTGGTTTGGCCAGGTGTCTCTCTGCCCTGCCTGGGACAAGGCCTCAGCGGGGCCTGGGACTGGAGTCTGGGAGCAGGCTGGAGGCGCTGAATGAGCTGGCTGCCCTCCGTGATCTAAAATGTCCCGCAGACCCACCTGACTGGTGGTCAGCTGTAATTGATACAACACGATAGCAGCGCTGGAGGGGAAAAAGAGAAAATTAAGATGTGTGTGAGCATGTGTGGAAGAGACAGGAAAACATGGAGCAGTGGAGAAAAAAGAGAGAAGAGGAAAGAGAAGGAGAGAGGGGATAATGGAAATTTTGGATAAATTCTTAAACTGCAGAGGCCCTTTGGTTAAAAATATGGAACACAGACTTTAATATGGTTTCCAGGGGCTTTGGCAAGCAAAGATGAACATATCAAGTAAAGAACACAGTATCTGATATCTGTGCTCTGCTCGATGGAGAGTGAGTGGTGAGAGATGTAGAGTGCAGGGTAAGAGGAGATGCAGTGTTTCTAAAACCATTCAGCTGGGCTTTTTTAAGGGACCCAGCTGTGCACCCTGGAGGTCCTGAGCTCTAACTGGGACAAAATCAGCACAGTGAGGCCAGGCTGCAGCCTCAGAGCAGGGTTAGCCATGACCTGATGTTCCAGGAGCCTCAGTGAATTGATGGGCCCCAGGAGAGTCATCACAGGGCCCTCAAACAATCACCCATTCATCCCTCCAGCCGCAACGAGCGGGCAAATACTCGTACAAGTCTTCAAAATAGGATCTTAAATGTGATTCAGCAACTTATGAAAAATTGAGACGCCTAAAATGTGGGAAATGTTTCCATTCACATGCATTTTTACAAATAAACTGGAATGCTGCAATAGCTTGGTATGCAAAATATGTAGCCTATTATGTATCATTTTTCCTCTGCCCACCTACGTTGAGACAGAGGAGCAAAGTCTATTTTCAATTGTGAAATTTTAGCATTTCAACATGTTAAAACTCAAAAGAACACCAAATAAGTGTACGTTCCCCTGTGAATATGGCTGGTATATTTTTGGATAATGTGGCTTAACTGGAAGCCCATCGTGCCTCATCTGCCAGAACTACACACTGCTGTTACGTAAGACAGCTGAGCCAGTCCAGACCTTTAGTCTAGTCCTTATGTGGACAAAATGGGTGTGTTTACAGTGTTCACTAGCCCAAATCCATTTACCATGACTGTTTCAGCCAACTTTGCCCTAGTGTCGCCTCTTTTCAAAGGCCCTTTCACTCTTAGAGATGAGAGGCCTGAAGGTCAGCTGCACATCAGTTATATTTCTCTGTGAGTTACTGGCCAGTTATTTATAGAGCAAGAACAAATATACAATGGGAGCAGGGTAGTGGTTTGGGTAGGAGACAGGTTAGGCCGGGGGAACATCTGTCCTTTCATGGCATCTCTTCCTTGGTATGCTCAGAATCCACTCCAGGGGTGTAGGTGCTTCACTAGTCAGGGAGCTGGCATGTTAGTCAAAACAGAGTGGAAGAGGGGAGTGTAAAGGTCCTCAGGGATCCAAGTCTCCCATACCAGCAGAAAGTCACTTTACTTATGAGAATGTCAGAGAGTCAGGTTAGTGGGACAAAGTGAAATAACAAATTCCTCTGCAGGGGTAAGGATGACACAGATTATTAAATGCAGAATTTTAAGCATGAAAAAGCATTTTATTATTTTTTTTATTGCACTTGATAATGAAATGGCTTAAGCAGTTTGTGCTTTGTTACAATTACAAACCAATTGAAATCCTGTTGTATTCAGTAAATCCTGAACATTTTAGCAGAATTGCCTCATTTTTTGAACGTTTGTCTATTTATTATATTTCTTTAAGTGACTGTGTTACATGCCAGAATAGAAACACAGTCAAATAGATGTGTGTGTGTACATGTGTGTGTATCGCTGACAGTCTGTGTTCAGTCTGCCTGCGTCAGAGATGCTTCATCCGTGTTGTAAATTTAACCACACTGACATCCCCAGCTCGACCTCTCAATCTCTATTTCCCTAATTCTTTGGGACTAGCAGGAAAACACAGACACACACACACACACACACACACACACACACACACACACAAGTACAGTACACAAAAGGCCAGTGTCAACAACTTTATTTACTACCTTTCCATTAGAAGGTGACATTTTTGTGTGTAAATTCTTATACAATGCACGAAGTAGTCAAAACACACTGCGTGGAGAATTTTAACATACTACTGCATCGCACATAACATAATTTACATTTTGCACTCATCATCCCTTTAGAAAAATAAAGTAGAAAGAATTACAGCATTTTAGAAAGTCATACAGCATAGAAACATTAAAAATACTAACTTTTCTGAAATTCTATTAAAACTTAACACAAGGTCTACAAATTCCTCACATCATGTGAAATACAGATTTTGGGGAAAATGTATTTTTCATTACATAAAGATTATATTCAGCAATATAGTATTTGTACTAAATTACATAAATATTATAGATGGATTTTATTGAATGAGTAGCTGTGCTGTTTCTTCTTTATGTTCTATATGTTAAAAAACAAAAGCAAAGCCTGTAAAAGAATTAATTAGATGATTTTTCCTTTTTTTTTTCTTGTGGCCCTACTGTGTTTTCCTTTGTCAGCCATGCATTACTGAACAAGTAGAGAAACTCTGAGGATGAACAGCAGACAAAATAAACTCTGAAAAAGTAATTTTACATACTTGCACCGGCAGAGATAAATTATTTCTGAAACTGAGAAGACAGGAAAAAATTATTAATTAATTATATATTACTTTATATTAATTGTTTTATAAGAATATCCCATAGATTCATATGAAATAATTGGATATGAATAGACATTTATAAAAAAATAATAAAGTAAAAAAATGACGCAAAATGTGGAGAGACACTTTTGGCGTTTTATTACCGTTTTATTTTCGATATGAATGAACAGACTTGGATTTGTTAAAATCCCAGATTTGTGATGCTCAAATTCATGAAATCGATTATTGTTGTACAAATAGAGGCAATCGTGCAAATAATTTTTAAATCAATTTCATTAAACAATTAACCTATTATTTGTATGTCCTATAGATATTTGTGATATAACATAATTTTATTTTCGTTTTCGTATTAAAATCAATCTTGTGGCCCACAGTAGGTGTTTCAATGATCGATTTATTTTGATCAGTTCGATAATAAATACTTTTATGTCCTATTTCTGTAGCGGGGGTCATTGTGCGTATTATTGTTGTATTCCAGGCACAGTGGGGCAGATGTGTGGTGCGGCCGGTGTTTTCCACACTGATGCAAATGGAAGCTGAGTGAAGTGTGAGCGGACTTTCCCTGATCGGCCTTTGTTTCACACACTGAACATGTTCACCTTGACCCTTTGGCTGCGCAAAGAGGCGAGATTAGAGACGGAGTAAATCCACCACTGCATCAATTTTACGCATTAAACTGCCCGTTTTATATCTATATTAAGGTTTATCCCCAACGGATAAAAAAAAAAAAAAAGTTTGTTCTATAATTCCAAAAAGATTTTCATACCATCAGTGAAAGAATGTGAACAGAATGTGAGGTTCTGTGACTTCTGTCTGAAAAATAAAATTAAAATGCGAAATAAAAGCAGAACTACGTTTTATTGAATCCACTGACAATTATATACAGATTTTAATAATTAAAAATAACAAAATCTAGGCTATGGGACTGTTTTGGACTGAATTGCTAAACACCAGATCCGGTATTTGTTATTATTATTATGCAGTAGGAAATTTTTTATTGTTCTTTTACAGTAAAACATCCCATCATTTACGTCATAGCGACATTTTTTTTCGTTATTTCCCTCACAAATCTATTCAAACACATCATATCCTGTAATTCTAAACAAGTAAACAGTTAGATCACATGCAATAAGCCTAAAATGTTTCTAATTTACACACAGGTATATAGTGTCCTAAAAAAGTAAAAAATAGGCTAAATAATTTTTTTTTCTCAAATTGTTAGTAGCTTATGCACTAATAAAACACAAGATAGGTTTGCAGTGTTGCAGAAATAGAATAAAATAAATAAAATAAAAAAAACAGGGAGAAGCAACAGAAAGATTGAGAAACAATGTTAAACATTAGATTCCACTCAGGAGATAATTATAATGCATCATATGAGAGAAAGCTTGTCAAATGCAGAGCAGGAAAGAAATCCCCTTATAATTACATTTTAAGAGCAAAGGAAGCTGTAGGCCTGAACCCTGTCATTTAGCCGGCATTAAATAAACACCAGGCCCATCAGAGCCAGATATGCCCTCACACAGTTGCACAGTAAATAATGACTGTCTTGGCCATGAGCTAAAAATCCAGGGTCATGATAAGGGTACGTTAAGAGCAGTCATGTTATTTATTGTAAGATGATATATTAAATCTGTACAAAACAAATGCAGCATGTTGTCACTTCCCCTATATACATATACATATATATATATATATATATATATATATATATATATATATATATATATATATATATATATATATATATATATATGTATATATATATATACACACACACACACACATATATATGTGTGTGTGTGTATGTGTTTACAGTATCAGCTTACTTTCAACCCTTTTTATAATGTTAAAACTATCTATTAGTGGAAAAAGATGCCAATAAATTAAGCAGGACAGGAGATCCTGAGCTAGCGTGCTGTTACTTGTCTGCAGCATAATACAACGCAATAATATCAGGCACTACTTTCAAGATAAAATATTCTTATGGTAAAAAAAAAAAAAAATAGTGGTAGAAATTGTAAAGATAAAAGTGCTGTTCACACAGAGACTTGCAGACTCTCCATGTAAGTGAAACTTGATATCTAACACATGTCATGGAATTTCTATTCTTCTTCATCTGCCCAAGCTTGTGTTTGATGTGATGCCAAAACCATCAGACTGATGAACCTCTAAGAACCTGTAAAGATATGCATTACTGGGGGATTACAGGTATTTAATGACAAACAATTATTGTGAGCAAAATTAGGATCAAAAGACCAACTTCATTCAACAATAGAACAACATGGTAAATCCTGACAGCAAGGTCAGGATATCAGTATTTAGTATATTACAAGTTTTATTTTTCACTTAAAAAAGCAGGTATATTGTTTATATTGTAGTGTTTTGTCTGTCAGTATTTACAGTTCAATCAGTTTTGCCATTTAGATAATTAAAATAAATAATTCAATGAATATGTAAAAGATTTTGATGAGTAGAATTAAGTAAAAATCCAGCTTTTTGGTATATTCTTTTAGTGTTGAAATTAAATTAGCCTGTTGATTTCACACATGAGATCGGTCTCTTCTCAGTTCTAGTTTAGTGATTCAGCCTGATATTTATCCCCTTTAAGGTTAACATCAACATTGTTTCAAGGTGTCCCTGTGTGGGCGAGAGGTGCCAACGCTCTGTGACACAATAAAACATATAAAAACACAGTCTGCTCATTAAAATGGGAGGGTACAACCTCAAAAAACATTTCTCACCCACTTCTTTAGCCACATCATTAATTATTGTCCTGTCTACAGAGCTGCCAAAGCAACAGCCTTTTAACAAATAAATGAAAAAATACACCTGGTAAATAAAACCATGGGCTGAAAATTATTTTACATAGAAATTGTAACAAAATGCAAATATCTTTAAAGTTTTGATTTTGTTTTCAGTCTTCCACCCACTTCCACAGATTCCACACTTATGGTTTCAACTCAACTCAACAACGCCCCAAAATATTTAGTGTAATAGCTGGTTACTGTGTTATCTCTACCACTATAAGCTGTCAATCTCTGCCCTGAAGCTAATTAAAAAGGCCCTGGTGCTTTATTTGTTTGCACACACTCTGAGGGCAGACTGGAACAGTCAGGCGTGGGGGCATGACAAGCACGTCATGCCCCCTTAAATCACTCCCCTGTGCCAAAATGCTGACACCACACATGAATCCTGACAAAACATTTGCAGTGTCCCCGGTGTGACTGAGTCACGCAGACAGCGAGGGAACCAGAGAGATGTGTTTTAATCACACACGAAGTATAACATGCATGATTACAATGATTTATGAAGAGGCTTTCTGTGCCTTCATATCACCCTTCACTTCACTCAGTATTTCTTTTATAACATCACAATTTTACTTCTCACATAGTGCAAAATGCAGTATATAAAGCATGCTTTGATAACTTACTGTGTCCCAGGCCTACACACTGTCTCATCCCTTTTTTTCCCCCACACATCTTCAGGGTTATTTATCACCTCTCATTGTTGAAGTGGTTTGGTACCTTCTGAAATCTGGATGAAATGACACTAAGATGGAGCTGGCAATGAATAAAAAACACATTTTAATTGTGTTCCAGTGGAACCTTTGGCATCAGCTGCTCTGGCCTCATGGCTCTCTGCTGCCACCTGTCTGTATGTGGAAGCATGGCGGAGAAGCTGCAATGTTCAGAAGTTTTGGAGATGGACCTGCAGGATATGCTGAGTAATGCTCAAGAGTCACACTATAGATGAGGACTTGTTTGACATTGGTATTTTAGGAGAAGGTTGAATTAAATCCCATTGCTGTTCTGTTCATTTTTCTAATATCAACATATACTGTTTACTGGTTTCTACTGTAACTGCTTTATTAATGCTATTATATATATTAGATAAACCTGCTTTATGTGTCAACCTTTAGTAAAATATTCTACCTAACAACAACACATTCATGGGATAAATAACTTTACTGACTCTCTATAGGGCTGCAGTAAAATTGTCTTGTTTCTCATCAAAAATCCCAAAATGAGAGTGAACCCCTGTTTTGCATGATTTGATAGCCCGACAGGAATACTCCAGTCAGGAAACTGTTGTAACGCTAACATAAATAGTAATCAGGCCACGAGTAAACCAATCAGCAGCTTTGTTTCAAAATATGCAGCAATCAATTAGCAAATGGATTTCCTTCCAAATTAACAGACCAAATCAAAGCATTTCAGGAAACAAGTTACGCACAATCTGCAGTTTGTTTTGCTTAATTGAAGACCTCATGGTAAATTTCAGTCCAACGTTCCAGGTTTTTATTCACTTAAAATGTGTTTACATTGCAATGTTTTAATCACTTGACCGATCATCCTTCCTTCCTGCTTAATGAGAATTTTCATAATCCAGGGGCATTTCATTTGGACTGAGGATGAGTTGGGTCGGCTGTGCAGACTTTGTGCAATACTACATTATCTCTAACCTTTCCTTTAAAAAAAATGTCTTTTTTTCTGTAGCTGCAACTTTTGAACACGCCTGTTGGCCTCATATGTACTCTAGTCTTACTCCAACAGCTGTCTCCCAGGCTATGAGCAAACCTCCATCACCTGCATCCAGCTGCAAATCACAAACAGATTGAAGTTTTGCCCTGAGGGGGAAGCAAGGCCATCGCCGGCACGGAAGAAGGCAAGGCTAAATATTAAGAAAAACTTTGGTAAATAAAAGAAATGAAGGGCAGTTTGCACGGTCACAAGCTTTTCTGCACTGGAAGGCTGATGCACTAGTAGCTAGGAATGTTGTCTGAGCATGTGACAACATTTCCCAGACCACTAAACATTGAAAGCAGACCAACAATGCAACATATTGCATTGATTTAACCGTTTGACAAATGTTTTGGAATGAGTATGAACGTCCAGTCATTTGTAAGTGGTTGCCATATAAGCAATGGATAAAAGGGAACATAGTTTCTTATTTTAAGAACAGGAAATGAAACAATGACAGGAGACAAACTTATCACATATTGAGATGATTGTGGTAACTGTGGGGGGAAATGATCTGTGGATGTTTTAGTGTCTCCCTGTGCTAAGTCCTGATGTGGTCATCCCATTTACAAGATGTTCATTGCTCTTGGCATCCTGCTGTAGTTCATGTCCACATCCTTAAAGTGAGGAATCAAAAACTCCTACATGTTTCAGTTCGTAGAGAAGAGAGTGCATTTTTAACCATTATTTCCACATTATTTTTTTGTAATACACTACAGTTATTGTGAATGTGGCTAACCCAGTCCCAGAAAAAAAAAACGCTGTTATTGTGCATTGTACATAATCTCAACATTTTACATTTACCTTATTGCTAATAACAGTTTTCTATGGTTGGATATAGACTCAAAGACCCAACTTGTCTGGGGAAATATACCAGGGATTGGTAAAATATCTACAATGATTTGATTTAAGAATAAGTCTCAAACTGTATTTAGCATTATTGAAACCATGATGTTTGCCGAGCCATAACCACAGTTCCTCTATTGCCTGAATCAGGATACAAACTCCAGTCTCTTAAGTTCCTGTCTTGGATTTAGTATATCTGCTCTCCACCTCAAACACCTCCTTGCCTCTTAAACTAAGGGGAAAAAACTATTAGATCCTTCAATAACAAATTTTGCTGAGATTATGCATGTATGTGGTTTCCAGAAACATTCAATGGCAACATTATTGTGGGGTGACTGGGTTGATATGGCAGGTTAAGCAAACAGATGGAGCATCTCTTAATGACCCTGAGGCTGTTGCAGCAAATGTAGGAACTCATGAAGACAGCGAAGAACTGAGTTCTCATGACAGTTCTTTGGATTCAAAATTGTTCTCCACATCTTCAGCCATTCAAGATCCACTCTTTTTTGGTTGTGATAGAGAGTAGTAAGTTGGATTTAGACCTCATCTTATCAGACCTCATGTACTAGAACTCATCTTCTCGTTTCTAGGTTTGTTAAGCATGTGGCTTAAACATTACTTAAGCGGCAACAGGACAAACATGGCTTTAACCCATAAAGACTCAAACGGCCACTGACAACCAAAACCATCTACTGATCTAAAATGTTGAATAACTTCTGAACCACTAATCCTATCAATACATATAAATAATTGGTCTAAAATACATTTTGTCATCTTTTTATGGTCATCAGATGTGACCTATTTGGACGTTCAGAGGCTCCGTAGTGAATCTGGAAACACCATCATCTTCTACAACATTGATTCACCAGTAAAATCCATGTTTGATCAATGACAGTGGATGGAGACACTTGGTTTATGTTCAGTTAATGATATATTTTGCTGAAGAAGTCATTTTTCTTCATTTTTTTCTGTTTTTGATATAATAACCCTCAACTTGAATCTGAGCTTTTATGAACATCTACATGATTTGGAAATTAAATATTGGAAAATCATGTTCACTCAAAAAATGCAAAATACAGAGGAATATGTCATAATAAATTGTGATAAATCACTTAAGAAAAGTTAAATATAGAGAAAATATATTTTGGAACTGCCACAAAAGCAGCACTGGGTCTTTACAGGTTAATGTAACCCTAACCATCAAAGCGGTTGCAAGTGACCCAATGGATGCTTTTACGGGAATCACTTCACTGTTTTTCTTTTCTGTCCCTAAACATGTGGATACTGTATTTGGATCAAAATATCACTTACTGAATTTTAAGTGAGTGTAATTTGCATTTTTCCATATGGTAAAGATAAAGTTTGCTTTAGCTTTATAGTGTTACTGCATTAGAATGCATTTAGAAATAATAGATTTGTCTACACTGGGCACCTGCTATAGGTGTAAACACGAGAATAGCTTTAACATGTTTGGGCAATCAGGACCAAAACAACCATCTTGGCCAGCAGAGTTTAGCTTGTCAAAACAGAATGATTGCCTCCCATTTGATTTTCCTAAACCCTGCAAACGCCAGTGTGGAACTTCTGTCAGCGGGAGTAGCACAGTTGAGACAACAAGATTACTCTCTATGGCAACACCTGGAAGCAGCACGTGCAAGCAGGACAGAAAAATGATCCTGGTTAACTGCCCCAGATAATGACACTGCTATATTTATATTTGCCACAGCCAAATTTTTCTTCAGTAAATAGTGCCAGTGTGACTCTCACCCTGAGTTAGAGTGAAGTCCAGCAGAAGAGTTTCCAAGTACAATCAGGGTCAATGAGTCCTTCAGAGGTTTTAATTACTAAAAGGAGGGCTGAGTTCTACAACATGTCAGCGAGCCAGTGCAATAATGTGCTTGACAAAGAGAGGCATGGAAGGTGAAGACAGTAGTAGGTGTTTCATTATGTAAGTGACATAGTAGTTAGTCCATGTGCTTTTCTGGGGTATCACACTGAGGACTGATTACTCATGTTTCCTCTCAAGCTTATTGAGCATGTTTCAAAACCTACAAGGTCAAGATTATACTATATTGTTGAAAAAATGACCAAAATTGTGACAATTTAATGGGGACAATGAACAGTAAATTCATTGACATTTGGCCCAAGATAACTGATTAAAATTTTGTTGTAGAATTCTAAATCTTACAATTGTAGTTACCAGAATAATTTATGAGCAGGATGACCCACTACGGATGTGTACAGTTCTAATTTTTGTCTCATGTCCCACCGAGATTGAGGTAATAGAGGTAACTGTAGTGGGAAATTATCTGTGGATGCTTTAGTGTCTCCCTGTGCTAAGTCCTGATGTGGTCATCCCATTTGTCAGGTGTTCATTCCTCTTGGCATCCTGCTGTAGTTCATGTCCACATCCTCAAAGTAAGTAATCACAAGCTACTTAATGTTTTAGTTCACAGGGAAGAGACTTTTAACCATTATTTCCACATGTGTATGTGTAAGGTGGGGTGCTCCCATCAAACTATCTGTAAAAAAACAAAACAAATAGGACAAAATAATTTGGTATCGCATCATATTCGTGGCATCTTCCTTCTATCATAATCACAAAAATCGGATTCAACAAAACAAGTGTGAGCTGATTTAGGCTGTGATTGGTATGTGTAGAAAAAAAACACTCAGATGTGAAAACAATATACAAAAACAAAACAAAAAAAGCAGCCCCATATGAAAAGCTGGCATGTTTACTGTTTATGATGTTCCCCAGTAGCTGTACCATGAATTCCACCTACTATTCTTGAGGTCCACCTTTCAATACATACATACATATACAAAAACAAAATATTCTCCACAGTCCATTCAGGTGACATCCAAATGAATTAAACCTTATATGTGAAATATTATATTATCATGGTCCCTGTATACATACATACATACATACATCACTTAAATAAAACAGTAAAACTTAAACAGCAAATTCCTCTACATCCTACAAATATGCATGTTCTAAGGTGGTCCCTCCTATTTATCTATTTTTCTTCTAAAAGTTGATTTACTTGTAAATTTGGTAACAATTAGTGTTAAAGAATTGCATGTTTTCATTGCTTGATATAGTATTGTGAATGTATAAAACTGAAAATCTAGACTGTTTCCTGCCTGGTGACATATGCATTTGACTATGAATTGTGTTTTAATTGGCTTTATTAGTTTGGTCTGCAGGTGCAATGCAACTTATTGATAAATTAAAAAATAGGACCAATGGCCCTGTAGCTTACCAGCCAAATTAAAAGCTTTGGGAAATGTATCCAGATGTCATTTATTATCACCCAGTTATGTGTATTTATTATATTACAGATATATCCCATGTTTTGGTCATATTCCAATCAGATCTGTAAAAAAATTCAAATTCCAACTTGATATCATTGATACTTACTGATTTATTGTATCAATCCACTTCCTATCTCTCATAATGGGAACATTTTTCAAAGTCACACCAAATCCAGAATCAGATCTGGTCAATACCTTGTGTTGACATCATCATACAGAAGCTGTATACCAAGTTTGAAGTCAATCAGAACTGTAGTTTTGGAGAAGAAGACAATTGAAATTTTTTCCCCATAAGAGCCCATGTTAAATTTTCCGTAAGTTCCCGGATCCAGAAGAAGATCCTGATCAGCATGTGGCCATTATGTTTTGGTCATCTCCCCATCAGGGCTGGACTGTAGAAATTTACACTGGATATTATTTATATTTACTGAGTTATTGCATTGATCCACTTCCTATCTCTTATAATCGGGAAATTTTTCAAAGTGGCACCAAATCCAGAATCAGATCCGGATCCAAATAATTTCACTAACTTTTGTTGACATTATCTTAAAGAAGCTGTATACCAAGTTTGAAATCAATTGGAATTGTAGTTTTGGAGAAGAAGACGAAAATTCTGTCACTGACGACAGACGACGGCAGACGATGACAGACGACAACGACAGACGCCACATGATGACAATAGCTTACGGCCTGTCGGCTGGTAAGCCAAAAATTCAGTCAGCAAACTTTAAAGTTTGTAGTGACTGTTTTTGGTCATGCATAGCAAATTTTAAGAAACTGGTTTCACATCAAATAATCACTGCAGCCTGTCACAACGATCATGCAGTCATGTATTGTCCAAGTCCAGGGTCCAGGTCACGTTTAGGTTTTGCTACTGTTTGGAAAAAAACTACATTGTTGTGTGAGTCCACCACCATAATCTGACAGCAGCATCTTTTTTTAACCAGCTTTATGACCCATAGGCCCCAAACTTTGGACGAGCCTCAGTACTGTGCTCAGTCCACTTTTATGAAGCCTTTTCCGGTCCATCAGTGAAAGCATTGTGCCAAAAAGATGGCATCTATCAAGAGAGACTAAGAGTCAAAAGGTGAGAAAGGGCAAAGAGATGTACAAACAAAGGGAGCGAGTGAGAGATAACATGTCAGACAAAGAGATAGCGAGAGCACCGGAGTGAAAAACGTGTTATCGTGGGGCCTGTTCGTCACAGACTCAGGTCAGAAGGGTGTGAGACATGACTTGGCAGAGCTAAGAGCAGGGCAGTTGGAATATGTGTATGGCCATAGGAAGTGCTGTGTGGAAAAGATAACAGCGTGTAAGTGTGTTTGTGTGTGGTGTGTGTGTGTATGATGGAAGGGAGAGGAGGCAGTGAAGTGGGAGTTGAGAGAGTAACAGTGTCCTCAGCCCTGCCCTGCTTTCCTCTATTCACTACCCGTATCCTGTCTGTATGCTGCTCCTTAATGGCTTTTAATGAGCCACCGGTGAATCCTGCTCCTTCCTGCCTTCGCACAACATGGCATGCAAGAGAGCGAGTGAGAGGAAAAGAGTCAAAGAGAGAGAGGCGGCTGGGTTAAAGCATGAACATCACAGGCTCCAGTGGTGGTCACTAGTTTTTCTCTAAAAGTCTGTGTGGAAATCAAGGTTATAATAGTTTTGGATTTTTCAATATAGTTTAGTTTTATTTAGTTTTGACTTTTTTTTCTCTATTTCAGTTTGTTTTAATTAGTTTTTCAGAGCAGATTTGCTAGTTTTTATTGGTTTTTGTTTTTTTCTAAATGCTTAGTTTTAGTATTAATTTTAGTTTTGTCGTATCTTTTATCTTCTTCGCCGTTGTATTCAAATAAATCTCATACAAGACTCTGCTGCTTTCTCCTAACTTTAGTCTCCATGTTTCCAGGTAGAGTGGAGATGAGAAGAAAACTATAAACAACAAGTGACGGACCGTGAAGTACCATATGGTGCTGCTAGCTAAAATTGCTAGAGCGAAATAAATCGCTATTGTATCAATCCAACGTTGACAAAGATGAAAACGAAGGGAATTTTATCCATAATTTTTATACGTTTAAGTTAGTTTTGTAAACACACAATACAATTTCAGTTAGTTATCATTTTTTTTCTTTTAATTATAGTTTTTATTTATTTCAGTTAACGAAAATGTTTTTTCAATTCTAGTTTTCGTCATTTCGTTAGTTTTCGTTAACGATAATAACCTTGGTGGAAATGCAACAATCCACTAAGGTACCAAAGAGTTTTGCTTAAAAAATAAAACCACGATGGGCAGTTCCCATTCTACAGGGGCACAATACACTGTAAAATATATATATTTTTAAACTTATCTATAAATAATTTTAAACTCATCACAGATCTGCAACCAAAGTTTGTCTTTAGATTGAAAGCAACCATGGTCAGACCCAGAAAGAATGAAGGGAATTGAGCAGTATTTGTGCCGATAATCTGCTATAGTACATATAAAGTTTTGCACCTGAATGCAATTTGTCTTTGTTTGACGTCAGAATTTATAGTATTTCAAGTGTTTCTTTACTTTTGAGCCCACAGATCCACAGGTTCATGATGAAAACTGCAGAAAGTGCAAAAATCTTCAAACTGAGTTTTGTTTTTTTTTTTTTTAATGATCTTAGACCTACACACAGAGCTCTCCACAAAGACAAACAACTTTCATCTCCCTGTAGTATTTCGTGTCTATAATACAATCTGTTGAAATGTCCATCAAGAACAGGCCTCAGCTATTAATGGAATTCAGGCTGGTGTGAAACGTGCTTCATTCATGTCTGACTCATGTTTTGCTATGTGTCACTGAATATTTCTAGGATTTTTTCTGAAATATTAGTACTGATGTTCTGTTTGGAACTACAAAAAAGACTTGGTGTATTTATCCTTTCTTGGCACATTATTAACATCTGATCAGTCAGGATGTAATGGTCATTAATGTTATGTGTTCTGCAGCTGTTACACTTCAGGTTAATAAAATGAAGTGTTTACAATACAGTAGTCCGGTCCCTATCAGAGAGCAGGGTCTGGAGGGTCATGGGGGGCCTGGAGCCTATTCCAGCATGCATCACCCAGATGTGGGGGACACCCTGTACATATAAATTTAACTAATGAAAACTCCAAAATGACCTGTATATAGACTGTATTCTTTCAACATCTGACTTCAATTTTCACACTACGCATTAAGCATCAAATCAACATCATCCAAACCTCACGAGCTCGAAGATTTGATTAAAACATTTTTAAACAAGACACAGAGTTTCTGCACACCTGACACCAGCTATCAGCAGTCATTAAACTCACTAGCCAAACTCTGTGTGGCAATTCTCACTGGTCGTTTGTGAATTCAACAGGTCACAAAAGGAGCAATTTTGCACTAAATTAATGAATATCCATTTCTATGCAAAAGAAGCAGGAACAGCATTGATGCTATCTCCTTGGAAGTGTAGTCTGCAGTGGATTCCACCTGGTAATTTGTGAATTACACACTCAATTTTTGTTTCATTTTCGCTGGTTTTGTGCCTGCAAAAGCAATGCAATCCTTTTGTTGGTCTGGCCAACAAAAGTGTGTAAATGCTTTTCCACATTATGTGTCAGGGAACAAGAAAGTAAATCAGCAGGAGGAAATTTGGGTGTTTTGAATGGGGACATATTTCATTCATATGCACTGTTTTAACTACTTGCTGTAACTTCTACCACTAAAACTGGCCACATCCCAAAAGGCAACCTGGCTACAGAAACTATTTAGGTAAAACATGCTTAGTGCACCTGGTGGTTGGGTTGAAACAAAGTTGGATCACAGTCTCACCATGAACAAACTATTCCAGAGTTCATTTAGGATCAAACCAACACTACCTCCACTAAAGTGCAATTACGCTGCTCACACCTACTAATCGAACCTCTCCATTGATGCAATGTTCAGTCTAAACAGATGATAGTCCACCAGTCTGAAAGCATTACAATTTACCTAACTCCAATCTTGTCTCAACCACTGTTTATTTTCTGTAACTTTCTCTTCCCTCTTTATGCTTTTCTCTTTGTACTTCTGCATTTATGTATTACAATCTGATGTGGTACTAACTCTATTGGCTTTTACTTGGACCCTGAGTGTGTAACAAAGGTGCATTTTATTGGATGATTAATTCAGTTGAATGTAATACTTTTTTTTTTTGCTTGTTTTTTTTTTTTTTATTTTCATTAGTAGATTTCAACAAATGATCTCCTTCTGCCAAGATGTTAAGTCTATGATGTACAGTAAGTCATGCTTGTTTATCTTACATTTTCAGCAGAAGGGTTAAACACATACTCATAATGCAAGGATTAGAAGATCAATTAACCATATTTCTCTATGCCTTGTTAAAATAAAGATTGTGCAGATACTTTGTTTCTATTGCCTCATTCACTTAGGTGGTGATCACAAGTCGCTTTTCCATTGAACCTCAAATTACACGAATGTAACTTGCGCATAAAAATTTGCCGAATGAAAAAAATAACCATTTCGCCAAAATTCTTGTTTTTCGATGAAAAGTTTATGCGCTGCCAAGAGGTGGTTTTTCAGGCATAGCAAAATTGGTATATCAAGCAAAACTGCAATGGAAAGACCTTTTTCTGCAACTAGAGTCACATGAATAAAAAAAACGAATGTTGACAGACGTGACAAAATGCGAAGAAGAGTTTTAAAAGAAACATGGTGCGGTTTGTATGGACACACCAGGAAACCGAATCGTATTTTAATTTAGTACGGGACAGAGGGGTAATGTATGATAAAAATGAATATATCTGTAAATCAATGTGATATTTATGTTCGTCGCCATGTTATTGGAATGACTTCTCATGTCATCTCACGATAATGAATAAACAAATCATCACATTTGTGATTTAATGGAAAAACTGACATTAAGCACCTCTGTTTTTTGTTTTTTTTCAACATTTAGTAAATATCAGTAAAGTTTTGCACAGATGTCCAATGGAAAAGCCACTACTCTAACAGTCTGCAGTGCCCTGACTTCTACAGGTCACATCACCTACAACCGTCAAACCTATGCACATATCCATCCAAGGCGACACTGAAGCTCCTGACATGCAGTATAAGTATAAACCGGTTAAAGATGAATGCTGTGTGCAAGTATGATTAACAAAGAAATGAGCAAAGAGACGTGTGATACACCAGACAGTAGAGCTCAGGTTGAACAGTTGCAATTGTTCACTGACATAGAAAAGTATGAAACCCTACTTAGCACTCCTTTAAATGTCACTCTCTCATATCTCCGCTGTCTCCTTCTCCATTGTAGCTGGCAGGATTTCATGGCTCAGACTTCAGTCTCATCATCATGATAGATGACAGGTGAGAGAGTCTCTCTGATCCCTCTGACACTCTGTAATTGAGTTAAGAATGCCGGATTAGAGGTTCCTTTTGAAAAGGGCTGAGGTCAGCTCTCTATTCTGTCGATGCATAGCTTCAGAG
The DNA here is from genome assembly GCF_902148855.1 of Sphaeramia orbicularis. Taxonomy (NCBI): domain Eukaryota; kingdom Metazoa; phylum Chordata; class Actinopteri; order Kurtiformes; family Apogonidae; genus Sphaeramia; species Sphaeramia orbicularis. Next base: position 26,534,684 of record NC_043973.1, read on the forward strand.
AACAAGAAAAGGACTGACACTGATTGTAGGAATGTGTTTGTGTTTAACTGACAGAGATAAAGGGGGAGAGGAAAAAAGAGAGAGAGAGAGAGAGACAGTTGCAGTGTTTGAGGGTGTCCTTAAAACTGGAAACAAAGTTAACTGTACATGTAGAGCAGCTGTGACACATAACTATCATTTTTGTTTATCACCACCATATTCTGTAGTCACTTGTCACTTGTTATCAATGTTAATGAAAATGATAAAAAAGATATAAAAAGTCAAAGGAAAAAGTTTTCTACTATGGAAAATGGAGGGTAATAAAGTAATTTTTCTAAAAAAAAAAAAAAAAAGGTCATGAACAAACTTATATGACTTTTTTTTTTGGTCTTTTATGATGTGTAGTGTCTCATAAACTAACTGCTGAGTCACAGTCACATGCAGGGCTGAGTCACAGAGTCACACATCAGACTACACATTGTTTATTCCTCGATGAATTCCTCTTTCATGGTATGTGTGATGTAATTAAGAAGGAGGTCCTACCAACTGCCTATAGAAAAAACTTATACAAATATACAGTATATCATACAGGCCAATGATCTTGGTGTATTTAAATTCAGTCAAACTATGTTTACGTCTACAGCTTTTATTGTGAATGTTAAGAATGGAAGTACTGTAGATGCTGCAGATGTGTAAAGCTGCATGCTGCCTCAGCTCAGACACTGCCACCGTGTTATTATGTTATAACTTTTATATGTGTTGTTTTTAAATGTTGGAAACAGCTGCATAAACACTGCTATCTAAAGTACAGTGTGTGTGTGTGCATGTGTGTGAACTTACATTGCTGCTGTTGTACTCTTTGATACTGTTTAACATCTGTGTTTGGAAAAAGTCTAAAATAAACAAGAACTTTAAGCTCAGTCAGATGTCTCCACTATCCTTAAATCATAATCTGTTCATGCAGTTCTCTGATTTACTTGCAGTTGTTGCCAAAATAGTTTCATAGAGGTAACAACAACCTTGACACTTGACCTTTGTCCACCAAAATCTAATCAGTTCATGCATGAGTCCAAGTGAATGTTTGGAAAAATCTGAACACACTCTTGAAATATTGTTGTCATAAGACTCAACGGACATGAGGTCACGGTGACTTTGATATTCAGCTATCAAAATCTTTTCATTTCATCCTGACATCTGAATTAAAGCATGCTCCAAATTCTGTAAAACCTGACTGTTGAATGTTAAACATAATAGGTGCTCATTAGGTACCAATGGGCTGACTGACAGACACACAGTCTTATAGAGGTGATCGACAGATGCATCAAAACATTATGGAGCCGTCCTGGGGTTGCATGAAGACGATATGATGGGCTGATAATCCCTGATAGAGAAGAAGAGGTAAAATCCTCATCCCTTCTCCCTGTTGGAATCTGTAAACAACAGTGTTCCTGTTGGTCAGTGCCTAATCCCATTCTAGACAATTCAGACTAGAATTTCAGTGAGGACATTGTGAGGCATCTCATATGCAAAGTCCTGTGTTTTCCACTATGACAAAATACACAAGGTTAAATGATTGATTGTCACATCCAATGCCAATGTCCTTTTGGGCCTGAATTCAGTTTTTTTGATGTCTTCATCTTTATCACCATTTTACGTCTATTCTGGATGTCCCATGTGAAATACAATTGTTTGTAATACGCAGTAATGAGCAGCACTGAGTAGTTAAAGACAACAGTGTTGTGAAATTTGCGGCATCATCTGTGGTAAAAGAAGGTCCTTACCTGTTAAAGGACTGACAGTAGAAGTCCTCCCAAACGTCAAACCCTGCCCTCTCTGTGGGAGGTGAAACAAAGTCCACTGTACCCTAACAGGGTCATGTGTAGCATGTTGAATTTTTGTGGACTGTTACAGACACTAGAAAAAAGTTTGATTTACCTACAAACCTGCTTGTTTTTTTGACAACTCTGGTGAAGCTGGGTAGGTCAGTCCCCATACCTAAATGGTAATTGTCAGTACAGAAATATTTACAATTCCCATGAATGAGAGGCATTGTACAAAGAGGACTTAAGTCATGTCAAGTTAGTCTATGACAGCACATATGATGTATGACAGCGTACTAAAATCCATCCACACAGCTTCTGCTTCCAGTGTCTTTAACCGCAGTTAAGTAATAGAAGAAACAGTTGTCTTTTCATTCCTTAAAGATCACCCATCATTTCTTTGGGAAGAACTTGAAAACAAATGGAGTATACTTCCAGCCAAGTCAGTTCTACAGTGGTGACAGCACCCAACAGATGGTGGTTAGGTTAACATTACTCATAATAGTCATGATGGTGGTGATGACGACAATAATAGCTCCAGCAGCAGACGAGTACAGTTGCAGGTGGAGATACAAGGCAGGGAAATATGTGCCTGTGTGTGTGTGTGTGTGTGTGTGTGTGTGTGTGTGTGTGTGTGTGTGTGTGTGTGTGTGTGTGTGTGTGTGTGTGTGTCGATGCAAACACCTGAGTGTCTTGGCAACCATAAGAGGAAGGGTCCCAGTCATCGGACATCCCTGTTGCAGGGCCCACTCCCTGCAGCCGACCCCCTAATCAGTGGGAACAAAAGGGGGAGGGCGTATAGCAGCTCCAAAATAGCATTAGCAGTAGGAGGAGTGGAAGGATGTAGGGAATCTGATGCAATGCTTCATAGTGCACGTCGTTGTTGGACAAAGTGAACTGAAGAAAGAGAGCACAACTTGTTGATCGCACTACTGTTTATTAGAACAGATACCACATAAGAGGGCAGGGGGGTGAAGTGAAGTGAGGCTTTAAAAATGCACCGAAGTATTTCCTCCTGTTGTTAAGATGTTTACCTTGCTGAGTTTGATACTATGAATCTTTTTGGTAACTGTGTGTTTATATGTGTGCATGCATGTGGTTCCATGTGACTTCCTCAGCTGTTCATTATGAAGTGACAGCCTGACAAACTGTGGCTATAGCGGTTGCATCAACTTCCTGACCCCAGAAGCCACAGTGTTTTCCTTGATTGACTTTTCCTCTTTGACGCCACACAAGATGGGAAAAGAGTGTATAGTCTTAGTTTGTGGATAAAATTACATCACACACACATGCAAGAATCTGTTGTGTAAACGATCATAAATACAAATAGTTGAAAACATGCACATTGTTTTGTTTTTGTTTTTTTTATTCACATCTCAAAAATTAATGCTCCAAATCAATAACAGAAAACACTTTTGATGACATGTGCAAGCTTCCTTGTGAGTGTTGTCTCTTGCGACTCTTTTTCATGATAAGTCCCTGTCCATATGGAGAAAAGCCCATCAAAAGCAGGAGATGATAAAGTGGACAATAAGCGGGGGCCACCAGGTCCCCCTCCTCTGGGGGCCACAGATTAGGCCTCCTGCACTTCCTTTGGAAAACAGGCTGCAGGCCCAGAGGAAGCTCCTGTCAGCTGCGCTCCCTCACCTCCCCGGCCTCTCTCTCTACTATTCTCTATCTCTCAATTTTTCTCTCTCTCTCACTCTTTACTCGCTCTGTCTGAGATGAAACACAGGCCTCTCCATCCACAACTTGCCACTGCACTCCACCCGGATACCGCAGGCCAACCCTCATCAGGCTACTGCAGCATGTCACACTGACACTTTTTTTTTTTTTTTTTTGGTACGGCGACATGCAAAGTGGTGGCAGAATTTTAAAAAAAGACTCTTTTTGTGGAGACCAATGATCAATACATCTTAACCCGTGACATCTGTGTAGAGAGGGGTGTAATTACAGAGGAACTCATATCTGTGAATAGAACAGCAAAGCTCCTGCTGAGAATATCCTGTGTTGTGCTGCCAGGCCTGGACAGTGAAACAGTGGAAGGTGGGGTGGGGGGGTGGGTGGGGGTCAGGTGGTCAGCAGTGATTAAGTATGGACACTCCCTTGACAGCAGAGCCAAATCACAGTTATAGCCATCACACAGATAGTCCTTTGACATCTCCACCCTTTTACTGTCTTGGAGATCATCCAGAATTAAGACAAGGTGTGTCTTTGCCCTTTAGCATCAGAAACATATGTTTAGCTGTGTCATAAAGAAAGACTTTCAAGAAGTGTTAACCCATAAAGACCCAGTGCTACTTTTGTGTCAGTTCCCAAATGAATTTATCTGTCAAATAAGCCTTTCTTGAGTGATTTGTCATCATTTATTATAATATTATCCTCTGTATTTTGTGTTTTTTTTTTCAGTGAAAATCATGTATTTTCCCATAATGAATTTACTGATCATGTAAAAAAAAAAGCTCAGACTAAAGTTGAGGGTTATCATATCAGAAACAGAAAACTGAAGAAATAGTGAATTTTACTGTAAAGATTTCAGTAACTGATGGTAAAACCAAGTGTTTCCATCCACTGTCATTGATCCAACTCCATGGGTTTTACTGGTGATTCAATGTTGTGGAAGATGTTCACTACGAAGCCTCTGAACACCTAAATGGGTCATATCTGAGGACCATGAAAAGATGACAAACTGCATTTTACACAAATTATTTACAAGTATTGATAGGATAAGTGGATCGACAGGTATTAAACATTTTAGATCAGTAGATGGTTTTGGTTGACTGCTTGGATCTTTTTGAGTTACAAACAAAAACAAAAAAACTACCATAACCCATAGATTGGGACTGTGTATGTTGAGTGTTAATTTAGGATTCTATTGAGATTTTTTTAACATCAGGCAAAATATTAAATGCTGAAAGTCGCTTTCCCTTCTTTTTTTATACACAATTTTACAAATCCACAGCTATGACCTGTGCACAAAACCATTTAGCTCAGCATGTGAACACACCAGAAGGATATAATGTTTTCAGACAATACACATCAACTTTCACCTTAGTTCGGCTACTGGACTACTCATGCGAGTATTTGTTATTAAGAACCACTGGGAGATAATGTTACAACTGCTAACACTAGTTCTTGGTTCATTGGAAAGTACAAACATTAGATGAAACAACAACAAGTGCATACGTTAAGGACTTATTGTGTTGTCCTACAGTTTCCCTCACTTTTCTACAGTGTTTTGTCCTGTCACAGTTGAATTATTGAGCTCCTGGTGAACACAAACAGCAACTAAGGACAGTTTGCATGTTGAAAGAGCAAACATCTAAGTGGATATAAGGTGAAATCTTCTGCATGTTCTGTCTACCAGAACACAGACCTGTTATGTATTTTGTCCTATTGGGTTTGCAGTTCATTTTTATGTGGTATGTTATATTTATTGCTTACATTAGCAGTGCTGTAAAACTGACTAAAGTAGTTTGCATGGTCAGTGACAGTCTTTGTGTGGATCAACAATAGATAAATGTAAATGCAATGCAAATGAGTAATACATCTGTGTGTTTTTACATCTTTGCATTGACTACATATACAATGGTGCTATATAAGAAATTGCTTTAAATTTCTGACTGACACTCAGATATAGAAATGCAATGCTCTAAGCAGATCACATAACACAGCAAAAGAAAAAAAGAAAAAAAAAAAACATAATACTTATTAGAAGTAAAATAAATCTGGCTTGACTTGGATTTTAGGCTTTCCTGCAAAAAATGACTAATTGGTCTCTTATCATTTAATCTGGTATTATTATCATAAGACATCATCATTGTATTATAGATGTTATAGCATCCACCGTGCTAATTTGCTAGTTCTCAATTAGGTCTTAATACTATGTTGGTGCTTGTATTTGTTTATGTGTTAGGGTAACAGAAGATGTGCAGGACATGTTATATGCAGTTTTAGAAGAGATACTGAACAATTACAAACAAGCAAATTTGCTTCTTTTGCAATAATGCCATATACAAGATCTGAGACTGATACAATAAATAAAACCTGATGATTTAAAAAATCAGCTTTCCTTTGTGCACATGGGATACTGCTGTTTATTTTGTTGAAGTATTTTAACAGTACACAGTTGCTGAACTTTCTGTCTGTACTTAAGGTTGTATCCTGTCTGGTGTGTATGATGCCAAAAATCATGTTGATGTCACAGACCTTAATGATTGACATGGTTAGTGTCACTTGTGTGGTTATTATTCCATGCAGGGGTTGAGTTCTGGTCTTTGTAGACATGTCAGGCATTTCACAAGACTGCAGTACTGTAGGTTCTATTTCCAGCAGAACCGCCACAGGCAATTTGGATCTACTGCTGGCCAAGTGGTGCGTCTAGTGTGGGCGCACATGGAACGCCTAAGTAGGTAACTCTGTCAGGCTTCCCTGTAGTCTCAGTGGCCACTGGAGGCTGGCACACAGTGCCCTCTTCACCACAAACACTGCCACAGGTAATGTTTTCCTGAAGTCATGCCAGGGTTTTAAGAATTTCCATGCATTGAGGAAAAAGACCCAGGCCTACCTCCTGAAATACAAGTAGTCTTTTCAGCCAACCCAAGCTCTAATGTAGTCCGCCTTTACAGACAGCATGCAGACTAAAGCTCTCCTGTGTTGGAACCAAAGAGGTGAGAGGATTAGGGCTTGCCACAACATTTAAAGACACTGAACCTTGTTTAATTCAATCAAGCATGCTAAAAAGCAGGCACAGACGACTGTGACCTAAACCTCCTGTTTCTGACCCTGCAAAGTGTGATTATGTTCACGTGCATAGACTTAGTGTGTGTGGACGCACGAGTGTGTCTCTGCTAGGTGAGAGATTTCTGGCACTTTGCCACACCCTCTGCCAGGGGAGAAGACAGACTGATTTGAGGCAAATTTCATCATGTTTTCCTCTGACAAATTTGACAAATTCACAGGAAAATCCCATCATTTGTAATCAACATACACCACTGATGAGATTAAAGGTGAGACACTGGTCCTTTCAGACACACTCTTACTTAATGACTGAATGTTGAACAACACATAAATGAGTAATTTAGTCTAAGAGGAAAATGTACTAGCATTAAAAATACTACATTAACATTTAGAAAATTGTGTTACTAAATGTTTCTCACTCATCATTCACTAAGTATCATTTCTTCCATTTCATGTGGGCCAAAAGCCAGACCTCAGCCAGACACCCATGCACTCAGTGCCTCTGGAGACAGGTTCCGTGATTTGACAGGGTCTGGGCCTCAATCTGGTCAGGCCAGAGAGGAGCGAGTTGTAGAGGAATGACATGTGATAAATAGGGCTTATCTGGAGGTTGTGGCGTTGGGAAGCTGACTCTGTTTCCCTCCGATTACATTAGCAGGCAGGAAAATGGGACGCAGGGGGAATGGCTGGAATTCCGTAGAACGAGGGGCAGACGCTCATTTTCACTTGTTTGCTGACTGATAAAGAGGAGGCATAAAGGAGGCGTGCTGGACCCAGTCTGGGTACATATGAGGTCTGGCTACTATTTGTCATGTCTGTGGTGCTATTAAAGAAATGATAACGCAAAAGATAGCGCGTACTGCAGAGATGGAAAGTTAAATAAAATTAATTCCACTCCATTGTTTTTGAGAGTACACAGACCCTTGCCAAGTGAATGCAGGTGCTGTATCTGCTGACCTTAACCCCTAGAATAACATAATGTTTAGGGCCAATATCCTCATGACCACATTGGTTCATACTTGGAGATTCATTACTACACACATGCGTCACATGTAAAGTACCCACTCGACTCAATTGTTTCCCACAGACCTTTGTAGCGATGCATGGCTTAGTTTTTAACAAGGGTCTAAAGGTCGCGCACCAGCCCAATATCACTGTCTGAGTCATACAGAAAGTAATCTACTGTAATTATAAGCATTGAGACCTGTTATGGTGTTTGTTACAATACATGTTAACTTGCAGTAATATTGCAGTATATATTTAGATCACAGTTATTTTAAAAATGTTCAGGTTGCTTTTTCAGGTTTTGTTTTTTGCATGTTTTTATTTATGCATTCTTACATTTTAAATGTTGCATAGATCAATAAGGAAGTTATATAGTGAGTTAAGGAGAAAAAAAAACAATTCTGGTAGATGCTGTTGAAAATACCACTGGATATCACTGTCAATCTGTGAAGAAAAGAGTTCAGATGGACTACCTCATACTTCATCTGTACTTGACATAGTGGAAGATTTTTTTGTTCTGTAAATCAGCTATTTTGTTGTCAACATACTGTCTTTTCTTTTTTTTTTTTTTTTTAAGAAAGCACAGTTTGCTCATTGTTTAAGGATTCTGGAAAGACAAAAAACAGAATACAGAATGATATTGGGGGAAAGGGAGCAAAAGGAAGAGAGAGTAACTGTGATAAGACATAGGTAGCAGCCCAGACAAACATGGTGTGGCCTTTCCTTACTGACATCCTGAGGAGGAAGCGGCAGTGCTCTGGGCCCCTCTGCTCCAATCCCTCAGAGACACGCTCCTCCAACAGGTCATCGAAGTGAGCCAGAATCAACGCTTATAACACTTTCCCTTCCGCTTTTTCTTCTCTAAGTGACTCTCTCTCTCTTATTCATTTTTCTCCTGAATGCTCTCAGGTCAACATGTATATGCAGCGTCCATTTCTGTGTGTGCGGCTTGTCTGCTTTCTTGCTTTAAAGTTTTAACTCCTACCATAGTCTCTCCTTTCCACGATTCCCATCAACATCCCTGCATTCCTTTCTTTTCCACTCTCAACATCACTTATTTTCCACACCTGCTTGTCATGGTTCTGAATGTAAATCATATACCAAATAACGGCAGATATCCACCAGACATTCAGGAGAGCAGGCAGAGGGAAAATCCTACTCCCAGCTCCATAAATCACTATTCAGACAATCAAGCTAATTGCTGGTCAAATGGCTCCTAACGAAGATCTAATTGAATAAGGTGGCTGGTGCGTTTAACCAGCACAGTAAGTTGAACTCTGGAAAGGATATATTGGAGTGTGTGTGTTTAAGTGAGGCAGGCCTGCTGGCACCAGAGACACAGTGGTAAACGGCTCAGTTTAGCATTACAGTGGTGGCTCCCTACGGGCCTGTCCTGTGCTGTAGCAGCAACCTGAGGAATTGCAGGCACTCGGAGAAAGGGCTGGAAAATAAAGAGTGAGACCAGAAGAGAACCAGGTTGTGCCAGTAAAATATGTGCACCGCAAACACCCAAGAGTAGACGATTTACACACAAACTTGTAAGTATATTTTTGCTACAAACACAAGTGTGCCTGTGCAGTTAATGTTGACAATGTGTGATGTTTATGGATTCCTTATTATATCATATTTCTTTTTTGTTTTGTATAAAGCAAGCCGCTTTCAAATACTGTGCATGTTTGGAACAAGGCGTCATGGTCGAAAACACTCATTTAAAAACAATAAGCCTGCTGCTTTTTTCACTGTGTTGGGTAGATACTACTGCTTGGTGTTGTTATTCTCTATATCTGCCCTCCGCATGCCTGTTCAGCACAGCAGGGGTCCCCCGGGACAACAAACTCACACTGGTGGGTATACAGCAGTCCCACAGTCCCCTCTTCCTCCCTTTCCCTGTCGCCCTCTCCCACTCTGTCTGTCTCCTCCTGTCCCACATGTCCCTGCCTATGTGCCCCGCCAGTCTCCCTTATGACCTGGCTGCTGATAAGACCAGGGGCCCCACAGTGCCCATTGCCTGGTGCCAGCACTTCCCTCTCATACAAAGTCACTCGTGTTGCGTCCCAGATGGGATCGGCGATCAAAAACAGCAGCCGTACTTTAAAAAAAAAAAAAAAGTATAACTATGAGACAATAAGGCTCCAGTTTAACCCTATGTGTAGCACTAATATGACCATGATTGATCTTTTCTTTTTTTTTTTTTTTTTTTTACTTTGCTCTGGATTTCTGATGAAGAAACGCAACCCCTTGAAGCAGACTAAGACTTGTCCGTTGTTCCACTGGAGTAAAACTTCACACCAACACCTACACAAGAAGGCACACACGCTCCTGCTGATACATGTTTACATACAACCCTTCACTCAGTCCCTCACTCAATCACTCAATAATTCACCCAAGTGCTCACCTATTAAGAGTGTGTATGTGTCTGGCATGGCTGAGTATAGTCCCTGTTACTATTTGTCTGGACACATATAACAAGGCTCATCAATCTTCTTCAGGGACTGTTCAGAGTTTGGATTAAAAACACCTGGGCCTCTGCAGGCTGACTCATGAGGTGGAAACTCACTCCTACCCTGTCAGAATAGAGAAGAGTGGTCAGTCTAACACAACCCCAGACAGATAGAGATGGTAGGCAGGGTATAGACCCAAACTGGCGCTACAGTGCTCTGGGAGCTGTCTGAAACTTAATCTGCCCTTGTGGAGTACAACTGGAAGGAAAAAGCAGGAAAGAGAGGGAGACAACCTTGTAAATGTACCTCTTCATTGAAAGCAGGACATGTGCATTTAAACCTATGATTAATCTGTTGGAAAAGACAGAAGGAAGTGATAATTGTGCACCTGCGAAAAAAAAACAAAAAAACTTGGTCCTATTGGCAATAAGGTTATGCATCAGTGAAAAGCTAAGGATGGAAGATTCAATCAAAAAAAAAAAAAAGAAAAAGTCTTTCCAGTGAAAAAAAAAAAAAAAATTGGATTCCTTTGTGGTTTTTGTGCCATCCTGAGCTGTTTTTGGCTCTCACAAGGATTAAGTCAACTTTAGAAACAAGAAAGGTGAGATTTGAGGTTTAGAATGTTCCCATGTTAAAAGGTTGGAGTAATAAAGGACATAAGTAAGTAAGTAAATTTTATTTATAAAGCGCTTTTCACAGGCAGGGAGTCACAAAGTGCTTTACAGTACAAAATACAATTAAAATGCAATACAATACAATAACTACATTAAATGCAATCAGCTGTCACAGCCCTGAGGCAGTTTGGATCTAAAATGCCTGCTTGAACAGGAATGTCTTTAGTTGTTCCTAAAGTGGTGAATATGTAAGAAAAAAAATCTGTACTTATAAAATGTGCATAGCACCTTTTCACAACACCATTTTACGGTTAAATAACAATAAGTATCATGGAATAAAAAACATTAAGAGCAATAGCGCTGCCTTTAAAAAAACATGGAATAAGTAATGACCATGAAACACTGTAACACATGAGAATAATAATAAAAATAATGTGATGAGAGTGTAGTAAGGTAAGACACAAGGATTACAGGAAGGTCAAACTATAACATTTTAAGGTGGTCCCTGCAAAGACAGATTATAAAGACATGATGTGTTTAAGTGTGTGTGTGTGTGTGTGTGTGTGTGTGTGTGTGTGTGTGTGTGTGTGTGTGTGTGTGTGTGTATATGTGTGTGCCTGAGAGAGGTGCTTTGACCCCGGTCAAGTCACTTGACTTCTCGCCACCTCTGCCTACCCCAGCTGTATCAACACATCCCCACTCTACCCGGGCTGGCGGTGAGTGGGCCGGCATTGTGTCAGAAGCCTGGCTTTAGCCCATCACACTGACTGGGTGTTTGTGTGTGTTTGGGTGGAGGGGACAGCGAGTGGTGGAAAGAGACCTGCACCCTTCACCACAGCTCCACTCTGAGGAATTCAGATTATTCCTCTCTACCTCATGTCCTCCCCCCTGGCAACGATGCCCTGAGTAAACAAACATCTGGGGTCAGGGGCAAAGCAATCTGTACCACTGGGTAGCCCTTAATGGATTTCTGTGTTTGCTGACAGGTGGTTTGATGTTGCTGCAAAATCAATATGGAAGCAGTAAAGACTTCTAGATGATGGCACTTTTTTTTTTTTTTGATTTATTAAAAAAAAAAAAAAAAACATTCTTTAAATAACTGAAAGGTTGCTTTATTTCTAATGTTTGTGAGCATTTGTTTAGTATACAACAGCTGTATAGTTTATATATTTTTGTGTATTTCAGGTGCTTTGTCTGAAATAAGTCATTTTTTTGTTGACACTGCTTCATAAATCAATTGTTTTTGTCATCACTATTTTTCATGTTCTCTCAGTTAAATTGCTAATGAGGCCTTCACCTCAGTATATTCTGAGATTAAATACATTTTTTATATTTGTGAATGTTTAGGCTTAACCATCTCAGTCTCTGAGGTGCGCTGTATAATATTTTAGTGACATCTATAGACAGTGTTTGATCCCTTTGTTGTGGGATCATGCTATAGAAACATGCTGGAGCAACATGACATGTTAAAAAGCTCAATCTAAGCTTCTTTTTTTGTTTTTCATTTGATTTTACACAAATGGAAAGAGAATTGTGAAATATATTTTCTATTTCTGTGAATACATCTGGCAAAATCCACATATACATTTAAAATGTAATAATGTTGTTTGTAAAATGTTAATGCACATTTGGCTAATTTTGAAAGAAAAATTATCTTTGTTTTCTTCAGTTGTAAAATGTCAGTTACAATGACCAAAAAATAAATAAATTAAGAAAAGAATATGAGCAAATGTTTGTGAAAATTCTCCCGGTAATCACTTCACCATCTTCCATCATTATAATTCCACACATCATGCTTCACTTCCAGACTTACTATGGAAAGTCGCCGGAAGAGGATGTGGATATGGGTGGAGGGAAAAAGTGGAAGAGGTCCACTCTGGAAGGGGGATTAATTGTCTTGACACAATATGAATACCAGAAAACAGTAGCATAACACATCTCAGCTTTTAACAACAGACAAAAAAATATCACATTATCTTTTCTTCCTTGTCTTTAAGTAGTTCCATTACCTCATTTGACCTTATGCTTCATTTAGAAACAGTCAGCTCTTTTTTAAGATGACAATACACATCTTTTATTTTCAAGGGTGACATAAATGTCACACCGCAGGAAGGCTAATGCTCCATATAAGCACCCTGCTTGGCCAGCTGTTAAAGATATGATACATGTTTAATTTCAATCCACTGGGTCCCCTTTTCAAATGAATTTAAGGATGTTGGATGCCCTCAGCAGTGACATTAAAAGAAAAAAGTCTGCTACTTTGCTAATCCTCTCTGAACCTCTAATATCATTACTGCGGTAAATTCATCTTGGGGGAGGAGGAATGAATGGGCCTCTTTGTTTTATTATTATTATTTCTGGCACAGAGAGCCACACACACGTCTGTGCAGAGCTGACCGAAGGTCTATACCCAGATGGCAATGGTGCTACAACTTATTGTATAACAAACACATCTTTCAGGCTTTCCAGCCAGCACCGGCCTCACTATGGGCTGGGACAAGGGCCAAACAATGCATTACCTCTCACCGCCTAACCTCCACTGCTTCCATCCCACATAGCCCTCCTCTGAACAGGAGCATCCCCATCCCCAGGCTGATTTACTGTCTGAGGGATGCTACGGGTTTCCTGCTCCAGAGTACACAGAAGCCACAGTAGGACATAGCATGCAGACTAATATCCTTTTACACAAAAGGAGAGGGGAACATTCATATATTTAATTGCTTATCAAATATTGCATACTTGCCATTGGATGACAAATGACTATTTGGAGTTGAGCTGGTGGGTCCTTGAGTGCTTGGGCGTGCGGTTCTGTACAGTCTGTCTTCTGACAGCTGGCAGAGGAAAAAATTAACCTGGCAGAAACCTGCACTCCACAAAAAAAGCAGTCAATAACAGGAACTCAATCAAACTGCCCTGGTTTCCGGTAAGCTATGCACTCTGGACTGCCTGGTCTGACAGAGGCTGGCTCGCTGAAAGACTGGCTGGCTGCAGGTCGGCCCCCACCGCAGCACGGAGAAACTCTCAGTTGGCTCTATTGTACCACACTCATTTGTACCTCGTCTGAGTGAGGTTTCATCTTTTATTCAGCTGGGTAAAAAAATGTGCCTAACACTGCAGTGATTTGCCAAAGTAAGTACTGAGCCACAGCCTCAAGTCAGGTTAATGCGACCTAACATTTTGAGTTATCCCATGCTTGCTTTTCAGGTTATAAAAGGATTAAAAATAGATTTTTGCCTTATATGTAAAAAAAAAAAAAAAAAAAAAAAAAAACTAATAAAAAATAAAAGAGCTGGGTAGGAAACCATGATTTTATAATAATATTAGTTATCAAAATAGCATAATAAAATATAATTTATTATATTTATTTATATTACAGCATATTCTACTTAAAATACACTTTGGCAGAATGAGACATTTTAACACAGTGTCCTCTGAAGTAAAGGGGTGTGAAAAGTTTGCTGTGCTATACTTAAAAAAATAAAGTTTGTGGTCTAGTTACATTCATGCTTTTTAATAAATAGTTTTGAAATTGTTTAATGTTAAGGTAAGGTAAGGGATTTCTGTACAACATACCTGCATCATGGGTCCAGACTCATAAAGCACTGAGGTTTTGGATAGTTGTAAAAAAAAAAAAAAAAAAGTCAACAAATATTATTTCAAAATAAATGTAAAATCTTTCAACATTTTGCATGTCAGTGATATGTAGAGTGGACATTCCTGTATGGATGCATTTGTCATTGCAAAACAGGAGTAGATGGTCCTGTTGTCAAGATTTTTCAGTTGCTAGCCTGTTTTTTTTTACTTACAAAAGTCAACCAGAGTTTTAGTTTGATAGGTCTAGTGAAGATAAAAACAACTGACTCCAGATTTCATCATGTGCTACTAGCAGTCCCTGAGTCTACAGCAGAAAATCAGATAATATAGGATGGATTTAAGTTGTTACTCCAGAATCAACACATTTCTGTTTCTGAACATGGTAAGAAGAAGAAGAAGAAGAAGAAGAAGAAGAAGAAGAAGAAGAAGAAGAAGAAGAAGAAGAAGAAGAAAGAAGAAGAAGAAGAAGAAGAAGAAGAAGAAGAAGAAGAAGAAGAAGAAGAAGAAGAAGAAGAAGAAGAAGAAGAAGAAGAAGAAGAAGAAGAAGAAGGCAGTTGTCAGTATTTAGATGGATTGTTATACACTGTAGGTCAGAGAAGTAATTGACATGAACGTAGCAGCACACGTGGCACCTAATGTCACAGCCAGTCAACCTCCGGAGCGACAAGCAGTGTTGGCAGCGTTGGCTTTCCACGCTTGGATTCCACAGCACCTGTCATCACCTCCACTTTGTTTAGTCTAAGTGTCACTGTCTATCAGCTCACTGTAACGCAGAAATATTCCTCTTTCTCCCTGAAGACAAGGGAGGGGTACTGAAAAAACAAAATCTAGATAAGGTGCTTTCCTTTAAAAGTGCAGTGTATTAACAAGTAAATCCAATGTAAATACAACATTTCATTCACTGAATTCTTTGCATTCATAACCATTATCTGCCAAAATTAGATTGAGAGGTACAGGTATCATATGCAGTCTCACCTACCATCCCATGTATCAGTTGAAGCAAATCACTATTAAATACTCATAATTTGAGTATGATATGTAACCAACATCAATTCTTTGCAAGTTGTTGTGTTGTCTTCACTGTTTCAAAGAAACTGTGTGCTTTTTGGCAAACTGTTAATTCAGATTCACACCTGTTCTGCTTCAGCTGTGAGACGGCATCACTTCTTCAGACATGTGTATGTATGTTCAGCTGGCAAATAAACATCAACCTTTTCTTTTTTGTTTTCTCTGTTGTTTTGTCCCATTTATCTTTCCTTGAATATGCCACTTTTGTTTATCCTGTATATTTAACCCATAAGGACCCAATGTGACTTTTGTGTAAGTTTCCAAATGAATTTTTCTCTCTAAAGTGATTTATCAAGATTTATTATAATATTGTAATCTGAATTTTGCATTTTTTTTCTGGTGAAAGTCATCTATTTTCCTATGTATTATTGACTGATCATGTAAATGTTCATAAAAGCTCAGAGTAAAGTCAACGGTCATTATATCAAAACAGAAAAAAACTGACAAAAAAGTGACTTTTTCAGTACAGTCCATCATTAGCTGAACATTAACCAAGTGTCTCCATTCACTGTCATTGATCCAACTCCATGGGTTTTACTGGTGAATCAATGTTGTAGAAGTTGACGGTGTTTCCACATTCACTACTGAGCCTTTGAACGTCCAAATGGGTCAAATCTGATGACCATGAAAAGATGACAAACTTTATTTTACAACAATTATTTACATGGATTGATAGGATTAGTAGATGAAGAGTTTAGATCATTTGATGCTTTTGATCGATGGTGGATGTTTGGGTCTTTATATTAACTGTGAAGCATTTTTTGCCAAATGTTTAGGAAAAAGGGAAGAACATGACTGCATACTTTCAGAGAAATTCATTTCTAGTGATTAGGATTCAGGTAGCTCAACTGCCTCAGGGAATGTGGTTTGGACTTCAGCTCACCAATGACCCATCTGGGCCTCTCATGCCCATTTGATCAAGCTCCCAAGCTTATTAACACCCACTTATGAGATGTCATGTAGGCGCCACCCTCTGGCCAAAGACCTGATCTACGCTTAGCAGTAACCCAATATCACAAAATATTTTCAGTCTCATTTTAAGGTTTTCTCAATGAAAGAATCTGAATTCATGATTTGAGGTTCAGTATAAGTGGATGCAGCTTCAGCAGCTGTCCCACAACATCACCTCTGACACACACACACACATACACAGAGACCACCATCCTCAGACTCTACATTTTGTTTCTCACACTCTTTCTTGCCCTACCATGTTTAGAGCCACGGTTCCATACTAATTGAATAAGCAGCGACCCTGTGGACTGCCTCTCTGAGGGATTAGGATATGATCTCAAAAGAGCACTCCTCTGAGGGCAAACACAGCCAATTTAGAGCCATTTCATGCTCTGTGCTGCAGCACACAAGAGGCCAACGTGAGGGCCACACACACACACACACACACACACACACACACACACACACACACACACACACACACACACACACACACAAGAGAAAAGTAATTCATGGTCTCTCAAATCAAGTATGCTTTAAATTCTGTTCTTTCTCTCGAGGAATGCAGTTGTTTTTCTTTTTGTTTTTTGTCCAATTTGCCTTCCATAATGCAGCAGAGATCATAAAAAAAATAATTTCTCTGTAACTCTGCACATATAGCAGCATAAAGATGATTAAAATCTAATGTTAATATTTGTTTAGAAGAAAAAATGAGCAAAGAGAAGACTGTACTTTTATGTATTTCTAAGTCACCCAGCATTCACCCCTGTAACTCGTTCACCAGTCTGGCCGTATGCCAGGTCTTTGTTTAATCAAATTAATTGTCCGAATCCTGTTTTTAATTATGCTTGTTTCCATTATGTTAATAAAGATGCCTCTATAGACTGTTTCTTATAACTCAAATAAAGGAAAGGATTTAATTTACAGATAAGAATCCCAGGAGATACTAAGACTCTGTATTTTATTTTAGAAAATTTCTTGCAGCGTACATGAGCAGCACAAGCTTTTACTCACATTCCAAGATGTAGATCCCAAATAGTTCAGTAAATGAATTATTAGAACTGATTCAACTTCTCTCTTTTTTTTTTTTTTTTTTTTTTTTAGAAATATACTGTATTAAAAATGTTATGTGTCTGTGTGTAAGCCTTTATCTAAATGGCAGATACAAGAAAAGATAAACTCTAAGTCCTCCAGTCCTCTAGTCTTTTTACCAGCCTGCTTCAGCGTTTCTCTCCCTTTCCTAAATATTAAATTCATAACCATTCACATCACTTTAAACACCATTTCTGGGGCTTTAGGGTTCAGAGGAAGCAAGTCAAACAGTGTGTGTTTTATTACATGCCTCAGTAATCCAGGAAAGGGGAAGCACATGTCCTGGTGAAATACGATCGAATTCAGATTATCTGTGGATATTTTGCCCCATTTTAACCTCTCACATAAAATGAATCATATAAAAGTCTGCCCTAATTCGTTGTACGTTATTTGTTATGTGGAGAGTCCTCTTCTTCTGAGAGAGGCCAGTGCTGTAGTTTATGTCTGCCTTTCTTTTTCCAGCTGCCTATTAGGATTGTGGCTTCCCCTGTGGCGGTGTATTTCTCCCCCCTGGCAGAAGGAGAAGTATGCCATTAGTTCACCAGACCTGCCATTGCTGTCAAAATATGAGTGGGGAGTAGATCTATTAGATACCTATATTTCCTGGTAGAAGAGACGGCCATCTCTGCCTTCCCCTTTGGCACATTAAATAGAGAGACAAAACCCAGATGACTGGTTCTGAATCTATCAAAACACGGACTAAGTACACTGCTTTGGATGTGGATTCTAAAAGAAAATAATGAAAAAGCCACTGGTGGAAAAATTGTTCCTCAAAGGACAATTCAATTGAGAATACACACTTTGCTGTCATGGTTAGTGGTGATGCCAACTGGAGGGTTTGGAGGTGCTATTGTGTTTATTCTCCATCTTTATGTTTGCAAAAAAGCTAAACTTTTATCTTCTCTACACACAAAGTAAATCATTTTACCTGCCACTCGTCTGTGACAGTGCAAATCCTCTGTGAGATTCCACCTCATCTATCTTTATCAAGAGAGTCAAAAGCAGTAGGAAGCCATCTATGGTATTCAGTACTGGGTTTCAGTTCCACAATGAAGCGAGTCTGATTCCTTAAGTAGCAGAGGGAATGGTGCAAGAAAGATTTGTAATAAAAGCACGCTCAGGTAAATCACTTTTCAACCTGTCATCACCCGCAAGGGTAATATTATTGGAAACAGGCGGTGTGTATAACATGTGGATATTGGCTACTCGTTTCACGGTCCCTTCAGACTTGGGCACTGGTGGATTCCACAGTTCTTTATGAATTGTCTTTAAACCACATTTTGGCAGTTATATTGATTTTTTTTTTCTTTGACAATAACTTGATGTGTCAACTGTTTGTGTGCAAAATAAAACTGGTTCTTTGATATGTCCATTAGTTGGAAATGAGGTGTTCACTGAAATATTGAAATATTAAGCAAAAAAGTTGAACAAGTGTAATTAATTGACTTCTGGTGAAAAAGTCAAGTTTGTTCTCTCAGGAAAATTAATTCAGCAGTTATTTGATTACCCCCACTGTCTGGCCAAAGCTTTATCCACTAAGCTGAGTCTCAGGGCGGTCCACTGTTTGTGTGAGCTCTGAATCTGCAGGCTTTACAGGCTTTCCTCTAGCCCAGGCAGGGCGGAGAGGCTGCTGACTTCACATTCTCATCCCTCTATCCCTTCCTCCATCCCTCCATCCCCCAGTGTCCTGTTTACTCTCTGCAGGCCTGTGGCTGTGCCACCTCGGAGACACTCCAGACCACCAAGGTCCTGGCGGCCGCCTCGGATTGGCCAGTGACGGCCCTCGCCATGGGAACAACGCAGAGAGGTGCTGGAGTGGGTGGGGGAGTGGCGCTGACAGTGGCTTGGTGGTGGGGATTTTTTATGCTGTGTGGACAAGGAACGAGAGTTAAGGTATGATTAAATGTGGCCGGTCCTTGACATTCAGAATATATAGAGATGCTGTTGCATTGTGTGGCCAGGTGACCTTTCATATAGGGTTCCTC
The DNA here is from genome assembly GCF_902148855.1 of Sphaeramia orbicularis. Classification (NCBI taxonomy): domain Eukaryota; kingdom Metazoa; phylum Chordata; class Actinopteri; order Kurtiformes; family Apogonidae; genus Sphaeramia; species Sphaeramia orbicularis. The sequence goes on from NC_043973.1 coordinate 26,553,973, forward strand.
TACAGAACAGGATTTTTGAGTTTTTAAGCTTTTGGTGTTCTATGTCCTTACAAAACCATAAAACCATTAGGATAAAGAAATTGTATTTTGCTCTGATTATAGAGAAAACAGACCTTCTTGTGGAGATGTTGCATTTCTCATTTATACAGCCTTTAAATCTGAATGATTTCTTCTTGCAGATTCTAAAGTTACATTTTCTCTCTGCTCTGGTTGGCAGGAGGTTTTCATACCATCTTACTTAAATTTCCTCTATAGCCATGAATGTAATAGGAGATGTTATTTTTGACACTCTGAGAAACAGGAGGGGAGGTCATGTTGGCCTAATAATGTTCTGGGATTCTTTCCAGAGCTTTGACCGCCCTCTGCTGGCTGAAGTGTGCACTGTGTCCTTTTTCCTTATCAGCAGTGTGTTGGGTTTGAACACAAATACACACTACCACAAACACAACCACAGTGGGCTTCGTCGTGACATCTATTTTTGCTTGGGTGGTCCGAGTTTACATTGTTGAACTCAGTGACAGTGGGACCATTTAAATGTAAAATGAAATTGCTTGTACAATTTTGAGCAGTAAAAAAAAAAAAAAAAAAATTCTGCTTAGGTCAGTCTGTCAACGACCCGTCAAAGCAAACAGTGTTTGCCAAGTAATGCAGCTATTGAATTTTTTCTTGAAATGTTTGCTGGCAGGGTATTGTAGTCTGCACAAGAAAGTTACCATAGCAGAATGATGGAGTAAAAGGGATATAGGTTTCTGTTTTGAAAGCATTGTATATGAGGTGTTCAAGGGATACTTTTAGGAGCAGACATCCAGACTGCTGCATGGAGGGGGGGGGGGTACAGGTGTGTGTGCATTAGCTTCAACATTAAGCCACTCTGCACTAATTTTCTGCTGACTTTCTGGAAAGTGGGTTCCCGCTCTGAAGTAATCAGCAGAGTGTTTTCCCCATGCTGATGTGTGCTAATGTGAGCTCTGTGGGCCTGCAGGTTCTGATGGTCTATCCCTTTCAGACCAAAGGGAGGGGGTCTGCTGAGACAGCACATATAGAGAATGGTCCATGGAGTGAAAGGCCTGTGACGGAGTAAATTAGAAAGAATTTCATTTCAGTGCAAGCAAAACTCCTACTGAGCTTGGTACTTTGAAAATTAGCTCCTTGATATCCTAGATATATACTCGCTCAGATTTGACATCTCCATCAAGATAAGGAATCAAGAGGAAAACCAAAAGCATGTTTCTAAAAAAGATACACACACTTTTGTGCAGAACAAAGAGAAAGACTGCTTTCAAGATTCTACAAAAGCAAACTTAAACTGAAACAAAACCTGGAAAGCTGATTAAAATAAAGAGAGGGTATTGTGGGACCTGACTCCGAGTGTTTGTGTAAGCTCTTTAAGATTTTGACAGCTACAGGATATGTGTGGGCCATTGTTAGTTACTCCAAGTGGTACCTCAGTGTTACAACTTCCTCCTCTCCCACCAACCTTCATGCCCACACACATGCAAACACAGACAAATAAATGTACATATCAGTCACAGAGTAAACCACAATTCTGCATCACATAAATAATTGTATTTAAAAGCTTTATCACATTTATTATATTCATTCATGAATTCATGATTCATCCATGAATGAAGGAATGAATAACTTTTATTTTGTGATAAATATTGTTACATTAGGTAAATAGAAATTATTTAATTAAAATTATTTTAAAATGTTCAATAAAATATTCACATTTAATTTTCTACATGTACTATTTATCAAAAGTAGAAATATTTGCACTTTTGTGAATCCATTTTTTAAAAGAACATGTTGGACCAGAATCTGATATGATATGTAATTAGATTTCCTATCTAACACTTCAACAAAACTACCCATAAAAGAATAGAAATGTAATGGATATGAATTCCTTGGAAAGAAGAGCAGACAAAAGTTTTCCTTTTCCACAATTTAAAAAAAATTAAATCAACTCAACTCTTGGGTTGAAACTCTATTTCAACTCGACCCTGTTTATTAAGAAAAATCTTCCTTACCATAATAAGGTGTTTGCTAATGACCCCATTGCAAATATCTGTATATGTCATTTGTAATGAGATGAATAGCTTTGTAAAATTAAAGATAATTACATATATTACAGTGATTTATGGTGATTTATAACTTATTAATAGCATTTAATGTTGTTTAAATACCTGTTTAAAAATTACAGTCATTGTCATCAACAATTTACCTGACTTCCCAACAGCAATAAATCTTCGGCCCTTACCAGTAAGAGCATGAACATCATCCAAAACGCCCGTGAATAGACACAGACACAGTAAATCTTTTTTGCCTGCGCTGCCTGCCACACAACACATAAAATGTCTCCCTCAAAATGGGCTCTTTGTGTGGTCAAGTGAATATGGCCTGAAGAATGAACCGCAGCCCTGTGACTCTTTTCCTGTTTCCCCCATCTAAAAGCAGACTGGAGTGAAATGAAGGCAGGCTCAAAAAATGCCTAGAACAAACCGGCAATGAATTTAAAGCTTTAATATGGTCAGATATTAGCGATTCTTCAAGCAGACATACCACCACCCTGCTGTTCACTGCTTGAATAACCCCTGCTAAATGTTGGTGGACAGTGATAAAAATGATTGGTTGTTTCGCCTTCTCCAAGCTCTCCAAGCTCTACAGTGGTGCAAATGCTTTTTAATTTCTACCATATTGCACATTATGTCCTAATAAGATTAAAACAGACTGAAATTAAATCATTATATTGTCTGCTTCACCTCAGTCTGACCCTTAGGTCTCAATTTCGGGTTGTCTTCCTTCGAATCTTCCTCTCCTCTGATATTCTTGAGCTCGTGGGAAACATTTCACACCACAATAAGAGGAGCGTTCGGGTTGCCATTTGGGTGCCTTGTGCTGTGTTTTTGTTGGCCATGGGAGCTGTTTTTGGGAGTCAGACAGAGAACAGGCTAAGGGTCTTTTCCCCTCAGTACGGTCCCTGCTGCAGAGAGACCAGCGCTCAGCTCATCGATCACTCTGCACCAGGAGGGAGGACAGACACTGTGGGTGGGATGGGAGAACATAAGTGAGAGATGTATAATATGGATATGTATTTCACTTATATGTCTAGAATGTGCTATTCTGTAACACATGAAAGTTATGCAAGCATGTGTGAGTGTGGGAGACTGTGTGTGTGTGCAAGTCTGTGGGGAGTAGATAAAGAGGATCCAATAAAACATGACAGGGGTATGTGGTGGGCAGGAGATGTTTGCATGGGTAAAGGTCAAGAAGGAGTTCATTTGTCTGGCTGAAGTGATAAAATATTCGTACGAGCAGCATGTTCATACACCCACGCCCACACAAAACCATGTGTTAACGCACTAACCTTACACTGAGCGAACATGCTCCTTTAGCCTGTTTGAACAAGATGCTTGGCTCCATTTAGTTCCTTCAGCAAAGACTCCTCAGCAAGAGCTAAACCATAAAAGAGAGAATCACGTACACACACAGAGGCCTGATGGATTATGGCACTCTCAGCCACAGAGGCCTCTCAGCAGGCCTGGCAGACTGAACAGAGACCCCGTGCAGGCCGAGGGGTGAGCCAAAGGGACGAGTAAATACAAAGCTGATGGAAAGGGCCCCAGTGTGGGACTGCCTCACCAGCAGTAGGGCCCAACCTGGACATGATATGGAGCCAAGCAGATGACCCAACAGTGGGGAACCTCCAAGATCATTAAAGGCTTCAACGCAGCCATTTGATCAGTGTTGAAACCACAGACCGAAAACACTGGACACAGCAAGCTGCTGTGTTTCCCCCTCATCTGGAAATCAATCTGTGTGTGGGTGGGAAATGACTGTTTTCATTTCAAAAGTCCAGTTGTGCTCTTAATAAAAAAAACTAGCAGAGTGGAGCTCTAATCATACGTTTAATCCCACTTCCAGACTCATTCAGTGTATTGAAACTTATAAAAATAGAATACAAGTACAATAAAAATGCAAAATGCAAAATAATGTTCATGAAATCATCAAAATTAGCAACATGTATGTTAAAGATGACTAACCTTAGGGGACACTGTAAAGAGATAATTGTGTTCTTATTGGTGGCAAACCTCAGCAATGTTAAAAACAAATCATTCACCCAGCATGTTCCCACTGCTGGACGTGACGACACGTGTACTGCTATTAACTGAACATAAACGTGGTCTGTTCCCCCCACCTCACAAATCAGAACCACCTGCCCCTGGGCCCTGAGAACTGGAGGGTCCTCTCTCTGGACCTCCTTGGAGAGGCAGAGCACCTCTTGTTTGGACAAACGTCAGGGCCAGCTCCAGGGTTCTTACATGAAACGAACAGTGGAGCAGAGAATCTTAGCCTTCACATACCCTGCTACAACCCCGGGCCCCGTCCCCCTCCCATCTAGGCAGGGCCTAATATTTTTTAATTATACTCAGGAAACTAGTGTTACAAAGGACACTTTCTTAGTCGATCTGCGGGGAGGCTGTGAGGAGTTCTGGGGTCTCCCTGCTCTTTCTTGTCTCTCTGTCTTTTTCAGTCACTGTGTGTGGGTGGTAGGTGTATCAGCTAACAAACTGTAGAGCATGCCACCCAGAGATTCAGGTCACTGCTGACAGCCTACCTTCCCAAAGCCAAGATGGCACCGTCTCCTCAAATGTAACCTTCTTTTCACACACAAACCCACCAGAAAACACTGCATTACCACCGGCATCCCCCCCTTTTACTATCCCCCTCCCCAGGCCAAACAAAGCAACCTCAGCAGCAACTTCTTGCTCATTCTCGTTCATACAGTATACATTGTAGTGTAACACTTGTCAACATCAATAATATTTTATATAATAGGACAAAAAAGTAGACATGTCAGTGAGGTTTTTTTCAGTTAGCTCTCTTTGCTCTGGTGGTCTCTAACTGACAGGAACTCAGGCAGTATTTGTTATCTTTAGGCCCAATAAGTCCATCTGGTTTTGGTTTGGCTTTTTCGAGATCGCCCCTGGAGATGTGGGATGGAGGGGACTCAGGGGTGAGGCCGGGTGATGGAGGGGCAGCTCTTGGAGTTTTTTTTTTTTTTCTTAAATTTAATTTCTCACCATTTCAATCTGGGCCTCGGACCAGGGACTAAGCAACAGCTTCTAACCCGCAGGCTCACAAAAAACTATGTAAAAAAAGTTTACAAAAAACCCTCCCTTGGATGAAATCAGTATCACCTGTTTTGACAAACAACTTGCATGTTCACAGTAATGGCTATTAACGGACTCTGATTCTCTCTGCCTTTGTTTGTAATAAAGGAATGTCTGAACTCTCTCTGAACCGTTCTTGACATGAAACCTTTTTGCATCTGATGAAATGATGTGTGAAAATAAACAAATAGCAGACTAAACAAAGCTGTCAGTCCTCGATAGAACTGTGGATGGAAAAAGTGGAAAGTTTATAATAGTTAACATATCATATTTAAATGTTTTGGATGTTTTATGTCTATTTTCAATGGCAGGCTGGGAGGGGTCATTTGCAAAAGCCATGATCTGCAGCAAAGGCTAATATAATATGAATATAGCCTTTTTTTTTTTTTTTTTGGAAGTTTTTGTGAATTTTAATATTTAATGTATTGCATGAACTGGGAAAATTTGCATAGATTATCATTAAAAAGGAGGTGATTGATCATAGTCTTTCATCCAGCAGCTACATTAACAGTGAGACCTGGTGCTTACTGCAACAAATGCCTTAATAATTGAAAAATCAAGTAACTATCTCAACATTTTTCTCTTTATGTTTTTACTTTTCCTTTTATTTAAGGTTATTTTTTAAAGTAAATGAACAAATTTAGTTGTGTTTGGAACCTTATCATATACGTTGTTATTATTATATTATCTTTTTCACTTGGCTGTAATATATGACATATGCAGTTTTGTAAATATTCCGAAGGCAGTTTTCATTTTTGGCTCTATATCTCTGTTCTTATCCACATGTCAGAGAAGAAACTTCCACAAATGGAGCTTCAGCTCAGTCAGACTCAGTTTTTTTTTTTTTTTCTTGATGAAAGTCAGTTTGTCTCCCTCATCCATCTCTCTTGACAATGTCCAGTATATGCAATATAAATCAAAATGAAATAAATATGAAAATAACCCAAAACTGTGAATTATTTCCTCAACCCTTACAATTTTATAGCTATGACAGGCTTAAACTACTAGATGTAAATGTGGTGAAATACTGGGTTTCTGTGTTTTTGGTATGACGGTTTGCTCTTCTGGTATTTTTGTACAATTAAATACACGTTTCTCATGGTATTCCCCCATAAAGTCTGCACTTATCCCTCACTAACTCTGTGGGTTCAGTAAAATAAGACCTTACTGTCTTCTAAAGGACAGAGCAGGCTGAAAGTTAAGGTATACTTTGTGGAAATGTAGCTTGAAATGGTCACAAACTCACATTTCTGTTTTCGGGCTGTGATTCTACTCGATTTCTTTTGTCTCTAGGTCCTTCTTATGACCTCTGTAGAAATCCTTGATAACCCCCCCCCCCCTTTTACTCCATCATATCTGAGTCAAAGCCCCATTCCTCCAACATCATCATCCCACACACAACGTTTATTTTCTCAGGTGAACAAACTGTGTTGCTCACACTGGCTCCCTCAGATGCTCTTTATTAGGCTCCTGGAATCAGCTGTACTTTCATCTTGACAAGACTATGTGTTTGTATGTTTAAGGTTTAGAATATCACCAAAAATAGTTCTGTACATTGTCAGGGACAGAACTATGACTTAATGAAGCCTGTGTCTAAATGCACATAGCGAAGGGTTCATTTATTAAGAGCATAAAAAGTTGAAATGCTTGGAAGGAAAAAAAAAAAAAGAAAACAGATATTGACTGAAAATGTGTCACTACGAGTAAAAGTTGAATTTATATGACAAGAATGACATGAATTTATATGACAAGTTCTGCATCACTAATAATAAAAAAAAAAATCAAGCTGTCTCTATTCCATTCAAACTAACACAATAATTGAAATCTACCACTTTCACCATTGATTTTTAAGTGCAACAAGTGTTAAAATGTGCTCATTTCATGGAGCAAATAGGACAAGTAAAATTACAAACTCTTTTTAATGCACTTCTTCTTTGTCCTTATTTGGAAGTAGGTGATATTGTTGATGTTATATGGTACATATGGTTTTTATTTATTTTCTATTCTTGTTGTCTTTGACGGTAAATTTGTGAATATTTTTAACAGATAAAAGCAGTTTTCGATATACTTTTTTCTGTGGTATACAACATCAAACTGACTTTTAATCCCAAGTAGAAATAGAAGGAAACATACTTTGATTTAAGACACAAAGTCACTTTATGTACGTGTGCACACTTCAAAATACATGCTGAAATTGCTAACACTCAGTGTATACAACAAGCACTCTGTATTTAACAATAATTCATGTAACATTCACATAAACAAGTGCTAACATATTTTAAGTAACTTAGGCTAAAGTAGGTAGGTAGTGTATTACATTTAGATACATACTAAAGATAAATTTAGAGTGAGCCTTCACGGAAGGCAACTTCACAATGTGGAAAAAGCATCTAAAGTAACATAAATATGCAGCTGGAGTAGCACCACAGTGGTAAAGCAGTTCAAGCATACAGTACAGTTAAAAAAAAATTACAAAAAAAAAAACATATGCTTTGTGTTACATTTAATAAAACAGATATAGACATGCAACCTCTAGCAGAGTCAAAGCAGTTACTAAATTTAACAAAGAATTTAAATAATATATTATTTCTGATAAGACATGAATTGTGTTGAACTGTTACTGTTACTATGGCAAAATGTATTTTCACACATGGATAAAGCAGAATAAAACAAAGAGATAAAGACCATACAATCATTTCCAATGAGTTGAGCTACAGCAGCTTCATTTAAATAAATAGTTGTATAAAGTGCACATGCTATGGCTTGTGACACAAATTCCTTTCTGCCGATTCATGTAATAAACAGGTAGCATTTTATGGATTTTATCAGATACCATCTATATGATATACAATTGCATCTTGTCTGTTTTTTACTGTATGAAATGAAAGCGATAACAGAGTGAAATCATGAAGGATTGTTAGGGTCACATAGTATGTATGTCCTTCTTACAGTAGCACATACAAGGCTTTATCCATGAGCACAAAAGGAAACAGGAGCATAAAGTGAAAGCACAGTCTTCATATTTGGTTAGAAATTAATTCCAAGTGAATTTTTCTGAAAGTGTCAGTGTTAAGTAAAATAAGTGCGCACAATTAATGTTTAAGGCCAAGGTGACACACAAACTCCCATATACAGTGATACAATGACATTAGAAGAGTTACAATATGATGATGATAGTTTACAGATGAGATGAGATACCAGGGGGTGAAAAAATAAAGGCAACAAACTCAATCTAATCAAATCACAAAAATAGATTTATAGACGAGCTAGCATCTTTCTGGCAGAGTTGCAATAGTAATTTACCATTGTAAGATTCACAAATTCTGCAGTTTTAAAAGTTCTGATCGCTGCTGTTCTTTTTATTTTTTCACCCTTTGCTTCTCTACTACTACAGTCTATGAGTTGCACATTCATCAAGAAAAATAAATTTAGATGAATGAATGCAATATGATGCACATTTTGCCCTATCTAGAATTAAAAGACAATTTATTTCCTGTTGATTTTGTACATTGCTGAAACTAACCTAACACAATGGATCACATCTCAGGAGCAGTGAGGCAGCCACAGTATCAGCCCATGCCAGAGGTACGTAGACCGAAATTCAGGTAATTACATGGACAGGAGGGTTGGTCCAAGTGGCCACAGCTGGAGCCATCACATTATCTTAGCCCTGAAATACAAGAAGATCACATAAATGGTACATAAACAGAATATGAAGGCCTCTCTTATACCAGACAGTAACTTCACAGCTTTTGGTTTTGTTGCTTAATTTGAGCCATGCCTCCCCCTTGTGGATAAATTCAAGACATTCAAGGGCATGGGTCTCAAACTCATTTTCTTTCAGGGGCCACATTCAGCCCGATTTGATCTCCAGTAGGCCGGACCAGTAAAATAATAGCATAATAACCTATAAATAATGACAACTTCAAATTTTTGTATTTGTTTTAGTGCAAAAAAACCCCATTAAATTATGAAAATACTTACTTTTATGAACTATCCAAACAAAAACGATCTGACTAACCTGAAAAAAATGAAATTCCTTAAGAAAAATAAGTGCAATTTTAACAATATTCTGCCTCAACTTATCACTTCTACATGTGCGTTATGGATCAGATCTACAAAGACACTAAACACCGAGGAACAGGCAGAAAATGGTTAAAGTTGTGCTTAATTTTCTTTAGACATTTCAGGTTATTCATATTCAGCTTATTCACATTTTATTGTTACAGGATAATTTGTAAATGTAAAAATTTTAATAATTTAATGTTATTTTTTTGTACTAAAACAAAGACAAAAAATTTAAGTTGTCATTATTTATAGATGTAATGTAATATTTTCTTCACATCAAACCGAGAAGAAAATATGGAGTCATTATCTTTTTGTAGGATATTTTACTTGAGATCATATTGGCCTGTATGTGGAACCTGAACTAAAATGGATCTGTGGAATTTTTGCGCTTTACAAATTCATCCCATGGGCCGGATTGGAACCTTTGGCGGGCTGCATTTGGCCCCCAGGCTGCATGTTTGAGACCCCTGTTCTAGGGGATTAAAATACAGATATGATATATTATATGATATATTATTATATTATTTTATATTATATATTATTATATTATATTATGATATTTTATTTCCGTACAAATATCTTAATTTCAACTGGTCACACAGATTGATTAAAAAAAAGGGCAAAAATAGTGTTAATACAGTTAATTCTTAATAAAACAAACAAACCTCAGCTATCTGTTGTAGGCACACATGATGATCGCCGTGATCTGCACATAGTTTTCTGTAAAATAAAGAAAAAATAAATCTAAATGATAATCAAAACAAAAAAAAACTGCTTCCTGAGGCATTCTGTATGACTGATCACTGAAATTACAAGGTTTCAAATAACGTTTGCCATACATTTTTTTTTAAGAATACAGTAAAAATAGGTTGAATTTAACTGCTTTAAAAGACTTTTTTAGGCGCTCAGCATACCTTTGTGTAAAGACGGTGATGGAGGACTGGATCAGACAACCATGGATGTCTTAAAGCTTCAGACGCTGACATCCTCCAACTATACAGAAACAAAAGGATTTAGTCAGACTCTATCTATCTATCTATCTGTCTATCTATCTATCTATCTATCTGGTCTCAGTTAACATGAGGCCAAACAATAAAACAGAGAGAGAAGCTGGATACCTTTTATTCACAACTAGAAGTCTGGAGATGAAGTTTTTGGCCTCTTCAGATGTATCCATAAACTCTCGTTCCTCAAAGTTCCACTTACAGGCCAAGATGTTATTCAGAGTCTCATTGTCATTGTCACCGAGGAAGGGACAGAGACTACTCAGACTAGAAAAAAGGAAAAAGGAAAGAAATCAGTCATCAGCATTTAGATGGTAATATGTGTACATGAGTGTGTGTGTGTTGACTTACAGCATATACGTGATGACACCGAGGCTCCACATGTCAGTGTTGAAAGACACAAAGTCATAGTTGATGACTTCAGGAGCGAGAAACTCCGGAGTACCAAAATTCACCTTGAGCTTCTCCCTTGGTTTATATCTATTTGGAAATGACATTTTTATTATCAGCATGTGCATTTGTGATAAGAGCAGTCAATAAAACAATAAATAAATAAATAAATAAACACTTACACCCTGGCAAGACCAAAGTCAATGATTTTGATCTTATTTGTCACTCTGTTAACGCACAGGATGTTCTCTGGCTGAAAGTCATAACAAAACCAACAAATTATGCAAAGTGAATGATTAAGTAAGCTTTAAGACTTTGGTAATTCTGTCATGAGAAGACAAATAGTGACCTTTAAGTCCAGATGAAGGATGTACATTTTGTGCATGTGCTGCAGACCATCACAGATCTGTCTGATGAACATCACAGCATCCAGCTCCATTAAAGTGTAGTTTTCATCAATGATCCTGTCAAACAGCTCCCCTCCACCAACACTGAGGTGACAAAAACACATACAAACTAGTAAACACTACTTGACAACTACATTTATGCATCATGTGGCTAATGTGTTACTCTATAAATTATCCTGAGAAAGTAACTAATTAATTAATATCATGAATAATATCACTTTTTGCTAAACATTACTGGTGTTTCTAGTTAAAAGGTTCAGTGTGTAGACTTCATTAGCATCTCCCTTATCCCTTTCTAGTACAATTATATAATACGTGATGCATTTATGAAATTATACAACTACATTTTAGAAAAAAAAAAGTTGAGATTTTTTCTTTTTTGTTTTTTTTTTTAGGTCAGCACTATTTTCAAAGTAAAACTTCATTACATAACAGAGATATAACTCCAGTGGCATATTGATAGGGTTACTTCAAAAATATATAAAACTAAAAACCAATGCAAATGCAACATGTCCCACTGAATCAGGCAAAAAATATGAGGCATATGACACATTTTAGTTGATTAAATGCTAATTTTTTTTTTTTTTTTCTGTGTATAGGCTGTACATTTTTACAGTCTGACAATGTAATAACCTACAACAATGTTCAAAAATAACAATTCATTCAATTCATTAAGACATGGTCCTTTTGATTTTATGACAACACTACAGAGAGAATGAAGAGAGGCTAAAGAGTTCCATTTGGCAAAACATATTTTCAGGTGATTATATCCTGATATGCTGATGAAACATAAAAATATATATTATATTCCATTTTTACTCTTAGAAAGCACTAAAATGTACACACTGAACCTTAACACCATACCAAATAAAAAAGAAAGTTACATATCCTCCTGAGACCCATGCATTTTTGTCCTCTGTAGGGGACAAGAGATTCACAGGTTTACTTCAAAAACAAAACAAAACAAAAAAAACACTGTCCACAGTAAAGAACATTCCATCAAAAAAAAAATTTTTAAAAAATCAGAAAAAAATGTTGCATCATGCTGTTACCAATCAAAAAACAATTATTTAATGTAAAAACACCTAAAACTTTTACTTTCCTGGGTCTCAGGAGAATATATTGAGGATTGATTCTTGATTTAAGGTGTTCCAGATGATATTTTGATTTTAGAAATGTAATCATAAATACTGAAAATATAAAAGAAGGAGCATACTATTCAAGTACAAGGATGATGTCATTCCTTGACTCATAAGCTGCATAGAGTTGGATCAGGTTGGCATGGTCCAGATTATTCATGACCTGGATCTCAATCTTCACCACCTCCTACCAAAAACACAAGTGCAGACAGACAGATGCAAAAGGCGGACAAACAGACACAGATGCAGACAAACATGGACCCACAAACACAAAAAACACAGACAAGCGAGCACACACACAAACACGATGAGAGTGTCAGCTGTTCTCTGCTATGAGACAATGCATCTTCTCTTCTAGGTCAAATATTTCTCACCTAGGTGAGAAGTATTCCCTCAGCTTCTGTTCCATGTGGTCTTAGCGTAGCATACGGACTAAAAATTGTCATGTGGTGTGGCTCTCACGAACCTACTGTACTCATCAAAATAGGGCTATTATCATGATGAGAAAATAGACAGGAGACATTGTACCTTCTCTTTCTGACTCCTGGCTTTGATGACCTTTGCAGCCAAAGTGAGACCGGAGGAGTTTTCAACACATTTGTGCACCTGGCCGAAACGACCCCTTCAAGAAAGAGACAGGAAAAAATTGAATCCTATTCTTGCAGAGTGACAGATGCCAACTTTATCACCTATAGGCAATCTTAGAATTCTAGGAACAGTTGTGTGGTAAGGCAGAGATAGTATTTTATATGTTTTCTCATAGTAAATGATGATCTGCCTTCAAACAGAGACGTTTTAGGAGAATGTGGCGTTTAATCTGTTATTTCATTAAATCTGAGCTGGCCTGTGTCTGCTCTTTGAAGACTAGGATTAACACTTAGTGATTAGCTACCAGCTGGCACCAGGGATACAGTTTCAAATACCGCTCAGTCCTGAAGTAAAAATAACTGCAGTGACTCTGAAGTTATGAACCAGGGGGAAGCAGAGGGAGGTGGGAGGTGGGGTTACGCAATTAGGTCTTGCGAGAAACTGAAAACGTCTTTTCTTACTGTCTTTGATCTATGACATATCAGCTGGTGGTTTAGAAAGTACAACACTCACCCTCCTAGGACCTCCTGCCAGTTGATGGTGTAGAAGTTGCTGATCTGGTTGGGCTTGGCCGATACGATGCGGTGATTGAAAGGAGCCGCTGGTGGAGGAATAGTGTCTGAAGAGTCAAAAAAATGATAATAATCAACGTTTATGCTCTGGGCAACATTAGGAGAATATTAGATGTGTACAGAGGTCCTGACTCACCAATAAAGTATCGCTCAGCCTCATCGTCATCCTCATCTTCTTGTTTTTCATCACTTTCTGTGTTCTTTTCCCTTCTTTCTCTCTCCACCATTTCTTTCAGGTCAAAGTTTAATTCAACTCCGTCTGCTTTGAACACAGCCCAGCCATCGGAGTCCAGGTTCTGTTCATCATCTTCTTGTTTGTTCTTTTCAGTCTGTTCTATCTGGTCCTGCTCAGCTTCAGGAGGCAGGCAAGAACTGTTGTGGTCTTCAGCACTGGAACAAATATTTTTGTTTCATTTTCATTATTATTTTTTTTTTTTTTTCATTTGTTTTCATTAGAGATTATTATTATTATTATTATTATTATTGTTGTTGTTGTTGTTGTTGTAAAAGTAGCTAAATGCAAATTGTCTCTGCCAGAAACTATGTGACATTTTAATACAGTCTCCAAATTATGTCTGATCTCAAATTTTATAATATGGATTGAAAAAACATCTAGATCTTCATTATTTACTGAAAACATTAAAAAAAATCATCAAATAATACATCAGGTTAAAGGTGAAGTCATATATTTTGTTATATCTAAATCAACAGGTCAGTTAGAAGTAATATATATTGTATTACATAGAATACATAACATTGTATACATATTAGAACATATTTGCCTTTTGACATTTCTTTTCTGAACTTTAGTATTACTACTGTCTAATTATTGCAGGGTTCACTGTATTTGGACATATATTACCTCGTGGCACTTGGTTCTGTCTGAGTGTCTTCAGCAGCAGAGAGTTCTGTTTTGGCTTCATCCTCAGTTGCAGGACTTTCCTTCTTTTCTGCAGAAATTTCCACTTCTGGCTCTTTTGCTTTCGCTGCATCTTCCACTAAAAGTACAGGTTCCTCTTCAGCTGGAACTCCCTCTCCTTTGTGTACCTCTTGTTCTATTTCCTCTTCTCCTTCAACCTCAACGTGTGTGTCATCCTCAGACAGTTTGGAATCTTCTTGCAGGTTGCACACATCGCTTTCTAGATCTTTGGGGGACACTCCAAGCAACAGATCGTGATATCCAGTGGTGAGCTTTAGATTTGATTTCTCTGTATTCTCCCTGTTCAGTTTCTGTACCTCTTCCAACAGCAAAACCTGTTTCTTATGGGAAACATGATCTGTTAAAAAAAAAAAAAAAAAACAATTAAAACAAAATTGATTTAATAATTGAGATTAGATGATGTTGACCTGATGTTCACAGGACCTTTGAAAGAAAACTCTGATGTTAATTTACACACTTCTGCTGGGTCTCACAGATTATTTTGACTGTAAAAATAAACACTGAAATTAATGCCATATTATTGTAGAGGTAGAATTACCTGCTGTGTCTGGGGGCTTCAGCTTCTTCTGTGTTTTCAGAGCCTTAGGGCTTAGGCTGGGCTTCTCTGTCCCATCTTTCCCTTTATGGTCTTTCAACTGAGAAATACATTTTTTTCAAAATAGCGAAAAAAGAACTTAGTGAGTCATAGTGTTAACATTTATTTGTAAAATGGTCAAAGAAACTATGGCTAAAATACATTGCCACAACACTTTATCCTCTGCTAAATGTATGGTTCATAGTTACATTATGGTTCCACAAAACTGTCTCATTTCTGTCATTTCACACTGACATTACAGCAAACAAGGAGGAACAATGACAAAAACTCAGCCTGAAGCTACAATTTAAAAAAAACAAAACAAAACTGTATGCTCTTACATGATATGTAAATAAAGACACCTTGATGTGTAGACCACAGCACATGCACAATAAACCTACAAAGTTTCCACATTTGCGAGAGGCGAGGAAATGCTTTGGTCCATGGATCTTTATCTTGCGAGAAGGCTGTGGAGTACTGTGCACACATGCAGGAGTTATGTCTTGAGCCCCTTTACTTGCTTTATTAGAGGTAGTTTTCTAGTAAAAAGACAAGATAGCAAAGCTTAGTAGGGTTATATGAAGACACATGGAATGGGAAAATGTCACATTTTAAGCATGAATGGCTATACAGACAGGATGATGAAAGCTGATGAGTCACATGAAATAAACACAACACAACAAATGAATCTGCAGCTGAACAAACCATATAATAAACAGATGACCTGATGAAGTTAGAGTTGCATGAAACAAACACAACAAATGATTCAGCAGCTGAATAAACCATATAATGACATAAATGCACACAACATTAGGAAACAAATCAATTATGAAATTAATTCAATGAAATGACAGATTATAAAATGATGAAAAAGACAAATTGTAAGCAGCACCCCCACTTTTCAGCTAACACATTAGCACATTTATTGCACATCTCCATGCTCAGACTGACTTGTATAATGGCATGCCTTTGATTATTCATGGCAGATGGATAGACGGCAGCAGGGCAGAGAATTTATAGCTTATCACTTGTTGCACTTAGCAGTGGAATGCAATGCCGACCCTGAGCGGAAAATATTACAAGTGACCGTAGGCTCTTGTTCAAATTTCTCCGCTGAGGAAACTCACTAAACACTCTCTGATCAGGTTAACATGGAAAAACCTGTCTTGAACTCGGGGTGTCTCACATTTGTTCTATGAAAGTGTCGTGAGGTCAACAGTAGAGGACATATTTCAAGTGTAGTGTTTCCCCAGAGACAGCAGCGTTTTCTGATTGGAAGAACAGGCATCGCTTGGCGTGATAGTATCTCACACCTCTAAAGGTGGTTGAAAACACCTGACACGTCCTCTGACGACAACAGAAATTCCTTGAAAGGGGAGCCATCATGCAATCAGTAATAATCAGATATGGTCTTTTTTTTTTTTATTTAAATTTTATCCAGCTTGATTATTAATTTATGTTCTCATACATGATGTTGTTTTATCTCATTTCTTCATTTTTACATTGATTTGACAGCATCGTGTTATGTTACCCTGCCCTCTTTACTCTGATTCACTTAATTTATTCGAAGTGTCATGTTTTTGCATTTGCTGTACACATCTCTCTTGTTGTGTTGCTTCTGTTTTAGTGTTTTTACTTGCATCTTGTATCCTGCTGTTGTGCCCTCTGCTTTGTCTGTCAAAGCACTTTGTAAGCTTTGCTTTTAAAGGTGCTATATAAATAAAGCTATTATTATTATTATTATAACCATAAAATCTGACTCTGCAAATTCATTATCAGAAACTTTACTTACATTCAATGTTATGTATTTACACAAGAGTGACTGTGCTCAAGTTTGACATAACAGCATGTATGTACTTCTAAGTGTGTGATAACCTTGCCCTGACGCAGCACTGGTGAATTTGCTTGATTGTAGGTCACAGAGAAAGGGACAGTTTTCACTCATGCAGCTATGTAAGCAATGTGAGTGTGGTGATAACACGCTTTAAAGTGTCTTCAAGTGCACCTCATACCTACAATGCCAGACAGCCCTTAGTGACCTTTTTGTAAGGCCACTGTCTGCCTCATGATTGGATAAATACATCAGGTTTGATTAGGCGGTGATTAGAGGAAATGGATTTAAGTCTAAAAGAAACAAACATCTCAATCTCAAGGATAAAGATAACCCCCTGGCAAACAAGCTACATCACGGTGTATAAATAAAATGATTTACTCATCTGAACCTGTGCCAACAATTCTGACACAGTGGATGCCATGTTAAATACAGACTTTTACTGGAACCTCTAAATCAAAGGGAGTTGGACAGCATTATCCGCAGGATGTCCAATAAAATTTTATGAAGGACTATTTTGTGCCACAGGAAGTTCTGCAAATTGCAAAAACAAAAAAAAAAAGAAAAAAAAAATCCCACAGTGAGGACAATGCCAACAGTAAGCCACATTTGGAGTAACTACTGTTAACTGGCACATAACTGAAATGTAGGCCTATCGTAAGTACCTTGGTGAAGTGAGGAAACTGATTACTGAAGAGAGAAGGGGGGAAGTCTGACTCATCGCAATTTGTTGACACCTGACTCTAACGCATGAAGGGGTTAAAGGCCTTTTGAACCACAAATACTGCAGCACTGGTCCAAAAACAGCATTTCTAGACCAGGCCGCTCACATTTCATCATGGCCTCACGGCGGCTCTCTCATGCTCTAAAGGAGGTCCCAGAGTGTGCCTCCTGCCAAAGAGGCCATGTTGCACTGATGCATGGTTCAGAACTCATCAAATATAGATTTAATTTAGAGCTTTATATAAGGAATAAGTGATGTATTTATTGCACAGTAGCTTATAATAAACACCCTTAATTACTTTGTCCTCAATCAGCAGTTTGCATGTTTAAATACTGTGAATTTCAGACACTACCAATTACCCCAGCCCATTACGTGGGGAATTTAAAACACAAGCCAAGTTACATTCATAGGCCTGAGAACTTTTGGATGGTCAGCTTTACTGCTATGATCATTTTCACATGTTCTGCCAAGAATAACAGGATCCCTATAAGATCTAAGAAATTAAAGTCAGCATTAAATAGCAACTTTTGCACAAACTGGACATTGACACCAACACAAGTTCACAGCGATTGAAATCCTCAAAGCTACTTTTTTGTATTTCTTTTTCTCCTTTTATGGTCATACTGTAGTGTACTCTTATTGAAGAAACCTTTCTATTTTGATCATGTGTATGTAATTGTTTATGTAAAAAGACCAACCAGGAACAAGGGTTTAGAATTAGCAGTAGCTTGAAACTCTTCGTGCCACGTATTGGTTTTCATAGTTGACAATGCAGTCTAACTAAATGAGTATAAATTTCAATAAATGAACTCATATTCAGTTAAGGATATTGAGTGAAACCTTCAAGCCAGATGAAGCTGTGTCCAAGCCAACAATAATATAAAATGACATTCTTTCAGGTTCATAGTTCTAAAAACCTATTTAGACACATATAACGCAGCCTCTGTGACTACAGATCAGGCCCACAACTATGGCACAGGAACTAACAACATGTTTGGTCTCACCTTGTCAAGCTTCTTGGTTAGAGTGTCTGTAGATTTCCTTTTAACAGCTTTCTTGCCTTTACTGTCTTTAGGTCTGGATCCCTTTCGAGCTCCAGGACCTTTGAACATCAGCTCCATAACCCGCGATCTCTTCACTGTCTGTCCAATGAAGCTGATGACCTGCTGCATGCTGAGGACCAGTTTTTCCATTCCCTCGAGCTTCTGAGCCTGCTGCTCAGACCGCTGGTTCACCACAGACATTATGGTGCTCATCTCCTGGCATATATCCCTCACCTCTTGCCCCACGACCTGGGTCTGGTTCACTACCTTGGGTGGCAAATGGATCTCCTCTTTGTCAACCTTCATATTCTCCATATCCTTCTCAATATCATCAATGTCCTGAGACATGCCATCTAGTCGGTTAAGGACCTTTTCTTGTATGTTGATGAGTTTATCCATCTTACTGCTCAATGACTCAATCCGATGTTGGATGACATCAAAGCTTGTGTTGTTGTCATTCTTCTCATCACCTGTGTTCATTACTTCTGAACTCATGGCTTCCAATGTTACAGATATCACATTAAGACACCAAACTGAAACAAAAATAGGGCCAATAATGTCCGTGAAACAGACAAAAAGAATTGTTCAAAAGTCGTAGCCAGTTCTGTTCTTCAGTGTTCCTCACACATTTAGAATTAAAAAGGAAAGACAAGAAAAAAATGCCACTCCAGGCAAAAAAAACAGATCACTCAAACAACCGTATAAAGATTTTCTGATGTAATTATCTAAATTTTTAGTAAAATGGTTTCTGTCTGGTTGGGTCAAACAAAAAAAAAAAAAAAAAACTTTTGTCACAGTTTATCCCAGGAGCCTGCTTCCCTCCACACTTGAAGCGGTATTAAGAGTGGAATGAGCCGGTGTCCCTAAATGTAAATGTACAGCCTACGTCAGCTAGGGTCAAGTGTTTGGGGAGGGGGCTTGGCACTGCCTGGGCTATGAGACATTTGAGAGCCTATGAGTGTTAAGCCCACTACCGTCACTCACCTGCTGGGTGTCAAAATGGTCAGTATACACAGTTCATGTTTAGACTGGAAGTGTGACGATGCTCTTTTTTTTATTGCTTGTCAAATGTCAATAATATACATAACACATCTGGTGCACATTCTTTAGTGGATTAAAAAAGATCCAAAGATTTTTTTTTTGTTTGTTTTGGCAAAGTGGACTGAGCTGTTTTAGATTTTAAGCTAAGCTAAAAATATTACAAAACATTTTTAGTATCATTGAATTTTCTGAAAGAACTGGGCTGCAAGACATTTGGCACTGTGAGTGAGTCTGTGTGTACAATTGTGAATGAAAACCATGTTGCAATGCAGATGTTCTTTGATACTCTGTTGAATGCCTGTAACTTGCTCCTACTGTCAGGGGATATATGAGGAAGCCTGTGGTTCCTGGCCGAGGGGACCTACAGTAAGACACTAAGTCCGTCTGCTGAAAGAAGAGATGGGTGACAGGGATAATTTATACGATGACTACTCACTGACTAAAACATCCACTGATTCATGTGTTTTCACAGCAGAGTAAGGTATCAATTTTACCTTAGCTCTTGTAATATGAATATAATCCATGATCCAAATAAATCAAAACAACAGATGTGTTGATATAATCTCAGAAGATATAAACACATATTAAATTCCTCCACAAACACTGAACTGCATCAGACAGCAAATGCTGGAGTCAAAATCATTAGAGAAAGCAGAATCAGCAATGCATCTGCAGGTCAATCTGACCTGCGATGTGAAAACTTCCCCTTCACAAACTTCTAAATCTAGTGATGACAGAGAGTAAAGGGAATCCAACTCTGCTCAAGCCACCATGAAATAATTCTGACAACAAAGACACAGATTGCAAACTGAACCATAGTGACCTCAGCCAAACTGTGAGGTGAGTTTGGCTGAGGTGACTCACGCACTCAAGCCAAAATCTGGGTTCACGATTGCAATAACCAATGAAGGGTGAGAAGTTGGCAGACACAGTAGACAGTAAGGAGCTGACCTGTCAACTTACATCTAATGTCAAGTCACCCAACCACCATGCATGTTATTCTTTTCTGATATTTACTATAGATAGGAACCAGTGCTGCTTTTTGTAAAGCCTTCAGTAATTTTCCTATAGTGGCAAGACTCCAAGGACTGCATTCCCTTGTATTTTTATTTTCATCTGGGTTCACTCTTGTAAGATGGCTACGGTGGAAAGAACAAATGACTCTGCCGGGGCAGAAACAGATGGGAATGAAACCAACCATCAATCACTCAGGAGGAGACAGAGACGCTTACACCTGTCCTTGAATGCCAACAGATGACAGACAACGTAGGTCATTTGTAGCATGTTGTGTGAATTTGTGGTGCATGAACAGCAAACTTATTGATGTTGTTGTGTGCATGTGAAGCAAACACTTTTTTTTTTAAATAAGTTTAAAAAAAAATAAAAAATTGACAATACCTGTGTTGGATCCTGCAACATGATATTCTCAGTAAATAACAAATTGCCAGTTGGGCTTTTATCTGCTACATGTTAAAGGTTAGCATGCATAACTAAACACTGTCACATTATGTGCTGCATTACTTAGAGGTAGGGGAGCATTTTACGGTGATTAAACCCTGCACGGTTTATAAACAGACCCTTGGCCTCAAAGATGTATGACATAAAGCAAATATCAAGTTTGTATCGCTTACACTTTATGGTGAAACTGGGGCCAAAGAAAGTAACAGCATCATGGGCAATGCTCACAGTCTTCTCTCACCTTCACTGCCAAGAAGCTGTATGTGTACACAGAGGCTGAGATATCACTGCTCTGTCTACTGCTGCATGAGGAAAATGTTGTTTTGTTAATGTGGCAGCAAAATTATCAAGATGTTTTAAGGCAATGTAGTTTATATAATGCGAAACAAACTTCTGTACGTGTTTGCGTCCTGGTGCCTTTGCAGTTTGAACTCTAACTGACATAAGAACATTAAGAGGGGAAAAAATTTAAAGGTAAATTGATATACTGCAAGAGGCTTAGCTTCTTTAAATAGTAAAACTTAAACCTTTTCACCATGCATGCTTTGCAAACCAAATGGTTGTGAAACTGGAAACTTGGATTTGTTTTTTTTCTGTTGTTAAAGTGTGTTTGAATACATAGAAAAGTACCACATAAACCTAACTTATACTATAAATAACAAAATAATACTGTAAGGCTTAACAGGTTAATATTGATATTTCATCATGAGATATCAAGACATGATACTTAGGCAAACATAGATTTATGTGTCTGTGCATGCAAAAAGCTGCTTCAGTTTTTAACATTTTAATCTTGCAAAATAACTAATTAAAGATAAATGCCAAACAAGCATTATTATTATAATTATTATTTTTTGGTTTCAATCATGTCTCAGACGACCTGCATGACCCCCTGTGTTAGATCATTTACTTGGGCACGGGGCATGAAACAAGTGCCTCTCTTATAAAGAACACAATGTCCTGAGAAGTACCAGAGCTGGGCCATGGCGAGTGTCCAGTCACCCCTTCAGCCTCCAGTCTCACGTCACTCAGGCTGCCAGCCCTGGCTGCACTTTCTCTTGGAAAGTTGTGCACTTGAAATTGTGTGGCAGCCATGAAACCCAACACCTCAAGCTAATGTCTTAGACATCTCAATGCACTCTCTGCGTCATCTTTTGGCATGTAAACACATTTTGCTGCTGCACTTTGACAGACTTTTTCATTTTGTTTATAAGGTTATAAAATTACATTAGATAATGTAAGTAATGCTTAATACATTACTTCCCCACACACGTGCATAAATACTAGTATGTCTTGTAAAACATGATAGATGTACCTGCTATCACATTGACTCTGGGGCAGCTGAGAGACATTGGACATGCTTGGATTATTTATGGAATTAAACACACTAAACTGTGTGTAACTCAGTGTCAGTAACTCAGTTATTTTCTAGCATGTTTTTCTTTCAACAACAAGTGGCAATGATCGTCTTTAGGATGAACAAGTAGTCAGAGCATTAAGAAGTCTGATTAAAGGTACTGTATGCTCCACCCAAAAAAAGAAAAATCTCTTCATTACGAAACAAGGATGAAATTGAAAATTTTCCCTATTCATACTAGACAAAAAAGGGTCCCATAACACTTGATATTACTTCCTCTAGCAAACTGTGAAGCATAATCCACATTTCTACAGAGGATTTCTTCTAACCAATAAGAAACATGGGATTCAAGAAACAGGAAGCAAACACATACTGTGTTGTTTGCAAACAACTACATGTGCATGAGGTACAAGCAATGCAGAACACACACAGTAGCAGTCATTATAGTTGTAATCATTTTATTTTTAAAGGTAGTAAATAATATATAACAGTCTAACAATTTTGCAGCTTCATACAGCTCATATTAAAATGTAAATATTACATTTTTGACTGTCAAACAACTGAACTATTAAGCTAACAGTAAGGACTAAAGAAACCCCCAAATAATTACCTTTTTCAGTTTACTACTAAAGTCAAAGCCATTTTATTGCTTCATCTATACACTATGGTTTATCAGTATTTTTCAGAAAAAAATAAAATGCATTGATGTTGAAATGGTTTAAATCTGGTTCACACATTCAAACATGTGCAAGTACCACCCTGATTATTCTTATGTACAAAGTTTTTTTTATTTCAGTCCATAAAAAGTAAACCTCTGTGAATTTGAGTAATACCCAAGTGTAGTACTTTGCTTGTACTTGAAAAAGATGTTCCCAGATGCTCTATTATTAACAGCATGGAAATATAAGACGCACTCTACACTAGGGGACGTCATAAAAATGTTTAGTGACAGAAAGCACCAGGTTACATATGAAGAGCTTAGTCACACACTCATGGGTATCCTACAGTAAATGTCAGTGTGGATCTCTCAAATGCCAAGAGATGAATGCGAGAAACAAGAGAGGGTGAGAGAGCTTCAGCTTATCTATGATGCATTCTCCAACAGCATTAAGGATAACTACAGAATGTCTGAGGCAGAATCCTCAAAGCAGAAATAGCCATTTTACAATGTGATTCAGCTAAGGTGACACATCATTGAAAGTTGTGAAAGATAAATAAATATATTTAACAGACAAACTAAAATAAGAAGTCAAGCTGTAGTTTTAAAAGGATAATAACAAATATCACTGACACTTACTTTCTCTGAAAACTTAAAAAATGGTTAACTGAAGTCTGTTGTATTTCTCTATTCATTTCTACACCTATGCATCCCGGACCAAATGCAAAATAATATGATTTTGAACCATTATGTGGTGTCAGAAAGGTGCAGAAAAATAGAAATTCAGAAGCTATCCAGTCATCTTGTTGGCAGTTCTGGTGCAATACAACTCTGCTCTTGAAGTAATGCTATATATTTATCACAGCAGCAAAGTTTTCAGCACTAGATGGCAGCAGAAGCCTTTCCAACCTGTGTTTACTTACTGCAAAATTATCAGCGTGTCTGACACACTCTACCTCTTGAGTTCATTGTATTTTTGCAGATTTGATTGATTCTACAGACATACACACCATTAAACCTCTTAGCTTATGTTTTATCCTTAATATCCTTAATCACCAATATATTTTTTCACTCTTCTTCACAGAATTACATTACAGTTGAAAGAATTATCCCCCCTTTGTTGAGCTCAGTTGCAAAAATAAACATGACATTTAGATGCAGGACTGAATAGATTAAAAAATGCAAAAGCAAGGTATTAAAAAACATGGATAAAATGCCCAAAAACGCCACTGCTTAGGCATAAATACACAAAAAAGAATGCATAATGTCTTAGAAAAGGATCAGACACATTAAAACATCTAAAGTTATTTTAGTAGTATGTATCCATAAACAAAAAGAGCCTCTCAAATGTAAATAAAATAGAGAAATATACCAGCATTCTAAGCTTTGTGTATAAAAAGACCAGAATAGCATTTAAATTAAATAACACAACTAAGAACACATGCTTGTGTGCTGTATGTTTATTGTTGAGGTAAAAGTGATTATAACTATGATTAAAGCAGACACCCATTTCCATCAGCTGCCAAAATTGTCCCAATCTTAAGAAATGGCTGAGAGGCATTCTCATGAAACATGACGCTACAATGCTCCTCAAAAGCAGCTCTACTCCCCGATGGCAACATGTGTATTGTGCATAATAAGACAGGTGAACTAGATGGTGGCCACAGAATTCAAAATGTTGTTGAGCATCGGTTATAATTGATGTGTTTAGGTGCTTAATTTGCCTCACAGCCTCTCCCAAGATACCAATAAGAATAGCCCAAAGAATAAACAGAACTGATTAATCTCTTGTTATGATCTGCTGTCCGAAGAAAAATATGGATGTCCCTGCAGAGTAGCTATAACGGTAATGTCCTTTGTTAACAAATTAGTGTTTCCTAACAAATGAGTATAGAATGTTATTCATCAAATCATACAGCATTATACCTGAGTGGGTGTTCTGTGCCTCCTCCGGTAGCAGAGTAAATCACTCAGCCTGCGCCAAACATACGAGGCAACCCGACACATGTTGTTCAGTAGCCAAATGTCCCAGCCTGTGACAAAGTTCCTCATGACTTTAACTTTACTCTTCATCGGTCTTCTATAACCTCGCTTTACTTATCTTTACGTACAAAGGAATCACTATGAGCTTAAGGCGCAGAGTTTCAAGTGGAGGAACAGAGGAGATGACAGGTCCTTCTCATGGCAAGAACCGCCCAAACATTAATACCACACTATGCTCAACAGCTCTGTTAATTCAGTCAACCTTCCACTCCTATCAACACTTAGGCCAGGCAGGACAGGCTAAAGGACAGAGGGTTTGTCCCCATGACAAAAGAAGGACAGGTGCCAGCAGAGGGTGTCTGACAGACAAGCACTCTCTCACCCTAATTTTTCCCCCGTTTCTGCACTTGAAAGCAGGTCTTTCATTTTGACATGTTTCTCCCCATTCTTATCTCGGTGACATAAGGTCAACAGGAAACAGAAGTCATTTTTAAAACAATACTGACATTAAAAACTGAGAAAACTCTGAAACGGGGGTCTGGCCTCCCTGTCAACACTGACTAGGATGTGGTGTAAATAAATAGCCACTGCTATAGGATTACTGCTCCAAATAGCCTATCACTCTGACTGTCACATGGCTTTCTTTGCTCACCATGGTGGGTGACTTTATAATAACTTATATATAATATTGTTTACCAAACTGAATTATGAGAAATGGTTTAGAAGATTCATTTGATTCCTTTACTATTCAGTTATGAACTGAAATAAAATCCAACTTGCAGTAAAATGTTAGGCATTGTTTATACTGTATGGGGAGTTTAAAATCCACTTCTTCCGTGCAGTAATGACATTTTGGGTGTGAAAAACCTACGAGTACAAGGCCAAGAATGCATCACCTAGTAAGCCAACCAAAGCAATGTTTAGTATGTTGGCAAGTTCTCTAGCCTCCACTGGCTTCATCTACACCTCTGCCAAACACAATAATTAGCTCATTTCTGGACAGGAGATGTGCCCTCACTGCTCGAGTGAACCTGCTGACATGGACGGAAGAAACAAAACTGGTCTTGATTACTCACAAAGTCTGTCAAAGTCACAAAGTCTTTATTTAATAGTAGACTACTTAGGCTTCAACGGCAATTTGTTAAAATCCTGTGGGACATGTTCTGCATAATTTTTTTCAAACAATACAGTATAGTCTTTGCCAACCATTCAGCTACTAAACTTTTCTGCTTGATTGTATTTTAGCGCCATCTGTAGTTTAATAAAACTGGTTTGTAATAGCATACTGTATGTTAATACATTGCCTAGAAATGTTATTTGTCATTATGGAACTGTGTGAATACCTTAGCTTCAGACTTCATCTCCCAAAAGTAACGCAAGGTGGCCAGCTTAGTCATGTTTCTGCTGCTGGCACACTGATGGACTGACTTCATCTTGGCCATCCTCCCTTAGAGGGAGACTTGGCTGCCAGGCTTTATGTCTGAGACTCTCTTCCAGCCCTGGATGACCTCTGGTGTTGACCAGCTTGTTTATTGTTGGTTATCTGATAAGAGAAAGTAAGACAGAGGAGGAATGAATGAAGAACCAACAGTGTTTGTGAGAATAACAAGAAAGAAAAATGCACTGACTAAATAGAAATCTGAGCATCTACATGTGCTCATGTGGCATATCTTTGACCCATACAGTGAAAACGTATAACAACATAATGACTTGATTCACAAATTCGAAAAGGAGTGAGAGGAAGTAGAAATGCATTTCATCCCAACCCTTTCTATGCACACAATTAATTATTTAGCTTCCTATCAGCATAAAGATATCTAAAAATTAAAAATAAATCATTTTTAAAAGTCAAACAAATAAGTAAATAAATCAATCAATCAATAAATAATTGAAGGAGACACAAAATGAATAAATAACCAAACTAGAAGCACTCAGAGAGCGCAGACCTCCGCCAAGGCTGATCAGTGGCCCCCCCGTGGGCCCCCCCACGCCAAGGAGGTTATGTTTTTGCCAGGGTTTGTTCGTCTGTCTGTCTGTCTGTCTGTTTGTCTGTCCGTTGGTGTGCAACATAACTCAAAAAGTTATGGACAGATTTTGATGAAATTTTCTGGTCTGCGCCCCCCCCCGTGGGCCCCCCCACCCCCGATCACCACCAAAATTTAATCATTTCTTCCTTATCCCATTTCCAACAAACCCTGAAAATTTCATCAAAATCTGTCCATAACTTTTTGAGTTATGTTGCACACTAACGGACAGACAAAACAAACAAACAGACAGACAGACAGACAGACAAACCCTGGCAAAAACATAACCTCCTTGGCAGAGGTAATAAAAAATTTAATAAAGTGAATGAAAAAACAACAACAACCAAAAATTAAACTCAACTACATTCATTTAACTAGAAGCACTCGGAGAGCGCAGACCTCCGCCAAGGCTGATCAGTGCCCCCCCCGTGGGCCCCCCCACCCCCGATCACCACCAAAATTTAATCATTTCTTCCTTATCCCATTTCCAACAAACCCTGAAAATTTCATCCAAATCTGTCCATAACTTTTTGAGTTATGTTGGACACCAACGGACAGACAAACAAACAAACAAACAAACAGACAAACAAACAAACAAACCCTGGCAAAACATAACCTCCTTGGCGGAGGTAATTAAAACATGTTAGACTAAGCAGTATATCACATGTATAAACACATGTCTATGTAGGCCAGGGGTGTCAAACTCATTTTCTTTCAGGGGCCACATTCAGCCCAATTTAATCTGAGGTGGGCCAGACCAGTAAAATAATATTGTGATAACCAATAAATAATGACAACTCCAAATTGTTTTGGTGCAAAAAAATGACATTCAATTATGCCAATATTTACATTTACAAACTATCCAAACAAAAAGGATGTGAATAACCTGAAAAAAATTAAATTTGTTAAGAAATAGAAGTACAATCTTATCAATATTTTTGCCTCGACATATCATTTATAGGCTACATGTGCATTACAGATCAGATCTGCAAAGGCACAAAACATTTAGTAACAGGCAGAATATTGTTAAAATTGTGCTTAATTTTCTTTAGACATTTCAGGTTGTTCATATTTGTTCAGGTTATTCACATTTTATTGTTAAAGGATAGTTTGTTCATGTAAACATCTTCATAATTTAATGTTTTTTGCACTAAATCAAAGACAAAAAAAAATGGTGTTGTCATTATTCATAGGTTATTATAATATTATTTTTGAGTTTGATGCCCTAACTTTGCACTTTACAAATTCATCCCGTGGGCCAGATTGAAACCTTTGGCAGGCCGGTTTTGGCCCCCGGGCCACATGTTTGACACCTGTGATGTAGGCTATCTCGTGTTTGTTGCGTCCAACATACAGACAGATGCTGGATGTCCCTATGGTACCTGAACGTCACAGCGAAAAAGAAAGGGATTTTACTAAACACTGGGTTAAACATATTCACTTGCAAATAATATATACCCTCTTAAAAATTACAGCTAGTATGAAATTCGGATAAAACTAATAATTATAATAATAATAACAAATTAAAAAAAAAAAAAAAAAAAAAAAAAGGAAAACAGGGTCAATCTGTGATCATGTGACCACGGGTCAAATGTTTCGCGGGAGTCAACATGGCGAACGAGCTGACATCAGCCCCAGACTCAGTGCAGTGTCCTGTGTGTTTTAAGGATTTCAGGACAGACAGAATTAATGGACACCTGGACGTGTGTCTGCTGGGTGGCGGTACCGACAGCAGTCCGTCCACAGCGGGCGAAAACGGACCTCCAGAGAAGAAACCTCGTATTAATGCGGAAAAGGTTCCGTCCAGTCCCGGTGTAAACAAAAGTACCGTCCCCTCCTCCTCCTCTTCCTCCTCGGCAGGTACGTCGTCAACAGCGGTATTCTCCATGTTCCAAACAAACAAGAGTAAAGTTTCTTCTCAAAATGAACGTAACGGACCATTCTTCAGTAAAACAAGCTCTGGTCTTGCTGCTAACAAGGGAGTTAAACGTAGTTTGCCAGAGGAGGCGGAAGCAGGACCGGCAAGTAGGCCTCCAGAGGTTCTGAAGAGCCAGCCCTCTGGATTCAACGGGCCGACCGTGAACGCATCACATCAACTGTCACTGCACACACTGCTCACAATGAATAAACCCCTGGCAGACATACTGCGACCAAACACACTGGAGGAGTACTTTGGTCAGACTAAAGTTGTAGGCCAGCAAACACTCCTCCGGTCACTTCTGGACTCTCAGGAAATACCATCTCTGATCCTCTGGGGACCACCAGGATGTGGAAAGGTGTGCAGATGACAACACGTTTTTATACCTCCATAACTGTTATCAGTACTTTTTCATATGCAGTGCACACTTCCTACAGTCTGTTATTCACATAAGAACAGCAAGGATAAATCTTAACATTCCCCTTAAAATGAACAAACATGCATTCATCAATATTTTGCTGTGATATTATTAGAAAATTCTATAAATCTACAATCATTTCTGTCCATAATTTTTATCAAAATAAACTTATGTATATTTTTCAGTGTTATTAGGAAATTAATAATGGAGTAATTAGTGCACCCATATTACAAAATGTAGCCTCCCTGTTTTTGCAGATGTACTTATTAGTAGTAGTAGTAGTAGTAGTTCAGTTCAACAAGGGATGTATGCAAATAATCAGTTGATTAGAATGATTAGAACAATAAGCATATTCAGCACACACTTTTAAGAGCCAGCTAATTTTTTTGTTGTGGGGGTGTGAGAAGATGTGGGTTACACTTCATAGAGACACTGAACACATATTTATGATGCTTTTTCTCCCCCAGTGCTGCAAAAAGTCTGAAAAACATGTTAAAACCAATTAAATGGTGTACTTCTAGGTCATCCACTCCACAGGTAATTTTTTTAATTATTATTTTTTATTTTGGTTTGGGTGGGGGGCATGTGTTAATGATGTTAGGACTAATAGACTAAGTGACTTAATTTAGCTTGATAATTTATTCACCATCAAAAAAATAATAAAAATGCCACTCCCTGGATTCATACTTCATCCTGCCTAGATTCATGGTGCAACCATATTGCAATCATGGTAACAATAATTTTAGTTTAGAAAACAAGGGGTGCCAGGCACAACAAACCCTGCCCCTCACACGTATTGTGGTTTATTTTGGTATCGATCCAGCTGATGTCATCATGCCTATGCATGTGCTGATGTCAACATAGAAAGAGACAGCATAGGCAAATTTAAGCCATTATAAGTAAATGGGGGAATAAAAAAAAAAGATTTTAAAAAATCCTAAAGAACCTACTTTTCCCAAAATGTAATCACATCTATTCTACATCACTGGCAATATATAAACCCAATTTGGTATGAATTCAACCAATAGTTTTGCTGCTAAAGTGTTAACAAATAAAGAAACAAACCAAAACCAATACCCCTTACCTCCTCATTAGGGGGGTGGGGTAATAAGAGGCTAATCGCTGTAATCAGTCAATTAATCACATGTTATGTGAAACTGATTCCCGTGTAGAAGACTGTAAGCACTGTGTTCCCTTTATCAGGCCTCAATGTTTTTAATGTTCTGGATGTAGAAGTACACTGTGGAAGTCTTAAATAGTTCTGCACTGCATGAAAGTGGCGTTATCAGCTAAAAAACAGAACAGCTCCAGGTCTTTCCTTGAGGAGAACAGTCTAACTAATTCTGCCTTCTGTCTATGTTTTTTTTTTTGTTTTACTTGTTTATTGCCTGGTGCACTTGATAGAGACAGAGGTGAAACATTTACACATGTTGAAAGGCAGAGGTATTCAATCTATGGCTGCCAGGTCAATGCTTGCAACTGTTCTCTTTATCAGCCCTGAATACAGCATGCTAATGACTTCTTAGGTATGCAATGCTTCAAGCCTGGTTTATTGTACGGTAGTTCCCCGAACTACTTTGACAACATGCTTTAGTAACACTTTATCTCTTAGGTGTCACCACTGCATTGTTATTTTAAGGAGCTCTATATTTATAGTGCGGACATGATTTACGACACACTGAAAGGATAGTGTCTTATTTGACGTGGGGAAAAAATGGCATGTTAAAGTATTCTAGATACCAGGTATTCTACTTAATTTTAGCATATTTTTTTAGAGGTATGTATCAGTTTACACCGTACTACATAAATGAGACTTTTTGACTTATTTATTTGTGTTTATTGATGTTATTGTTCTTTTTCCAGACCACTTTAGCTCACATAATTGCCAGCGCCAGTAAAAAGAATGGATCAGCCCGCTTTGTCCCTCTGTCAGCCACCAGTGCGTCTGTTAATGATGTTCGTGAGGTAATCAAGCAGGCACAGAATGAGCTTCGACTGTGCAAGAGGAAGACCATCCTATTTATTGATGAAATTCACCGCTTCAACAAATCCCAGCAGGTAAAGTATTTAGCCAGAAAAGACCAATTAAGTCTGGTAGAAAATGATTGTGTTTGCCTTAGGTCCAAAGTGCATACTGTGGAGAGAATCTTAAGATGACACTCATACTTAGTAGTAAAGACTGTCAAGCAAGCGCACAATTTAGGAGAACAAGAAGAATTTAGGTGAATTTAGGAGAAGTTTTGTATTACCTTCTATTTAGTCTCTTATGAGCATCATGTTTAATGATCATGACAAAACACAAAGAGAATTTCCCCATAAGAACAACAATGTATAGTTATGAATAGCTTGGAGCCATGTCTGCAGCCTACACCGTTTATGAGAATGTGCAAACCTTAAAAATAAACTTGGTTGATCCCCTTTTAAACAATACATAGCAATCCCTTTGTTTGGTTCTTGGAACTTATATATACTATATAAGCATGTGAAGCTACAAAGTGCAACTATTTTACAAATGAAACCTAATATATTAATGAATGAATTGAAGGTTGATGGGTTCAGTTTTGTCAAGTGTATCTTATTTTCCTGTCATAGGCATCTTTAATAAAAATCATGCAAATAGTGACTTGAAATGAACAAATCCATGAAGTGAAAAAATGCATACCCTTGATGATGTAGTCCCTTCATAGAATTATTTTCTCTACCTCTTCTCCCCACTCGATTATGTTTGACGTGTAGGACACCTTCCTTCCTCACGTCGAGTGTGGGACGGTGACGCTGATCGGGGCGACCACAGAGAATCCTTCCTTTCAGGTGAACGCCGCTCTGCTGAGCAGGTGTAGGGTGCTGGTCCTGGAGAGGCTGTCCGTGGAAGCGATGGGCGCGATCCTGGACAGGGCCGTGTCCACACTGGGGGTCAAGGTACTGGGACGTGAGCCAGAAAATTCCAAAGATCAGGACCAGTCAGATGGACATGAGTAAGTGCTACTCAGGAAACTTCTGGTGTGACGCGTCATGAGTGTGTCATCCCACTGCTCAACGTCTTTGGTGGATTGGAGGCCTGCTCCACTCATCGTGGCTATTGGGTTGTGTTAGATAACATATGGGAGGAGTGTACCAGCAGTTGTTATAGCCACAACAATCCCTGTGGCTCTTGCCTGGACATGTTGACAGAAGAGGTTTGGTGTTGAGGTGTAGACAGTGAGGCAGCTGTTAACATGGTAGCTGCAGATGAAATATGATGATGAGCCTCAGGAATATAATTGAATTTTAAGTGTATTGTTTGAGATCCCCAGAAATCTGTAGCCTGTAACATGCAGCGGGATCAACGGGTAATACCAGCTAACATGGGGCTTAAACAAGACTAAGGATGACTCATTTTTATTTAGATTAAAATCTCCATGGAAACTGCACAGCCTTACTCCTTGTGTCCAATGGGAGTTGAAAGAATTAGATCTAACTTTGCTTAATTTTTTAGTTAAACAAGCAAACAACTACTTTAAGAATTAGTCTTAATAGTGATGAACTGCTAATATTAAGACACTGCAAGCACCTTGTCTAATTTTAGTCCATGTCTTAAGTACTGAGGCTTTTTAGGAAGAACATCTGATGTATGCATCTGATTTGCTTTGTGGATTTTCATTTGTTTTGAGGTCTAAAAATTTAATTAAAAAAAAGAAATCATAATTTAGTATCATAACGGTTATAAATAGCTAACATTCTTTTTTGTGGTGTGATAATGAAGGAGTGTTAATTAAGATTTGGACTATTTATTTTAGTAATTAATTTCTTTTTTTCTTTTTTTTTTTTAGGCCAAAGGTATTAATCGAACAAAAAGCTCTTGACACCATAGCCTACCTTTGTGATGGTGACGCAAGGGTGGGCCTCAATAGTCTCCAGCTCGCTGTTCAGGCTCAGGTGAGCTTGGCTAACACATTAACACATGACACTTCATCCCTGGAAATAGTGGTGAAGGAGGAGCATGTGAAGGAGGGTCTTCAGAGGTCCCATATTCTCTATGATAAAGCAGGTAAGAGCAAATGCACTTGTTATGTATCCCTGTGAACACTATTATTCTATCACCTGCTTTGAGTAACACCAGGTCAGAGCAGATCCATTAGAGGTCCCAGTGTATATATATATATATAACGTGTTACTTAGAAACCTTCTCACCAGCTTTATTCACCATCTTTATGACAAGTAAATGTCTTTGCACTTTAAATAACTCCTGCATCTCATGATCACTACCCTGGATATATTAATGTAGTAAATGGATGCAAGACGATGATTAAACAATACACAAATTTAGGAGCGTTTATAGCCATGCCTCTGGTTGCTTAGGAGTGTCGTGTTTTGTTATTGTGGATGTGCAATGGCATTGTGCTGTGTTTGGGGTTACCACAGTCCACATAATTTACTACAGCTCTAGTACCCTTTGCAAAATGACATTAAAAAAAACTTGGATTAATTTGCTCTACAGTTACACACCATGAGTTAATCATAGTTTGGTGATTTCTTAAGTGGAAGTCAATGTTTGTTTCATTATTGTCCTTGTTCTAATGGTGCATACGCCATCAGCAGCATGTCTGCTAAGTGGTGGAGATAGTGCAATCTATATACAACGTACTGTAACTACTGTATCTGACACCTCAACTCTTTGGTCCTGTGAAACAGTCCTTCACACTGTCCTCTTACATAACGCTCAGCTGTCCCAAAAGATTGAGATTTACTGTTCCTCAGTTGAGAGTGATGAAACATCCCATCAACTTGATTAATGGCCTCATTGGACACAGTATGATTTCCTCCATTCCTGCTTAATGTGGTGTGAAAACCAGGTTTTTCTACTGCATTTTTAAAGATAAATATAATGTGCATATAATGTTTTCAGGACTATATGGGACGGATCATAAGCATGAAAATGGTCAGTCACATGACTCCTTTTTTTCCATCTATACACAATGATCTTCTCTGTGTGAACTCCATAGGTGAAGAGCATTTCAACTGTATCTCAGCATTGCACAAGTCGATGAGAGGCTCCCATGAGAACGCCTCCCTGTACTGGCTGGGCCGCATGCTGGAGGGTGGTGAAGATCCCCTCTATGTCGCTCGAAGGCTTGTCCGCTTTGCCAGTGAAGATGTGGGTAGGTGAAATTATCTGCCACTTCCTTTTTTTCATTACTGTGATAATGTGGGTGTTGTTTTGTCAGGGCTGCTCAGATGTTTAAAGTATTAAGATTCCCAAGTACCAATAGCAGAGGGCAAGTCACATACCAGAATGCATTCACAGCTTCTAAAATCACCCACAGATTAACATCTATCCACAGACTGTATCACTCACTAAATAAAATTTGAAACTCATTTTTTACACGTTTGTTATGGTATCATTCGGTTTTCACATTCTAAAAAAATCACAGTTGACATTATAGTTCTTTTATCTTAGCTCTGTTTTCAGACACAAAACAGCCTCAGGAAAACAGCAAATCTGCTCTGATTTCTAAATAGTTTGCATTGTCAATAGCTGTACTCAGGATCTGTTTGTAATTGTCTAAACAAGGTCAGAACTGTCACAGTATAGTCTGAACTGTAGAGCACCAAAAAGCAACAGCAAACATAATAAGATCATATAATAACTTCATACCTTCATAGGCCTCATAATTGAACTCACCAGTGGAGAAGAAACACTATAATTCAGCATCAAACATCATTCTTAAAATATAGTCTGTGTCCATGGGTGAAAACAGCAACAGTGATTGTGTTTTTTATTACCTCCTTTGACTCTGAAAGTTGTTTCTTACCAGTTCTCATCCTCGAGTCCTTGGCATTTATTTTCATCACCATGACGGGCCAGCAGAATGACTCACTACTCTCCCTAGTGGTCACATACACACATAGTGACACATCGGCCCATGGCTGTGAATGAATTCACTTCATATCTCTGCAATATGATGCACAGGACTCTTTATTGTGAACACTCATAATACCTTAGGTCATTTATGTGTACAGTAAAAGTAATGCACAAAGCTCATTTAAAGCAGTGTATGACTTTCATCACTAATTTTTCTTCACATTTGTAAAACTCGACTTATAGCCTAATTATCACTAATCCATTGGTCTTTCCCTGCTCATGCACCTGAATCACTTCACTCATTGTGAACAACTTTGGAGATGACTCCATCACAAGCAGTCCATTTGTTTACATACCAGACCGATACATCACTCAGGCCTTTTTGGAAATTTTGTCATGAAGTGCATTGTGGGAATGGGAATTCCACATAGCCCCAACAGCAACAAACATGGAGACAACAAGCAATGACACCGTCTTCGCTACTGGGTCATATCATACATGGACTGTAAGGAGCGAGTGAGCGGTGAGGGCCCAGCCATACCCTGTATGCTTGTGAGGCGTGTATGTTAAGCCTACACAATGACATATTCTCAAAATGTCATGAAACTAATGTCTAAGTATTGTTTTTCACGATCACCCACCCCATATTATAAGATGACACTTGACTTACAGTGGTTCCTTCCATTTTGTCTGAACCGGTAGCAGACACAGTTTCATTGCTTGTTGTCTCCATGTTTGTTGCTGCGGGGGCTGCATGGAATTCCCATTCCCACAATGCACTTCGCGACAAAATTTCAGAAAAGGCCCAAGTGATGTGTCGTTCTGGTATGGAGATGGACTCCTTGTGATGGAGTCATGTTTGAAGTTGTTCACCGTGAGGGAAGTGTTTCAGGTGCATAAACACAGAAAGGCTAATGGATTAATGATACTTAGGCTATCACTGGGGTTTTCTAAATTTGAAGAAAAATTATTGATGAAAGTCATACGCTACTTTGACATAGATATCTATTTTCCTTTTGAACACGTTTCTTTGAAGGAATGTATGTGATTTATTTCTTATATTTTTTAGTTTAGTTGAATTGCATTTATAAGTGTATGATGGTTTTGTGTGATTGTCTTCTAATGCTCTTTTTGTGGCTTTATATTTTCGTTATTTCACATTGTTATGTAATTAGGATTTTGTCCTATGACAAAGTGTATAACAGGAATTACTTAGAAGTAGTTTTTTAAATGTTTTTTTTTTCCTGTTCATCTCTTTTTATTCATTCTAACAATTACTTTCTTGTCTCTTTTCCCTCAGGTCTGGCAGATCCCTCTGCTCTTCCTCAGGCTGTTTCTACCTTCCAGGCTTGTCACTTTATTGGGATGCCTGAATGTGAGGTAGGCTCATGTGACACGTCAGCGATCATTTTACAGCCTTTGTTTAAATATATCAACCTATTGTCTCAGTGTTATAATAAGTCCTTTCACATGTTGACTGACAGGTGATCTTGGCTCAGTGTGTTGTCTATTTGGCCCGAGCGCCCAAGTCTGCAGACATGTACTTAGCCTATGATAATGTGAAGGCATGTTTGAGGAACCATAAGGGTCCGCTCCCTCCTGTGCCTCTTCATCTCCGCAATGCCTCAAGCAAACTGATGAAACAGCTGGGCTACGCTAAGGGCTACAAATACAACCCAGCCTTCAGTGGCCCTGTAGAGCAGGAGTACTTACCTGAAGAGCTGAAGGGAATTGACTTCTTCACCTGGAAGCCACCAGCCCCATAAGGACCATCATTTACAGAGCATGCTTAAATATGCTTAGAAAGCCACCTTGTGAAATGGTCACAAGGGATATACAAGTCACACATACTGTCTGATTAATACTGTTTTCAAAGTGGAAACCATTAACATAACTTTAGCTGATAGTTTTACACACCAATCACTGTTTTAGGACATTTAGTTTCCCATATAATCTCCAATGAACAATCACATGTAGGTAAAATCAATAAACTGTCACCATAATGATCTGTTCAACTTTATTTCCATGCTGTGTATTCAAATATTTACTACATTAAATGTCTGATTTCATTTATTCTTGTCCTGTTCTATAACAATTCAATCATGTTTATACTGATTAAAATATTTGTTTTATGATTGTTATATGTTTTTAAATTTAAATTTTGCTGTACTTGCAGCCCTATGTGAAATACAATATAATACAACACAAATATTTCACAGTTTCATAGTTTATTATTCAGTCACTTCTTCATTTCTGGAGATTTCCTCAGTTTTGGGCCATGGTCTGAAAGTAAAGAGCGCAAGCTTTATTTTGCAGGATCATAAATACTTAAACAGTTCAGCTGTGAAAATTCAGGTAAAATAACATTCAGTAGTTGCACATTTGGGTCATCCCTCACCTCAGTGATCCAGGGGATGAACGAGGCTACACGGGTGAACATAGTGGGCCTCTGTGGGGTGTTACATCCACGCCCATCCACAAAACTAGTCACTCCTTGGACGTACCATTTGCCATCTCTGCCCTTGCAGTTCAGAGGGCCTCCAGAGTCACCCTGGGAGACCACAGCATCCATTAGACTGATGAATCAGTGAGTTCCACACAGACATAATGCAGTTTTATGTAGTAGTCTCTCACATGACAGGCTGACTTGCTCTCTCCTCCTGCACAGATCATGGTAGTCTTAGCTGAGCTACCCCACCAGTCACTTCGACTGCAGATACTGTGATCCACCACTGGAAGAAGGGCCTGCTGGAGTGTAGTTGCCTTAGGACCACCAGCTAATATAAACAAAATACACAGAGATGACATGTTTCAGCTCCATATGAGTTGAGTGTTGGCAGATGATAAAGCAGGCTTACAGTAGAGACGACCCCAGCCTGTGACGTAGCAGGGCTCGTTGTGGGCCAGAGTTTCACTGTGCTGTGGCAGGCAAGCTGGAAGAACTTTGTCATTGATAACAGCACTAGTCTCCAGCTTTAGCAGGGCAATGTCATTCCTACACAACAAGATAGAAACACAAATATACCCGCTTTTTATGTGGTGTAATTGTTCTGTTCAAAAGCCTGCCTGTTTTTTTTTTTTTATTATTGACTTGAGTTGCATTCAGTTAAATTTACAACAGTTCTGTTTACTCAGCTGCTGTTGAACTCTCATGAAAAGTACATACTGGTTACACAAGGACATACAGTATGTTTTGGATGTCTTGGTAATAGATTATTCAGTTAAAATTATGAAAACCTACCCACAAGACACGCAGTTGTCATTCCATTTGGGATGAATGAACATTTTTTCTACCATTATAAACTGTTCAGGTCCCTCTTCTTTGTTCATGTCATGTTCTGCAAGAACCACCCGGTATGTGTGGAATCTGGTCAGAAAAGAAAAACATCAGCTTTTAAAACACTGTTCAGCGTTACACTGAAAAGGCAAATGCAAAATTACTTTTAAATAGATCATCAACCTGTAAGCCTGAAGTTACTTTACTATTATATTACAGTCATTATTATTACTGTTATTGTTATTATCAAGAGAAAACCACGAAACTATTTGTGCAAGATGTATGTGACATTTTCTTACGTGATGCAATGTGCAGCGGTCAAGACCCAGTTTGGAGCTATAAGAGTTCCTCCACAGGTGGGAAAAAAAGATTCCAGTGAAATCTGCCATGGCCAGCTGTATGGTCGGGCTTCTTCTCCGTTCACCACACGGTTAGTGTCGGGCTGATAGCTGGGTACTCCACACCCAGACACTTTGACACAGTGACAGGCAAAATCAAGACAAACTCAGACTATGTGGCTTCAACCCAAGTCAGACAAGAAACACTCATATTCACTGAATGCACTGGGGAAAATGTGTGAATTTGTTCAGTGTGAACTCACCAGCTGCTACAGACAGGAGAAGGATGAGTGCCAGATCCATCTTCTATTCACCCAGGAATAAGAACTGATGGAAGTGGCTTATGCTGGGCAATATATGGGCAACTGTCCAGACAATTTCAGATAAAACCTGGGATTTTTCCTCCCCTTCTGCAGGTGGAAAGATCACTGTGTACACACAAAGGAATCATGCCAGACTGTTTTTGTGCAATTGCAGTATAATATACACTTTTTGCTAGTGCTGGTAAAAAAAAAAAAAAAAAAGGATATTTTTGATATTATATGTAAAATAGAAGTAAAAAGCTTCAGTTTTTAATTGGATTGAAATGGGCTGTGTTGTCAGTGATGGACCACTGAAGGGATATTTGGATCCTAAGAAAAACACTGTAATCTGGATTTTTACCATATTAATTTAAGAACTTTTAATTGTAATAAAGGTGATGCCTTGAAAAACTTACAAGTAGATCAGTCATCAGGATTTGTCAGATATTTCAAATTAAATGTAGAACAAAATTACGCCTAAATCATTGTTAAGGGTTTCTGAATAAGAAATATAATGGGTAATTCGATTAAGTTCTATTGTTTATGACGCAAATATTTAAAAGGGCATCATTTACTTTGCAGTTTCCTTATAACACAGGTGTCAAACATGCGGGCCGGGGGCCAAATCCAGCCTGCCAAAGGGTCCAGTCCGGCTCTTGGGATGAATTTGTGAAATGCAAAAATTACACTAAGAAATTCACAATCCTTTTAGTTCAGGTTCCACATTCAGACCAGTTAAATCTCCAGTGGGTCAGACCAGTAAAATACTATCATAATAACGTATAAATA
This sequence comes from Sphaeramia orbicularis, assembly GCF_902148855.1. NCBI lineage: Eukaryota > Metazoa > Chordata > Actinopteri > Kurtiformes > Apogonidae > Sphaeramia > Sphaeramia orbicularis. The sequence continues at coordinate 26,593,829 of NC_043973.1, forward strand.
ATGACAACTCTAAACTTTTCCCTTTGTAAATGTAAATATTTTCATGTATTTACACTAAGACAAAGTATAATTTCACAAAAAATGTAATTAACCTGAACAAATATGAACAACCTGAAATGTCTTAAGAGAAGCAAGTACAATTTTACCAATATTCTGCCTGTTGCTAAATGTTTTGTGCATTTGTAGATCCACTGTGATCTGTAAGTTATAATATACATGTCTAAATGATAGACTGAGGCAGAATATTGTTAAAATTACCCTTATTTTTTCAGTTTGTTCATGTTATCCACATCTTTTGAAAAGATAGTTTGCAGATGTAAACCTTTTCATAATGTAAAACAATTTTTTTTGCTCTAAAACATAGAGAAAAGTTTGGAGTTGACATTATTTATATGTTATTATGTTATTATTTTACCGCTTCAGATCTAATTTAGCTGAGTGTGGCCCCTGAGTTTGACACCCTTGCCTTTTAAGATAGTTAAAGTCCTCTGAACCACAGGGTGGCGCTGTGACTTCATTGTTGTGAACGGTGGCGCCTGTTTCCGCGCTTTGACGCAGAAGAAAATATGTAGTTTAAAGATGGCGCTCCCCGGTGTTTTACTCGTGCGAATGAGAGCGCTATGCAGTTTAGGCAAATGTTTTCAAACAGGAGGCAAAACACCGTCCAACTGGAGCAGAGAAGTGCAGTGGTACAGGACAAAGGCCCGAGGCTTTCAGGATCACGAAATAACTAATGTCCAGGCTAAACGAGGTGAGTGAAAACCTCCGTTAGCTAAGTGTGCTAACCGTTGACAGAGGAGTGAGCGGTAAAGCTCAAGGACACATGTTTTGTAAAGATGCTATTCATTCTTACATTTCGAGATATTTCCTCATCGTTGATCGTGCTATATGTTTGGCCCTTTTACTGTCCAGGTAAGGTTAGTTCTAAGCTGCTGAGCGAGTTTCCAAATCCTAAAAGCCTACTGAATAACACCATCTCACGGTCATTGGGCACCAGCGACCTGTCCCAGGTCATCCAGTACAGCTACACAGAACAAGCGGGTGTTAAGGTCAGAACAGAAACTATCAGAGATGAAAAAACAGACTATATCACTCTCCAACTGAGCTGAAATCAGTGGCCTTTATGGTTGACTCAGGTTTGTGAATGTTCCTGTGTTTTTACAGAAAGTCACTGTGACAGTGCAGTGGCCCTGCAGAATTCAGGAGGAGGCTTATGCTTCCAAAAAGACTGAAGCAGAACAATATGCTGCAGCTGCTGTTTGTCTCAGACTCAGGGTAAGCTCCACTGCCGTTATATTGTAAATACAGGACCTCTCCCATCACTCTGTATTGATGGGCTCCGGCTGTTTGTTTTGTTCGCACAGGACATGGGTGTGATTGGTCCAAACAATGAACTCCCCAGGAGGAGGGCTGGCAGAGGGAGAGGAGGGCTACATTCTCCCCTTTTTGATATAGAAGACTGTGAAGACAGTGTTCATGTCTCCAGAACACAAAGAGAGGAACAAAACCAATGGCTGTCTCCTTTGCAACAAACCTCTGATGTTGATGAAGCAGTTTCCATGTTTCCACAACCTAAATCTCTCCTGAACAGGGTCCTCCAGGTGGCCACGTCTTCAAACAGAACCAGGGTAGGTAGTTGAAACACTAAGACCAAAGGAAATAAATGCCGCTTGCGTGCCATGTTTAATAATTTTAGCACTATAATTACAGGAGCTGATGCAGTATAAAACAGCAGGTGGGAAGTTAAAGAAGTGTGAACTGACACTACACTGGCCCAAGGAGATGACATTCGCAGCTGTGGCAAACAACAGAGTGACAGCAGAAAAGAGAGCTGCAGCTCTTGCCTGCATGAAACTGAAGGTAACAATAACTTTAGAGATCTAGTTTTCATTTATATTTATATGATGTGCTAAAATGGATCTCTTGTCATCTGACCTAGGAGCTTGAGCTGCTTGACAATGGCAACAACCCACTGACTCATGCCAGCTATCACCGTGACCAAGTGAAGGATGCAGGAGAGAAGCATCGACGCCCAGTCCAGCTGGACATCCCAGGAAATCTGGAGAGAAGCATAAAAGATTACCTCACACAGGTCAGTTTATATCTTGTATGAAAATGAGGAGGATGACATTCAGTCTGGCCACAGTTATGGGACTCTGTTCTGTTTCAAATGCTATATCTTCTGAATTTATGTAGAAGAACTCAGCTAATCCTTAACACACCATAGTTCTATAGACTTTAGACTGGATGGGTGGAAATAATTTACAGAGGAAACAAATACCCTCCAATAATCCCAAATCTCTCTGTTTGGTAAAAAAAAAAAAGATAATTTGCAGTGAAACTTTACTTTACACATTATAGACATAGTGGATTCACATGGGTTTAAGATCACAGAAGACTTGCACAGTTGTTACATTATTACTGCAGGTAATACTACTGTATTCCTGCGTCAGTGGTGCTTTACAAGGGTGTAATTTTCAAATCCCTTCATACATTTATTCATTTCATGATGCCTTTACATCATCCCATAAGTAATATAGTGTCTCTCTACCAGTATCCAGTGGCAACAGAAATGGAAAAATTATGGGAGGAGGAAGAGAGGAAAGGACAGCAGTCCATCACCCAAGACGGTGAGGAAGAAGACGAGGACTTGGTGACAGATGCCATTACAGGCCGACCATACAGGAGTCTGTCCAAACATGAGGCTCAGCAGCTCAACACGTACCTGCAGGAGGAGTGGGAGAGGGCAAACCCTAGGCTGAGCGTGGAGCTCCCAGTCGATGCCCACCGTCAGCGGGTGGTGTCTGTAGTTCAGTCTTCCAGGGTGGTTGTTATTGCCGGTGAAACAGGATGTGGAAAAACAACCCGGATCCCCCGCTTTCTGCTGGAGGAATGTGTGAGAGATGGGGAGGGGGCTGAGTGCAACATCTTGGTTACTCAACCTCGTCGGATCAGTGCTGTGTCAGTGGCTCATCGTGTTGCTCATGAGATGGGCCCAGCTCTAAAACACTCTGTAGGATACCAGGTAAATGCAGACTTATGTACAACCTATATTTGTTTTATGCTAATTGAGGGGGGTACCATTTATTTTGTTAAAACAGCTTAACAGGTTGTAATAACACAAAATACTCATGTTGCCTTACACATATTTTGATAACCTTTTTGTACCCTTGTGCCAGTGATAGCTGTCCACCTGTCCCATTCTTGTGAACACAACTTTTCATTAACAACTTATAGAAACTTGGCTCAAATGTTCACTGCTGAACTGACTAGATTTTGAAGGTCAAAGGTGAAAATCATTGTGACCTAACTAAAAATTTTCATGCTAATTATGACAGCATTTTCACTCATAGTGTTGCTATAGGATTAAATGACTGGCCATTCAACACCATACACTACATATCGTATCTAGGTGAAGACAGCATGTTTTTACAAGACATTATGTTATTAATTAACCATCAGTAATTCTCATGTTTCTTTTTTTCTTGCAATGTTGTTATTGTTTTTAGTTGTGAGTAATAAAATTATTGACCTTATAATATCATGGTCAATAATAAAAATACTTTATTAATTAAATTTATTTATTCATTTATTTATCCTCAGGTAAGACTCGAGAGCCGACCACCAGAGCACAGTGGCGGGGCCTTGCTCTTCCTCACAGTGGGCGTCCTGCTGAAGAAGCTGCAGTCAAACCCGACCTTGAAAGGAGTCAGTCATGTGGTGGTGGATGAGGTTCACGAGAGAGACATCAACACAGACCTGCTGCTGGCTCTGCTGCGCTCTGCTTTAAATGAGAACCAAGACCTCCGAGTGGTGCTCATGAGTGCTACTGGGGACAACAAGAGACTGTCTGAGTACTTTGGAGGCTGTCCAATAGTAAAGGTACCAGGGTTCATGCACCCAGTGAAAGACAGGTTTTTAGAGGAGGTGCTAAAAGAGATGGGACGGAGGATACCAGTCCAAGACCCGGTGGTAAGACACCCAAGTGTATTCTGGATGTCTCTTTAATTTTTGTGATTTTTTTTTAAACAACAATCTGTTATGAATTCCTTTCTTATATAATTTCAGGGAGGAAGTGAGGATATTGCACCAGATCTTGTTTTAGTGGCTGATGTAATCGAGCACATTGACAAACATGGAGAGCCAGGTAGATAAATCACTATTATGGATATCCCTCATCTTTTAAAAAAATATCTTAATCACAGTTTTTGTGATTATGGCATATTTCTTGTAAAAACTCCTACTTCATTCTTAAGGTGCAGTGTTGTGTTTCCTCCCTGGATGGCAGGACATCAAGACAGTTCAAGAAAAACTTGCAGCCAAGTCCCACTTTATGTCAGGCTCACAGATGATCCTTCCATGTATGAGTATACGTTTGTCTACAAAGTCTGGTTTTCCTCATATGGATATCAATACCTTTTTAAATTCATTCTTAAAATCTTTCTCTAAATCTTTTCAGTGCACTCTAGTTTGTCAGTGGCAGACCAGCAGACTGTGTTCCAGCACCCCCCTGTGGGACAGAGGAAAATCGTACTAGCTACCAACATTGCCGAGACCTCAATCACTATCGATGACATTGTCCATGTAGTAGATGCAGGAACACACAAGGAGCACAGTTATGACCCACGAACCAAGGTCACTATCAGAGAGTAGTTGTTGGATTTTTAAAAATATCTAAAACCTTTACATGGCAATTTATAGGAAAAGACTTAACAGGCTTCATTTTTTTTTTCAGGTCTCCTGCCTGGACACAGTCTGGATATCCCGGTCAAATGTCACGCAAAGAAAGGGCAGAGCAGGCCGATGTCAGCCAGGACAATCATACCACCTGTTCCCACGGAGTCAACTTGATTCCATGACTCCTTTCCCCATTCCTGAGATCCTACGCACTCCCCTTGAGAATTTAGTGCTGCAAGCCAAAATTCACAGCCCTAACAGCAAGGTAGTGAAAGAGAACAAAGAATGTCGTCATATTTAAACTTACTGTTTTTTATTCATCCATTCATATGCAGACACTTTGAATAAAGCCTTTTCTTATGTTTCAAGGCTATAGATTTTTTATCCCAAGTCCTCGACAGCCCAGAGAAAGAAGCTGTAAGAGATGCCGTCCAAAACCTACAAGACATAGGTGCATTACTCTCAGATTATGTGACAAAGTGTCCAATTTTGTTCTTTCAGTTCTTTGAAAGATCGAATTAACATCAGTGTTTACTCTTTGCAGGAGTTCTGGATAAGACAGAATCTATGACAGCTTTAGGAGAGCGTGTTGCGTGTATGTCATGTGACCCCCGACTGGGCAAAATGCTGGTCCTCGGTGCCATGTTTCGATGTGTCCTGCCGTTGCTGTCTATAGCCGCCTGTCTGACCAGAGACCCTTTCTACAACAGCCTGCAAAACAGAGCACTGGTCAACAAGGTGACATGTTCTACCATCACCTGCAAATGCTCCACATAGATTTAAAATGATATAGTTTAGAAAGGAAGCACACAGTTTAATGTTCCATGTTTCGGTTTTTCAGGCTAAAGAAGAGTTAAGCGGGTTCAGCTACAGTGACTATTTGGTGTTTAGTCGAGTTGTGTTGGGATGGAGGAGACTTCAGCAGGAGGGTGATAGAGACGAGAGAGACGAATATCTAGATAAGTACACTCTGTCCAGGACCGGCCTTCGATTTATTAACGGTGAGTCTGAACCGCACACTCTCATAGACATGACCTATTAACTTAACATGCAATTAGAGTAATGTGACTGATGTTTGTTATGCCACAGGTCTCATCTCCCAATTCTGTGAGAACCTACATGAAGCTGAGCTAGTGTCTCGTGCCAATGACTGCCAGCGCCAAAATTCCCTCAACAATGAGCACAGCGATCAGGATGAGCTGATTAAAGGTGTACTGCTGGCTGGACTGTATCCCAATCTCATTCAGGTACGTGTTCTTTTTTTATTTTCCTGCAGTCCTCCATCATGATGGGGGGGCAGAAGTAATTAAAGTGGATCCAAAGTGGAATCATGAAACGTATTTACTCTGAAAATTCTGATATATTTTGACGTATCTATTAGGGATGTAAACAGTTAATTGACTGTCAGTTAATTGTCGATAAGAATAATTGTCGATTAATTGCCCTTTTCCACGGCGGTATTTGTGGTGTCGACAGTAGGGGGTGCCACTGCCTAAACTAGGCTTCCCCCGTGTGAACCTCCTCTGCTGAAATCTTGCTCTGTGTGTCAGGTAGTGATGCAAAGTCATAAATGCCCATTTCTTCCTAACTGCCCCTCTTCAGATCCACCCATTTTATTTAATTTTCTCTGCAGAGTTTATGTCATACTATATAAATGTCATTGCCTGTACTGTATACCTAATGGTACAATAAATCAATCATTAAGGAATATGACATGCTTTTTTCATGAAGTATATAAACTGTATTTAGCTTTTATTCTTATAGATGCTATTGAAAGAAAAATTCAGGTTCACAGGAAAATCACCGCTTATCACTTAGTCGTTAATCGATCGACAAGGTCAACCAACTAATGATTAATGAATTAATCGATAATTTGCATCCCTAGTATCTATTTATATGGAGACATTGTTCATCTGTTGTGAATATTAGTTGGTAAGAAATAGTCACTTCCAGCATTGTCACATTTTTATCAGGTGAAAAAAGGTGTCGTGACCAAAGGAGGGCGCTTTCGTCCCAACAGCATGTCTTTCCGTACACACACCGGGCCAGTCCTCCTTCACCGCTCCACAGTTAACAGGTTTGAGCACACTTATAAATTCAACTACATAACACTTGCTTACGGTGTCCATCCAAAACTAATGTATGCATATAAACCTTAATGTTTCAGAGGGAAGGAGGACCTGCCTAGTCGGTGGTTGACTTTCTTTGGTGCCGTCAAGTCCAACGGTAAAGTTTTCATCAGAGATTCTTCCACAGTCCATCCACTGGCTCTGCTGCTGCTTACAGATTCTGACATCAGAGAGACAGGTGCGACATTTTGTGCTCTAACTGAAGTCATAAATACTGCAATGCTCATTGTTTTTATAGTTGTAGGAATTATTCATCCTGTTTATCCTGGCATGCTGGGCTTTTTTGTTGCTCTGTCTCATTTACTCATGTCTGTCATCATTAGGGCTGCACGATATTGGAAAAAACTAATATCGTGATTTTTTTTTAACCCTACAATATATATTGCGATATGAAAAACTACTCAGCAGGATATAATAGCTGTGTGGTGCTGACGTAAATGGTCGAACAAATTAGTTGTGTTACCTCTTGTTGTGGCAACAGGTGCAAGGCACTGTCGACACATGTTTCAATATCATCCCTCTTGTAGCTGAAATAATTCCAGATAACTGACGTTGCTTTTCTTTTTCTGCACCAAGTCTTCATTTTTAGTGATTTTCTCTTGTTTGTTGCTCATTTTTAATGTTGTTACTGATAGAAAAATTCTGTGATACACGCTGAGACAAAAGATGGAATCACTGGATTCTGGAATCAGAAGATTTTACTTGCAAGGAGTCAAGTACAGACAGCGAGATGCAGCAGTTGACTAACTAACACCAGGAAGTTTAAGATCTTATAAAAGAACATGAATATAACAACCATTGGACCAAGTGTACAAACATAATGACGTTGATCAAATTCACCATTGGCTTAGGTATCCAAAACACGGTGATGCATGGGTTCAGTGACCACGTTTGTACTCTTCTCCCACCTACACTGTGGCCTGATCTCCTCAAGGGCAGCAGGCTGCTCTGGTCCCAAACTGGATGGAAAACAAGCAGATAGCGAAGAAATGGTAGACATATCCTGAGTGGATATGTCCGGACATTCTTACAGAATATGTCATCATAACCCATCCATGACTTGTGCTCTGGACACCTGGTGTTTACAGAGTAGTCTAATAGTCTAATATTTTTCTAACATTTCTCTCCTGTTTAGACTATTTTCAGTAAATATATTTTCAAATCAAAAGATTCCAGAAAATTTTATGAATGTTTTTTTTTTTTTTATCCGAATAATAATAAAAAATCAAATTATAATCAATAAAAGCGACTCGCTCCATGTGCAGGGGCGTGGTCTGCTTCAGCAAACTAATTAAGAATGATTGTGATTGGTGGATCACTGCGCACAGTGTGTGTCAGGTACCCAGGTTGAAATTAGATGAGAACACGTAGAGTTCATTTGCCTCCTACATTGCAGGACCTGCGATGTGACTACTGCGCACATGTACCTTGCGATGATGCTCAACCGATATATTGTGCAGCTTTAGTCATCATAGTTTCTAGGCTCACAGTACTTAAACCTTACTAGCATGTATTTCAATTATGTTGTTTATTCCAACAAAATAAATGTTGTAGACCTTCATATTTTTAGACTTAAATTCTCCTTGGTGATTAATGCATCCGTTTTCTGTCCCAGTGAGTGGAGACAGAGTGGAAGTCTCATTTCCTGATCATTCTCTGATGCGGTGTGAGATGTCCACCAATACCTGGGAGATGCTGTGGGAGCTACGTACGTCCATTCTGACGATGCTGCACCGCAACCTCAACAACCCCAGGAATATAATGACCAACTCTTCTCAAGATGGCAAGCTCATCTCCTTGCTGGTTGAACTTCTAAACAATACAGACTCAAACACTTGTGCTCTGAATGAGAACAGTGACAGTGAGGTGGACTGATGACACTCGACACTGTGGACTTTTTTATTTGAATGTTGTGCTGACTGATGAAGATATGGCGGCATCTCAGTTCTAAGTTTCATTGTTTTGTTTGTCTTTTTTTTTTTTTTTTTTTTTTTTTACAATTTTGAATTATTATTTCTCTGTTTACTGTCACTGTAAATTCCTTGTGGATTTGTTAGTGAATTATGTTTGAAATGTTAATTGCTTCATTGAAAGCAGAAGTTGAACTTTACTCTAAATGAGTATAAAGACAAAAGATGACTAAAAGGTCAATTAACAGACTGTATGCAGTTAATATATTTTTGCTTTATTAATTATTCACACACAACACAAATATTATTGTCTGCACTAAGTTGCAGATTTGGACTGCATTAGACTGGATGAAAAGGTCTAAGTTATGTATTTTTCCTCTTTGCCTGGTTTCTCTGCTCAAGAAAACTCCTTCATAAACTTTGTGTGGAAGCTGACCAGGCGTCTCAGTACCCCCTCCAGGGTTTCCTCTTTAATCATAATGTTCATTCTGCAAAGAAAACAGGAATATAGTGTCAAGTTTGCCAGACATACATTTGACTTAAAATGCACAACAGAGGTTATAAACTACACCCTATAGTTTGCACTGTGTTGCTACTTGTTTTTTTTTGTTTTTTTTTTTTTTTTAAAGAATGTGAGGGTTAATTGTGCATGTTTTTCATACCTGAAGTGACTGGTGCCTTCCTTTTGTTCAAAATTCCAACCAGGATTGACTAACAAACCAGATTCCTCCAGGAGTCTCACACAGTAGAACTCATCCGGCTGCATTCCCGCTTCCTATAGTATCCAAAGACATCCAGGTGTAAAATATTTGACTGATAAGAGACTTAAATATTTGTCTTAAATGATATGTTGCTCTGGTTTTGTAGGGTATACAAGATAATTTGACAAATAATTGTAACCTTGGCTTTGTGAATGGCATTCAGTGGGAGATGCAGTCTGGGAAACGCAAAACCTCCTCCTTCCACTGGTTGGCAGCTGAAACCTGGCACACTGTTGAGAACCTCAAAGACTCTCCTCACATTATGAATCAGCGTGGTCTGAATGAGCTGTGTTTCCTGCAGAAGAAGCATGTGTTTTTGAACAAACATAAATAAATGCAGCTTAGAGCTAATACATCGACACACTATAAGTGCATCAGCTGTGTTATCGTCATGATCACCTCATTGTAAAGCGAATACGAGGGATCTCCCGGTTGTGGAGGGTGCGTCATCAAATTTAAGGCAATCTGACCAGGGACAGATGCACAGGAATCAGTCGAGAACAGTTTGTAGATGTATTCCATGACAGCAGGGTCCACATTGACCAGCTCCACATATCCACCACGCAAACCACACCTGGATGGAGATGAGAGCTCAGATTTTAGGTTTGACCTTCACCATTGTGATGGCCTCCTGCTTCTAGTGTGTTCCCAGTTTTCCTTGCTCCTGGGATCTGGAGGTTTGGCTCTATATAAAGGGGCCAGCGCAGTCTGTTTCTCTCATCTGGACTATGGGTTTTGGTTCTCACTTGTCTGGATGGTCTGGCTGGTTGGTTTTGGATAACTTGGTCTCTTTGGTTTTGCACTTTCATACATGTTCACACATCCACACAATACACTCACTACTGATTAACTGATGCTAATTTTAGTTTCTTAAATAAATTTGGGTTAAACGTTACAGTCTTGTGTGGTCTCCTTTTTTTGAGCCAGGCTGTGACACCATTTTGTGATGCGCAACATTCAACAGGATGCAGATTTATGAGAAGGTCGTTCAGTAGTTGATGAAGTTCGGAAATATTGACTGTATCTGAAACGTACTCTCCGATTAAGCCCTTGGATGCAGAGTGGAAAGATGCCAGCTCCACCGTTTCTGAAATAGGAGGTCCCATCTCAGCCAGAACCTTCTTGTAGGAGACAAATTCACTCTTTTCCCCATAAATACATTCTTGATAGACCTGCAGAAGAAAACATTAGTCCAACAGATCATTTACCCTTGTATTGTGTTTGTGATCACAAGAGAATAAAGACATTCACCTCATCAGCCAGGAGAAAGAGCTTCTTCTCTGAGGCAAACTGAATAACCTCTTGGATGGATTTTCTGGTTTGAACTTGACCTATTAGTGGCACAGGAGGAAATAATAATATAATGTATATTTTATTTACTCTAAAGTATAAATAATTCACCTACCTGTGGGATTTCCAGGGTTCATAACATACAGAGCGACAGGGTTACAGACTCCCTTTGCAGACTCCAGTGCTCGGTTTAGCTCCTCTATTTGTAGCTCCCAGCCCTGGTCCTCATGGAGGTAGTAGGGTATGGTAACCCCACCCAGCTCCCTAATGGACATATTTACTTTGTCGTAGCATGGTACTGGAGTTAACACCCCTGTCTTCACTGCACTCATGCTGTTCACCAGGATAATGAAAATGTTCTAGTAAGCAGAGTAAACAAAAAAAAATGATGAAATGATGAGACTACATAGGTTACATATACATATGAGGGCACATGAGGCTGGTGGGTACCTGGAGTGACCACTGTGAACCTGAGCTGATGTAAATATTGTTGGGAAAAGAGGGAACACCACCATCTCGTCTGGTTATGAATTCAGAGATTCCCTTTACTATGTATGGTATTCCTTGTGTAGCAGTGTATGAGCCTAGAAAAAAAAGAATAGAAATAATTAAAGCCGCAAGCGGCATCTAAAGGCCCTCACCAAGGGCACGTCCAGTGGAAGTATGCACATCATTGAGCAGGTGGCGCTCTAGCACCAAATTTCAGTGTCTTCTGATGAATGGGTGTCGGCCTGGGAGATTGACAACTGATTCAAATTTGAGGGAAATCATTGCTTGTATGTCCGAACTAAGGAAATTTTTGTATAAGTAAATCTATAGGGGGCGCTATGCAGCTAAAATTAAATTTCTTCAATTGAATGGGTGTAGGCCTGCAAGATGTACCACTGAGTCAAATTTGAGCCAAATTGGTGTTCATATGTCCGAGGTGATGCAATTTTCGTGAAGGTGATTTTGTAGGGGGCGCTAGTGAGCAAAATGGCAATTTCTTTTGATAAATGGGTGTAGGCCTGGGAGATTGACAACTGATTCAAATTTGAGCCAATCTGGTGTTCGTATGTCTGAAGTGAAGTAATTTTCGTAAAGGTAAAATTGTAGGGGGCGCTACAGCTCCAAATTTCAAATTTTTCTGATAAATGGGTGTAGGCCTGAGAGATAGACGTCTGAGTCAAATTTGAGCCAAATTGGTGTTCGTATGTCCAAACTGAAGCAATTTTAATAAAAAAAAAAAAAAAAAAAAAAACTTGTAGGGGGCGCTGTAGTGTGAAATTTCAGTTTCTTTTGACAAGTAGGTGTAGGCCTGGGAGACAGATGTCTGAGTCAAATTTGAGCCAAATCGGTGTTCGTATCTCCAAACTGATGTCATTTTTGTAAATGTACATTTGTAGGGGGGCGCTCTAGAGCGAAATTTCAAATTCTTTTAATAAATGAGTGTAGGCCTGGGAGATGGACGTCTGAGTGTAATTTGAGCCAAATCGGTGTTCGTATGTCTGAGCTGAAGCAATTTTTGAATGGTAAATTCGCAAAGAAACTTTGCAAAGTTTGCGACGTTGTCACACAAAAATGGTGACACCAATCCAAAAAATTCGGCTAACTGTTGATGCCCCACTTCTCTAGATACTGTACACCGATTTTGAGCTCATCTGGCCAAACGGCCAAGGAGGAGATAGTTAAAATACGACGGCAGCGAAAACGCTGACTCAGCATTTTGGAAATTTCAATCCAATATGGCCGACTTCCGGTTGGTTAAGGGGCGTGGCCACAATAATATTTTTTGTTTGTCTCCTCATGATGAATCTGTGTACCGATTTTTGTGGCTCTACGACAAACTTTATTTTGGACATGCTCCCATTGACGTAATGCATTTCCACTTTTCAAGGGGGCGCTGCAGCAACATTTCTTTACCGACATCTACGAAACCTGTATGTAAATTCAATTTTGCACATTTCTGAATTTTGGGCAAAATTTGGTGAGTTTTCGTAAATGTTAAGGGGGTCAAAATTGAGCTCAAAGCGCAGGAGAAAGAAAAATAAGACAAAAAAAAAATAATAATAATAATCTGAGCAAGAACAATATAGCTGTTTCCATGGCAACCACGTATTTGGCCTTATTTGAAAGCTCTCGAGGTCCCCCACATGTCTGTGGGGTCAGATGTCACGTGTCGTGCACTTACACCCGCGTGACTGACCCCGACTTGGCGTGTCCCATTGACTCCCATTCATTCTGAGCAGGTGTAAATATGCGATTTGTGCACGTCATATACATCTTCGGAAAGGTCTCAGTGCCGTGAATGTGAATGTGTGTGAGAGTGGCGACAGTGGCGAAAGGCGACCGCGTCACTGGCGATTTTGTCCCCATGCGCCCACTGCAGACTCAATAGGCCCTGCGCCGGCTTTACTCGGCTCGGGCCTAAATATCTGGGTGGCCATGGCTCAGATGGTAGAGTGGGTCATCCAATAACCGAAGGGTTGGTGGTTTGAATCCTGCCCTGTCCTAGTCATGTGCTGTTGTGGCCTTGAGCAAGACACTTCAGATTGACCTTTTCTCTTCTGTTTATGCCCCAGTGAATACATGTTACTGACTTGACTTCTTCCCTGGAGTCTCTGTGCTTTATCACCTCACAGGTTTTCCCAGGATCATCTCTGGACCTGCTGCTGTGGTCCTGCCTCTCTCCTGCCTTCATTGTCATCACTCACTTATCCATATAGTTATGATAGTGTTTATTATACAGTTCCATAGATGTTCTAGTTCAGTTATCTGTGCATGAACTGCATCCATGTGTCTCCCCCTACTTCCCCCTTCTCCCACAGTCTCTCTCTATCTCTATTGCTCTCTCTTTTTCTCCTCCTTTACTCTCTCTCTCTTTAACCCCAACTGGTCAAGGCAGACGGCCATCCTTCAGGGGTCTGGGTTTGCTCCAGGTTTCTACCTGTTAAAGGGAACTTTTTCTTCACCACTGTCACCAGTCATAAGTGTTTGCTCCTGGAGGATTCTGTTGGGTTTCTGTAAACTGGCTTAGACTCTGGTTTTGACCAACTCTATATGTAAAGTGTCATGAGATAACTTTTGTTATGATTTGGTGCTATATAGATAAAATTTGATTTGATTTGACTTCACCTTTCCTTGCCTCCATTGCTGCTACTCACATTAGTGTATGAATGTTCGGTGGTGGTGGTCAGAGGAACCCTAGGCGCGAATTGTCAGCCACACTTCCGTCAGTCTGCCCCAGGGCAGCTGTGGCTGCCAACGTAGTTTACCACCATCAGAGTGTGAGAGTGAATGAATAATGGATCCACTGTACGCACTTGAGTATGCTTTCATAGAAAAGTGTGATATAAATCTAATCCATTTTTAACATTTCAATTAAAAGAAGCAAACACAAAAATAGATGTGAAATATACGTCTTTAACTTTACCATCTAGAAATCAGAGGGTCTTCAGCTTGTCAAAGACAACAACCTATGATAAAGTCCAAGTCTGGACAATGTGTAAAGGATTATGCTGAGAACCAAGCCCCAGTGTGTACCAACATTGTGAATCTTTTTTATCTTGTCAAATATATATGTGCCCCGGCCAAAAGACCTGTGACATGTACATCCAGAGAAAACATACAGAACATTGTTCTAGATCACAAACATAGAACCTCAAGGACCCTTTGTAGTTTAGAAGCCTCTAGAGGTGGAAGATGTCAGTCTGACTCTATGGATTTTATTACACTCATCTCACTTGTGCTCAAGAATTCATTTCTGGGCTGTCCATCAGCTTTTAACACTATTCAGCCTTGGATTCTAGAGGAGACTGTGCAGATGGTCACTCTATCAGAAAGTGATGATGTATTCTACAACAACTACAGCAACCAGCAGTAGAGCTCGACATAATAGGTGTTTTATTAACCATGCAGACAATACAGCATTAGTGAGACTATGTGGTGGTGATGAAACAAATGAAATAGCCATTAGTTTTAGAAAACAGCAGACCTCAATGACCCTATATGTTTACAAATGGGGAGCCATTAAAACCTGTTACAGTTTGGAAGTACCTATGACATTTGGCTTAACCAAGCTGCCAAATATGGACTACAGCCACGGAGATAGAATGACAAAGGCAAATAACACTGTCGGTGACAGGAGGCACCCTCTTGCATTTTGATACGATATGGTCCTCCCTAATCATTAAAAATGTATTTCCATTTGTTCTACACACCATTTCTTCTTTAAACACATTACACATGCAGGATTTCCATCTGATGTGCCCTTTGGTGTCTGTTGGTGAAACTCCATCTTAGTATTGCGTATGTGAGTGTGTTAATGTTTGATGTTGTGATGTGAGAGTGCAAAATATTAATTTTCTGACAAGGACAACTAAGGTATCTGATTTATGTATCTGTAGCTTAAACCAGACCTGTTTATCCGTTGTCATTCGTAGTTTTTAATGTACTTCCAATAAAAAAAGTGTCCACATGAGGATATTGTTTTCCAAACCAAGTGTTGGTGTCACATTTCATTGCATTTTTTTTTTGTTTGCAAATACTGAAGTGGAGGTAGAAATGTCTAAACCCTGATAAATGCAACAATCTATCAAATAATAGCATACTGTCAGGAAAAATGTTTTTCCCCTTATTTTTCATCTTAATCTCCACATACATCTCTTACCTGTACTCCTTCCAGCACATTCCTTCAGCAGCCTCTCAGCCCTTTGTCTGACATCCTCTGGTAATTTGTCACTGTTCAAAAGCTGAGGGTAATGGCACGCTGCAAGAACCTGGCAATTATATTGAGTGAGACAATGGTTTTAGTCCAAGTATTATAAACTCATAAACTCATACATGCAATATGTGTGTCTTAATTTGCAAGGCAGATTAACAAATTACCTGTCGCACAAATGACAGAGGTTTAATGCCTCCACCTTGTGGGTCACCCCAGGAGATATCTATCACTTCTCTGTATGGCTTCTTCACCCCCTATGAGGAAGATTCCACTTTTTACAACAAGTGTGAAAACTTATTGTATGTATATTAAAAAAAATATATATATATCGTACCTGTTTAAGCTCCCTCTTGATCTGGCGTGCTCGATTCCACAGGACCACACTCTCCAGCTGACTCAAGCGCCTCATGGTGGGACCGGTCTCCTGCTGGTCAGACATTGGTGTGAAAATGGTCACTTTCCTCTCAGACCACTTTCTATGAGGAGGTGAGTTACATCACAAATTCGTCAACTCAAAAGTTAAACTATTTCTGCAAATAAGATTTTTGTGGTTGAAGACACACATGGAAAAATGTAACTTATTAACTTGTGCCTTCTACTTACTGCCAAGTCACACTATATTTTTCTCTTAGCAGTTTGTCTTTTACTTGTTAACATCAACTAAAAATTTAACATTTGACATTCTCTGCGGCAATAACCTGAAAAGTTCCCTATCTATCTGCCTGGAGTAAAATCTATGATAATCATTACCTCCGCCAAGGAGGTTATGTTTTTGCCAGGGTTTGTTTGTCTGTCTGTCTGTCTGTTTGTCTGTCCGTTAGTGTGCAACATAACTCAAAAAGTTATGGACAGATTTTGATGAAATTTTCAGGGTTTGTTGGAAATGGGATAAGGAAGAAATGATTAAATTTTGGTGGTGATCGGGGGTGGGGGGGCCCACGGGGGGGGGGCGCAGACCAGAAAATTTCATCAAAATCTGTCCATAACTTTTTGAGTTATGTTGCACACTAACGGACAGACAAACAGACAGACAGACAGACAGACAAACCCTGGCAAAAACATAACCTCCTTGGTGTGGGGGGGCCCACGGGGGGGCCACTGATCAGCCTTGGCGGAGGTCTGCGCTCTCCGAGTGCTTCTAGTTATATGTAATTCAAGTTTCTTCTTCTACAAGTTAAAAAAAAAAAACTGATAAAAACTTTTAATATCTATGGTATCAACATTACTTAACTCATCAACTCCACTGATCCCTATAAAAAAAAACAAAAAACCTCTAATTACAGATGAATTCAATTTATTATGGAAAGAGTATAAATCCCTCAAAACTCATGTCAGTCCTGTTTTTACATTATGACCACTTGCATCTCAGTGGATCCTATTGTAAAAATGGGACTGCTGCAAGTGAAGATCCTGATGGTAAAGTGGATGTGGTTTGCTCCAATAGCACCAACTGACTAAAAGGATGAAAACATATTTCATGTCTGTGAAGGAACCACCAATGTGAAGGCATATATTGGACATTTACAGAGACATGTATGTTGCCATGAAGTCATTTTCCCCATTGAGATCCATGGATTTTTCAGCAGGATACTGCTGTTATTCTGCCCAAGTTACAAAAGGGAAAAGTGTGATTAAAAGCTAACACAATCCCAAATAGAAGGACTTATGAGCTCAGGTTGAGGCCACACAAACTGCTCTTCATACACTTGCTAATAATAATAATAATGAACCAGTTTATAATGTAGGATGAAACGATTTTTAAATGAAATTCAGTGGAAGGAGGGGCATGGGCCAAGAACAAACCCACAGAAGAAAACAAAACACAGATCATACAGTTAATGAGTCACATATTGGTCATTTGTGGATTATTGTTTGCTTTACCTTGCCTTACTTTTTTGGCCTTATGTGTCATCTATTTTGGTTTGTGACATAGCAAAAAGCCACTGTAATGTTGCTACTCTAATATTTCAGTGTTCCGGCTGAAATGATGCTTGTCAGTGTTTATGTTTATAAGGTCTTTTTATTCATTGCTTTAACTAATTGCTGATTGAATGTCCTCCACTTACACTTTTTACCGTAGTATGTTTGCAGGGTCTCAGACAATGTACTTCTCGTCTTTTTATTGGCATAAATATATACATAAAGACTCAAATTTACTTAGGGGGTCAAATGAGTGGCTATTTTTGTCAAAAAAAAAAAAAAAAAGTTGTGAGAAATGCATAGAACTGTGTTGAAATAATGCTAATACATTTGTGCACAGACTACTGATATTATTTGACAGTGGAAGCTCTATTTTCAGAAATATTGGATTTTGAATAGCACGTGTATGTGAAAACTTTTGCCAGTGGATGGACATGACATTACCCATGGTGATCTGGTCAGTACCAATACTTTTTTAGTAATAAACTTATATACTTACTGTGGCTAATTATCCTCTTATTCATAAATGTTAGTATTGTTGATCTAAAACAAAAACAGCTTAACAAAAACACAAAATGTGGCAGTGGACGGATGTGACATGGTTGTTACGGATCCCATCATACTGATGCTCGGCAGCCATGTCACCGTTTCCACAAATGATCCCTGTGCAAGAACTAGTATCAGAATTATTTATTGTATAGTTTATCAGCATACTAAAGAGTAAATAACAATATAGAATTGTTATTTCTTTATAGAAATGCTTATTATTAGAAAACTTTTGATTTAAAAAGTGACGTGTGACATTCTTAATGTATGTATTGGTGTAACATAAGTAGGATGGATCAGCACCATACTCCATATTGCAACCTGTAAAAATAAAACATGTGATATGTAGTATATAATCTTGTAAGAAAAATTGGGGAATCTAAAAGAATAGAATATTTGTTTTTCAGGTAAATTCAGTTAAAATATAACTTGGCCATTTGTGACATGAAAATATAGCATTAATTGTGATGAAACTGGACATTTTTGACCTGAAAACATAGTTCATATGACCATCAACATGTTGCAACAGAACTCAAATCCTGTAAATTTGCGTAACTTGCATTTACCAACACAAAGCACCTTTGGGGATTCACTTATACTGATTTCTTGTGCACAAAGACATAAATAAGACCTCTAAGCAAATTTTAGCCGATAAGCACATGAGAGAGGGTTGCTTTCCTTTCCAGTGCTGTTCTAGCTGTACACTTGTACACTTTTGCTGCATACAGTGAGGTCGGATGTCTCTGTGACCGTGTTGCTGGACGGACATAAATAAGAGACGTACTGCTCTACTTCCTGTTTTGTTTTTCTTTCGCTCCGTGTCTGCTCGGTTCGGGTAGATATGGAAGAATTGGCGAGGCGAAGAGAAGACCACAGCCTGCCCACGGAGAAGTTCACAGTCTTAAAACACAGGTGGACCTTATAAACCAAACGGTAGCACCGGGCTGCAGTAACACCTGCCGCGGGGCTTCAGACACCCTCCCTCCGCCTCTGTTGTCACCGACATGGCTCTCAGCTCGGGCGGCTGGGCTCCTCCAGCCCAGGTACCCGCATCGTCTCAACAGGCTGCGTGTGGCGGACCTGCGCCGGCAGCCTGCTGCAGCACCGTTTTAATGTCAGTCCGGGTTTCGGTGTGCCATTCCGGTATCCGACCCCTTTGCCTCCCCGGAGCCGGCAGCGAGGCTCTGCGGCTCCAGCTCAGCATGGACCCCAGCAGGGCCGGAGAGTTTCGACTGGCGCTGCGAGACACGAGCGGAAACCGCAGTGTGGTGAGATTAAACACATGTACATGTATGTTAACGGGCTGTACTGTCACTGTGTGTTCAAACACACTGAGCCCACTGACAAAATCGTATTTAATTTACATAGCAGTGTGGGCCTATGCACGCCATTTTATGGTGCACTCAGCTCTGTACATGCAGCCCTTCTGCAGGCTCTTAGGATCAGATTTTAAGACTGATATCTATTACATCACACATGACAGTCCTCTAAATATAAGAAAGGTACCCAACATATTCACCAAACATACAATATTGCAGACTGTAAACTAATAACTCTGATTGCTGTTTAAGTTTCACATACTGCAGTTAGGGGGATTAGGGGAATTAGGGGGAAACCCATGGCATCTCCTGGTCTGAATGTCAAAACGTGGAAATTTTCCCCACACTATTGGAAAATTTCCCCACACTTGTCAACTCTAGAGATGACCACCGGTTACAGTTTTGCTTTTGTCATATATACAAAATAATTTCTCCCTTTTTGTATCTCATCACTTACAGTAGCTTCCTCTGAATTCTTAGATCTATTTGTGAAGGTAATTACAGAAACAGAGATATAAATAACTGTGTGGCAGAATACCAAGCTCAACAGGAAGTTTTCGAAAACCCACATACCCACCTTCTACACAGATCTCACTAGCATTTACCTCGATCCTATGCCACCACATCAGCACATGATTAGCCTGCATCTGGCAAGTAATTTATTCCCTTTATGGAAATGACAAATTAGTAAACTGGTTAGTAGATCTAACATTTTGCACTTGATTAAAGTACTAATCCTTAGAAAATGCATCATACTGACTTTTCTTCTAGTGCCACAAACAAGGTGTCAGTTGTGTTAGTTGGTGAAATGTCTTTGCATTTATGGGGTAATATGGCATTATCCAGTCAAAATGTGTTTAAGAAACACAACAGAATATATTTAGTATTAAACCTCTCACAGAACAAGTGCTTAAAATTGTTAAACAGTAAAAGGTAGCCTTAAAAAATTAAAGCTTGAACAGCATACTGTAAGTATCAAAATATGGAGTTATTCACAAGGTATGCAATAATGCAATGCAATAATTAGACAGCGAGCATTAATAAACTTTAGTTCTTAGGATGTGGCAAAGATTTAAGAGGCACCTAAATGCAGTGTCCTTCAGCAGCTGGCTATATTTCTGTCTGAAGAGCCAGTCTGTAATGTTCTATAGTGACTGATTATTATGAGTCATGTCTAATTGCAACAACACCGCAATTTGGTTTTGTTTTTAATTGTTAAACTGTTCCCTTTATTATGACACAAAACTATCATAGGTAAAATTACCATTGAATTGTCATGACCTACAGTGACTACTTACTCACATCCTCCCTATAAAGTACAAACATGCCTGTCATTTTCATCACATGTAAAACCATGGTGGTGTTATTTTTATTTATTTATTTTTATTAGCTTCAGTTTGAGAAAACACTGTACTTATTTAGCTTCTTTAAACAAATCATTTGCAGCCAGTTGTTTATTTGAGTCATCAATGATTTACTCACATTGCTCTCATATTTTAAAGGGGTCATATTTTGCTAAACCCACTTTTATTAGTCTTTGGTACATTTATTTGTGTATTTTGGACCCTAATAGTTCAAAAAGTTTGAATTTGAACCCTTCAGGTGCTGCAAAGCTATCTTTATATTCATTTCGGCAAAAATCAAGTGGATTTCTACAACCTGTTTTAATTCCTACTTGATATTTTTTACGTCTATAACTAGTTATGCCATGACATTTGCACATATTAGGTCAGGACTTCTGATGAAAATTTCTCAGAGTACGCCATAATTCTTTATCAGCAGCAGCAGTTGTAGTAAAAACTGAAAATATGTCCAAATTTTGAGTCAATTACCTAAAATGTTCAGTTGTTGGTTGTATTAATGAACACAAATGGCTGAATGGGACAGAAAGCACAGTCAACCACCTGGAGGGGGTGGGATGTGAAGTGGCTCATTTGGATTTAAAGGGCCAGCACTCAAAATGACCTGTCTTGTGTCATTTTTCAGAAATAGGGTTGAAGATGGACCTGTGGGATTTAACTAATGAAGAATTCAGACCCAAGCATAGCATTTACAGTTTATGTAGACCACAGGGAAATGTTTTAAAATGCATAATTCCATTTAAAAAAGCAAAAGATCACTCCTTTAACTAAAGTGAGGTCAAGTTCTTTTTTCAGGGATATGGCTGATTGTTTATCACCACATCAATCCCAGCTATTGACCCTCATTTTTGGTTTTGACCTTACTTTGCACTCTCTGTGTCTTGCGACTCTCAGATGTGTCTTTTGTTTGTCAGATTCACAATACACTGGTTCCTGAAACCTGACACGTTTGGAATACACTTTATGCTCTTCTCAAGTTGGGCAGATTTCCCCTTGACAATTGAGATTGTTCTTGATTTGCATGGTTTTACTTTGATCCCAGCCCTTTGTAGAGTTTCTGAGTTTCTGTGCTGGGAGACTTGTGTTACACAGTCCTATGTCTGTCTGTGCCACATTTTAAAGCAGTAGGTAAATCCCTCTTTGCTGCTTTTGTCTTGCCACAACAGATTTCGATGACAGTGCCCTAATGACTCCTTTCATTGCTGCAGTGAATGTTACAGATTATGCTCTAAAATCCCTGCGCTGCCAAACTCACTTGTTTCGAAGGAGTTTACTGTCAGGCTGACAATGTCTGGAGGTTATTTCCTTTTTGTCTTTCTATGATAGTCTTTCACACTGAATTGTGTTTTACACCCACGATTTTCTAAGCCAAGAGGAGGTTACAACAACATTTGTTCTTTTGTTTTTTTTGTTTTTTTTGTTTTTGTTTTTTTTTTTTACATCCCTCAGGCTTATTTTTGCTTGTTTTTTGAATACAATTTAAAAAAGGAACGTCTTTACTGGTATTTTTTCCTTATATTTGGTTTTTGTCTAATTTGTTACATTTTATAGGTTTTTCCTTTAAATACTTTTTATGTTTATAAGGTAAAACTGTACATTTCCCTGCAGTGCATCCTTGCAGAGGGACAAGCTCTTTAAACTAAGGTTGACTATGTTTTTATTTTTACCCGCAGTTTATTGCAGAGTTTGACTTGCGCTCAGTGCAGTATGAGGTCAAGTCTGCTCGCTGCCATGAGATGCGTCTTGCTGCTCCGCCCCACGACTGTATCCGCTTCAACTTCCGCTGTGATCGTGAAGCCGAGGAATGGGCCACAGTGGTGATGTCATCACTAAGAGAGGCACATAGGGGTATGCTGGCATTTAGTTTTTGTCATCCTTCATGTTTTTTATTTGCTCATAATTAAATGATTCAATGAATTCACCAGTTTCACAGTTGAATCATTAATTTTCCAAATCCTCTGGCTGTTTGGTGTAGTAAAATAATGTGTTTTCAGCCAAAATGATGTATGAGTGAAACCAAATTCTGAAACTAAAATCAGACCAGAACCTTCATAAGCATGATTATTCTGCTGACGACATGTTCAGCAGGGCAGGGTTTTATCAGCAAAGTGTAGCTAGAATAAATATTTAAGCCTGATATCAAAGGGAGTTGACAGTTACATGTTTTAAACACCTTGCAATGTGATGCTTGTTTCCCTCCGACAGTTGCAAATATCAACACATGTGAATCGGATGGCACACAGACACACACGTCTGCAGCTATGGAGCCATGGAGCTCAGCCTCTTTGCCTCTCACTGGTGGGTATCTCTGTTTAATTTGATGTCTTTTCCTCTTTCTTCGCTCTTAACATGCTCTAAAATGTCACTTTTGATTGCTACCTCTTTGCTGTAGAGGAGTTGTGCCTGGAGCTCACCAGGGCGATTGAAGCAGGTGACGCTCAAGCCGCCTCACAACACGCATCCTCTCTGGCTCGTCAGAAAGCAGCACTGACAATTCAACTGTCTGAGAAAAACTACGCCGATGGAGAGATTAGGTGAGACATGATAGGTGTCAGGTTGAGGACTTATTTGAGGTGACAGTGACTCATAGGTTATGCACATATTCAGATTATACCGTCATATCTGTCTTTCAGTTTATCTGTGGTTGTGGAGGACGTTTCATCATCCTGTTGTGTCACAGTCAAAGTGTTTCCCTACATGACAGTGGCTGCACTCAAGCAACAGGTGAGACATCAACCTGCCAAATGTGATGCAGCTTAGCATGAAGTGGTGACTCCAACCCTTATTGGCTCAAACTTCTCTACAGGTGTTTCTCGAGTATGGCTTCCATCCACGTGTGCAGCGTTGGGTGATTGGTCAGTGCTTGTGCACGGAGCCGAGGTCACTGGCCTCTTATGGCGTGCAGAAGGATGGGGACACCGCGTACCTCTATCTGATCTCTGCCCGCCAAGCCCGAATTACACGTCAGCTGTTCCAGCAGGACCTGGAGAGCGCCCTTCTTGCCCCCCCTCTGCCCCCTGGCAACGGTCCCACCTCGCAAGACTGGAGGGGTTACAGCACCCTGCCCTCGAGGCTACCCCACAACAACCAGGGTGGGTCTACACTAGTCCTCTTCATGTTACACTGCCCTTTAAAAGTATTTACATTTTTTAAAAACGATATTCTGATGGGTTCATTTAGTACTTCAGTGTTTTTATGCTGATTTTAGTGGATAGTAGTGGTAAGGGTTATGGTGTGTGCTGGTTTAAATTTTCCATACCTGATTATGGTTTCCATATACCATCATTCCATTCTAAAGCTGGAACCACAGCTTTAATGCTTCAGCATGCAGCAAATTGTATAATATGCAGAATCTGCTGTGAAGTAAACCCTGTTAAGTGTGTATTTCTTATGAATTACCTATAACTTTCTTTGTGTATGACATTACAAGTGCAATAAGCATTTACCTGTGTAAGGACGTGGTCCTGTTACTGTGAGTCAAGTAACACAAGTTCATTGTTTTCATTGAAACACTGGATTCAAAGTATTGGCTATTTTAGTTCAATTTATAGTGTTAAAGTATGTAGTTCTTGACATGTCTGTATATCAGTTTTTGATACATTATCATTTTTTTGACATACACAGAAGTTTTTTACATTCTGCAACATGCTTAGTGATTATGCCATCTATTATGTCCATTTTTGGAGCCAGTCAAGCTCTTTATTAATCAGAGCATTCATCATACGAAGTACATGAAGAAAAATAATAAAAATATATTGTGACATAACATGAAATCACCAAAATGAAAAAAACAAACAAATCATGATATAAATTTTCGGTCATGTTTCTCCTCTCTACTGGACAGTTGTTCTGGTTATGTGGAACTAACACTGACCAGTATTATATGAAATAGAACCACCAGAGTAAGATCAGCTGTTTTATTAACTATAAAATATGATGACTTTAGGGTCATATTTTTCCTCTTTTGCGGTGTATGAAAAGGGCTTTAACTTAAAAACAAGCATTTGGGAAAAATGACTGCAGTTATTATTGTACATTGAATCAAGAAAATGTTAATCTTAAAATCAACATTTGCTCTTTTTTATCGACTACAGGCAGCTCGGGTGCAGGAGGTGATAGACCAGGCGACATTAAAGATGTCCTTGACATAGAGAATCTGCAGCTAAACGATAAAACCAACAAAGCCAATAAAACACAGGTAAGTTACGCTCAGTCTGTGCTACTGAAGACACAGACGTTAAATGGGAATAGAGCGATTTTTAGACAAGAAGTTTAAAAAGCAAAAGTTGAACCTCCAGTAGAAGTGTAAAATTAACTTCATGTTCCTAATCTTTGAGTTTGACTGTACACACTGTCAGCCTGTGTGTGATGTAATTAAAGAGGAAAATGTGATTATTTTGTTAATGTTTTGGTGCCAATTGAGATCAGTCCAATGGAGAAAGTCGGTCAGTTTATTCTTAGTTATTACTCAGGAGTATCTTTAATAATCCAGATAAATTCCAGAAGGGAAGTTCACAAGCCCACAAGATGATCGAGAACATTTCCTAACAAGTTATGACACAAAAATCACAGTTTTAACAGGAAATTATGCAATATATAATAAAGTAATTGTAGTAACCGTCACCTTAGAGCAGCTGATAATAGTAGTGCAGATAGAATTATGTTTAATAGAGAAGCTGTCTCATCTGTTTTGCAGAGTACTTGTGTATTAGTTTTGACAACAGGACACAGAAACTTTCCCAGTGAATGTTCAAAAAGTGGCTGCACAAACAGAATGTGTTCATTGCGGACGTTTGTCAGCCCATCCATAAAATAAGTTATCCTTAATGTTTCCATAAGATAATTTGTTCTGGTGCTACTTTACAGCTGCATTGACAATAATAATGTAAAAAAAAATGCCATACAGTACTGCAGCCAGACAGTACAGGATATGATAGTAACAGCAACATAACATCTGGCCACAGGAAAGATTAAAGGATTAGTGAGGTGATTTCTGGTTTAAAAACAGTAGTAGAGAAAATTGCCATGGTAATCTAACCTGTTCTGGAGCAGATTGTGTTGGAGTGTTTTGTGTTTTTAAAAAAGAGAGGTAGTAAGAAGAAGACAAGAGTTATAGAAACTATCTAATCATATGACATATTCACGTTTGTTTGCACTGTCCGTAGGTCTGGCAGCATCACTTATGTTTCTGGGATAGAACTGAACCTTTTGGGTGTTTACTGGCTGCTTCATGTTTGGCTCTGAGTGCACAATGTCGCAATAGTGCATTTTCAAAAATAATGTTGGGATACAAATTGTTTTGGTGGAACGTGCATGAGCAAATATGTCGTAGTATTTAAATGACTAAATCCCTACAAAAGACAAAGATGCATAAAAAGACGCACGTCTTTGTCAAAATTACACACTTTCAGGGTGTAGCTGCAGCTCAGAGGTGGTGGTTCTTTCATGTATCAAGGAGAACTTTCAAAGTGATCACACAGAGTTGTTAAATTGGTTTAAGTGTAGCTCACCCCATTACATGAACAGCATTCACTGGTAGTTCTAGTCAGTCTAATGCATTGATGATGTCATTCTGAAGAATGTGGAGTTACACATTCACAAAGTGGGCAATTTGTAATAAACATGTGTTATGCTTTTAAATTCCTCATATGTGTTTAACATGAGTTTGTTCCTGTAAGAAACTAGACCTGTTCATGTTTGAAGTTGATTCTCTGTCAATGCCCATCTTCTCAGCAGACGGAGTGGGCTTGTCCTTCTTGCACTTTCATCAACAAACCGTCCCGTCCTGGCTGTGAGATCTGTGCAACAGCTAGGCCAGACACACACAAGCAGAGCTGCATCCAGCAGGTACTACTTGATATCTAGGAGTCACTGACCTGCTAGTTCTGATACCTAACACTCCCCCCTCCCCCACTCTTTTTCTCAAAGGAAAAAGGAAGGAGAGAGGATCGAGGAGAGCCTGGTTTAAGCAGCAGCTGACTGCCCAGCATCACTCTGTTGTTACCATCACTCACACACTTTAACACACATGCATACACATACAGAGCGAGGATGCTCATTCTACCAGTTAGCTCACACACATGTTGAGATGAACACACTTACTTTGTGACTGTCAAGTGCACTGAGAGTCCTCACAGCTGTCTGGCTGCTGGAGACCAGAGGGTTTGAAGCACTGTAGCATGAAAAAGAGCTGCACTGGCCAGTGCTCAGACGATGACCTGCAGTGAAAGCTTTTAGTCATTATTAATATGGACATGTCCATGACATACATCAGAATTTGGCAAGACTTCTTTTATTTATTTTAAAGGTATGTGTGTGGTGCAAACAACACGGACAGCCTGATATTTATTTTAGGGGGAGGATGAGTGAGGAGCTCTTTGCATTGTATTGCAGCTGAAGATGAGGGAATGTCATACTTTGAGTTTTTGACGACTGTGACAAGAGATGAGAGGTAAAGCCTTGTACCAGAGTACCCTGTTCTGTTTAAGTGTGTCATTTGATGGTGCCAAAAAATGATGGAAACATAGAAAAAGCCATGGTTTGGAAGACGGTATGTTGTGTTTACAGGGTTTGTCAAGTGCTTTTATTTTTTTATAACATTGTATTAAGTGTATTATTTTTAATGATGCATTGAGCAACTGATGTACATTTTAACAATTGATCTAATTTTACTTGATTCCCTCTGAGCTGTGACGGCAATGGAAGGATCTGTTTTCAGTATATAATACTGTTAAAAAAAAAAAAAAAAACTTGCATTAGCTGAATAAACATAATCAAACTGAAGAAATCCTTTGTTTTGTCATTTGTTTGTCTTTGGCGTGGATGGGCATTTTGCCATGAGTGCAGTTTTTTCTCCTGTTCAAAGATGTTTGTGGTGCAGCTACAGCTCTATTACCTTTGTAATACAGCGTCTTAGGCAAGTGAATAAAAACTGATTCTAAAAATATTGAGCAGAAGAATCAAGAATTACTGTTATTGCCGTTTTAGAGTTGTTTGCTCAAAGGTAAAGTGAAAATGAATATTGATGTCTGCACTTACTGAGGTTGTACGTGGGCACTTATTTGCTCTTTATTGTAAAATAATGCTACAATGATACTGAAAACACAAAGCACAACTTTTAAGTCTTTATTTTGGCATTTATAAATAAAAATAAACATTTTAAAGAAGGTTATCAAAATAAGTATAAAACTTTAAATGTAGTGATGGCTTGTTCAACAGAGTGAGAGCTCTACAGATGTCAAAGGCCGACCATTGGCTTCTCACACATTGCCATTCTGCCTGTTAAATGAAATAAAACAAAAACAAACAGTGCAGTGATTAACGTAGATGACAACTCAAATTTCCAAGGAGGTCAACATGTTCACAACTCACTAATTTATTTTCCTTGTCTTGGAAATTTGGTTTGCTTTGTTTTTTATTAATATACCACAAAAATCAAAAAGACACTCGTGAAGTTTAAAACTTTTTTTTTTTACAGAAAGCAGCCGAAGTGTGAAATAACCTTTAGAAACAACCACCTTTCTCCACTTCTACATTTGTAAGAATGAAGTAAAAATGAGTCCATTCTTCTTGGTTTAAAAATTCCTCCTGAAAGTTCCTCCACAATGTAAAATCAGATACTTCTCAGTTACCGTTACCATGCCAACAAATGTCCAAAACTGAAGTCACTTCATCACTTCCATGTCAAGTATAGATATCCCTCTTTTACAGTATCTGCTGTGGATTTGACAGTCTTTCTGCATCTTCCACCATTGATGACAAACCTGAGAATACTTCAGGGTTTTTTTTTTTTTTTTTGCTTTTACCCCTTTGACATCTACTTCCAGAAGAGAATGTTCCAGAAAAGAAGCCAGCAAGGATAGACCATCAAGGCTATAAGTGGGTAGACCAGAGAGCCATAGAGGGAGTGGTCTAAGATGCCCTGTGAGATGACTGAGAGGAAGAGCATCCAACCGTCTTCGAAGCTGACGGGGATTTCCTGCAGGTCTTGGAAGAAGAAGACAAGAAAGAGGAGTGTGCAGGCCGGACTGAGAATGACCATGATGAAGGCTGACAGAACCCTGAGTGGAGAAGAAACAGAAACGATGTCAGTAACAGGTTGGGATGGTGGATATAGTGGAGAAAAAGATGTGCAGGTTTGATTACTTTGGTCTGTGGGGTGTGATGAATGCAGCCATGGGCACCAGGGTGAGAGCCAGGATGAAGCCCAAAGAGAAGTTAATGAGGGCGGTGCAACCCAGCAGCACAGCCATGTACAGCACAGCTATGAGCTTCAGCACCCTCCAGTCCTGCTCCACCCCCTCACCAGACAGCAGCCTGCAACAAAAAAACAGCATCACTCTGACAGTGCTCCTCATTTCAATCAGCCCTTGGACCATCAGTTCAGAGCAGTGCATCAGTTCATGTCTGAGTCACATCATCATCATTAAAACGTTGCTGAACCTAGACCTGACCAACTGAAACAACCACAGGCTTGTACTGTAGGCTCTAGGCATGATGGGTAATCACTTCATCTGCCTCTCTTCTCACCCTGATGTACCCATCCTTCTGGAACAGGGTCAATCTGGTCTTGTTAGGCCACACTTTTCCATTGAAACACTGTCCAATCTTTATGTTTTCTACAAACTGATGGTTGTTAATGAAATGAGAAGCTACTTAGTGCAGATCTACAGATGCAGATAAACTTTATTGGTCCTCAAGAGGAAATTCACTACACTGCAGTAATTCTCCAATCTTACCTATATGTTTAGTTAAATTCAGGTGGGAAGTTTTTTTTAATCAGGTTGTGTGTAAATGAAAAAACAAGACAGGAAAAAGAAAACTGGAAACTAAAATGAAACAGACTGATAAATCACCTTTGTTCTTGAGATCATCATTCTTTCGTCCAACCCTTTTCAGCTCCTACAAATTCTTTCCTCTTTGAGAAAGGTAGGGATATGGCAAAAAAATTAAGTCTCCTATTTTCTGTCAATGTTATGAACAATTTTAGTTTACCATTTTCTTCCTACATGAGGACAAAAGTGAATTAAAAAAATACTACCGTAATTTCCGGTCTATAAGCCGGTACTTTTTTCCACACGCTGTAAACCCCCGACTCAAAAATGATGCAGCTAATTTATGTTTTCCGGGCTAACGATCAACCTATCTGTTGAAGAAGGAAATAGAGCTGCTGCATGTAAGCTTGGCATCAATGAATCAATAGTGAGATGTTGGGTGTGGCTTATAGTTAGATGCAGCCAATAGTCCGGAAAGTACGGTATTTATTTAGTAAAACTATTTGCCATATACAACTGGATAAACACACTGACCTTAAGAAGTAAGAAAGGTCATCAGAGGAATCATGTTGACTTTACAAATAAGGTGTTTTTTCACGATTTTCCGAAAGTAAAACCTCTATTAAACAAATTAATTTGATATAGAGCTCAGCCCTATTTAATAACATCTGAATGACTAAAACTAGTCCCTTCTTATAAATAAAACTACTTATAACACCAAAGTGAATGAATGAATGAAACACTATAATAACTGATTTACATGTAGTGCTGTTATTAAATCAATGTTCATATTTCACCCTAGGGAAGAGCAGATCTTTGAATAGATCTAAATCAGGGTGTTGCAGGTGTCAGTATGTACCTGTGTGTGTTATGGGGCAGAGCGAGGCCAGCTGTGTAAATAGCAATAGCTGTCAGGACCACAGCCTCACTCTCAGATACTGGGAAGTGTTCCACGGCCGTCGCCTGAAATTGGATTGGGAAGAAGTACAGAGCGGCTCCGGTCAAATGGCTGATCACCAGAGGAGTCAGCACAGACAGCACTTCTGGACTCGACTGCAAGAAAAGCACATTTTTATTATAAAATCACATGGTTTCCTTTGGAATAAGTTTTATTGTAGGAGGAGAGTGTGTTACCTGCTCCAAGTCAGCAATACCATCTTCTGTTCTTACTGGTGGAGTTGCTAGTTGAACCCAAAGGTCTAAGGCCTGATTAATAGTCAAGGGCAACAACAAACCACACTGTTACAGTTTAATCACATAGATGTACTGTTTGCAATTCACTGACTTTTCCCTTTGCATTTAACTTGCTAATGGAAAGAGGATACACGAAGAAGAAGGATGACAGCGAGCAGGCCGAATGCTGGCATGTAGTATCCAATGGAGACAAAATGAGACAGGGATGGCATAAGGTAGAAAAAGTAGGACTGGTGCAGGCGCTCCAAGAGGTTATTCAGCTTACGATACATTCCTTCCAGGAGTCTATGGGACATTTATTAACACAAGAACAATGAATTAAATACAGCTTTCAGGATTTGATTAATAAAAGAGAAGTCATTTGTTCTGACCTGCCAACAGTGGTGACATCTGTCTTGTATTGTCGAAAGCTGTTAATGCCCTTAATAGTGGCAGCCTCAATGTGGTAACGTAAAAAAAGCCCGTGGTCCCCCCATGGTCGGCCGCTGGCTTGCTTCATTACCATCAGCATCATGGTCTGGACAGCATGGCTATAGCCTGATACACTGTCCCAGTCATTTCTCTGCAGCTGCACAGATAAGAGTGAAGACAGATGTAACTATCACAAAACACACACCTATTGTAGTTATTACATACATGACGTGGAAAAAAAGTATCATTACCTTTCCCTGTATAGTGCAAGTGACTCCTATTTTTTGACAGAAGGCATAGAAAAGGTTTGCTAAATCGAGGTTGGGTAGCTGACCATTGAGACCTTCCAATACCAGGTCCAAACTGGTAATGATGTCACTGCTGAGCTCTAGGGACAGGGCTGCTTGGATTGAACCTCCACGGCCTTGCAGAGGTGACCAGTCAATGCCTAAATGAAGAAGTAGAATGCATTAACGGGGTAAAGGATTGATGCAGAAATGTGTGTAATAACTGAATGAGCGCAGGTAATTAATTACCTGTGGTGTTGGTGTGGTGGTAACCTTCCAGCCAGGCCTGCATACCAATCAGATCATGCTCATTCACAAGGAAGATGATATCCTTGGCCCAGTAAATCTGATCTGTTAAGTAACACAGTAGTCATTCAATTAAAAAGTATAATAAAACTCCTCACAATGAATGAACTTGAACACATCTGGAGCATTGTAGCTGAGGTGAACCTGCATTTTTTACTTTAAAAAAGCAGCCACTTCATGAAGAGCTAAGGGGTCTTTAGAGTGTTATTTTCAGTTCCTGCATGTAAACACAGCACAGACTTGAAGGTGACACTTACTCCTGAAGTACTGGGCCAAGCCAAGCAGCAATCCCACTGCCTGGTTGTTGTCGTCACCCGGGCTGCAGGGAGCAGTCAGCACCAAGGCTTCAGTCCTGGGTGCTCTTGGGGCCCTAAGGATCCCATATACATTTGTACCTTTCACCATCTGCCAATGAGATGGCACAGAGTAAGAAGAAATGGGGAGAATATAAACCAAACAATATGAACAAGTTGTGCACATAGTGTTCTTAGCAAGAAAAATAAAATTGAACAATAGAACAAAAACTAAAACCATGATGTGCAGTTACAAATGTTTATTTTACTCACATATCTCTCTTTGTTTTCATCAGGGAAGGGCAGGG
The DNA here is from genome assembly GCF_902148855.1 of Sphaeramia orbicularis. Taxonomy (NCBI): domain Eukaryota; kingdom Metazoa; phylum Chordata; class Actinopteri; order Kurtiformes; family Apogonidae; genus Sphaeramia; species Sphaeramia orbicularis. Next base: position 26,626,017 of record NC_043973.1, read on the forward strand.
TGCGAGAGAATTTCTGAGTGAAAACCTCCAACCCTCGAGACTGCATAGTTTTCACCAGCCAATCTACTGGCATCCCACTGCAGATAGACATAAACAGCATACGTGCAGATATTACTATCCTGAGTAGAGTGGCTAAAGTCAAACACAGTAGCAAACCAAGGCTGAAAGTCCTGACTATTTTGTTCATACATACAGGGTTGTGTACGGTATTTCAATATTTTATGGCACAGACTGAGTATTCAAAAATATCTGATAAACATTTCCAAATCTAATGAGCAAATTTCAACAGTCACAGCACATAAACACATCTTTTTTTTCCCCAATAGACAACTTCAAGTCATAGTAAATAGATTTATGTTTTACGTTGGAAAAAATACTTTAAATTGAAAAATGAGTTTTGAAACATAAAAGAACAGTTGAAAAACACCACTTACAATCACATTGTAGTAAATGGATTTATGTTATGATGAGGTTTATGAGAAATGTCTAATGCAGTACAGTGGAGACAATTTGCTTCTTAATGTCTAATTTAGATGAAAGAAAACATGTGGAGGAAAACTGGTCTTTAGGAATTGACAAACTCAGTGCATCCATTTTAAACCTGCTGTAAAAATATAAAAAGATAATAATAAATGAAACTATGACAATCTGAGGTTGTTCATAATCATAACACAATATTTGCACAAATTAGTGCACTTCCTCTTTGTTGTTTTGATCAAATGTACGTCTAAAATCTGTTTGTAGTTTTGTGTTGCTTACCCAGCTCTCTTTTTATGAGCTGCAAACTCCCTGCCCGTGGCCAGTGCCCTCTCTCCTGCTGGAAAACGCTCCTCTACCATTGTGGAACCCATGGCGTTCTCTGACATGTAAGTCCGCAGAGTGAAGGGCTCAAAGGCCAGACCCATGAACCAGGCAACACCCGCAATGTAGCAGACCGCACTGATGTAGAGGGCAGGATGATGAGGAGGACAGAAAGAAGGGAACAGTGTTAACGTGAGACCTCATCTTAGTTCTTCACTAATCGCATCTCCAATACTCACCATATTGGGGCATTTAGGCGAGTGAGCAGGTTGATGAGAGCCCGTCTTCTGTTTGGGTCGGACAGAAGTCCCATGTTGTCCTGTAAGAGCAAAATATGACACCTTTCATACACCGGACTGGAGCGATATGCACAGTTGGAACGAAAGCTACAACTACATTACATGCTTATAAACAACCTATTGATACGGAAACTAACACCAATATGAAAAATACTAATTTTATCTAATCCTTACGGTCTTTAATAAGCGTGACATCTCAAGACATCCATACACCACGGAATGGTAAATTTCCACCAATCATTACTGCATCTATTCCCAGCTGGGGTTAGCCTGCTGCTAGCTAACCGGCGTCGATGAATGGTGAAGTCTTTTAAATCGATTTGCTCTATGACGCTGAGCTGGCTATTGATTCATTGTACATTATTTTACAGCATATAAGAATACAGACCTGTTTCGAGTGCTCAGTGGGTCACAGCCACCCTCGAAAGGTGGTGGATTTATGTCTCAGTGGAGCACCTGCTAAAGGTTTTTAATTTCCTTGTTTCTGCCGGAGCAATTACACAACGGACACACTTCCGGTCAGTACTGCAGGGCAAATAAATAATAAAACGGCAATCTATTGATGTGATTGTAAATTAAATTGAATTAATTTCAATAAATATTTATCAGTAAGATTTGACTTGTGTATTTACACTGTATATATTTACAACTAAATCATGCATTGCACATATCAGTACTAAAAAAGTTACATGTAAGTTTATTCGCCTTGTAGCTTTGACACTTTCTAGGATGAATTATGTATTTTAAGATTTATCAACTGTCCCGGAATATTACCAGAATGATACCTTTAAATAATATATTATATTTATTATTATTTGATTTATTATTATATTTATATTAATAGTCCAACCATTTGTTTCAGTTTAAGGGTAAAGGTAATTTATTTAACCTTTATTTAACCAGGAAGTCCCTTGAGATAAAATCTCTTTCGAGGGAGATCTGACCATGGGGCACATCAGTACAAACAGAATATAAAACTGACATACAATTAAGACAACATAAAATAGCTAAAAACCAGGTAAGAGTATAAGGCTTGTGTCTTAACCTTGGTGAGAAAGTGAATGCAGCAACTCATAAGTAAGCAAGCACACGCATTTACTGGGTTCACATATTTATTGTTAGTTTCATATGTATACATTTAAAAAAGTATATTGAAATTGCTCTGAGTGCATATAAAACTAGAATTACACAGAGTGTATACCAAGGCTCTACAGTGTCATATAAACAAATTACACACAAATGAAGACTCTCTTCATCAGGATTTACTCCAAAACAACTGGGTTCCTCCTTGACCCCATTCTCCAACAAAGGTTGACTACTATAATCCTGCCAACACAAAAATCTTACCATAACATTGTTGGTGGTGGCAACGCTTTATTCCAGATTTCCTAGGAAATATCGGTCTTCATTCAAAGTCCAGTGACACTTTCCAGGCTGCACCTGGAAGCATAGTCTAGATGTTTCTGCGTCCATCCTACATCACTCTCTAGTGAGCACTGAGACCTCCTGGAGATGCTGTCGCACTACCTCATCCAGCACTTTGCTCACACCTTTACAAGCAGTCATTGCAGCATCAATCAAAGTCTCTAGATGATCCTGATGTAGCCTGGCATCCATTTGCAGCAAAGCAATCTGCCCACCACGGGGCAGCAGCGCTAAGGCCAGTGAGCTCACGCCTCCACTTTCTTCAGCGTAGCAAAGGTCAGCAAGCGGCGTCTCGTCCACAAACCCAACCGTGCAGGCACACACGTAATCCCGCATTGGAATACCCGCATCAATCACTGCCAGCGTGGCAGCATTTACACAAACACTGTAATTTCCTCCGTCTGACTGGAGAATCTGTTTGGAAAAATAAAGTTTTACATGTTTTAGTAATAATTGAATTTGCTTTTCACTTATGAAATCCTGCTGTGCAACAGTTTGTAATTAACCTTGACATAGATGTCTATTTGGGAACGTGGGTAGAGCTGGGTCATTACTGCAGCTTCAAATGTCTGTTTCAGGTGGAGGCTCATCTCTGTGGACTTGCGGTCTCCGTGTGGTCTCCTTTTCCTCTCTGCTGTGCTGAATGTGGCCATGCTGTACTGGCAGTTGATGACAGCTCGATCATGAAGAGTCCGACTGCGGGAACCTCTCATCTAGGAGAAAAACAGGTAGTTGGACCAAACTACACCAGCAGTTTAACATATCTAAATACAAAGAGATTTGTGAGTTCTGAGAAAATACACACATTGGTTTATCAGCATTAATAAATAAAGAGGCAGCGAAACCCAGAGAAACAATGTTGGAGATGTGGTCTTTAGTGAATGTTGATTCTTAGTAATGCAAGAAAGTTTAACGGATACTGAACAAAAATATAAACACAACACTTTTGTTTTTGCTCCCATTTTTCATGAGCTGAACTCAAAGATCTAAGACTTTTTCTATATACACAAAAGGCCTGTTTCTATCAAATATTGTTCACAAATCTGTCTAAATCTGTGTAAGTGAGCACTTCTCCTTTGCCGAGACAATCTATCCATCTCACTTTGTGCCATTCATTCACAACCATCACCTTATGTTGCAGCATGATAACACACTACCCCATGCTGCAAGGATCTGTACACAATTCCTAGATGCTGAAAACATCCCAGTTCTTGCATGGCCAGCATACTCACTGGACATGTCACCCATTGAGCATGTTTGGGATGCTCTGGATTGGCACATACGACAGCATGTTTCAGTTCCTGTCAATATCCAGTAAGTTGGCACAGCCATTGAAGAGGGATGGACCAACATTCCACAGGCCACAATCAACAACCTGATCAACTCGATGCAAAGGAGATATGTTGCACTGCATGAGGCAAATGATCGTCACACCACATACTGACTGATTTTCTCACACCCCCTCTCCCAATACACTAAAATTGCACATTTTAGAGTGGCCTTTTATTGTGGCCAGCGGTCAGCCTAAGGCACACCAGTACAGTAATCATGCTGTCTAATCAGCATCTTGATATGCCTTACCTGTGAGGTGGATGGATTATCTCTGCAAAGGAGAAGTGCTCAGCAACACCAATTTAGGCAGATTTGAAAACAATATTTGAGAGAAATAGGCCTTTTGTGTACATAGAAAGTCTTAGATCTTTGAGTTCAGCTCAGGAAACATGGGAGCAAAAACAAAAGTGTTGCGTTTATATGGGCAGCACAGTGGTGCAGTGGTTAGCACTCGTGCCTCACAGCAAGAAGGTCCTGGGTTCGATTCCAACACCAGTCGACGGGGGGTGGGACCTTTCTGTGTGGAGTTTGCATGTTCTCCCCGTGTCTGCGTGGGTTCTCTCCAAGTACTCCAGCTTCCTCCCACCATCCAAAGACATGGACTAATAGGTTAATCAGTTAATCTAAATTGCCCATAGGTGTGAATGTGAGAGTGATTGTTTGTCTCTATACGTCAGCCCTGCGATGAACTGGCAACTTGTCCAGGGTGTACCCCGCCTTCGCCCCTATGTAGCTGGGATAGGCTCCAAGCGACCCCCGTGACCCTAGTGAGGATAAAGCGGGTTCAGAAAATGAATGAATGTGTTTATATTTTTGATCAGTGTAGTCACTACATATTTGCAACACGTTTGGCGCATATCCAACAAACATTGGCCTCAGACCAATTTTGAGAACGTTTTATTCCATGTTTTGGCCTTTGTAGAAGTGCAAACCACTGCTGTGGTGCTGATGCTCTTCATGGAGAACCAAGCAGATTGAATGACTGGACTAAAACATAGAAGGTGTACTTGCACTATTTTAACTTACATGAAAGAACTTATCTACTCGTTTGGCTTAGCAGTGATGCACAGACATGTAAAAAACCTATCATTTGGGACTCCCTAAACCACAGGTGTCAAACATGTGGCCCGGGGGCCAAAATCGGCCCGCCAAAGGGTCCAATCCGGCCCCTGGGATGAATTTGAGAAGTGCAAAAATTACACTGAAGAAATTAACAATCAAGGATGTTAAAATCATTTTAGGTCAATTCAATTTAAAGTGGGTCAGACCAGTAAAATACTATCAGAATAACCTATAAATAATGAAAAACGCAATTTTTCCTCTTTGGTTTGGTGTAAAAAAAAAAAAAAAAAAGTAAAATTGCACAAAAATGTTTACATTTAAAGACTAGCCTTTTACAAAATATGTGAATAACCTTAACAAATATGAACAACATGAAATGTCTCAAGACAAGTATGTGTAATTTTACCAGTATTCCGCCTGTTATTAAATGTTTTGTGTTTTTGTAGATCCACTGTGATCTGTAAGTTGTGATGCACATGTATAAATGATAAACCTAGGCGTAATATTGTTAAAATTTTACTTATTTTTCTTAAGAATTTTCAGGTTGTTCATATTTGTTCATGTTATGTTCAAGTACAGTTTGTAGATGTAAACATTTTCTTCATGGAATTGTACTTTTTTCACTCAAAAACAGAGAAAACTTTGGAGTTGACATTATTTATAAGTTCTTATTCTATTATTTATATTATTTTACTGGTCCAGCCCACTTTATATCATATTAGGCTGTATGTGGCCCCTGAACTAAAATGAGTTTGACACCCCTGCCCTAAACCGAATGACAGTAGATTCCGTTTTGGGCCTCGACATATACTTGTTTTTCAGTTTACAAAAGTGTACACGTTTAGAGTACAGCATTAAAACCGAAAGACACTCTCATCTGGGGTGAAATTACGTTGTAATAAAGCAGAATGACAATGAAGTTGGGGTAGAATAGAATAGAAGCTTAATTTGTCATTGCATAATAAATACAACGAAATTGCACATGCCCCCCCCCCCCCCACACACACACATAAAAACACAATAACATTCATACTACATTCTTCTCACTCGTAAATACATTCAATAAGCACAACACACACACCGAAACACATCAATATTAAAATACTACTATATAGGAACACAACACAACCCCCTCCCACCTGTGGCTCGCAGAAATGCCCTTACATTTGATCCAAACTGGGTACACGTTTGTAAACCTAGTATAAAGTGAAGGGAGCGGTTATGGTACCGTTACCAGAACGACTACTGTCATTCAGTTTAGTGAGTCCCTCATTTAAACCTACTTGCAACATATTAATACAAAAACAAGTTAACACAAGTCACTGTCGGTCGCACTACTTTAAACTTATATCAGAAACGCTACATTATTCACCTGCTAATGAAACCCGTTAACATTTTTTAGCCCTGCAGTTTGTATCTGTTAGCTTGATGCTACTTACTTCATGCGGACCGTACACAACAGCCAGGGCTTTAGTGTTGCCCTGCTCCAAATACGCAGAGCCGTCGGCCTGAGCAAACACACCCATACGGGCCTGGACCTTCCGTAGCTCGGTTGCTTTTCTTCCATCTAAACGGTATCCTTGATCAGACAGCAACTCCAACCCCGCCATGTTTCTGCAAATTTCAAATGAACCACAGTAACGCTACAACCCACGTGTCCTTTTAGCACTACATTACCCATAAACCCACTGTAATGATAGAGGCTACGGTGACACTTAAGGTCCATAAATGCTTCAGTTATATCTCCTTACGATATAAGTTAATGACAGCTTTTTAAAATATGATTGTGATACAGTGTGATATTGTGTATACTGTATGCAAAGAAAATATGTAAAATTATATTAGTCTATCAATTTCCTACATCTCCCCAACTACTTATATGTTGGAAAAGTTGCAAATAGTGTAAAACAATTTCAACAATGCAAGTGGCACATGAACACTTTTAAAAATAAAATTTATTAGCATCTCTAATGTGTATAAATAAAAACATATATGAAACAATGCTTATACGTATAATGTAATGAGCTTAACAATAACAGGGTTACATGTGATACAAAGGAGCAGTCTTTATTTTAGCCAGTGTATTGTGAGGAAAACTGTACCTTGAAATCAAGCTTTCAAATATGCATACCTATGAGTGGCAAATCTACATTCTTTGATAAGAATGAAACAAAGATTTGTTCATGGAAGGTAAAAGGGGGGGGTATGGTAAAGTTGTAGTTTTGTGTCCCCATTTCATTAAAATTTTAAAATTCATTTATTATATTATAAATTCTGCATTTATTTTTAAGATTTCACCAAAACTGCTGAGGCACAAAGCCGCAGCACTACACATTGAGCTTCTCAACTTTACATTACACTTAATGGCAATCCCATAAAAGGATTTCACTTAAGTCTTTTCCATTGACTGAAGTCACATTGTTCCACAAACTCGTAACAAAGGGTCTTCATAAGCAGACCTGAAATCTAGGGCCAATATGACTATAATGTTAGACATAGCGACAAAAAGTAGTAAGATACCAAATGACGAATTTTACATGTAACTAACAGACCCAAAAGGATCAAACAAACAACTTGATCTGCATTTTACTAATGTAACAAGGTTTGTCATTTTCTACAATGGCTTGCTGTGCCTGGATCAGAATACCAAGAAGACAGTGAATAGATGCTTCTGTGGAGGTCTGAGGACTTGGCTTTCTAAGGCAAAAGCAAAGAAAGGAAAAACCTCTCTTCTTGTGTCACCCAATGTTTTCTATTTGGTCATGGTTTAAAACACTGAACGTGTTCAAATGTTTTACAAAACTGACATGATATGCACATAGGACAATACTACCTCTGAAAGCTGGCCAAAACTTTACAATAGCCTATGTTATGTAGACCTGTAACAGACCATTTAATATACACCGCTGACATCTAGAGGGAAATCCCTACAACCCACAGAACTGTGTGTCAAACTGCCACAGACAAGTCAGTTACCATGCGTGGACTATTATTGGCCATTGTCTCAGTTTTTCCTCATAAATTGAAAAATATCACATTTTAAAAGGGGATTACAACATCCAAGACTAACTGCTTCAAAGTAAAAAAAAAAGTAAAACAAAAATGGTGAGTAGGTAGAAAAAAAAGAAAACAAAAAGAAACAAGTGGTGTGTCTGCTTTAATAGCAGGTGTACGTGACAGTGAGAGGTTATCGGCACCCAAGGATCATGGCGACCTCTTTCAGCCTTGAGGAATGAAGGGACTATGTTGTAGATCTGAAAAACAATGGTCTCTGCTCCATCCCAAGTCTTTAGAAGAGTGCAAAGATCCCCTTTTTTCCCTGATATATCCATGTTCTCACATCCTAAAACTCCGCAAACTCCTTTGCACATTTTTCTGTTAAAGAAACGCGAATTTCCTCTTCCTCGTAGTCATCGAAGTTGCTGGTGTCCCCTGGGCCTCTGCACTTTGGTATGAATGGGGCTTCCACCTAAAAGACATAAAAAAGAGCAGGACTGATTTCATTAGGCAGAATTTATATTTCACTCATCACTTCCAGTCAGTGGACAGACCACGACAGAAAAAGGGAAAGCAGTTGTGTTTCTGAGTAAGGTCAAGACGGTCTAACTTTAAAGAACATACGGGCACTGTACCTGGCATTGGCAAATACAGAAAAAAGACAGAGAAGAGCAACTGTAAACTGTAAAGTCGGCATCAAAAAATGTACTTGAGCCCATTAATTGTCTAGAACATATTATTCTGCAAGTAAAACATCCATTATTGAACAAACATTGTAAAAACAACAGCCACAATGCAGCACCACTGAATCAGTCCCTCTGTACAATGGACTAGGGCCGCAGTATTCACTAAAATTGTGAACTTGAGTGAGTCTCATTTTGTTTGTTTTCATGTATATTTTTCCCACATTCAAAACATACAAATTTTGGCTAGTATGTAAAAAAATGATAAATAAATAAATACAGTTTTGCCTGTATTACACAGTACCACTTTCTGCTGAGTGTCACTTAAACTAAAATATCATTGCTAAATCTTGTTAAATCCTCTTAAATCTGGACCTAAAGTGTTTGCTATATAATTGCATGGGCTCATATTTCACATGCAAATTGCCTTATTGTGAGAAGAAAGGGCATTTTATGATGTTTAAAGACTTTGTGAATCAGAACCCCACAGGTGTAAGGAAAAGCAGAATATTATGTTCAAACTCTTGTCCTCACACCAATATTAAGCCTTAGGTGTGTGCCGTTTCCTCAAAGTTGTCAATCCACATACCGCAACTCTTTATTTACAAAACAGCTAGTGTTTGACTGTCCAAGAAAAGACAATGATGGTAGAGATATGGTACACTGTAACACATAATGCTTATAAGTGTGTTTGTATGCTGAGTGAACTTTCCAAATATCGTCAGAGGCTTTTACTTTGTAATGATCCATTTCAAACAGTCATTATCAATCCTGTAAGTCCTGCGTAAATGATTTTTTACTAAGTATTAAACCAGATTATTTACTGTTCAGATGAATTACCATAGTAATCCACCTCCACAAAGGACATTGCTTTCTCCTTGTTGGTTGCGTTGTCTGGTTTGTTTGAACATGATTATGCAACTGATTTTCATGAAGGGCAAGGCACAGGCCAAGGGAGAACATATTGCATTTTCAAGTGAATCCATAAAAATGGGGCATTTTTCTTTTTCCAAACATTGTGAGATAGAGCATTTGATTGAATTACATGACTGTGAGGCCTTGTGGAGGTGTATCCCTTAATTTACAGTGATACTAATTACTAAAAACAGTGATAAACTGAAGCTTAATTATATGAAACACAGCAATACTGGTGACAATATACATAATAAAAAGTGACAAATATACAAAACTCTGCCTTTTATAGGTGAAAACAGCTCAACATGACACTTCCTGTTCTAAAATGTTGGTCTTTTGAACCTCAGTGAGTCAAACATTTAGTACGAATCCACATCCTTTATCAGGTGTTCAGTCCTCCTGTCTTTCAGTCAGATTCTGCTAAACCTTGTTCATTTTCTGACATTTCAATGTGTTTTATCATTCTGTGGAACTACTGGGCTCACATGGGGGCAGCGATTTTGTCGCATAAAACCGCTGCTACACTGTTCATTTGTTTGACACTTTGAATCCCAAATAACGTAAAACAGCATAGTGACACAACACCACCTTTTTTTCTCAGGCAGGCATTCCTTAGAGGTGGTAAATCCAGCACAAATACTCAAACTAGCCCCTTCAGAGCCTCATACAGTTCTGCACAGGCATTTCGCGGTTCTCCGTCATAGGTCAGCCCCTGAACTACTCCTGTCATGTGCCCCACATTTGGACATTCAGCCCCGATCTTCCTCCTCTCAGCCTCTTTCTAACTTTGCACCAATGTTCACAAACACGCAGTGGGTGGAGTTAGACTCAAAATGGGGGGAAGTTACACTTGAATACGGACTCTATTAATCATTTAAAGGCTGCTCTAGATTTTCACGTAAACAAAGAAAGCTGTTTATATCTCATCGAAATCCACTATGTGTATTCTGTAAGTGTAACATTTAATTTTCTTCCTCATAAAACATTTACAAAGCTTTTCAAGCAAAATATATAAAATTATGCATTGTTATCTTTCATGCTAGCTTGCTAACAGCGCTCTTATCCAGAGTTTACAATTCTGCTATTCTGATTACTTCTACAACAGAGAGTACTAAACATTCTGTCTAGTGGAAATAAACTGGCAACGTTGTTTTCACTGCTCAGAAAAAAAATCATCTATTAAGATGCAGATTTAGGGATGCATTTGAGGTTAGATTAACACTATAAATAGATCAATGAGTTTAAGCCTCGGCAAAATATCCATTTTGATTAATCGAAACACTCCATTATCACTGTCATCCTGCTAAATGGCATGTGGCACAGACGGCAGCCAGCAGTAGAGCTGGGAGATTTCCAAATGAGAATAGCCACTTGCACTGTACTGTTGTAAAATCACCAGTCACACAAGCAGTGAAACAATACAAGCCCTGTGCTCCATGTCATGACCATAAAACATAATTTTGGACAGTCCTTTAGATAACTTTCAAGAGACAACACTGTCTAGTATAGAAAGACTTTTACAGCATCATTTTTGGAAATTTTACAACTACCTAAAAATCAGTCTCAACAAATCAATATCTAATTAACCTGGTTTTAACAGGGGCAATACTATTTTTTTTCACTACCAAACATGAATGTTGCCTTGCCTTTCTCTCATAGATGGCGATCCAGTCTGTTGTGGCAAACCATTTATGGCCCTTGATGTCGCTGACTCCGTTCTTCAGGTTGCCGTAACGTTTGGTCAGATCCACCTGCAGCAGGTTTCTCAACAGATCTTTCAAATCGGAGCTGAAGTGGGATGGGAATCGTACCTGGAGGCAACATTTTAATACATTTTTACTTCACAGTAAGATTTACCGTAATAGAAATAATTTATGTACCTATAGTACAAAAGCTTATTTCAATCAGGTAATAATAATCTTAATAAAAAGCTGCTCACCTTTCCAGACACAATTTTCTCATAGATCTGAATAGGCTGATCTGCAAAAAATGGAGGGTAGCCAGCTGCCATTTCATAGATAAGGACCCCCAGGGCCCACCAGTCCACAGCTTTGTTATAGCCCTGAAAGAGTCAAGTCAGATACACAAATAACTAAAAGACAAACTAAAATGCATACATAAAAAACATTAACTACATCCCGTTTTCGTCAATTTATAATTAAAGGTACCTCACACTTAAACTGTTCAAACACCATTTATAGTTAGAATATCCCTCATCATATCACGTATGGCATATTAGTTGAAAACAGACTAATATTTCTCATATTTATCATTACATGTGTGATGCTCAAGTCTACATTTCTGTTGTAGATAAGTGACTGCTCTTCTGCAACTTTCACTGACTTATCATCTATAACATCCTTCTCTACAATTACATGCCTCGCCAGTGTCAAATACTGCCAGCGCTGTCACATAATCCATGCACTGAAATGAAGTTATTTCATGATTTACCTTTTTGATGCACACTTTTCCACAACAAAAGGCACTTCCTTTGGCTACTGATTTTCTATGTATACCAACTGTAGTTTTTTTTATGCTAACATAAATATTGCTGTGAATTAGTGTGAATTATATTTTAAAAAAGCACAGAAATATAAGCACAACTTGCATTTACACTACATTGTTGAGGATACTAATTTGAATGTGCATTAGTCTCAGACTTTCTTGATGGTCCATAAGAAAAAATGGTAAGTCTAAAAAGGAACTTGACTTGCAAACAAAAATACACAATTGTTATAACAGTTTTAGGTTTGAGTACACAGAACTTAAAGTAAGCGTTAAGGCATGAGTAGTGGAATAGTAACTAACAATCTACAATTTACATTTCAATAAAATATCCATACTTTGCTGAGAATGATTTCTGGTGCTAGGTACTCCGGTGTCCCACACAACGTCCAGGTCCTGCCTTTTACCCGCTTGGCAAATCCAAAGTCTGTCACCTAAGAATCAGGAGCATACACAAGATTTATTACCAAAGCAAAGTGTGAAAATATAAACAAAGGCTCCTTTGTACTGTGGCTCACCTGAATGTAGCCGTGGTGGTCGATGAGAAGATTCTCAGGTTTCAGATCTCTGTATATGAGATCTAGTGAATGGAGGTACTCGAATGTCAGCACTATCTGGGCAGCATAAAACCGTGCATGTGGTTCACTGGAGAGGGGCAGAAAAGCATGTTTAGAGTAGTCAAGAACAGGAGATTAAATTAAGTGTGCATCTATTATTAAAAAGTAGCTGAGAAAAAAAAACACTCACCTGAACCTTCCAATTCGTCTTAGGTGTGAGAACATCTCTCCCCCTGGAACGTACTCCATCACCATGTACAAATTGGAGTTGTCCTAAATAAAGAGAAGAGTAAAAAGTCACTTATATCTTGGTGACAACTTAACAGAGGAATTTCAATTATTACAGGAAAAAAAAGCACACTGTACCTTAAACGCATACTCAAGTTTGACAAGAAAGGGGAAGCTCACAGCCTGTAATATCCTCTTCTCATTTAATGTGTGTTCTATTTGCTTGAGTTTCACCACCTAACAGATTCAGAGAGATAACATGACCTTGTCAGGCAAACCTAACTAGCAACAGAGATAACTGTAGTTTTTAGACTGTTTTTTTAAACTTGTGTCCTCCAGTAATCCCATAATGCTTCTAGAATAAATTGTGGCTATTTTTTTAAAAGATATTTGTTACATGTACTAAGCATTAAACTTATTATGATTTATGTGAAAATGTTTGAAGCTGTTAAATAATAAACTCATATCCACTGACCTTCTGCTTGTCCAAGATTTTCATGGCAAAGTATTGCTCTGTTCCTTTATGTTTCACCAGCATGACTCTTCCGAATGAGCCAGTACCCAGGGTCTTTAATCTCTCAAAATCATCTAGGCACGTTGTGCTCTGTGGGAATAACAGAGCTATATGTGAGTCTGCTCAGTGGACAAAAGAACTGCACATTTTGAAGTTCATCTTTTTTTATTCTGACCTGTGGTGGGCATTCCCATTTACGTAAGAAGTCTTCTTTGGCTTTGGCTAGAAACTCTTTGACTAAAAAAAAAAAAGAGCGCAGACAGATGCAGTAAGCATACACATTTTCAGACTGGATTACTGGTATGAAAAAGACATTTGGGTTTTGAACAGTACTGGCATAATGCTAAAGTTTCAGAGGGCAAAAGGAAGAACTTTGGAAAATGAAAATAAACTGGAGAAGGAGAAGTATACGGGAGAAGTCAACTCTCATCTGGATATAAATTAGAAATATCACATCCTTTGATCTAATGAGTTCACATGACAAAACAAACACAAAACAACAACATCCAAGACAGGCGGACAAGTGATGCATGCCAAGAGACTCAGAATATGTTTATTTTGTGTTAATAGTCAAATTTTAATAGGGGGGAGAACACAACACTGAGAATTACAGGGAGAGTCTCTCTGAGCATCTTGTGCATCACTTTTCACAATTTGAGGGAAAGCTATTACACAGCAAAAAAAAAACAGAAAACAAAGACAAACCAATGTATGGGAAACACAGCAGACATCAGATATCCAGATTGAGAGAATGTGGATAACAAAAACACGGACTTATTATCAAAGCATACAATAAAAAGCAAGCACATCTAGCAAGTTTTCACACTGAGACCAATGCCGTTCAGTCATTCTGGTCATCTTTTGGAGGAATGAGCATACCAAAAGTCTCTATTGATCACCAAGGTTTTGCAGGAACAATCACCCACATGGATGGGATGATACAGAAGAGAAGACAGAGAGAAATATAGAGTTCATGTACATAACAACAAGTAAAACACATCAACAAACATGAAGCATATGTTGTGAATAAAGCAACACGACGTAAAGAATGAAAACACAGTTGATACTGTCCTGAGGAATTTAAACAGAGACTGACTGTCTTGAAAACAGGTGTACCAAAACGCCATGGCGCAGGAATTCAGTCGTGCACATTAGTCCCGATGAAAAGATAACACTCCATACGACAGGAACACATTCTGAAGTTACTTTTGACTTCAAAATAGCATACAAATTCTTAAAACCATGTACTTTCTACTTGTTCTCAATTTTTTGATTCAGTGCGAAGTTCCTGCAAATATAATTACTGTCAAGTATTTTTTTTTTATATAGCTTGTGTCTCCTAGTAACACTGCAAGATCAAGCTGTGATGTCATTTTTGACAAGTATTTGTTAAATGTATAAAGCCATATCAAACTTTTACATACACCACATAAAGTTCTTATGTGAAAATCTTCCATGAAATCTGACAGGCTACATGTCATTGAAAAATAAACTTATATGCACTGAGCTTCTGCTTCTTTTGCACACATATTACTCATAACTAATGATTTTTTATATATTTTGCATGTTTATATTCAATGTGACAAAGCTGTAAGGGAAGAGTTTTGAATTAAAAAAAACCTGAATGATGACAAAGTATCCCCCATCCCATCACACGCTGTTGTTTATACAGGCGTGTTTCCAACATTTTGGACTGAGACAGCCAAATGAAATGGTCCACAGCCAGAGAAGTTAGCCAAAACCTTCCTGAGTGAAGCCAGAACCAAGTCATCCATAACATAGCTGACTTATGTCAGTCTGCCCTGTTAAACTACAATGCGCAACAATACATCTGCATAGTGAAATAAAATAGATGTCATGTTGGCCTGTGTTTAATCTCCATGTACAAGTGTGATGGTGTTGTGCCATTTTAAGACAGGTGTACAGAAAACAACGGAGCTCATCTATATACAGTACTGTAGGTAACCAGGTCGTCCTGCCAGGGCAGCTATGCTCCAGACAAATCTGCAGCTCAGGGCAGAGTGTCAGCTTAAATGGTTTTAACAGTTAGCCACGGCCCAGGATCCAGGGATCATAGTTACACTCAAAAGAAATGCGTGGCAGTATGAGAACTATTACTGATCTGATCATCTCTGTCTCCCTGAGTGTGTCTGGTTGCCACTGCTCGCTGTGCCTGGCTGCCTGTTCTCTCTCAACAGGTCAATAAATCCCACAGAGGAATGTATTCACTGCATCATAAAATGACACTACTTTAAACAAAGTTCAACACATAATATTTTAAAGATCTGCAAATGCATGAAAAGTGTTGATTATTCCAGTACATCTGTGGTCATCCTATCTGAAATAAACCTAAAATTAAATGCACATATCTAAAGAAATTACATCTTATGCCCATTAAAAAACAACCAGGTACAGGGAAACATTTATGATTTATCACACAGGATGTTCAACAGTGACCAAGCGCACACATCAGAGTATATGAGCACAAAGTAACACTGGCCTAGTCCGAGATACGTACGTCAAACCTTTCAAAGCTTGTAATACCCCTTATCCTCTGACGAAGGTCTGATGACAAGCTGCTCCAGTCAATGACAAGCTGAGTGTGAGAAGTGAGCTGTGGCCGACCCCTTACCACAGCAAGATTTTAAAAAGACCCTAAATAAGCAAAAGTGACACAATTCAAGAGTGTTTATATGTATGTGTGAGAATGCTGGGAAGACCATAGTAGGTCCTGGTTTTATGAATGGAAAAAGGCCATTTGTCATTTCTTCACCATACTTGGTCATGATGCTGTACTGAAAGCAAAGCTCTGTTTATGTAGCCAAGAATAAAAATGTGGCAGTGAAGCTTCAGGGCAGAACCACTATCACACTGAATCCTAGTAAAATTTATTAGCCATTTACATCAATTAGTCATGGGTTTGTGGTTCACTGCTGCAGATTTAACATCACCAGTGCAAAGTTTGCTTGATACGGCTAGCTACAAATGCTGCAGCCTGTGCTTTAACATAAGATCTGCATCCTCATTGTTATTGTTACATCTAAATGAAGGATGGCACCGCAAAGACGATGATGAACGGAAGCTAGCCGTGTGTTGTTGTTTTTTTAATCGTTATCTAAGCGATGACACGCAATGGGTAAGTGTGTATGTACAGGCCTGAGCAGCTACCACCATCAAGAGGCAATGAAATGACAGGGGCCTTCAGAGGGCTAATCCCCCTCCTCATAGCTAAAGTTAGCAGGCTAGGTGGTCATCTGGCTTGATCCTTCTTGTGCTCCACTTAGCACGTAAACAGCATTTTACAGCGTGTAATAATCTGTATGTGTACTGTATCGCTATGCATTGTTGTCCTAGCTCTACAATAGGTTTTTCATGAGCTGTTGAAGTTGTCAGCCAGTGCACCCCTTCCCCACCCCCTTGGAACCAACATAAGCATAACATCAACTAGTCTTCTTGCTGCTAGGTAACATGTACAGGCCTTGAGTGTGTTTTATTTGCAAAATCGCGTCTCTGCATATTGACATATCCGTTAGTAAGGGCGAATGTTTGCGTCCGGTGGGATGAATATGCGGGGGATGACGGTCGGCCCTTCCCTGCTTTGCTGGAGCTGCTAGTTAGGGACAGTTTACGGTTTAAGCTAGCTACTTTGTGGACGCTTACCAAAGTGTCAAACGCCTAAAAACATCCTAAAACAACGTCAAAGCCAAACAACATCCCAGACTTACCGCTCTCTAGCTCGTTGCCCTTCTTGGCGGTAGCGGCGTTCCCCATGGTGTAGAAGACACGGCGATCGCTCCGACGGTGAAGAGATGGCGGTGGCTAGCTAACCTTACTACCGTTGATACTCCCGAGCCCCTTCGTCCTCAAAACAAACGAAGCCAAATCGAGAGGAATGTTCAGTCGGTTCAAACGTGGAGAAATAACGCCCAGTGTCCTTTCCTAGCAGCCACCCTCACTCTCCCTCTGGCTCTCCCTCTTCCCCCGGTTAGGATCTCCGCTCTTGCTAGTTCAGTCCTGCCTGTTTGGTTGACATGAAGCTAGCGGTCACTTCTGTTCTGACGGATCTGTGCTCCCTCTCCCCCCACCCCCTCCAACCCTCACTCACACACTCACGCGCTCATTCAGTTGCATTCACGGCGGGGTTGGACACGGAGATGCCGGGATCCAGATAACCAAACCTGACCTGCTTCCGCGTTTTGGACCATCACCGATTGCATTCACAGATTAGGATGGCATTTGATCAGCACCTTCCCCTCTTCAGTGCGAGATAAATGTAACCCAGGGTGGCAGAAATGTGTCCTGTTTTAGGGTAAATGGAAAGTGGATACTAATTAATCAGGGTGATGCCTTTGGGGACACCTAACTTTGAATGAATGAATGAATGAATGAATGAATGAATGAATGAAATCGTTATTTCGAACATGTAGACAGTAAAATCAAAACAAAAATCAACCAACAAAATATAAGTACTGGTACATAAATGATTGATAAGCAAACAAACAACAAAATAAATAAATAAATAACAATAATAGTAAATAATAATAATAATAATTATAATAATAATTATAATAATATAATAAAACAAATGAAATGAAATTACACATGCCCGAAAAGGAGTAGGAAGAAGTAAAAACTTATGTACTCCTACCCCCAATTTCTATTCCTTCTGATCATTATATAGAAATTATTATTTTTGAATAATAATAATAATAATAATAATAATAATAATAATAATAATAATAATAATAGTATAACAATATCACACATCCTTTTACCTATGTACACTAATATAATCATACCCATTAACAACTTTTCCTACCAGATGTTAATACCAGATATTAATAAAAACTAAAAAGAACAAAAACAAAACAAGCAAAAACAAAACATATACATACATAATATAAATACATATAATATTCTATATTGTCCTACATAGTAATAATATATTCATATATCCATATTTAAACTAGATATTATCAGATATTATATTATAGATACTAGATATTATAACTAAAGTAAACATAAGAGCAAGGAGTTGTAGCAGTGACCAACAAGCTGATATAGCAGGAGTGTCAAAGTCATTTTAGTTCAGGGGCCATATTCAGCTAAATTTGATCTGAAGTGGGCCTGACCAGAAAAATAATAACATAATAACCTATAAATAATGACAACTCCAAATTTTTAGTCTTTGTTTTAGTGTAAAAAACAAACAAACAAACAAACAAAAAACCATTAAATTGTAAAATTATGAAAATACTTACTTTTATAAACTATCAAAAAAAAAAAAAACAAACCCTGAAATTTAAATTTAAAAAAACGTGAGAAAATTTAGTGCAATTTTAACAATATTATTCCTCAACTTATCATTTGTCCATGTGCATTATGGATCAGATCTACAAAGACACTAAACACTGAGGAACAGGCAGAAAAGAGTTCAAATTGGGCTGAATTTTCTTTAGACATCTCAGGTTGTTCATATTTGTTCAGGTTATTCACATTTTAATGTTATATTTTCATAATTTAATGTTTTTTTCGCACTAAAACAAAAAAAAAAAAAAAAAGTTGTTCATTCCAGATTTTTTGGGCTTAATTAAAGAATTTTTTTTTTTTTTTTTAATTTAATTGAAGATTTTTTTTTTTTTTTTAACTTAATTAAAGATTTTTTGTTTTTTTGTTTTTGGCTTAATTCAAGATTTTTTGCTAAATTTGAGATTTTTTTTTTGCTTAATTGAAGTTTTTTTTTTTTTTTTACTTAATTGAAGATTTTCTTTTTTTTTTTTTTTTTTGGCTTAATTCAAGATTTTTTCCTTAATTCAAGCTATTTTTTATTTTTTATTTTTTTGCTTAATTTAATTCAAGACTGTGGAATTTTTGCGCTAGGCAAAACAACCCAGGGACCAAACTGGACCCTTTGGCGGGCCGCATTTGGCCCCCAGGCTGCATGTTTGACACCTCTGTGATATAGTATTAAAAACAAGTAAGATGCCTCTTGAATAAAAGTAGTGAAACTTCACCAGGTTTAAGTAACTAAGAAAGAAATATAAAGTAAAAAAGAAAAAAAAATGCAGGTTGTCTGTAGTTTCCAAGATACAGTCTTATGTCTAAATGTAAAATCCTGATAATTAATATGAGTTTTAATCACAAGGAATTTTTCTCTCAGAGCTACCAGCTATAAACATACATAAACCAATATATATGTGTAATAACACTTTATCATATACATTGAAATCATCAGCTAACCAACACTTTTCTTTTCCAATTCATCTTATTCAAGCATGTAAAATTTAGCACATTTAATCTTTGAGGCAGATAATTATTTAAAAAATTAAATAATTATTAAATTTAATAATAATTTTAAAAAAAAGAAAAAAAAAAAGAAATAAAGCAGACAAGTGTAATTAAAAAATGTTATTCATTTGACATGGGACTTGCTCCTTTTTCTTTTTTTTTTTTTTTTCACTCCTGAATAAATTAATGCATCATTCAGAAGATTTTAGTGCAAAGTAACCCTTACATGCATGAATTATTATAAAATGGAATTATTACTCCAATATGAGACTTAAATGTGTCCAACTGGATTATTTTGGGTGAGATATGTGTATATCACAGTTGAACACAAGTTTAATTATAAATATATATTTTTAGGATAGTGTCCAAAAGCCTATTTCCATAAAGAAAACATATTATTGATTGATATTGATTTGCCTATATAGGAGTAACATGCACTTCATTTGTAATATCAGTTATCTAATAATAAGGTATCCATGTAGAAATGTATGTGTTTTAGTGCTGTAACTAGGCCAAAAACAGCTAATTAGGAGTAATTACTACAAATATTCTTGCTGATAGAAGACTGAATAACACAATGCACAAAAGAATTAAAATAATCAGTAAAGTATAAAATATTGGTATAAAGTAATTAGTGAAAAAAATAACACTGATACCTAATTGACTGGCATTGAAAAATCTATAAATAAACAGATACATACATACAGATCTACATAAACTAACATTCTTATAATTTATTGATATTATGGTCATTGTTATTCAAGTGTGACTTAGATAAATGGGATTGAAATTAAAAATAGCCTATTCACAGGATATATTTTTTGCAGCACGGTGAAACTGTGAAAACACTGCATGCAGAATGAGATACCTTAAATAGACAAGCATTGTTGAAAAAAAGCCAAGGGTTTAAGAACTTTGATGTTGATCTAATTCTTTATATTTTGCCTGAAGCACAATTTGCACACTTTGATACAGGCTAAAACATGTATTTATCAACCTTAATAGAATCAGGGATGGTTCAACAGTATGCTGAACACTAACCACGGTTTAGACTTCGTGAGCTGCAAACTAAAGAAAAACAGTGAGAAAAACACATATAAAGCAGGCACGTTAAAAAAAAAATAAAATAAAAAAAAATCTGTGTTGTCACCAGACTGACTTGAGGTGGATTTCTACAAGATGCCATGGAAGGACTGTGCCAGCAGGGGTTGCTACTAGCAACAGAACACCTGGGCAACTGGAACCATCTGCTGGTGGGAGAAACTTCACCAGGCTGTCTTCCTGCTTTTCTCTTCTTTTTCCTTTATACACAGCTTACTCAATATTTGTGCCAGATACAAATTGTCTTACAAAACACAACCTGCCTATACGATATATGATGCATTATTTTACATGATATATTAGCTCCCTGTATACACACCTTTAACCATTTACAACAGTGAATTTCAACCTTGGGGTCAGGACCTCACGTGGGGTCGCCTGGAATTCAAATGGGATCACCTGAAATTTCCAGTAATTGATAAAAAAAAAGGAAAAATACTGATAAAAATATTTTTTAATGATTCAATATATATTTCATTATAATTAAAACACTACAAACTTTTCCTAGCAAAAATCACGTTGAAATAAAATGCAGGATATAATATCTGAGAAGGCATATCTTGATTGACCTGATCATGTGACCACATGTGTTACTACGCTTCAACCTGCCCGGACACAGTCACAGTCAAAAACGGGACCAAACAGAGTATATGTATGTATATAATGCACTATATAGCCTAAATGTCTTCTAAAATTAACTTTTATGTGCAACATAGTATAGCAATCGAAAAATAATAATTTTAACTAAAAAATGTCTCTGTTTTGAATGTCTGGGGTCGTCAGAAATTTGTGATGTTAAAATGGGGTCACAAGCCACAAAAGGTTGGGAACCACTGATCTACAATATGGTGGTATCAATGCTTCATCGTATAATTCTAAGAAAAGGGTTGTTCTGCAGAGTGAAAGCGTTTTATATTTAGCTGGTATGTAAATACTGCAGTGAAGTTGGTATACTTACACTGTGTGATAGTATTTTTGTTTTTGTCTGAAAAATATACCACTGTACTGTTGTATACACACTGAAGTAAGCATGTTCAGATGTCCTGTCAGCTCACTCCTATTAAAATCAATTGCGTGTTAAAATGACTGTATAAACCAGGGATAAGCTTGAGCATTCAGGAAGCACAGAGTAGTATAGAGTGTGGCTGACTTTGTAGCCGGTGCTGTTGGAGACTCTATGCTCAGCCTGGTGCAGATATCAGGGGTCTAATTATCACCAACATGTGGGATGGGAGGGTCCATCCCTCACTCAGCCAACTGTCATAAGGGGCCTTTGATAAGGAATCTGATGATCACCGTTTTCTGTTTGATTGCAAAGTTTCTTTTCAGCCTGATCTCCTCTGTGGTGACGGTTGGTTTGCTACAGTTGTAATGTCAGGGTATATCTGTATTCTATGCTTATGTCACATGATAGATATGTATGTTTTCTACACACTGTGATAACTGGAAAATTTCCTCTGTGAAGAATGGCTGACTTTGTCTTTACCTTTCCATATTCAACTGAGAGTAGTATTCACCACTTACACCACTAACATACCTTGAGCATTTGCAAAATATTCCGTCTAGTTCAGTGGTTTCCAACCTTTTTTGACTCGTGACCCAATTATACCATCTCAAATTTCTGGCGACCCCAGACATTCAAAAGTGAAAATTGCTTTTTGCTAAAATTAATTTGTTTTTGATCATGTAATAGTTTGCTGTGCTATGTTGTAAATAAACATTAATTTTAGATTTAGGCTATATAATGTATATTATTATGGATGGAGGCAGAAAAGCCAGGTGTAGATTACTGCACAAAGTGAGAATTTTATTTTCCTTGGTCAGGATATGTACAGTCAGTCCAGCTTGTATTTACAAGGCTGCAAATTAATACTGAACAAGCAATAACTCAAACTATGAATTATGAAAGAGCTGCAGCATCTGAAACCGACCACAATGAACATTTGAAAGATAAACAGTACCACAGTGCTTCAGTTTCAGCTTCACAGTTTGTCATGGCTTTTATGTATTGGGATTGTCTCTCTCAACTCATCATACATTTTTTTATTAGTACGTTTTTTATCTTTATTTTTATCAATTACTACAAATTTCAGGCAACCCCATTTGAATTCCAGGTGACCCCATTTGGGGTCCTGACTCCATGGTTGAAAAACACTACTCTAGTTTGTGTGGAAATGATTATGAAATTGAGCCAAATTGTTTTATCACTTTAATGGTCCCTTTCAAATCTTTAACAGCATGAGCTGTATATATGAATAAAATGACCAAATATTGTTGTCAGGTCAAGCCTTGTGCCGCCATTACATGCTACCACACAAGAGGGCAGCAGATCTCTATTGCATGATCTGTGACGAAACCCACTGCCAGTTCTGTGAGCAGTGATGTTTTGCATTGACCACAGTCACATCGACTTGATTTAATTTTTTGGTTCACTGTGGTCATTTTTTTTAATTTTCTGTTCAGTAGTCTTAATTCTATTACCCTTAGCTGACACAAGTTTGACTATGTTCTGCTGCTGATTTGTGTAAACAGGGCTTGCTCTTGTGAGTTAAGTTGCACTTTTTGTGGCAAACATGTGATAACATAGCGTGTCCTTTCAGAGCTGTGGTATGTGCAGTGGTTAAAATAAGAAGCATAGTCTGACTGTAGTTTTCACACAAAGATAGAGGTGGATTTTATGTTTCATGGAAAATGCATGCAATAACCTGAAAAGATATGTGTAAGTGATATTTTCGATATTGAATGTGATTCTCATCTGTTTTCAGTCTTTTATCTCCTCGTTTCTCCTTTCTCTCTGTTTTCTTCCCAACAAACAGCATGTCATGTTCATCCCAACTGACCAGCTGCACTCCATATTGGCTTTCTTATGTTTCGCTCAAACAGGCTCGGCTGTGCTTCAAAGGGAATGATTTATGCCCTTAAATGAATGAATGAAAAGCCATATCTATCTTGTTTTCAGACTTAGTCTTTTTAAAACCATAACTAAGACATATGCTGCTTTATTTCAGCCTGGTACATTTATTTAGTCTGCATCATAAAAAAATAGTATCATATTTATTTAATTTTTCAATGTACTTTTCACTGTTGTATGAAGCATTCATAACTTAAATACTATTTTAAGTTTTTATTTGTCCAGGCAATTGAAATATCGGGTTGAGTAGCTGTATTTCAGACACACCCTGCTACATATTCACACAGGAGCTGCCTACAACCACAGATTTCCTCTGTTGGCTACCGACCAACTTCACTCCAGTGGTTGGGACTTGAGTGCCTTCCTCCACAGCACATCAGCTGAATTTATAGGGAGTGGGGTGTGTGATATTTGTAGCTCTCCAGCTTCTGGTTGTCACTGGATCCCTAAATTTTCTCCCTCTTGCTGGGATTCAAACCAGCGGCACTGTAAAGCCATCTTGTGTACTATCACTGAAATCACACTGCAGCCAGGAGAGGATATTAATTTGTCTCATTCTGCTTTAATCTGTCTCTCCTTCTGTTTTGAGAGTGTGAAGTTGGCTGCGCCTGCATAAACAAAGTACACATTTAATGCTAAACATGAAAGTGTTGCTGATTCACACAAAAATAAGGGATGAAGGAAAGACAAACTGTGCAACTTGATACACACCTTAATGTGTTAATATATGCAAAATATCACACATGTGGAGTGGTTAAAGATAGAAAAATAGGTTATAGGTTGCAGACAGACAGAGATGATCTAGTTATCTCTTTCTTATCAGTCACCAGCTCCTATTAGGATGTTGCATGTGGTTTCAGGACATTACCCATTTCCTCCTCTGTATATCAAAGCCTCTAGGTCCCCCTCCTGCCTGCAACCTAATTCACTCCAGATGAGCACAATAGGACATTTGATTTAGTGTGCAAAGACACATGTACACAGCTGTGTCAGCCTGCGTCAAACAGCTGGCGGAGAGCTTCAGTACAACTTTTAATCATGAATTTGTTTATGCAATTACGATAGAAAAAACAAAGCCGAGCTCTGCGTTCTATTGTCCTCAGCTGCAGACCGATCACATATTTCAGTGTGATGTAGGTCTTATTTTTGTTATGTAGCTCACATGGCTAACACTAGCAAATGCTTACATTTTAATGACATGCAGGTGATAGAAATCATGTGCAAACAGCAGACGGTCTTCCAAGAGAGTGTCAACACGCATGACAGCTCTCCCGGTGAATATATTTCTGTTGAATATGTTCTTTGGACTCTGGACAAATGGCTCAAATGACCTGTTGCAAAGGCCTGGTTTTGTAACTAACATGTAGTTATTTTTATTACCTTTTATTAAGACGTTTAAAAGTCAAGACAGGGAAGAGAAAAAGTATGTAGAACATGACTTATCTTCACTCTACCACATTTCACTTGTGCAGCCATCAAGTATTAATCCTTGTATATGCAGTGCGGTGCCCTTTTCCTTTGTGTTAACTCCAAGCTGAGTGAGTTCCGGGCATCAAGAGGTATCATATACAGTACACACAAAATACATCTGTCTGAGAATGTTGATCTGAAAACCATAAGGGCTTTATCCATTTTCTATTCACTGTACCAGGTCTCTTGTGTGGACAAATGCAGGCAGCATCCAAGTTTTTCGTCCTTTGGCAGGCGCACTGGTGCACTACAACATAAATGCCTGTTATTTCACAACCACAAAATGTATAATGTATTCTTACCAGCAGAGGATGGTCTCAGAGTGCTCAGACAGTTGAACAGGCAACTAATTTGGGAAAGATGCACAATATCCCTTTGAAGTTCTGCTTTAGTGTTAGGGCTTAGAAACTCCCCAATAGAAAACACAACATAACAGCTTGTCTGTGCTACACTGTTTTTGGTTGCTGAAGGGGAGGTAATGTTGCATTTGATTAAGGAAAAGCTTTCATTTATGAGGAAGAGCAGAGTAAGTGGAGTAAGAAAACAGTCCAGGTCATCTTGTCAGGGATACAGTTGTAAAGTCCATTTCAAACAACTGTATGAATTTTACTCCTTGACACAATGTTTTTTGGTTGCATTCACTGGTTTCTCAGAAGATCTTTCTCTATTTTTTATTCATAGATAAGGTGATTCATTCTCCCTGTGAGAGGAGAGAGAGAGGGCAGTGCAGAGACACTGACACCCAGTCAGTGTCTTTTCCACTGCAGTGTTTCAGAGATGGCAGAGATTATAGGAGGATAACACTGCACAACATGGCCGCCCAAACCAGATCAAAGCAAAGACAATCAAAGCCAGAGTGAAAGCTACAGCAGTAAGCTCTTTTAAATGTCTGCCTCCCCCGCCCCAACTGAGCTAGAGTGTTACCCTCCTCAACTGTTTCCATCCCCAATCTTTCCACTTCTGGGACCGCCATAAGCCCTTTCTGCATGAACAGTGGACAGTGAGTAGACCCGAACATAAATCCTTCAAAGCAATGCAAACAGAACAGTAAATGACCTATGATAATATTAAACCTGAGCCGTCGTGCTGTAAAGCTTGTGTAATACCAATACTGATAAGACATGACACTAGTCATAATCATTTATGGTGCTGGGTTTAGGGTGTATAAGATCGTCATGACAAACGACTTGTCATGACTTATGTGTGGTTTTACTTCAAACGGTGTAACCAGAAGGCTCACAAACCACGCAGCCATAACTGAGTCAAAGTTTTGACCCACTTTCTCACATAGGTTAGGTAATGCTATGTAGTGCAGGGCGTACAAATCCAACAACACCTCAACATTCATCTCAAATGTCAAGGCTGCTTGACTTTCGAGCCTTTGACCTTTGACTCGTCGAGCCATGAGCATATGTTTTTAGATTGATGAATGCAGTTTTTCTACCTCCAAGACAGCCACTGGTTTCAGTTCATATGAGTATGGATGAAAAATCAACATCAGAGACTTCCTGGAGGAAGGTAATCAGTCATTATGAGCATTCTGTCAACTTCACATATTATAAGTATTATGTAGAAGCATACACCAGAAAAGGTCTGAAATATTTAAAAAATAAAATTAGTACAGATAGGATGCTATCTGAAAACACCAGAAATATTAAATATTAAACCTTAATTTTTATGGTTTTTGGCTTTCATGTACGCTACATAAATGTTTTAACGGTGTCATCATACTCATTATATAAAACTCTAAAGTGTAATGCTTCAACTTTTTTTGGAGAAAGTCTAGCACAACTGAAATGCCGGGAACTGACATAAACAAGTTTTTGGACAAAACAGAGACTGCATGATGAGTTTATACTTTATTACAGTTTACAGAGCAACATGGGCACCCATGATGAGTTGCATTTCTCTGCTGTATTTGTAAGCAAGGAGTTTTATTGCTTTCTACTTGACTTAATGAGCCAGTATTATCTCAGAAACGCATTTATTTTGGAATCCTCCTACACTCTGTAGAGCAGAAATAGCTTGCTGTGTTTATGATCCACCTGGAATCTTTCAACAGTCCATGCTTCATTTGCATTACCACATTGTGATACCATAAATAATAATTTTTACTAATATTTTAACTATTTAAGTAAAGTTTTTTGTGCTATGGTTGATTAAGTTTCAGTTTGATTTACAAACCAAACTGGGCTTTTAATCTGAACTGATGAAAAATACTGACATTGTAAATTTATTGTGTCCTTCAATAAATGAAAAATTGTGTTCAGCTAAAAAGCTGTTGCTCACTTTGCTAAAGGGTTGGCAGTTGTGTGAAAAATATAAAATCTGTAGTAAATTGACATTGTAGTCCTGTATAAATATCCTCAGTGTGCTTTAGACTCTGCTGCCTCAGATGTGTGATTCTGCCTTAGGGACAAAGGTGACAGTTACACAGAAGCACCTCCAAGGGACAGGTTTACTTTAGGGAGGAAGGATCAAATGTTTCACCTGGACCTGGAGCAGTAAGGGACAAACCTGTATCAATTAGGAGCGTCGTAATGATTACGACTGAGATCAAACAGCCGACCTGGCACCGCTTGTCAATTCCACAGACAGCAGCTTTTGGAGTGCCTATAATGTCTGGAAGAGCAAGGATGAGCATGCTCATTTTGATGATGTTTCATCAATCTGTTTGAAGTTTTTTTTTTCTATGCCTTTTTTCTTTTTGGCTGCACTCCTGCTTGGTTTGCAAAAGCTTTCAGTCTTGGTGACTCATAGCAACATTTTGCTGTCCTAAGTGTCCTTCAACATTTCTTACCAGTGTGGGTAAAAGCTGGCTGACAGCTCTTCTCAGTGTCATCAGAAATTCTGAATGTACAATTCAATTACACTGAGCTACAAGTTAAGTGGTTTGTTGGCTGGTTTATGTGAACAGTCCACAGATAGGCCAAATTAAAAATAACTATATAGACGATATGGTCTGTCTTCTGAAGATAATCTTGGTATGTTCTATATTACGGTATCCAGTTCTCCTGTCAGCCAGATGCTGCCTGTTTTTATCTTTAATTTTATGTTCTCTATTAATCTGAATCACTGTCGCTATTAATCTTATCTGATTTAGTTGTGGTAGTTGTTTTCTTATAACTTTTGTGTTGGTCTGCTTTTTCAGCACTTAGTTTTCTGATAACTGAATAAATGTCATTTTGGCATCAGCACAGCAGACTGTGTATTTCAAGCAAATAAAACGACTGCTGCTTCTGCTCTAAATATTTAGCCTTTGTGAGGCTGCAGTTCATGTGCTGTGTCCACTTTAATGAGAAGTGACTGTGTCTGGATATAAATGCTATTCACATTATTATAGTTTTTTAAAAAGCTCTAAATTTTGTCTTGGCCATGTACAGATTTTGGCTTCAGGATGTAGTGTACAATGGGGAATGGGTTGTTAAATAGCTTAAAATCAGAGCAGAAAACTCTGCACGGGCTCTCACACACAGCCCAAGACATTGCAAATTCCAGTGCTTTCTGATCTTCAGCATGACTTCAACTTTTCCTTATAAATTTAGAATGTGGGAGTGGTATTTTCAGCTTATAGCATTTTTATACTCTCCTTATGCTTCCTATGTTCCACATCTTTTCGATCTGCTTGCATGCTACTGTTGTAATTAAGAGCAAGAATTATCAGACCAGAATCAGATGAAAGGCTCATAAAGCGCTGCTGAATTCACACGTATGCCAGGGGCCAGCTCAGTTACAGACTTAATTCATATTCCCTTTGTTCCTCTTCAATCTCACAGAGGGTTTGAGGCAGCTGAAGGACTGGAGGGTCTGGTGACAATGTAACAGGTATTAAATAGACCATTTCCAGTGTCACCATGTGGTAACTGAAGGCTTCAAAGAGCCAACAATTTGCTATGAAATTAAACCTGGGATCAGTCTAGCTCACACGACACTGTAAATCTTCAGCACTGAAATGTGAAATGTTATGATGCAGACATTTAGCATGCCCACAACAGAGACCCCTAAACAACATTATTTTCCTCAAGATATTAGTCCACTGCGGCAGTCATGTGAAAGAGTTATACACACTTATACTCTATATAAATCATGATATGTTTCCTGACTGAAGTGGAGTGTGCTACATCACCCTCTAATAGGCTGTTTCAACTCGACTTCTGTAAACACGGTAGAAATTATGCTACCTAACCTTGCAAGTAAAATGATTCTGTTTGTAAAGCCTGCTTGGTATTCCAGTCATTCCCAACCAAACCATCTGGTGGCGGTCTTTGCACTCCCCCAGTGGAACATTACTCTTAGTGATCTTGTTGCTCTATCACTTGCTACCTCATTAATAAAATGAGTGATGCTAATAAATCCCATAGGCCACGTGCAATGAAATCATATTGATCCGCGTGCACAAATACGCACACACTTGCATATCCCCTCCACCATATGCATGCATATTAATCCACAAACAAACCCCAAAAGGAGTAATGTGAAACACTCCACTATTAAAATATTTAATTTGAAATCCCTTTTCACACTCCTGTACCTTTGCAGTGCATGCACATCATAAACACATACTGAAGGCTGGGTTTTTCGAATACAGACCAGAGTGGAATGTTTAATCAGCCAAGGTCACTGTGTGTTGCCATGCACTGTTGTTGAAGGAGGTTCTGGGAGAATAGAGGGACCATCTCTCATCTGTATTCTCTTCAGATGGCTTGCGTAAGTAGGATCATGCAGATATGGTTTTTTTCTCTGAGAATTAAAACCCAGATGTCATGCTAACAGACACACACATCCTCGCCCACTAAAATATTATTTATGGCTCTGCAGTCAGCATAACTAATGCCTCACACTCAGTAATCACTCACTGTGAACAATGTAAAAATAGTCTTCAATTTGAACTTGTTGGCAGTAATCCAGTTCCACCCAAAATGTGTCTGCCCTCGAACTCTGCTCATGCATGCACAAACACTTGAATGCTAATCATTAAAATATTTCACAGAAAGCAAAATATAATAGTGCAGTTTCCTTGATTTTAATCTTTCTCTGCGGCCCCTGATGTTTCTGGGTGTAAATATTAAAAACACTGCACAAGGCATAAATGTGTTTGGCTATTTCTTTAATGATTCATCTACTTTGGAGATAACCTAATCCTTTAGTGCACTATAAATGCAGAGAAACAGCCTAACTTTTGTATTTAAAATTTTCATGTAATGTATAATGTAAATACTGAATGTGATTAATTAATGATTTCATACTTACACCAACTTGAAAGATTTAATTCTCCATAGTATATATATTCAGTTCAGACACACTCACACATAAGATGCCATATATTGAAGGGTTTTTTTTTTTCAAAAGGGATTTTAAATGTGTTTTTCTTCATTTATGAAAAATTAATATTTGAAGAGTGCTGTTGTATCGGCAGATAAATATGACAGTATGACATGTTCATGCATTTTGTTGTGGGAGAAATCCCAGATCCATCCTGAAGTGGCAATTGACTGAGCTACTGATATGATGCTGCCGAGAGCCTTCCGCTGTTTTACATAGAGAACAGAGGCTTTGATGTCCCCCAATGAATTGTGTTGCAATAACTGTCTCAACACAAAAGATAACATCGACACATTGCAGGTACAAGCAATGCACCAATATGACAAGTGCGTTTCATGCAATATTTGATTATGCTAATGCACAAAACAAATAAGACCGAGGCTTGACTATAGACACCAAAGAGCAGTTTAATATGTCTGTTCTTATGCTTTGAGAAAATCAGCAAACTATTCTTGTAGTTTCTGCTCAGAGATCTAAACCATCCTCCAACTAACATTTTGTATTAAAGCTGCAGATATTACTTTTGGGTACAAGTTGAATAGAACTACATGGCTAATGCAAAAGAGATGAGGGCCTTTGTCATTTTAATGTCCACACTGGCATGTTTTGGCCAAACACACAGCTCTCAGAGACCCTATGAGTGAAACCTTTTTGAGCCAGTGCCCATATTATTGCATTCCCTGTCATGTCATTATAATTCCACACAATGGAAAAGCATTCTGTGCCTGTGCCAGCCACCTATACTTAGAGCGGAAGACATTAAATGGAGACATACCTGAAGTGACACAAACTTGGCAGGGCTGAAATAGTTTCCAGATAGTTAATTAACCTTAGCGACTGTTACAGCAGTCTTGCATGGCTGGTCAGTCGCAACCAGTGCCGGGATAAATGCAACCAGTCATGTTGACATGTCACAGTTCATACATGTCACACATGTACTGCCAGCCTTTACACTTTGTTTAGAGCTGAGTTCACAGGGTGTTTTCATCAAGGAGGGGAAAATGGTGTGCAGTTGTAATGTTATACAAACATACTAGAAGTCACTCTGGTCATAATTAACTTCGATAGTTTGCAAAATTGTAGACCTGTGATACAAGCCTATTTTTTTGTACATATTTTCAGAATTCAACAGACTGATTACCTGAATGCTTAAAACATGTAGTGTCACATTTGGCTGTCATGTTTAGCTTTTAGTTTTTGGTTGTACAAAAATATTTGTCTTTTGGGTTCCTTACTAATTTAATGAAAAAATGTTTTTTTTTATGTTTCTCTGAGTTCTTTTTACTTATACACTTTTAGTTATATGTACTCTATACCTTTTGTGATTTTTTTTTTTTTTTTTTTTATAATTGTCTATTGTATTGTGTTGTGCTGTATTGTATTGCTTTGTATTGTATTGTGTTGTATTGTATTTCTGTAGCAGTTTGTGATTCTGGAATAATCATCATAAAAAACATGAAATAAACATTTTAATACGTTTAATATTGCCACTTGTGCAAGATATTGGTCATTTTATAGAAGACTCAGTCAACTAAACAAATCGGTAGTGGGTAAATTGGTGATTAAAATCATTATTTTCAGTTGAATCTGTTATTTTATTCTTTAGCATGGTAATAGAATTAATTCATTTTTTCATGGCTGTTAGAAGGCTCTTTTAGTGCAGATAGGTAGTGAAATCCATTCTGAAGTTTGAGTTTTTGCAGTAGTTTGCGGCATGAGGTCCAGATGTCACTCTGCTCTGATTTTATGGTGAGAAAACTTCAAACCAGGAGGTGACAGCCCAAAGTAACTATTAAGTCCACATTGTGACATAAACATTTATGTGGATCACTCGCCCGCTTTTAACCTTTTCCATATTTTCCACCACCATGCCACACATAGCTACATTTCGACAAGATCCTTATCCACATCGAAACATTTCTATGAGATGATAGAGAATGAAACATCTGGTGGGTAACACCTCAGGGCAGCTTGGGAAAAAAAGTCATCTCATTTGTTGAAAGAGATAGCATGTGTCAGAAAAATGGATCTAAAGACGGTGGATTGGAGCCCAAACTGAAATGAGGGAATGATGACACTTGCTTGGCCACGATTACACAAATAAACAGAAAACAGGTGGGAATAGGATACACCCATTCACAAATGTTCATTCTTTGCAGTCTATTTCTCAACCACCATTTTGTGAGTCCTTCCCTTTGGTGGTAAAAAATATTTCATACATTCTAACAGCCACAGGAACAACATGAACGTTCCTTCAGTTATAAGGAGGATACAAGTTTCCTACATCACATTTAATGCCAAACTATGAGACCTTTCTAGACATTTGACAGAAAAAGCTTAATGGAAAGTTCAGCACACGACTCGACTTAGTTCTGCAAATGGATGCAGGAAGACTTGTGTCAAATCGAACAAGATGATTACAATATTTTGTAACAATTTGCCGAGCAACCCCTCCAGTTTGCAAAGGTATATTACCATGATATTGATGCCAAAAGCAATCATGCCTGACACATTGCCTTTTATATAAGCTCTATGAACGTCATACCCCGGCATTCATCGTCTGACTTGTCCCTGTCAAATTGCACCCTGATATTTTGTTTTTTCGCAGAGCTGAGGTGATTTAAGAAATCCTAACAGAAGAAGACATGCGGTTTGTATTCTCATGGCTGTCTCTGTTTAAACGTCTCCAGATTCTTTATGGAAAGGATTGTAGGGGGTGATTTGCTGACGTTATTTACACGGAGAAGGTTTTGTAGCCTCCCTGTTGGCCAGAACATCAGGATTTTGGAATTTTTTGGCAGTGACCTACATCTGGATTTCTGCACTAGAGGGTGCCCCACCCCCTGACAGCCTTTTCACTGAGCCACAAGTCTGCTTTTCTCTCTTTCTCCGAGGAACGCTGCAGCCCACACCATTGTGAATGTAACCATTCAGTGTTCCCTGTCACACATAACAGAGCAGAGTCCAGTGAAGTCTTAAAACAATACTTCCTGTTGTGCTCACTGGATAACTGTTACAAATGTGCAGCAAAGGAGAAAGAAACAGAAAGTGGCCTTTGGGTCTTTCTGCTGGATATGAAACAGAATGTGCAGGACCCGATCTGGTTTTCATCCTCAGTGCCCCACCCTGGCTGAAATACAATGGATTGGGAGCAGGCCTGTGACTTTTAACTCACTCTGCAGATTCCATGCTCTGCCGCCAGCCTGGCCAATCTGCAGCCTGGAAAAATCCCTTGATGTGTCAGCCAAAGCAGCTTTGAATCTAATCATAAGGCCATAGGTTCCCTTGTAAAAGAACATCCATGTTCGCTCACTTAGACACTGGGGAATTGCGTTTATGGTCAGCAATGTGGAAAAAGAGAGATTGATTTTAGCCATGAATTTCAGTTCCCAAAGTGATATACTGCAAGGTACAGATAGTTTGCTAAACCTTTTCAATAGTTAATCAGTGAATTCCCTAACGTTCACTGGCTGGACAACAGTTCCAATAATGTTAATTTTTGTCAGTCGCTGAAAAATTTTCCCATGATTCTAATATACAGTCAAATATATCAGTTGGCATGCTGCCTGGGGTTTGTAATCAAATCTATATTTGTCTTTCTTACTTCCAGTCTGTTATTGAAGCACAGTTTTCCATAATGGAACAAAAATGGACACTTTAATTAAAGAAAGCTGGAATGAATGAATGAATGACTATGTCAGTCTTTGAATCCCCGGTTGTTCATCCATCAAACTTTGAACCGCTGCTCTACAGACTTCAGTGTCTCTGCAGTGGTTTTTGAATGATTTTCTTGTTGTAGCCACCGTACAAACAAAGGCACCCCTGTAGATTTATGTCTCATCCCTCTCTCTCATATTGGACTCTGAGGGCTTTAAGGCTGTAATTAAATTCCAATCCCCACTCTCACTTCTCCACCGACTGTCCCCGTCTCTGTGGGAGGTTGAGAAGCTGGGTTTACCGCCTGTTGTGGTTTGTTTGAAAGATCCAGAGTTGTCTGGAAACCTCAGCTATTACGATAGAATTCACACATGTGGTGCGGAGAGAGAAAGAATAGGCCTCTGCTCATACACAGATCCAGGACTAGTGTGACATCCGGTCTGGTTTAGTGTTTGAGACGTTGCAGCATGTGTGCATGTTTTAGTCACATTGTACCTCTCCTTGTGAACTGCTGGATTTGAGTATTCTCATGTCAAAGTCAGGGATTTCCATTCCAGCACGCTGCTTTCATGCATATGATAGTGCTTTCAGGGTGTTAAGATGCCCATCTGAATAACTCCATCATTGTACCTATCAAAGCTTTGCCTTACCAGACGGCCACCCACTGCCAAAGCACAGATTGCTGGCATTGGCCCATAGCAGGACCAACAAACTGGAATCAGCTGCAGCAACGGGCTGTCAGTTGGGACTCCTGACAGCGATATGAGGGGCTAGACTGAACAAGTCCAGTCCGGCGGGGACCAGCGGGAGAGGAAGGATGAGTTCTGCACCACTGATCCAGAGTGACAGTGATGGACAGGTTCAGAGAGGAGAGCTGATGGCCAAGGTTTTTCTCCTGTCTGGACAGTGTTTGAAAAGATGGACATGACGGTCGCAAGGCTTCGAAGTCCAACAGGGCATGTGTGCCTGTGTGTGTGTCTGCCTGAGTGTGTGTGTGTGTGTTTTATAGAAGTGTGCATGTGCATGAGTGCCTGTTCCAGAGTAGTGATGTGAATGTGCGTGCATGTCAAACGGTCAAGCGGAGCAATAAATGTGAGAAGTGACACTGAAATTTGAGATCAAAAACTTTTCTGTGTTCAATTGTAGTTCTTTTTTAGACAGTGTAATATATGTGTAATATAAACAACTATACAAACACAGTAGAGGTAGAAAAAATATCAAGACAGGAATATATACCTTAAAATAATTATTAAGCCACTGTGACAATTTGAAAAGTCCACATTTGTCATAAATGCCATCAGAGCTTTAATGTGTGCAAATGGGAGAAGGAATAAAAAAAAAGCAAAACACATGTTTTTGCAAATTTAAATCAATGGCAAGAAAAACCCAAATTGTCAGAGACAAGTAAAATTTTAAGCAAGATCATCTGAAGAAAAAAAAAAAAAATCCAGAAAGCATTAATATTTCAAGAATAGAATATAAAAAGAGTCATGCTGAAGGGCTATTATATTATAAAAACAAAAAATCACAAGTCTTTTGGCCTAAAAACAATTTCTAAAGCTGTATTGCATTGTTTGATATATCATATTGTACTGGCACCAAATATAGATATTTTTATTAAAATGTGCAGGCAATGTAAACAGATTCTTCTGTCAATTTTACTGTGACTCACCAGAACCACTATTTCTTGTAATGATGGGGCTGAAGGCTGCAGTTATTGTGTGCATTTTAAATTAGTGCTAAGCTAAAATCCAGTGCACTTATGATTACATTCTTTCATTTCATTTGTCAAATTCTGGGAATCAGACACCACAAAGGACTGAATAGATGCATGTTTAAATCTTACTTTTTGTCTTTTTGGCTGTATTTTTTTTTTTTTCTTATTCATTTTCACAGACATTGCGTTTATAGTCTTTCAATAAATGGCTTTACACTAATACCGTCACAGAAGTGCATCATGAGTAATTTGGTGAGTTACTGGTTCTGGGTTTAGGCTACCCTCAATCTATAATCAGACACTTGAGATAATATCTCATCATTAGTTACTCTATAACCTTCTTTGCACAGGACTAGTACTACCTGAGGACTTCTGGTAATTTGTAATAACTGTGGATGTCGTCTGGGATTTTAATCCTGTGTGAATCAGCCACATCTGTAATTCGTAAAGTAAAAATCCCACCTCAAATTACCTTGCCTATTCCAGCTAACACAGAGGTCCTGTGATAATATTAGCTCTGTGAGACATCTCTGTGATTTGGTGGGATTTGCAACATTTTTTGCTTCCTCTGTGCATTTATTCAACCTATTTCCTGGTTGAGGATGGAGGCTGGCTGGTGATGATAAATGAAAGTTTTAAAAGTGTTTTGGGTGCAAATTTGGCAGGCTCATGTCACATATAGCATGGATGTTCACTGAAAGGGCAAACTTAAATCCTTAAATCCTCGATATCTCAAAACATGATGATGTTGGTGGTGAGCCTGCCCCTGACATCGGAACCACCAATAGTGTCAGTAAATTTAAGTAAAAAAACAAAAATAGATGTGGCAAGTAAGGGGTTAATTTCCAACTCCAAATCACCAAATCCAAATAGGTTCTGACTGTCTTGCATTCATCCATTCATTCATTTTTGGAACAGCTTAATCTTTGAGAGCTGTTGCGGGGATGCTGGAGCCTATCCTTCCATCAGGTAACGACTGCGTACATCCTGGACGTGTCAGCAGTTCATCACAGAGCTGACACATTCACTCTCAAATTCACATCGAGAGGCAATTTAGACTGGCCCATTAAGGTACATGTCTTTGGATGGTGGGAGGAAGCCGGAGAACCTGGAGAGAACCCTTGCAGACACAGGCAGAACGTGAAAAAGGCCCACGTCAACTGGCACTGGGATCAAACTCGGGACCTTGTTGCCGTGAGGCACCACCGTACCGCACCAATTGCCTTCCAATATATCAAATATCACGGAATTGCTGTATTGTGATACCATTGTTATCATAGGCAACAGATTGTAAGAGTTTGTACTGTGAGTTACTCTATCATTCTCACAGCTAATATATATTATAGTTTATAAAACAATATTTACCTCCGCCAAGGAGGTTATGTTTTTGCCAGGGTTTGTTTGTTTGTTTGTCTGTCCGTTAGTGTGCAACATAACTCAAAAAGTTATGGACAGATTTGGATGAAATTTTCAGGGTTTGTTGGAAATGGGATAAGGAAGAAATGATTAAATTTTGGTGGTGATTGGGGGTGGGGGGGCCCACGGGGGGGGGGGGGGGGGGGGGGGGGGGGGCACTGATCGTTAGTGTGCAATATAACTCAAAAAGTTATGGACAGATTTGGATGAAATTTTCAGGGTTTGTTGGAAATGGGATAAGGAAGAAATGATTACATTTTGGTGGTGATCAGGGGTGGGGGGGCCCACAGGGGGGCCACTGATCAGCCTTGGCAGAGGTCTGCGCTCTCCGAGTGCTTCTAGTACTATTAATAAGATAATTGTTTTGACTTAGCTTGTGCTAGAGATACAGTAACATGTTTAATATTTATAGTGTTGAGAACAATCTCTGTCTTGTTATTTGTCAGAAAACATGTTCCTCTGCAGCTCATGCTTCATCGAGAGTCAGGGTTCCCTCTGACAAGTGCGTCAAGAACAAACATTCCCAAAGGCAGCAATTAATGCTGAACTCATAACACATGATGATACCCCTGGGCCCTGGATATAATATGAACATTGGCACCCACTGTAGAGTCGTTTATCCAGTTGTCTGCTTTGATGACACACACACTTACACAGTTTTTCTTATTGAATTGCACGCACATGTGCTTGTACTTTGGCTTGCTTGGTCTTTCAATGCAAAAATATATTTTTTTGCGTCCATAATTCTCTGGGCTGATGTCCTAGAGACAGATTATATGTATTATCATACCCAAGGACAAGCAACAGAAGTCATTTTTTCCAAGGGAACTGATTTTTCGGCACATACATTACAGAATCGTACAACTTCAGATGCAGCAAGGCTGTATATCCTCTTTATGATGAAATGAATCTTTTCTGACTATGACTTCTCCTTCAAGATTTGCAGTTTCTACAAGAAATATATGCCCAGTATATTCAGGACAAATCCCTCTTTGCCTTTCTGGAAATGAGCTAAAACAGAAGCCTTGTCTTCCTTATTTCTCCTGGATGACTTCAAGGTCTCCACTGTTTCTAACACACCTACATCCAAAATTTAAGTTAATTATATTCAACTTTTGACGGGAGATGCTTTCAAAATCAATATGTGATATACTCAGTCATGAAGCTGAAAGTGAAATGACCATCACATATGTCTGGCATGAGAGATTGACATAGAGCATTTGGTATCTGCGGTTTGTGGGTCTGCTTCCTCTTCTGTGTGAGGGGGTTTAGGCTTTAGGGGCTTTGTGAGGTAGTTAAAAATGTTCCTGCTCACTTTTCCAGCTGCAGCCTTTTAACGGTGCATTAAATGACAGTTACCCTCAAGAAGTCACCAGGGAAAACAAGAAATGCTGTTTGAAATCACAGAAGGGTCAAGAACAATCATTTTGCGCTGCTCAATCACTTGTACAAAGAGACAAACCAGATATGAGACATAGTTACACCTAAAAGCCTCAATTCAGTCTTTGCTTTTTTTTTTTTTTTTCCTTATTTCTTATTACATTATTATGCCATTATATTTGTTTTAATTTAAAGCACTGTTACCAATTATGGCCAACATGTTTGGAAAATTACACACATAAACGTCCCTGTTACTCATTTGTAGACATTTTATCCTCATAGATGTGTTATTTTGTTGTATTAGGCAGATGGCCATCTTCAGATTTAGACAAGGTTCACTGCTTCTTTGCTCTCAGAATAAATAAAAAAAAAGCAGCTCACAGTCTAAGGCCACATATTACATATTTATCCTGTTTTTTAGTATATACCCAAAGAGAAAAGCTAACGCTGTGGTTGAGTAAATCTCTTGTTTCTT
Source organism: Sphaeramia orbicularis (assembly GCF_902148855.1). Taxonomy (NCBI): domain Eukaryota; kingdom Metazoa; phylum Chordata; class Actinopteri; order Kurtiformes; family Apogonidae; genus Sphaeramia; species Sphaeramia orbicularis. The sequence goes on from NC_043973.1 coordinate 26,665,072, forward strand.
CTGGTACGTTTCATTCATTCAACATCACAATATGGAACATTCGTATTCTCAGCACTTGTGAACCAATCTTGAGTCGAGACCTTTCTGAGAGTAGAAAGAGAAAAGTGATAAGGAAAAGAACTGGGGGCACACAAGACATGCCCTAAGCTCAGTGGGGGATTTTCCTTCTATGTGTTCACTGAAAAGACCTATCTTGGCCTTTTTGCTCTGCAGAAGTTGAAGATGCAGAGTTCCTGAAATGCAGCTTATCATTTAAAATGCACCTTCACGGAAGTTTATTTATGAGAGAAAAGTGAAATTTGACCAAGGCAGGAAGAAGTGTTGCTCCGTGCTCTCTATAGCGTGAAATGTAAAAGACATATGGAGGTGTGGGGTGAAAACTTGGAGATTTCTCTAGCTGCCTCAAGCTTTTTACTCTGATCTCTCACAGAACAGAGAACACAAAGCTGCAGCTCAGAAAGACTTTCCATAACATATCGTGATTTTTATTCTGAGGACTGTTTTCTTACACATAAGGAAAAAAAAAACAGAGGTAAGGGGAACTGCCTCAAAACAACACAGACATATTTCCCTGTGTAAATATCATAAATTGCGTATTATCACAATTTCTCCATTTTAAACCATTTCCTATCCAAGGAAACTAGATAGTCTGAGTCAGCGTGCCCACTTTTCTTCAGCACTTATTCATATTCATACCAAGAGGAAAACTAAGGAGCAGCCACAGAAAAAGTGCCTTGCTTCTGGGCATGCTGCTAGAAGGAAGCTGAAACAACTTCCTCCTGAAATTTAATCTCTATGTCTATAAAAATGTCAGGAATTATTCCAGTGTGAATATCGGCATCAAAGTAAGGCATATTCCATGTAGTGAGCAGTCATATGAACATCCTTATTTGCAGAGAAATGTAAGTTTACACTTTTTCATTGTCAGAAAGTTTATATTGAAACTTTTTCTCATAACAAATGTCACAACAAAACATTCTAGTTATTTTGTTCTTGGTTTGATTTGTGTTTTTGCGTTAGTGGGTGGTTTACTGCATGCGTGTTATGTCTAAACTCCAGAGCCAAATATTTTGATGAAATATGAATCCTTGTTGATGTAGTCTGTAGTAAAGGTCGTTAAATGACAACAGAAAGAACAATAATAAAACATGTCACCACGTGTGGAGTTTGAAAGAAGTGTAGCTCTGCAGTTTTAAAGCCAAAACCAAACCTTTATTCAACTTCTTTTTTTATTTTTTTAACCCGTCATTTTGATTTTCTAACTGATGGCCCAGGAAAACATTGCTTTAGGCATCTTTTGAATGCAACTTCAACCATGACATTGATTATCTTAGCTTCATAATTAACTCCACATGCTACTGTATCACTGTATCTCACATTCAAAAAGCGCTTCATACACCCTGGGTGAGTTATTATAGCAACTGTAAGTAAATTAGCTGTGAATAATACCCTTTTAAATAAGGCATTAGTCAAAGACTCCCTGCAGTTTAATAGTACAGAATTTTTCAACAAACCCAACGCTGAAGTCTGGATAAGTGCGGTCTCGTCAGTCAGAAAATCTCTTACAGTATATATGTACCACCTCACCACACTGCAGAATAATTTCATAAGCAGTATACATTTAAAGCAGTATTTCACGATGAAGAAATAAATATTTAATTTCTGTTTCTGTTGGTTGAAGCTATTTTTTTGGAGAAAAATGGACATGCAAAATCAGTACAGATGTGTTTGTGTAATGGTGGGTTTTTCATGTAAATAATGGCACTAGAGTTTCAGAAATATATGAAAACCATCTGCGTGAATGATCTGTAATTATCACTCAGAATCAAAAAGGCTTTTTCTTGAAATATTTATATATTCTATAGCATACATATTTTAGCGGGAAAGAACATCTCTTTATCAAAGATGGTTTTTTTTTCTGTCAAAGTTTCTGACAATGCTGTCTCACTGAATTGCCATATCAAAAGGCTCTTTGAAGCAGAACAAAAAATGACCATGTTTTATTTTCGACTGTGTCTTTTTTCTCATGTTTGAAGTGATGCTGGACATGCATGACTAGAGCTACGCCGTTTATTCAGATAGATTTCTTATTATTGTTCTTAAGAATTGTAAAAATTACAATCATTACATTATCAATCTCCTGTCGGTCTGAAATGGCCAAAAACTGTTGTAACCAATTGCTTAAATATGAGAACATTCCTGTCTTGAGCATTTGACTAATAGCAGTCATATGTTACGTTTCTGTCTCAGGGGAGGGTTTGGCTATTATTTGAAGGGAGACAACCCAACACAAACATAGGCCTCTGTGGAGTGTTTACTGTATAATGGGTGTGACAGTCTACCTTAGCCCAGCTCTGAGGTCACTTCTGGTGTTTCCTACGAGGTACGACAGTTTTACAACTGCACGGATCACACTTGGATTGTTTCTGACATGTTAGACTGCTGCTACTCTCTGCCGGTCTCACAATCTCTCCTTCTCTTTCTCGGCGGCCTGGCATATTTTTTGCCTCTCTCTGAAACACTCTCTTTTCCTTTTCCTCGCGTACACACACAAGAAATTATATCAAGCCTTTCTCAGCCGGATTCAAACAGGACTCTTGAGCATATTTTAAGCCTAAAGTCTTAATCTCTTATAATAGGCTTCTTTGTGGCAGTTGTGGAAGGCCATTTTTCTTTTTAAACAGCCCCTCCGTCTGGGGGGCTATTTGTGGTGATATCCTAACAAGCACTACAGCAACAAACTAAAGGCTAAAATTAAAACTTTGCAGCGCAGTTAAAGTATTGCATTGCAAGGTTTTACAAGACACTGAAAATACAGATACAATATGGAAGCTAATTTGAACAGCACACTGGGATTTTCAGGTCACCGCTTTAAAATAAAACAAATACAAAAAGCTTTATGGTATTTATTTGTGCAACTTTTGCTCAGCACATTCACATCCACCGCACGACTTTTAAGCATTATATGCAGTATGTGCCCAAGCGAAAAAAACAAAAAAAAAAACAAAACTGATTTCAGTTTGTTTTGCTGTTTTGGTAGGCATGAATTCTTCTTAGTTTTAGGGCATTAAATGCACACAGAGAAGCCGAGTCAGCCAAGGCACTGCAGTGGAGTAGTGTGAGACAGTGGCAGCAGAGCAGGAGCGAGTCAGATGTTCTTTATCTTACTGCTGCAGAGTAAAATGTAGAGGAATGTAAGCTGTACATTTACAGAGGCCCTGAGGAAATATAATACTCTTTCTGCATTGTGGCTGTACTAATGTAATTATGCATAGTTCCTGCACCAGCTAAAGAAAAGATTGCTATCCAAGAATATAAACAAGTCTGCAAGAATGCCTTTTCATTTTAATAATAATGTTTTTCTGAGACCCCATGGCAAGGCCCTGGTGGAACTGGTCAAAAAAATCATCTCTGTAAACATAACATTCATCCAAGTTTTGGAAAAAGTTTAGGATAATTTATAAGAAAAAAAAAACAAAAACCAAAGCCCAATATATACTAGATATACCTCACTTCACACATGTACACTGGCTGCATAGAGACAGAACGCATACTACATTTTGGACCAGGCTCTGTGATCTGATTTTGAATGCAGCATCTTGTTTGATGTCTTTTTGATGATGGACATGAAATAATGTCCAAATCACCAGAGGCAGGAACATCAAACAGCTCCAAATGAAAACACGGTAATGTCTTCTTGGACTGAGCCTTATTGCGCCTTCATTTGCCACTGCCCCATGGAAACTGGGCTTTGAGTGTGAACAGATAAAAGATGAGCTGATAAATGAAGCACTTTCATCTGCAACAAACTTTGACAACTTTTTCATTTGCAACACAAACACTGCATGGCTAATACACTGCATCATAATGTAATCAGATAATCACAGATGGTAATGTCAGTGACTGGTCAGAAAGTCAGAGGTGGAAATAAATCTTTGAAGAGGAAGTATGGCTGGAAATCATCACAGCGGGATAAGGAAAGCCCGAGATATGCTGATCTTTGTATCAAGAATGCCCCCAGTCTTATTGGGAAAAGGATGTCATCATCTATATATTGTTCAATTTCAGAATCCAATGTCCTTTAAGATAATAGGGTGACAGAGCTAATGCAGAGCACAGGTGACTTAGTGATAATGAACCAATATATATGCATCATGCAAAACCGATCCTTATGCTTTGCAAAGGGAGCGAGGTGTGTTCATTCATCACGATTTTGTCTGTTATGAAAACTTCATCTCGCAGTGACATCACACACACCCTTAAGGGTTCGCCTCACGTGGAGCCTATCGTAAGCCACCATGTCGATCCCCTTGTGTTTAGCAATGAGGAAACTCTAACAGACAACTATGTGCGAGTCATCAACTTTACATTTAATTTGATTTATAACTGAATGGAAGCCAAGTTTCCGAATAATTTATAGACCAGTTTGGTGTCTTCCAGGGCTTTTGGATGGCTTTGTGTAAACCGAGAGTCTGGTGTTCAAACAACAAGGCAAGGAGCCATAGTGCACTCTGAGCTTTGTCTTGGCCTCTGCGTCAGTCTCTTGACAGCAAACTGGCATCCAGCTCTATCTAATAAAGTGCACCACCCAGCCTCTACAGCAACTAAAGCATGTACTCTACGGCTGCCGAGTGTGTGTGTGGTCAGTCAGAGAGGGATACTCCTACAAAAGCCAACTGATAGACATACTGAATGCTAAATCTTCTAAATCTGTGGTGTGAGTCTCATCCATTCTGTCTCCTTGGGTGATGAGCTACAATTTAGAAAGGCTTTAATAGCGAAAATGATAAAAAATGATAATGGCATATCTTGTTAGAATAATTACCGTCGGGCAGTATTTGTATGTTGGCAGCTATACTATGGATTACAGCACATTTTTTACGTAAAACAAGAATAAGCAGTCAGACATCTGCGAACAAGAAAAAATTCACATTTATTTGATATCAAACAGGAGTTGAATTAAATATCAGCTGATGATGGGCTCTTACAAAAGAAATAAAATGAACCTAATCAGTGCTGTAACAAGTCACACTTCTTAACCATGGTCATTCTTTTTTTTTTTTTTTTTTTTTAAACCTTTTTTCTGAATAGTTCAGTTAATAAATTAATTAGTGTCAAAGGATGAAACATGTCTGCAGAACTGCAATTTCGTATTGACACCAAAATAAGTCTTAAAACCTGACAATTTCTTTCAAGTAAAATAAATTATATCCAATTCACTCCAAATCTGTGCATGGCCCGGTGTTAACAAATATACTACTGGCAAAAAACTCATCATTCATGAAAGCAAAAGCACTTCACAAGCAGAGACGTGAGCATGATTTCATATGGACTAATATCTCTTGAAACGTTTCTTTTCATATTCAAACATACTACAACAAGTCAAGTGTGAGAGGAAAAGCACATTTCCACCAGTTTCATTAACCTTGTCTGAAGAGGCTTATTAACATTGAAAGGGCATAACTACTGAATGGTTGCCATTTCTTTTTTTTTCTTTTTTTTCTTTTTTAACTTTATTGACTTTTTACACTAGTGGTACAGCAAAATATATTTTCTTTAGCTGTTACTTTGACAACAGTTAAATGTGCAATAGAGAAAATATAAGGCCTGAGTCTGAATTAGTGGTTTCTTAACTTTACAATCCTGACTGTGTAGTGGAGCCACACTAGTTCTAGTTCTGTAATTCATGACTAAAAAGACCCTGGTTCTGCAAAGTCCCCCAGAGATATGTCAGGAATCAGTTCAGTTCTTTGCTTGGAGTATTTTTTATCCATTATTCTTCAGCTCTTCTTTCAGTACAACAGATATACCAGACTTATCTCTGACACAGTGATCTGTGTGTAATTCTCTGCACCTCTTTAGTCCAACAGCAGAGCTTTCACAGTCCACATTTGTCTGGCCTCGGATGAACGTGTTTTGTGTGTTAATGAGATCTGTGTGCAAAAAGTCATTTATTCATTCTTTTTCCCACCCAACAACATTTCACTTCCTGTTCTAACAGGAAGAGCATGTGGAGTGCGGAGCCAGACTCGCCAGCTCTCTTGACATCAACCAAAAGCACCCATCCATTAAAACCTGTGCAAACAATGAAGAACAGCTCAAAGGCTGGTGATGAGCTGCATTTGTCCGTCGCTGGGGGCTTCTCCCTCCTGCACACAGTCTTCGTTGTTGGGTGGAATGATGCACCCATCACTTGTGCCTCGGTTTATGTGATAGTAGGATAGAGGCTGTGGTGCATCGCCAAGCTCAGGCATGCTTTTATGATACGCGTCCTCACTCTCGCTTCGAGGCGAAGGGGAGAGTTCCTCCTCTTCCTCCGGGGGGTACGGCGACGTGGAGGGTGAAGGTGAGTCTCTCAAGTTTGGCATGCTGGTGTAAAGGGAGTCTCTGTTATTGTTGGGTGAATTGGAGCCTATGTCCTCCACTGCAGTAACAGTCTCAGCGCCAGGCCCACCTTGGCCCTCCAGGCGCCGGGGGGCTTTCTGGGCGCTGTACAACAGGGAGTGAGTCCTCTGAGGCAGTAAGGGGGCCTCCAGCGCCTCTTTATGGTGGGGGTGCAGCAGCAGCTCCAGGGTGGGGTGGCCTCCTCTTCCACTTCCTCTCTGGGGGGATGACGCCTCGGCATGATCTGCCACAATGGCGTCATCCTCGCTGCCGCTTCCACCCCCGCCTTGGTCCACTGTCACCCTGGTCTGGGGAGGTAACGCTCTGTCCCGCTCCCTCGGGGCTTCGTGACCTTTGGGAGCCCCGCGGGGCCTCAGGTTATTGTGGACGATTTCAGATATGATCATCTTCTCAAAGGCAGCATCGTCCAAGTTGAGGCCCCCCAGGTCACCCGGGGCCCGGACGCCCACAGCCTCGTAGTCATCGTCTCGCAGGGAGTAGCTGTTGTTGAAATTGCCATTGAGGGGGAGAGTGTCCATGGCACTGATGTCCCTGCTGTTGCTGAGAGAGTGCTGTCCTGCAATGAAAGGCAGAAAAAGCAGGTGAGATATAATCTTTCACCTCTGAATATAAAACAGCCTCCAACACGCCATCCACATACAATTATACTGCTCAGGAAACTTGTGCTCTTTGATCTTTGGGATAATTTCGATTTTACATAAATACAAAAGTTGAAAAATTCAAAGGAGACCCAATTATCTCTCCACTGTGTCCATCCTGATTATGGCCGAATATGATTATAGCCAATCTGACATCATCCTGAACAATATTAGACAAATGAGGAAGAAAGATGAAAAAAATATATATACATATAAAAATATAAATATATACGTGTGTATATATATATATATATATATATATATAAAAACAGCCACACACTATAAAGAAGCTGATGACCAGGTAACAACATAGCAGCATACAAAAAGCAACAGAAGGGATAAGGGCTGGAGTAAAGCAAATAAATAAATAAATATCTTCCCAAAAAAAAAAGCTGATGAGGAAGTGTTGTGACACTAACAATGAATAAAACATTCCACCTGTTAAAAGAAAATGGGACAAAAGTGTAATGTCGAACACAGATGGCCATCCACCTCTCTGCACGGGGGCCCCACAAGCACAGCAACAACCCCCACACCACGACAGACAGGCACGGTGCAATGACTCACTTTGCCACCACTCACATCAAGTGTGTCTGCTCAGGCTATCTGGCCTAAGAACAGCTGATGTGCAAAAAAAGTAAAACAGATGCTTTTTTTCAATTGCAGCAGAAACAACAAAATCACTGAAATAAGACAAAAGTGGAAGCTCGTAACATCCAGCCTGGATTCAGTCGATCCACCTCAGATTGTGTCCTTGCAATTAACTGTAATTTAGCCCATGTGATGCCTTGTTCAAATTGTTGTAGGTGGATGGAGACTGACAGCAAAATTATGTGTTTAACAGTTCAAGAGAGATAGAGGACAAATCAAGGATAACTGAATCCTGGACTCAGCAGGTGAAAGGGTTCAGCAGCAAGCACAGTTTTTTAAGTCTACAGTCAAAAAGGAACATTTCCACAAGAAATCATTTCCTTCTATCATTCAACGATGCATTTCCTTCCTTTTTCAAGTGTGTATTTATCAGTTTTACGTGAACTAAATACACACACGCACACACACGCACACACACAGTGGAGTACTAATTTTACATAACCTTGTACTTAAGCTCAAGTAGCTGGATGAAAGTGGGGGGGGGGTAGTTTGATTTGATGTGAGAGTTTTATTTACTGGGTCTGTAAGTGAAAGGCTGACATTTTGTAGAGAGAGGGGATGTTTTCACAGACAGTCTTTGCCCGGCTTTACACCAAGAAAAAGGGAAACTACAGGTTTGAAATGAGTGTGTCTGAAAATGGATGATAGCAACTGAAAAAAAAGATGTGGCTCTAAAAAACAACATCAAGGACATTTCTTACAAAAAAAAAGAGTGAAAAAAGTGCAGAGAGCAAAAGTTCGTTAATAACTCGAACAGAACCCTACTCTGAATTTGCATTTGTTTATGCGCAGGATGTGGGTTTATTGCAGGCAGGTATTGTCTATCGGGGGGGGAAACGATGTGAACAGAATTCAACTGGACACCGCGACAGCTGCACTCTGGGAACCATTCCAAGAGAGATTCATCCAAGATGTTCGCTTTACTGATTTTACTGCATCAAATGAACATCTGCAGAGTATTACTTAGTATTAATACACTTATAATGGAAGACACGTTCATCCTTTTTCGGGAGCTAAATGTAATGACAATAGCAGACAAAATTATGCGAAGTTCAGCAGTCTTTCTGTGCGGATTTCATACTGTCTTGGTGATCTTCACACAAGATTTTGACATTTGTATGTCTCTCCTATTGCTAAACTTCTTTCCATATGTTAAATCCTTGCATTTCTTCCTATTTGCTTTGATTTCTTTCATCTTTTCAGAAATCAAACTGCAGTTATGCATTGCCTCTTGCCTCTCAGACTACAGTCTGTTGCTCCTGTGTTTAAACAGGGATAAGTACAACCCTTCCCCAAGGAAGAAAAAGTGTTTCTACAGGTAAAGGAGATGTTTATTGTGACATTCAAAATTACCTGTTAATTAAATATTGCCACTTTTTATCTGTCTACGATGCTCCAATGTTAACATGCAATTATCTTACAATGATTAAGCAGCTAAACATTTTAAAGCAATAAAGTACAAGCTGTCTGCACACACACAGTTCTGCATTGGATCTTCTGGGCTGCTGCTGAGCACACAGAAAACAGGGTTCACGAAATGTCTTTGATTTTCTGTGCAGACATTGTTTGGTCCCAACCCTGCTTCATTATCTCTGGGTGTGAAGTGCTCTCATTGTGCTTTTAGTAAGCTAGCAACACAAAAACAAGACTGAGAATAGTGCCCTGGTTAAGGCTATATGTGCATATCCTTTTCTTTCTCACTTTTGCCATACTGCTGTTTTGTATATTATTCTCTTTTATCATCAAATGCCTGCAAGTATCTGAAGGCTATGCCCGCATTGCGTCATGTGGTTCTGTTTTTTTTCTTTGATTGAGTTTCTTTTGCTCTGCCAGTGAGGAACTAGGTCACCATAAACACTGACATGACTTAAATCAAAGTCTAATCTATAGTGAAGTAAACAAAATGTATAGATTGCAACACTTTGTAGAGACATCATCCAAGCATATAGGGTAATAGCATAAATTATCTCGACAACCATATACATATATATATATATATATATATATATATATATATATATATATATATATATATATATATATATATATATATATATATATATATATATATATATATATAGCTCATATTCAGCAGAGAGGTTTTCCCATATGACTGCTCAGTCAACACGATGAGATAGCATTGACATCTTTAGGCTTTATCTCTGCTGTTTACAAATGTGTATAGGTGAGAAGTACTTGAAATACACAGAAGGTAGAGATGAAAAACAAACGTTAAATCTAGAGTAACCATCCTCAACATTTTCAACGCATGCTGAGCTGAAGTCATAACCTTAAGATCCATCTTGTTTCCAGTAACTCTTCAACAAACACAAACAAACAAAAATCTATGTAAGATTAAAGGTTGAGGGTGGATGTGCACCTGGGGAGTGAAAAGCCGGTGGAGAGGGGGTGTTGCACACCACCGTTTCTGCCAGCAGGTTGTTATAAGGGTTAGTGTCGTGCGTTCGGAGGAGAGGGTTAGTTAGGAGGTAGTTCCCAGTCATCCCTAAAATAACAGGAAGAAAAAAGGAGAAAAATCAGGGGGGACAGAGGGAAAAAAAGCAGTTGAAGAAAAACCTTGAGATTCAGTATTTTATGGTCTGTGGTGGTGCACTGGATAGCTGTCGACATAAACAAACACTGACATTCCCTGTCCAAAATCTGACACCACAAAAGATTTATAACCTACGATCCGTCTGCCTTCTATTATGGACATAGCAGCCACAGAAACATTCAGTCGAAGTAAGACATTATCCAAACAGTAACTGACAAACAATATTATCACGACAAGTGTTGACCGATGCATAGCAACACAATCAGCTCCAGTGTTTAAGTGAAACAAATTCATCTAAACAAACTCATCCAGTCGAGACACTAGACAAAACATGTCTAAGTAGGCTGCCATGAATAATACAGTATCCCTATCGTCCACAGCATGTCTATGTAAATCCTCTGGAATGTAATAACTATCCTCAGTCATTTGGATGGATCGCTGAAAAACCCTGTGCTGGCATGTGTAAAAAAATCTAAAGTGATTCATAACTACTGCGAGTTCTGCAATGTCACAGCCTGGTGCCTGAGCTTCAAGATGCCAGGATCTATCTGAAAAAACCCCCACTGTGACCTCGCCTTGGCATTACTCATTTACCCCCCTACCTTCATCCTGATGATCACTGCAGGGTGAAGAGGGTGAGTTAGGAGGCTGCTGCACAGTCAGCCGCTCTATTCAGTGTTACTATGATTTGCACTCAAATGCTCATCAGTAACATTTTATGCCAGGCTAAATATCACCTTTCTTTTCTGTTACTGTTCCTCTCCCTTTAGCTGATCTCACCATACTGAAAAAATCTGTGAACTTTGATACCCAGCCGGTATTTAACGCTATTTTTGATTGCTTAAGACTAAGAAATGCAATATTCATTTTCCGTTTCATCCTCTCCCTTCCGAGGTGCCACCGTGTCATGTAGGCTGCATCTCTTGAAGTGTTTATTGTGAATTCTACGCTTTATCACAAAGAGAATAAAGCATGTGTCTCGTCTGATGGTGGGAGAAGTAGTTGCTTACCCTGGTTGAGCGTGGAGGTGCTGTTTATGTCTCCTGAGATGAAGGAGGACTCCGACTGCTTCCTCACAGTATCGTTCCACATCCGCCTGATGCGGCTCTGAGTAGAAAGAAAAGGAGCCATTGATCAGGGCTCAACATGGTGCCTCCGTTATTCAGGCTTAAGGCCCTGTGGATTGAGTGGCTACATGGGTTTGTGATTCAAACCTTACTTGTCTACACAATTTGTCTAAACCACTGCCTGATGACACAATAATGCTACGGTAAAACAAAGCCCACGTGTGCTATTGATGCGATCGAAACCAAAAATGGATACTCAGTATGAATCCTGTAGCCTGTAATTTGAGAGATTGGCCCTAAGCGATTCTTTTATTTCTTAATAGTAAGAGCAGTCTCTACCAAATTCCCAGAAGTGCTCTTGAGATCTCAGAAAGTCACCAGAGAAGAGATTATGAGGGGTCTGCATGTCTCATTCAATGATATTTCCTTATCTGTATCAACCATGATAACAGGCATTAAAGGACAGAAATGTATTTTCATTCATTTAACAAGGATGTTTGATCACATTTGATCACATTTGTGCCTTCTGCTAGCTACATTGTAGGGCTGTAATATTTCTTGATAATAAAATTCAATCCCATCCATTGATATATAACCTTGGCAGCGAACAGCTCGGTGGCTAAGCTTAATATCACAATGTGAAGTCCAGTGTAGTAGGTACCACAAAACTCTGCTTTAAACAAAAAAAAATATCAAGTGAGATGACAGAGTTTCATTCTTAACAACCCAAAAACTTAAAACAACCCATATTTTCCACATGCTGGGACTAGTACCTGTGTGGCAGATGAGTAGCGAGCAGTGGATCGGGATGTGGCTGTCTTGGCTGAACTGTGGGAGCCCTCAGGTGGCAGCGCTCCACAGCACTGGGACTGACGGAAACATTTGCTGTACTCTTTGCGAACCTGCAGAGGAACAAAAGATCAGGACAGACTGAGCACACAGGCACAGACAGCAACACAATCCCCCCACGAGAGCTGGAAATCCCAAATCTTTATCAAATGCCACCCAGCTGACAGCAGTTTAAATGGCTCCAGTGTAACGACAGGGATGACAAACACTATGATAACATGTTAAAATATTGTAGAGTGGAAGCACTTTGACATGGGCGTCTCTAAAAGCAAAAGTAAAATGTCTAAAAGTATGAAATGTCAAAAATGATTACAAAGAAACACAGAAATCCTGCTGTAATTAAATTAAACTAATAATTCAAAACTCAAACAATGCCAATTACATTTTTAATAAATATAAAATTTGTTCAGTCTATAACACAGTAACAATAACAAGTGAAAAGCTGCAAAATATTAACACTACATGGGATTCATGAAGAGCAAATGTTACCTTTTTTTGAAGGAGACAGTGGAAGATGAAAATAAACATCCCTTGCAGAGTGTTGAAGATGGTGAAGAGGTACGCCATGACGATGGAGGACTCATTGAGGAAGAACAAACCAAAGGACCAAGTCAGGCCCAAAAGACAAAGTAGTGCAAATGCTCCCAACACCCAAGACCTGTGAAAAAGCAAGAATGATGTTGTGAAACAGCAAAACTGACACACACCTTATCACTGCTTCATTTGACTTGCTGTTTCTAAGATGGACAGCAGCTAAAAAAACAAAACAAAACAAAAAAGAAAAAAAACGCTCATTTGCAATTTAGTTTTTGGAGACGCTGCACTAGTGGCACACAGTGTATAAATGCTGATATAAAGTTTTAGAATGAATATGCATATCACATTTGACACCGAGTCAAAAAATATTTCCTTAGTCTTCCCTAGAGTTGGCTACAGAGATTGCAAACGCAGCATGTTTTCCAAGGCAGCTTCCAGGAAAGCCTAGAAGAAATAAGATAACTCAACAGTCAGTTTCAATGACGATGGCTGGTCGTTATTGAAACACAAGAGAGAAGTGAGCTGCCCCAAGAGAGATACAGTGAGCCTGGAGAGGAGAGAACAAATGGGACAACAGCATGTCACTGAGAGAGAGGATCCAGAGACAAACGGGAGGAAAAATGAGAGGCAGCTTCGTGAGTGATGGCTGTTAAAACATGCTGAAGGGTCCATCAGTTTGCGAGGCTATTTATATTTCTTTTCTGAATATTTATACATAATGCAGGTGTGCGGTAGGCTCTAATTAATGACAGGTAATGGGCTTCGCCTGCTTCTGATAACGTGTGAAATCCATCATTAGGATTTGTGAGCACACACACTTTCTGTCTGGCAATAGCATTCATCTTTATAATGAAAAAAAAAAAAAAAAAAACAATGACAAAAAAAAAAAAAACCCTGAAAGCTAATTCAGTGCCTCTCTCAGTTTGGACAAAAATCACATTGGCTGCCTAAAACAAAAGTTGCAACACCCACATAACATATGTTGGCCTGCCCTCAAACATACTGTTGAACAAGAATCCAGGCACTGGAATGGTCAGGGAGTTTTTATTGAGCAATGGAACCTACTGGAAGAGGAAAGATGGGGGGCCCTATTTTAGTTTTTACCATCTTTAAATCTACAAGGCATGTGGTTGAGTCCATCTTCCGTGGAAGCTTGTAAAGCATGCCAGCACAGGAGCAAATGACACCAGGGGGTCACAATGCAGTTATGAAAGAATAAAAACGCAATATAACCGTATGCAGTGCAAATACTGAATTCATAAATCATCTAAAGAGGCACCACCTACGTGCAGAAATAAAATATGAAATGAAAATATCTGCCTGGTAGAGTTTAAGAGAAGAATCTGGAGGAGTTTTAAAGGAAGAGAAAATCAAATAAATGTGTAGGTCAAATGCACTTTTGAAACTTCAGGAGGGAGGCAAAAACAGTAATGGTGCATATTATTTTTCTTCTCACACATGATTGACCGCCCTCCCCACTCAGCACACACTCACACAGCCTCAGACCGAGCAACCGTAGCTCGGCCACATAATCTCCCGGAGTGACACCCCTCACCTGATACCCCCGAGCCTGGACGAGTCGGGTTTCATGGAGGTGGAATGCTTCACCATCTTGTACATCGTCACCACCAGGAAGATGACATTGACCTGTCAAAACAGACACGGATCAGGGTTAACACACTCCTCTTAGAAAGGCATCCAGTTCCTGCTGCTAACGTCTATAGTTATGTTTCACAATGACTTACCAGCAGCTTTAAAACACTGCTTAATCCATAATGGTTTTGAGTCAAAAGAGAGCGTCAATACCAGCATACCTTTACTGAGAGGAATATGAAAATTTAATGCCTCAGTGCAGATCATAAAGTACAGTGACTTCCAAGAGAAAAAATAACAGTGAGAGGTGAACGCTTTGGTCTACTTCACACAGCTCTGGCCTTCAACATGAGCTGCATTCACAATTTCTTTTCCCTTTCTCTTAGTTGACATTACGCTCAATCTTAAACCTTGATGTACCCAAATGTAGGTTCTTTTTGGACAGAGGGTAGAAAATAAGAATTATATCTAATGAACCTCATCATATCTGATGTACAGTGGACAAAAGATCCAAAAAAATAGAGACAGGAAAGAACATAGCCTAGTGCCATATTTTAGAAACAATTTTCTGAGGCCAAGAAAAACATTTAAGTGATTCAAGCCATACATCCAGAAAGGTTTCCATGCTTTCAGGATGTCTGTGTGTAAGCACTGGAGGGCCTGTGGCCGCTGAGGCAAAGGGAGGAGATGTGCTTCAATTTGGCCCAAAACCGTATAAAACCTTTGAAAAGCAGTTCAGTAAATATTCAATGAAAAAGCGCCTTTATATCCTAAATTTTATGTTATTAAAAACTTGTATGCCGTTGTTGCTCCAAGTGTGTATTTTGAAAGCGTGACCAATCTACTGTACATGAATAAATGACAGAGAAGCAAAGTAATAAAAATCTAGATATCATGTTCTGTGTGTATGCAGTGCCTTTATTTTTTTATTCTTTTGCCTTCACAACTGTTTTACCCTTCGGATGTGTTCATAAATACTACAAGGTAGAACAGGAAAGGGGGTTTACAGAGTGAGTGGAAAGCAGATGGAAATCAACAACGGCAAGAAAAATGGAAGAAAAGGAGTGGCTAAGGAGACAGAAAGAGGCTTTTAGATCGCAGCTTAGAGTAATGCCGAGTTTTGTCTCCCAGCCACTGGGGCCGATTTACGTCTCTATGAGTCGATGTGGCTGGAGATGCATTTAACACAGCTGCAAGTGATGACACAGATCCAATGAGACAGACGAATGGACGTACAATGAGGCAGGGAGGTACTCTGCAGAAAGCTGAGGCAAACTGCTTGGACTCCCCGTCATGCCCACTCTCCAAGGGGCCGTCCGTTACAATATTTAGGTCTCTCACTTCTCTGCCAAATATATCACAAAAAACACCGCTGCCGACGCAGCACTTTGCAAGGTTTTGCATGTATTTACAGCCTATGGACAGATTTACATGTGTATTACCATATGTGCCTGTATGGATATGCATTCTTGCATGTATTTATGTGCAAGTGTTGTGTGTCTGTGTGCATGTGAGTCATTGTGAGTGCCCAGCACACCCTATGAAATATTAAAAGGTGAAGATGGAGATGTCCGCGTGCTGGGATTGGCTGGGGACGTGTCATGATCCTCAGCAGGGCTATGAGCTGTGGTAATGGTTGTCTGGCCCACCCACTCATTACTTCCATGTTCACCCCTCTCTACCACCACCCTTGTTTTCCCACTGAGCAAATGACCTTCATGCCTGAGATGATTTCTCGTCCTGATTGCAGGAGGAGAGTATTCTCGCAATGTATTGCAAAGACCAAACAACTTCAAGTTGTTGGTGCTCACCAGTTCTGATTTCAGAGGATTTCATAGCTGAGTGGACACTGATGTCCTCATGTCAGCTATAATGGGCCCACTTTCCTTTCATGCAAATTGATCTGAGAAAGCAGGGTAAGAGGCTGCCAGCACACAGAGAAAAAAATCTATAATCTGTTCTCTCAACTCTTCTGTGAAAAAAAAAGAAAAGAAATATTATACCTGTCTACAGACTTACCACAATTATGAAGGTTACAGGTCCAATGAAGCTCCAGATGAAATGGTTATCAACCCTCAGCCAGCATCTATAGGTTGTAAAAGGTGATACTTAGTTCATCATCTCATTGCCAAAACAAAGTTGTATATCATCGATCAGGACCTGGCAGAGCTGGCGGGATGATACAGGCTACAGAAACAGAATAGAAACTCCAGTGACCACAGAAAACCAGAACTTGAGGGAATGTTGGCTTGCCGCCATGAGAAGCTGCACTCTTAAAGGCAGTGGTTATTGGACTCATGACTTCACAGTCTGCAAATGTCTACAAATGTGAGATGTCTTACTGTGTGTATCTAAGACTCCAGTAAACAATGTATTATAGACAGTTCAAGAATGAACTGCACCTTAATCTGTGTTTATCACTAGGAAACAGAAATGAAGTGAAAACTATAGCAATAAAATAGAGTTTAAAAAAAGGGAGTTTACTTAACTGCCATAAATTAGAGGATTGCAGTCTTACAAATCATAAAGCTTGCTGCTTGGATGAAGACCAGCGGAGAAGTGCATAAACTTTTAACTGACAAGGGCAGCAATTATCCACATGCAGAATAAAAACACAGCAGGCCAGTACAGCTAGCTGGTGTATTCATTAATGTTGCGGCTTTGCTCACAGCCTCTTCTTTTAGCAGTGACAGGGTGTAAATTTGTCAGGGGGTAGAGGTGGCGTGCTCTTTGTGATATTAGTATCATTAACACATACACGCATGTCATGTGGGAGTGTCTCGATGGGGAGAAAGGAGGACTAGTACTTGAGGATTTTATCAAACAAAACAAGAGGCTCTATAGAGAAGCCAGACTTACGCCCGCTGAGTGCCATAGCTCCTGTAGTCAATGGCTGCTGAGATGCCCACCACCACAGCTGGGAAGAGGTACCCGGAGATGTAATAGTATTTTCTGCGTGAGAACTCGCTCTCGAAAACTTCGACCAGCATGAGGTACAGCTGCACACCCTCTAGACACATCCAGGCGAACGCAGCCAGGAAGCAGAAGTGCAGAACCCCGGCGATGATGGAGCATACCAGCTGACAGGAAGAGATAGAGATGCAGATGTTACACACAAAGGTAAGAGGAGACTGAAAGGCTTCATCTGGGATTGGCTTGGTTTGGTTTCTGGTTACCCAGAATTACTTTTTGACGACTTAATGATCAGAAGGAAGGTGTCTACGCTGTTTTAGGCTCACTATACACTACACTACTATAACTTGAAAACTGAGTTCATTTAATGATATTCAGACAAAGAGACAAAGACAAAGACATCAATGATAACTTTTTTAAACTTATTATGTACGAGATTGCACAATATTCCAAAAATCCCAAAGAGAGCATACAAAGACACATTGTGCTGTGAAGGGCAGTGTGTAAGATTTAAGGGCATCTATTTGCTGAAATGGAATAATCATCATGTATAATCACCTGAAAATAGGAACTGTTGGGTTTTCTTAGAATGAGCCACTTGCATCTACAGGGGCAGTAGGCACCTCTGGCAAGGACATTTTGGGTTTTTTTTTTTAGCACATGGGTTCTTCTACCCATTTGGGAGTGGAGGGTGGGTTGAGGGTAACTCGGTTACTTGTAGCCCACAACTTCTACTGTTATGTCTGTAAACCCTACACAATGCACCTTTAAAGCTATAGACCAGAATCAGCAGAATATAGCATTCAGTGTGCTGGACAAAAATGACACAAAATGAATAAATGGTTGTGACATTTTCACTTAATATGGATTTCTTTCACCACGAAAAAGAAGGGGGATTCATGAGTTTAAAGGTTAATCACTGCATAGAATTCATCATTAGTTTGACGACTATTCCCTCTGCAGTGTCATTTTCCACTACCTTTGGCTCTGTCATGTTGATGCCCACAAGAAACACCAGCTCGCCAATGAAGAGGTTGAGGCAGAGGTTCTTGTGGATGGTGTTGCGGTCACTTTGCAGACCTCTGAAGAAGCAAAAGGTGAAGAGGCTGATGGCCAAACAGACGAGCGACACTGCAATACCCATTCTGGTGATGACGGTAAGAAGCAGCTCATGGACACTTCCCTCCCCCTACAGAGAAATGAACACATACAAACTGACCTTCATCTCTACACTTGTCACAATGATTGGTGACATTAAGCATAATGATAGGTGCTATATTTATTGAAGTGTAAATACAGAGTTATTGAAAACATCAGTGTACATAAAATGTTGCTATGGAGATTAAATTTTCAAGGTAGCCCTTGAGCGTTTAAATCCTTAAGTGCTTCTTCCTGAAAACACCTTGTATTCAATCTGAACACACTTACTCTACATTATGTTGCACTGAATGGCACTTAATGAAGACCTACCACAAACAGGGGTCCCGTTCAGATGTGATGTCCACATATACATTTTCTTTTTTAATAACAAAAGGATAGTATGTTTTATGAGACCTAAAACCGAGCTTTCAACTGATCTTCAAGATCGGCACAAGGAAAATGTGAAAATAGCAAACCTTTCCATACAAAACATCACTCAAGGACAGGGTGGCCTAAAAGTGAGGCAATTTCTCCTGTGATATTTGTAATTTTATTGAGGGCAGGAGTTGCAGTTGAGGTGATTTGTAGGGAATTGGTGTGAGGGTAAGCCTTGCCTCAGGGGTCTGGTTTCAAGCTGTGGTTAAGGTTGAGGTTAAGACAGATGACAGGGACAGAGTTCATGAGTTGCGACGTATTATTAAATGAACCGCAAACTTATCCTCCACATTTATTACTGGCTTGATGCGTGCTACACATGCTATTTATCGTGTAATTGGATTGTAATTGCATTTCGCGACCAAATGGATCCTACACCACTTCAAGAGGAGTGGAAATATAAGTTTAAGCTGAGGTTGTAGTGTTTCCCATGATTCCCAGGAACATATGCATGGAGGGATATTAGACATGGATCATAGGTAAAATATAATTACCTCTGATAATGGTATTGCACTACCTATCCTGATCCACAATCTTGTTCTTTTAAAGTGACAGCTCACTTCCTTTTTTGCCACCTCTTTCCAGCACCCCTCCCCCTCCCCTTTACCTTTTCCCTTCCAGCAACAATCTAATTATCTTCACTGAAATGCCAGTCTTTTTCTTGCTGTGTGAGCAAAAATCTATCAGCAAGACAGAAGAACAACCAACTGAAACAGAAAAGGCTTGTGCAAACATAGTGCAAGGGCCACTTACCACATTTCCCCGATGAGCCATGAGGATGGCAAAGTTGGTCAAGTGACTGCAGGAGCAAGTGGTGTGGCTCTTGTTGGTTTCCAGTAGTTTACAGCCTTGAGTGGACCAGTAGCCCATCATGCTCCTCTCAGAGTAATTCCAAAAGGAGCAATTAGGATTGTAATAGTGCTCCTTCTACAAAAGAGAGAAAAAAAAAGATTAAACATACATGAATGTGCTTTGCAATATGCATGATTCTATACAAACTGTACAACACACTTTGTATATTTTATACATCTAAGGATGAGCCACTGTGCGCAAACATATGAAATGTGTAAATGATGTGTTTATGCGTGCTAGTTTTTACAATTATCTGTTAAATTTAAATTCCACAGATGTAATGGGTCGTTGAGAAAAAAGGATGAAAGAAATCCAAACAGAAGGTAAGCAGAATATTAATCTGATTTGAGAGCATGAGATGGGTTACTATGGCAATTTGCACGTAAAAAGCATGCCTGATGAGTGCTAATCACTGCCCATGACAATATCAACAATACAACATTATAATGATTGTTTGGCTTCTTTTTATTCTAACATATTGCGGCACTAGGCAAAAGGCTGTGCTGCCATTTTCATTTTTTTTTTTTTTTTTCAGTAGGTTGAGTGTGGTCTGGGGGAGTCTCAGGAGGAGGCTTACATCCAGGTGCTCCAGTGTAAAGATCACGGGGTCAGCCACAAACACACGGCTGGACTCCTTGGTAATAGAGGCTGACAGGATGTGGGAGTTGACCGTGAGGGAGAGGTTGCGTTTGTTCAGGTCCCCCATTCCTCGTAGCGTGGCATTCTCTGTGCTGAGGAACTGACCCAGGTGTTTGTACAGCACAAATACCAGCTTTGCGACACCTGCAACCAACAACAAGGAGTTCAGCAGATGTACAGACAGAGCACATGTAAACACCAACACAATAATCTGTTTAGACAAAAGATAAATTAGCTCTATTTTATACCAAACAAGTGTACAAATTTCTGTTTGGATTAATGTTCCCTCTATGTCTGTTTTTCTGTGTTATTATTACATAATCGCTTCACTGAAATTATTTAGCCTAATTGTGATAACTGCTTCCATTCCCCTGTATAAAAACATCCATCACACGTCGATCACTATTTCCCCACCAACTGAGATTTGACAGGTACTTTGTTAATAACAGAAATCTCAAGGCACTAGCCTCTATCGGTACCTGTCATTTTCAGTAGTATCTTTGTATATTTGAGCAATAGGCTTTAGTAGACAGGTGTCAAACATGTGGCCCGGGGGCCAAAACCAGCCCGCCAAAGGTTCCAATCCGGCCCACAGGATGAATTTGCAAAGTGCAGAAGATATTAACAGTCAAGGGCATCAAACTCAAAAATAATAGCATAATAACCTAGAATTAATGACTCTAAGTGTCCTTCTTAGTTTAATGTGAAAAAAAATAATATGACATTATATCTATAAATAATGGCAACACCCATTTTTTCTCTTTGATTTATTGCAAAGAACATAAAATTCTGAAATCCTTTAATAATAAAATGTCAATAACACGAACAAATATGAACCACTTTAAATGTCTAAAGAAAAGTAAGTACAATTTTAACAAATTTCTGCCTGTTTTGTGCCTTGGTAGATCTGATCTGTATTGCACATGTAGAAGTCATTTGTTGAGGCGTAATATTGATCAAATTTTTCTTATTATTTCTTCTTATTTTTCGTCAGAAATTTCAGTTATTTCAGCTTATTCACATCCTTTTTGTTTGGATAGTTTGTAAAATGTAAATGTTTTTCATGATTTAATGTTATTTTTTGCATGAAAAAAATTTGGAGTTGTCATTTTTTATAGGCAACTCTGCCATTATTTTACTGGTCCAGCCCACTGGAAATCAGATTGGGCTGAATGTAGCCCCTGAAAGAAAATGAGTCTGACACCCCTGCTTCAGTACATTTAACTTAGCGATGCCAACTCTGCCCTGTCCAATCAATGTTAACAAAGCCTAAAAGCTGCATAAATAAGCAATTTTCTATTTATGTTTTCTAGTGTTCACTACAAATCAGCAGCTCTTCTTTAGGTTGCACTGTATGTGTATTACTAATACACTGGTAGACTATTACTATACTACTAACATTGAACAAACAGAAAACAAAGTTATATCATTAATAATTTACATGACAGTTTCATTATCATAACAACCCTGCTGATAACCACAGTTAACAATTAAGTGACAATAACCACAAGATGAATTTGTACTATGGAATAAAAAAAAACAGCATGGCACAGCTTTTCTATTTCTGTATTTACATTTGCCAGCCAGAATGAACTTAGACGCATCCATCCACTTAGAAATGTAGACATGTCACACAAAACTCTTCTGTAGCATAACATGTCAGATTAGGATCAACATCTATTGAATTGAGATCTCACTTTCCAGCCAAACAATTGCCATCCTAGTTCAACAGCTCTTATCTCAGATATAATTTCAACTCAGAATTTCTTGTGTTGCATTAGTGCCCCATGTTGTCCAATTAGTACAAATGCTGTCCAATTTTTATCGCTTAGATGACAAGTAACATATCCACCAGAAGGTAATCTTACATCATTAGCGTCAAAAACAACCCGACAAAGGAAAGCAAAATTCCTGATTAAAAGTTGTTGCAGCAGATGTGTTGTACTCACCATTTTTGCTGTTGACTTTGACAGTGTTGGAGGAAAGCTGAAGAGTCGCTCCACCTTTGCTGGTTTGAGGGAACTTGAAGTCCTGCACCTGACCATCAGTACTGAGCACATAAACATCCAGCACTAAGAGATGTAGAAGCGAGGAGAGAGGGAGATAGAGAGAGAGATGAATTACTCAAAGGAATAATTTCAAAAGCAGCACATGGTGTTTAATAGACTTCTAACGTTAATGCCCAGCAGGGTATGTGTAAGACTTGCAATTCATTGTAGCAGTAACTGAATCCAATCTTATTGGCATGACCCCATAGAGTGTAATTTACTAAGAAACGGTGTCACTAAGCTGCTGGTTGGCATTGTGAAACCCTCAGAGGCAAGAAAAAAAAACGTAACAACAAGGGCGAGATAGAGGATGAGCAAAAGCAAGCACACAGCCTACTGCAGCATGAATGTCAAATATTCATAGGATCAAAAATATCATTGAGCTTTTACTTTTACTTTTTCTTTCCCCTGTGGGTTCAGATAACTCTGGGCTCGACGAGCAAATCTCTGAAAATCCTCCAAATTCCTACAGCCCCTCTCTCCGGTATGCCAGCTGCCGGGTGGTGCTCCCTTTGATGTGTGAAATTACTGAAGGGTCAGGAGGACACACGTATCAGCACACTCCCTCCCATCAGAAACGGCCTCACTTCCTCAGATAGATGGCTTCTGACAGACCGAGATGTGGAATTGTTCTCTTGTTGCCCTCCTCCTTTGTCTAGTTTTTAGTCCCTCTTTTGCTCTCCCTCCCTCTTCCTTCATCTCGTCCTTGATGCGCCTTGGGGTGCCATTTGGGCTTCGACAAACTGCTAATTAGGAGCAACAGTCATTTTCGTCAACTGTCGAAGGGAGGTCAGGTGAGCGGCTCTCTAAGAATGCGCTGCGTGTTTTCTCAAACGCCTATATTTATGTTTTCCCTGGAATATTATCTCTACTGCACAGATAAGCAAGAGCTCGACAAGCTCATAAAACTGCCTCAATATAGTGATTAAGTAGCCAATATACAGTATATTACACAACATATTAATCAGTGCTTTGGTAGCGACAGAGCAACTAGTCCTTATCAACTACCACTTAATGGGAAAGCCTTGGAGAGAACAGATAGAGTACAGAGTGAATGGAACAATGCCATTCAATTGGTTTCTTTGTTTTCCCCAAGAGGTCTGGGCAGTTCATCTTGCAGCACACATTCAATGAGGTGACTTTACTATGCAAGAAAAAGATTAAAAATCAATGAGGTATAAGACAAAAAGGGTGAGCAGGAGACCATAACCATAGTAACAAAGAGCTATGAGTAGAATATGACAATTCACTGCACAAATCTGACTAAAATGATATCACAGTGCTAATAAACTGCCAATCAGGAGATATTCTCCTGCTTATTGAGGAGACACCAAATCTCTTTCTGTGACAGCAGGGATGAGATGTGGCGATTTTCAAAATGATATTCTCCTTATGGATATAGGTGCTTCATCTGTGTGAATAAATAAGACAAAAACACTGCCTCGAAGACAATTCTGACACTCAGTTTGAGACAATTTTACTGAGACACTGGTACACAGCCAGAAAGAAAAATAACCATCTGCATCATAGTTTTTGACTGGCAGACGAGTACGTGTAGCTTTATCTGGTTTATAGTTATTGGAGAGGAACTTACTGATATTCTCTGCAGGCACTTTGACGATTGCTGGCTCAATCAGGTTTTCGGCAAGGACAAACGCCCCTTCCTCCAGGGTATCCAGTAACATTGTGGCGGCGTGCGTTTGTTCCGTAGAATTCATGTCTTTCCAAGATTTCAGAGCTTCCGGCCTTAGGAGGTTGTCAACAGTGTCCACGATTGCCTGTATCCATGGAGACAAGTGAAATGTCAGCTTGGTGTTTCCTCCCATCATAACTCCAGTTTAATAACTAAGAGGGGAGACTGGGCAGCAAATGATAAAAGGGCATGCATGGCCAACAGTGACAGCAACGACAACTGAAAGTGAAATATTAAGCTCAGTCAGTTTGAAGACATGAGGGTTTGAGGAAGTCAAGGGTAAGTAAAATAATAATGATGATATAAAATACAATATGAATGCATTCATATTATTATGCTCATTTTAGAGAAAAAAAAAAAAAACAAAACATTTGGGTTAGCCTCCTTCCGTTTCCCTCAGTTTGGACCCATTTCTTTATTGAATAACAATGTAAAATTGCTTGAGGGGAAAAACAGAATACAAAGCAAATGTTTTTTTCCCTTTCCTAAACAAAGCTGCCTATATTCTCAGTTACCAGTTTTAAGCAGCTATTTTCCAGAGAACAATTACCTCCATGAACTACAGTCTTATTTCCATAACAGGATCTGCCCATAATGGCCTTGAGCGCTATTCTCCTACAGGAAAGTGGCATTATCACGAAATCCATGTCAGGAGTGGCAATCTAAGTCAAGATGGGGAAAATTTCTGCTTGTTTTCAATGGCAATCCTTTCATTTCCTGGTTTCTGATAAGCAGTAAGTAAGCAAAACATTCCACAGAACCCACACAAGTATCATATGTTCGTAAAACAAGACTTTCCTTTGACCCTGGCAGGGTGAGTTCATGACTTCTGCTTGGCAAAGTAACTTCCCACTGAAGACAGACAGTTGTACAAGGTTCTGAATCTAGAGCAACCCGTGGTGTGATAAATCAGAGTGACAATTTAACCATAGGTGCCATTAACCGCAGCTAGGCCCACCACAATAACGGTAATTAACCACAACAAGCCCTTGCTCACTGTACCAATTAGTCACAGCTGTGATTATCCAAAACACTAATTGACCACAGACAGGATTATCCATTTGCCTGGAATAACAAGAAAGGGGATCAACCAAAGTCTGCACCAATATATGATTAACCGCAACATTTAACCACAGAGCTCATATTAACCACAGTGATGATGACTGCGTCCAGACACAAGGCTCTCAGCATGTCTTTATATCTCAGGCCTCAGCACAGAAATCAATCTCTTTGGCCCTGACCTTGCAGGGAACTAGAAGCTTGTGAGCTGTGACTATGATGGGAGTTAAGCGTGAGCGTGTGTGTGTGCGAGTGTGGGTGCAAGAGAGAGAGTAGTGGCGATTACAGGGTCGGAGCCATTACAACCAGACAGACACTAAATGGTCTTCCCCCCCTGGTGTGCCATCCTCAAAGGACCCATGAAATCCAAAAGGGGGAAAAAAAAAAGTCTGCTGTCTCTAATTTGTACAGCGCAGAGAAACTGTGTTCTGATTGAATCCTCTTTAATTCCCGTCTGGGTGGAGGTCACTTTACAAATCACAGGGGTGTTACCAGGGGAGGCCCCTTGGCTAGCTTAATGTATTGTTTGCTGGGAGCTTGGCGAACATTCACATAGATTCCAGGAACAGCGGCAGGTAATGTACTGTAATGCAAAAAATAGCACAGTGCTCAACACAGTGTCTGAATCTGTTGAGAGAAAGGCATTGCTTATAGAAGGGAATAAAAATTTGATCTTCTGTTTTGTGCCGAGCGAGGCATTGCATCCCCAGTGCTTACACCGTGACCTTGTCTTTTAGCAGAACCTACCCGGAGAAATACACCCCTCTGAAAGAAACAGGGAAAAGAAACATGTCTAGAGGAGAGACTGAAAAGTCAGAATGGAACATAAACGTATGAATGGGTTAAAATACAACCCAACCACAAAGGGGGAGAATCCATTTATTTATCGATTTTTTTAATTTTTACTAAAGGGACAAGTGAGACTAGAAACTGCACAATGCAAGCAAGGGAAAAACGGAACACAGTGCCACTTTGATCACACTTCTGGCTGACAGGGAGGTGCAATTACGACCGTGGGAAGGCAATTATTCACACAACGTATAAGGAGCCGATAAGAGAAACAGAGGAGAAAAAGAGGGGGAGGAAGGAGAGAGGAGACAGACAGGAAGATATTGAAGTGATAGCAAAGAGGAGAGAAATAGGACAAACACAGAGTGATGTTGACAGAGGCTCTCTTAGATGGACGGAATGACAGGGGAACAGACAGCCGAGTCAGATGAGGAAGCAGAAGTATCTTGTACAAGCAGGTCACCAGGCACATACTGTAACAAGACAATCAAGGACACGGAGACAGACAGGGCTGCATGCTGCTGGTCAGGCAGTAGTGGTCAAGTTGAAAAGGCAACATGGAAAGCCTAGTTATACCTTCATATACGCCCTGCATGTCTTCTCTCTTTTTTGAAGCTACAACAAGAGGTTCGAGCACAAAAGACAAATTGTAGAAAGAGGTCGTAAGAAAAGAGCTCATACATAAGAATCATTGAATCATGCCACTTACCAAAAATTACAGAATTAATGAAAGGCAGAAAAAAAAAAAAGTGCAGGCCTATGAAGTAGCACCTTAAAATGATGCGACAGCTCTAAATGCTTTCAGGGGAACGGTGTTTGAATGCTAAATATGAATATGGATCACATAATGAGAAGAACAACTGAAAAATACACAGCTGCGTGGGGGAAAAAATGCTGAGACTAGATTCTGATGCTGCCCATTAGTGATGCTTTAAAATACATCGGGAAGATAAACAATGCGGGACGAGGTCATTTGTATTTCATGGCATGGGGAGAATAATGTGGTACTAGCTCTTTATAAAACCTTTTGTCGCTTTCTTGGCTTTAAATAAGTCACCTTTTCCCACCTAATTGAGTCAAACTAAAGATCACATACTAAAGGTTACACATAAAATTGAAAAGCAAAGAGATAAAATGTTCTTTCCATTCAGGTTACAAGCTTCACATCAAAAAGACCTAGCAAAAACCAATCTCTTTCTTCAACACTGCAGCCATGGACCCCACCGTTTCCTTATTCACAAGTGGAAAAGCAACATTTTCTTTGCAAATTTTGGCTTGTTAAACACACAGAATGTAATTTCTGTCAGTTAGGATTACTCAATCAAAACAATAAGAGCTGAGAGAGTAGATGTAGATTGTAAAGTACCCTGGGAACATCTTTTTTTTTTTTCACAACCACTGTTTGTGAAAATTAGGTATGAGTCAGTGTTTACAGATGGGGTAATGCAATAAGGTTTAACTCAGATACTGTCCACGGAAACATGTGAAATTGATGTCATTGTAATGAAACAGCTGCATTGCTAATATTAGTAAAGGGGATATGACAGCATTGGCAGGCAACCAAAAGAAACAAGCTGTTAGATTTAATAAAATTATGCATTAGTATAAATTTGATAATGTATGTAGACAAATCAACTAAATACATGGAAATATTGTATATAGAGCTTTAAACCACCTTATCAGTGATTGAAATGGGCCAATTAACTATATGGATGTAAAAGGCTTATAGCTAACGCTTTTAGCCTTTCTATTCTGACATTTTCAAATTTGATGTACTATGTTTTTTGTTACTGCAACCTTTTGGGTTTAAACCATTTGTAAGAGCATAAAAATCAATTGGCGGCCCATCTAATTAACAGGGCTGGAGTTGTCTTTGTGCAGTAAGTTGGTTAGAAATGTCACACAAACAAGAAATGTGGTTAGTGCAGTCAAAAGTCTGCCAATAGATTTTCATATTGTGGAGAAAGAAATGAAAGCCAATCTAAATGAAATAAGCTAGGTAATGAAAAAAAAAAACAAAAAAAAAAAACATCAATTTACCAAATGGTGAGTGTCGATGCAAAAAGGTGCAAAAATGAAAAATGCAAAATCGCTGGTCATTTAATTTCTGATAATGCTGTTAGTCAACAACCAATCATGTTGTGATGCAAATCAATGCAACACCATCAGCAGGGAGAAACCTGTTAGCTCTTATCTGCAAATGCATAATAGCAATGTAGCTGTCTGAACATAAGGGCACAAACAACAGGCGTCATTTTGGTGCAAATCACTGTGTTTACAGAGCAAATGTTGTCTAGAAAGTCTGAATAACAATGTAATTTTTCAAACTGTCACTCATCTCTCCATGGCACTGCCAGCAGCTGAGAAATGGAGGTGCGTCTTGGGCCTACTTTTTTCTCGCTGAGTGCCTACAGAAACTCCAGGAGAGAGCACTTCCACACTTGTCGACAATGAAGACTTATTCTTTGTGTTAGTGGGGGGCTCATGGCCATTAGCTCCTTTAAGGAACAGCTGCCAGGTGAAGCTGTGTTTCCAAAGCCTGTAATTACCAAGGAGTGGTAGAGGAATGAGC
This sequence comes from Sphaeramia orbicularis, assembly GCF_902148855.1. Lineage (NCBI taxonomy): Eukaryota > Metazoa > Chordata > Actinopteri > Kurtiformes > Apogonidae > Sphaeramia > Sphaeramia orbicularis. The sequence goes on from NC_043973.1 coordinate 26,693,506, forward strand.
TTCCCCTCAAGGCTAGACCTGCCTCTTTTGCTTCTCACCTGGGGTTTTGTGTGACCATAAGTCTGTGTGTGTCCATAACTCTGCGTATGCACATGTAAGTGAGTGCACCCTGGGGTTTTGTTTGTGCGCGTCGGTAGGTGTCCAGCTAATCTGCTAATGAATGTCCTGAGTCATGCAGACACTGTGTTAGGGCAAAAAGGGGCACAAAATTTAATGAGGGGTTACAATAGGCCACAGAGGAATTTCACAGTACCTTGTTGAAGCTCCGTCCTGCTGAGTCTTTCTCGCTGGGCCTGAGCTCCTGTAGCTGAGCATCCAGGATGTCCACGAGCTGCTCCATAAGGCGCACAGAGGAGCTGACGTCTCCAGCAAACACCGGTCCCTGAGTGTGCCGTGCCAGCTCATTGGCTAGATTGGCTGCATTTTCACCAGTTCGAATCTAAAAAAAAAAAAAAAGGAGAAGAATAAACCATGTGAAGTTAATGATGATGGGCCTGTAATGCGGAGATTAAGTAATCTACCTCATATCATGTTACAACTATAATCCATTATGACAGTGTCTGCTCAGAGGGAAACATTAAATGTGCATAGAATGATTGTAAACACAGGTATTGCAAGTGTAGGAGTAATAGTGACAGACAGGCTTAGGTAATTAAAACACATCAGCGCTGCATAGTAATAATACACTGTGGGTGTTACCATCTCCAGTCTGTTTTCAAGAAGTTACTTTGTGAAAGTATTTTAATTTTTAATGCATTCATTCATCCAATACTACAGGGTGTCTAAAAAAAAAACTAAAAAATTACACAACTCAGTGATACATATGGCAACATGTAAAGAAGGTCTGCATCTCAGGTGTCTCCTATTAAAAAAATTATCTTTAAGTCACTTCTGTACAGAAAGAGGTATAAAAATGTGAACCGCTCTCCATTTTTCAAGCCTAGCGATAACCCATTTTAGGATTCAGTGTCCCATTTCAACCGTTTTTTTTTTGGTCAACCTGCCAAACGCATTTTGCTCGATCAGTGCTTTTCAAACAACCTGTTCACCAGACCCTAGGGCTCCTTCCTGCACTGATTCACCCAAGACACTGCTGGACAACTGATAATTTCGGTCCCTGCCCAATAAAACAGGAATGCACCGGGTGAATGGTCTTCATACGCCTGATAATCACTGTCTGTTGCTCAGGGAATGACAAATATTATAATGAAACAAACAGGGAAATTGGGATTTTAAGAGAAATTGGAAACAATAATCGGGGTATCTGCAAGTTGTAAAATAGAGTAGGGGCCACATTTTTGTGCTCGTTTCTTTCAGGAAACATATAAGATGAAGTATTGCTTTTTTTTTTAATTCCCTGTATGCATCAACTGCATGGAGTAAGAAATATACATTAATTATCACTGTTTTTGACAAAATCTGTTTACACTTCGACTGAGCCTGTTGATTATACACAATAAATAGAGAGCAAAATGTGTTTACAGTCTGAATGTTTTTTCCAAAGATAATTGCAGAGCCGTCTCACCATCATCCACAATCCAAACAATATTTTAATTATTTGCATCTGTAAGTAGCTCCTGTAGTTTCATTTCCTTCATTTTATGGGGAAATTTTAGCAGCACATTCAGGGTTATGTAACATGTCTCCTTTCTTGAGTATCACTTTGATAGAAAACCTGCAGAATTGATAAGTTGTATAGATCTGAGACACATCATATTTTTTCTGATGACAGCTAAACACATCTGATACAGATATCCTGTCGAAGCTTATTGTATTAGACAGGCAATTTTCAATTAAGCTTTTTCTCTGTTGTAAATGTAACGTGTTGTGTGTTTGCATGCCACAGCGATTTGTTCTGGCTACTGAAAATGTGCATCTGTACGTCTGTTCCATTTCTACCTGCATGTTTGCTGAACATCAAAGAAGAGGAGACACAGAAAGAAGAGACTCTGGCTCTTTGATTCTGATGAACTCAAACTAGAACTTAGCATTGACTGCACTGCTTTTATTATAGATAGTTTCTCTCTTGTTTCACTGAAATTGTAATGTAAAAACACAGGAATGGGCTCAAGTATTTTCTTTTAAAGTACTTTTGGCGGGTTATTTTTTAAGGAGAGGGATGAATAAAGAAATAAATGGGTTAAAAATAGCAAACAGATGCTTGTTTGCCGCTCTATTTTGTAATTGATACAGCCCTGTCTTACCTTTTGTGCCACTTGAGTCACCCAGTGGGAGGTGCAGTTGCTGAGGTCTGGCCCTTTGGAGCACCAAGTCCCTGCCACCGTGCAGAGGAAGGAGGCGATGCCTATAGTACCACAGAATAAACACAACTGTTGGAGGGAAGCCAAAACTCTGCTCAGATACAGTTTCTCCTGCTGATCCTTCATTCATCCAGACCCGGTGGAGGAAAATAACTGTTCAACAGGAACGACCATTTTCAGCAATTTCAAAAGGCTGCCAGCAAAGTGCAGTTCATATGAGAAAAAAAAAGGGAAGAGGAAAACTAAAAGACTATCAAGTTATAACAAAGCTTGGACAAACATGACGACAAAAGGGAGTATGTTATTGTCCCGAAACAAATGAATTCCACGTAATGTGAGCATATTCCATACTATAAATGTCTAGTTAAAATACAGCATTATTCCTAATGAGTACCACTTCACTGACAACAGCAGCAACATACGTAATCCAAGACTCATTCCCTTTTCAACCCCACAGTCAAAACATTGTCTCTTGCTTGCTTTCATCCCACAGTAGCCCTGCTTTTTATTTTGACAGTTCTGTCAGTCTCTGTGATGAGGTGTTAAGGTAACTTGTGTGAGATTCTTGTGTGAGTATCACTGTCAACTGAGCTGGTATAACGACCATCAGCGCAATGTTCCCGTTGCCGGCTCTTTTGATGGCTGACTTCCTACACTTCTAGAGATTTTAGCCATGCAAAGCGGTTGTAATTTAATGACTGCAGCCGAATGTACTTTCTGGATGTAATTAGAGAATTCAGAAACACTGGTCTTTTGTAGAACTTTGTTTTTATACCTTTCCAAATATTATCCATCATTTTCACCGGTGATGTATGTGCTTTGTGAAACAGGGAAATGGGCACTGTGCACTCCATGCACGAGCTTTGTGGCAAGACGTAATGGATTTTGGAGTTGGGAGAGTGAAATGTGTGTAATGTGTATATGCTGTTGACTTTGACCTCAGAGAGACGGTGATTAGTTATGACCTCAGCCCGGGAGGTAATGTGATCAGCCCTGTCTGTCTAACTGTCAGTCAGCAGGGTTGCACAAAAACTACTGCACCCATTTTCACAAAACTGGCTGAAGAGTAGGAAGTGAGCTGAAGACAAACCTCTGAAATGTTGAGGCAGAGACAGAAAAACAAGCAGATTCTGGAGTTTCCTCTCTCCTTCGTTCTTGGCTAACATGCACCAAGTGATGAATTAATGCTAATACCATTGTTACTACAATAAAAATCAGTTTTACTCACCAATACTACAAGCTGACAGAGGAAAAAAACAGTTTTGTGGTTTCTTTGTCATTTAATAATATTCTCTACACAGTCTACACTTTGCCCTTCTAGTCTATGTTTATGTGGTGTGTTTACATGAAATCATGAACCAGTCCTGTGTTGGGCCTACCTCTGGTCCCTTTAGGGCAGGGCCTCTCCACAGTGGTGCCAGTGTGGGTCTGAGGCCAGTCGATGGCTCTCCTTCTGGTCGCTTCACAGAAGCGCCTCGGTGTCGGTGGCAGCTCTGGTACAGTAGGCTCCACCGTCCCCTGGCCACGAGAGTCCTCAAAGGGGTCCCTTCCTTCCCTTGGGTCTGCGCCAGCCACTGTGGTGTCACCATGGCCTTTTATGGTGGATACAGCGGTGGTAGTGAAAACCGTGCTGGTCTTGGGTACAGATGATGAGACGGAGAAGTCTTCGATGGTTGGCACTAGAGCACAAGAAGAGTCAAGATGTTAGGATGTGTCTTTGAAGGCAGAATGTCCTTGTCTATTTTTATACCGAGCAGGAAGGACACCTCAACTACGGTACTTTGATTCCTGTTGCTTTTTGGCACTGCCAGTTTATTACCTGGAAATCAAACTCTTAATACAGCCTCCTCTGGTAGCTCATCCTCTTTTTCTATTCCTCCAGAGAATAAAATAAAGCCAAATTTGCCAACGCCACACTATCTGTTTCTATTTTTAGACACTTAAACCCATAAATAAGACAAGCACTGATGTTAGGGGCATCCTTTGACACAGCAGTGATTTGGCCCCAATAGAGCCAGTACTTTGGGCTGATTAAATGTCAACAATGAAGACAAAGCCTGCCTGCATTTGACTTTTTTTCTGCCCAGTTCATCTCTCTCACTTTGATAAAGCTTATGTGCGGAAGGAGAACTGCACTGCTCCGAGCAAAAACCATACATCAGCAATAATGCGATTCCACTGTATTCAATCCACGCCTACCCTGTGAAGCAAATCTACGTGCGACTGTGCACATGCACGTGTGTAAGTGCATATGTGTTTGCTCTATTGCTCAGGTGTGTTCTTGTTTAAAATCAGTGTGTGCACATAGATGGATATCTGCCGCAGAAAGCCTGGAGATAACTAGGAAATGAGAGCCGAAATAGGAAGTCTATAAATTTTATACTGTATGAATAGCCAATACAAGTCAAAAGGAAAACACAGCCAATGTTTGTGTGTATGTGCATGTGTGTCTACTTAGATATACTAGACTACTTGTCTCCTGCATGAATGATCATACATTTTGCCCACAACCACCTGATTGTATTTGAAGATAAAAGCAACTTCCCACAATGAGGTCCGCCGCCATGAAAAGCACTACAGTGTTGTCTTCAGGTTCCCCGGGTGCTTCTGGGAAAACGCAATATCATGCTATCTGACACTCCATCATCACACACATATCTCCATTTCCTGAGAGAGAAAGGTGACAAAGCCCACATTTCACATTTCACACTAATCAGCCAGTCGGGGGAGTCTTTGCTTTTTTATTCCGCTGAAATATCCAACTTATTACAAAGCCGATATCTGGTGATGTTGTCAAGAGGCCACAGACAGTTGTTCCTGTGTTGCTATAAAAAAAATGAACCCTGGACCCCCCCCGTAACGTGAAAGAATTGGAACATTTTATTTGGTGACCTTTTCCCCTGATAAGAGCCCTGGCTAATTACCTTAAACTAGTCCAGTCATTGTGTGCCTGTCACCCACACATTCACAGGTTGTTCTGGCCGGCATGGCTACAAAAGTAACAGCTGACATGTGTGGTTAGTATGAACAGGAAAAGCCTTTATTTAGCAGCAAGAGCTACTCAGGAGTTTAGGATTAATCCACAGGAAATGCGGTAAGTGAACGACTGAATAAAAAAGTGCTAAAATGACCAGAAATTGAAAGCATAATCCCCTGAGATCATTAGAAACCTCTCGTTCTGTTTAGAGGAACACTGTCTGGTCATGCAGAAGATGTAATATCACCATGGATAGAAAAGTCGTCTTACTGTATTTTGTTGCTTAATCCAGTAGTGGAATACATGCATTTAAGGAGTAAAACAAGAGAAACTCTATTACGTTATAGTTACTGCTATGAAAGGTGGTAATTAGAATACATTTCCATCTTAAACCGAATAGCCATTACTTTTATAAAATCACTACTCACTCTGAAAATGTAAACACCATGAGTAAATCCCCATAACACATAAACATCAGCATCATAATAGTCTACATAGCATATACCCTACAACACAGAGGATGGAGTTACAATGGGCAGTCAGGCTGCATGATGGATTACACAGTAAATTTAGATTGTTGTTATTTGTGTTCATTTTCACAGATTTCACGCTGTGTGAAAACAGATAAGGTAAAAACCGCCTTTTCCGATGCCAGAGGATTAGCGCAACTTCGAAAACTAAGTGTTTTGCAAACGAACTGTAAATTCACATACTTTAATTTCATCATTGTTCGCTGGTTCTCACTCTAGCTGTGGAAAATAAAAGGTCAAGGAAAGCTGACAAAACACTGCACTGCTTTTGTGTTTGTACGCTTATAGCCTATATAGTTTAGATCTCAATGGCAAGTGTTCATATAGTCCTTGGTTTAGCCCACTTTATGTAGCAGTGCTGTGCAAATGCGATGTTCATTGTTACATGCAATATGAGAGAATATGCCCCATCTCATTTTTAAGGGCATGTGTTGAGCAGTTTATACTGAAATACATTGTATAAATAACTCTCCCAAGTCTGTTGAAGTCACACAATATAAAATAATGGAAGCTACATCTATAATCAATTACTTATTTTTCTCCTTTAAATGGACAAATAAAATACAGCTACCTCTGTAACATAATAGTATAACAATGTGACGTCTAAAATAAAAAAGTGAACTGTTTCAAATATACAATGTATCGCTGGTGAAGATTTTTTATTGACTCAGGAGAAGTGAGATGATTCATAGCCTGACTTGGTTGATTCAATATCTGCATATAATGCAATACAAGGGCAAGTGTAATTGGGTTTCAGAATATTAAACCTCTCAATACCTGAGCAAACTTCTGCTTTTCCACAGGCTGATATGAGCTCTAATATGCATCTGCCTGTAACAGCATGCTTGCATCACCTGATTAACTGGCTCCTGAGAGCATATTGCTCCAACGCACGGAGCCCGGAGCTGCTCTTCAAACATTTCAGCACAAATTATAAAATTATAGGATAGTGTCAAGAGCCGCAACTACTGTATGTTATTTATTATCCTCCAGATTATTTTTTCAATATTAGTTTGACTAATTAAATTACAGAAAACATGCTCCTCACAGTTTCCTAAGACAAAGCTTTACATTTTCTGTTAATAGTTGTTAACAGTCAAAATAGTTGACACATCTAATCATAGGGAAATATTTTTTGCTTGAGCTTAATTTTTATTTTGGTCTTTTTCTCTGCAATACATTTTTTCACAGTTAATGATGATAATGAGGTGAGAACAAGTTATACAATAAAATAGCAAACAAAATTTTCCACATAAATTTGCTCCAGAAAAACACACACACATCCATATTTATGCTCCTCCTATTGGTACATTCATCCTCAAATGATGCCTCGGCTTAAAATACTTAATTTCAAGTTTATAAAACAAGCATGAAATGTACTATTTTTCACAATTAAAACTATGTATGAGTTCTTGTTATGAGGCATTTAGACACTGCCTTGCTTGTGTTCACTCTTGCAGGCATGGAATCATATCGCTTTAATTAGGAAGGGCACTCAGATGTCGACTGAGTGATTTTTTTAATCAAAGAGAAGATACAATCTCTTTGGATGTTTGTAGTCAATGTGTCTTGGGTTTGGTATCACAGTGTGATTGTGAAAAACATCAAGAACATCAAGTATACAACATATCTATTCAATACTACATAAAGTAAAGCGCTTGTCAGATGTCGATGTATTTGTGAGCATACATTGATGTGTCTGCACCATACACGCAACAATTTTTCTTTTGATTGTGAGGAGAAAATTCCCCTCCAGTAAGAGTCCTGTGTCCTCTGATAGCACTCAACCAAGAGAGGGCTGCACCAATTAACTACCATTTCTCTCAAGAGGCAGTGAAGTCACTCTTGATGGGCAATCTGACACCAAAGGCATACTGTTGCCATATGCTGAATAATACCTCTTGTAAATAATGTAAAAGTTTGAGAATGAACACTTGAAAAATGACTGTCACCAGACTCTAAACAGAGTGTGTAAATTAAAACAGGGCTAAGAGGAAGAAAAAGCATTATGTGATGTCATTAGTCAAGACATCAGAGATGGAGTAGAATTAGTTTTACAATTTTATAACCCCCTAGAGAAAATTCAGAGGTATCTGTTAGGAAAATGACAAAAATATTAAACCATAATCAGATGATGAGAGGCCTAGAAATTGCACTTCTTCTCATCTTTGCAGCTTATGTCACTGCATTGAAAAAGCCCTTTTAACTCACATAGTCAAAATTAATCTAAACAAATCTACCTGACCCAAACCCAACCTGAATATAGCGATGTAAGTTATCTAATACCTGCTATTATGAACAGCAATGTGAACTTAGAGCCAAAATTAAGGTATTAATGAATTATTAAGGTGGTTTAAAATTGGAAGGTGAATCACTCAAGGCTAATCCTTCCACCACTACAGCAAATGGAGCAAAAGGAAATATCAAATATGCACAGCGTGGACCAAAATCATTCTTATATTAGCAGGAATCCTTTTCTAAATTGTGTAAAATAATGAGCAATGTCATGTATCCAAATTTCAGAAGCATCATTTTTCTCACATAAAAAGCACAAGGATAGGAAGAGAACACCAGTTAGCACTTAACCAAGCTAAAAGGCATGTTGCCATTCTAATGATGCCCAATATACCACGATGAGTAATACATGGTGTGACTCCATGTCTGTGTGTGTGTTGGCTGATCCTTATGTATTCGATCCATGTGTCTTTATTCATTGAGCATTTCAGCACGGCTTGATAAGACTGTCTCACAGAGCTATGAACAGTCCAGGAGCTACTGTTCCGTCTTTTTTGCCTTTTTACCTAGAGCCAAAGCCAGTAATTAATGACAGAGAAACAAATCCCACAAGACATGAATTATACATTAGGCTGTTTATATGCGCTCATGCTGTTTTGCTTCATTCAAGCCTACGTGACGGGGACGCAGGGCTTGGCATCGAAGGTAAGGGCCACAAGACAATTCATGTGTAGTTTTCCATTCAGCATTGTGGAAAATATCATTATTTGTCTAAACAAAAAGCCATAAATAAAGAAAAGACTAAAGCTGTTGAGAATGTTATTTATTTTTTATTTTTTATGAGGGCTACTGCTTTTTGGCAGTTGTCTCTAAAAGAGCCATAGACAGAAAAAGCTCTGGTGGACATATCTTGTGTCTTGCATGGGGTAATTTATGAGGCCTGAAACTGAATACTACAGAGCTGCAGACGTAGCACAGTCACAAGTAGATGGAGTGAATGAGAGGAAGGTGGCAAGACAATACACAATAAGACACATATAATCACAGACATGCAGACAACAGGGTATATTGGCACAAATAAATATGCTCTGAAACTCCCTGCTATCCATGCTTATAATGTCGTCTTAAACAACTTCTTGCCAAAATACAGAAAGTGATAAGCCATAGCAACAAGCCCAACAATTAGAGCTTTTTCTAGTCTCCTGACTCCTGTACCTCAGCCTCTATTTCTGTTGCTTCAGAGGGTGGAACACAAGCTTAGCGCATGATACAGCTATAAATGTCCCCCTTCTTGAAGGCTCACCTGGAGGCGTCATTCAGTGATATAAAAGCAGACCAAAGTGCAGCGAGGTGCACAGCTGCGTTTAGCCACAAAATGGCTGAGCAAAAGCATCAGCTTTGTGCTGATAGATATGTGTGGTATGCAGGATATGAAATAGGGGTTTTACTTGACATTTCAATCCAGTGTGGAGCCCACTTGTGTTCACTGCTACCAGATTACTCCAAGTGCCTCAGTGATTCGGACAAAGCCGTTCATTTTATGCCTCTCGTCTTTAGGCCTCAGATCAATGCTACCTCAAAGACAAATTAATTTTCTCCTTTCTCTCCTTGTTAGCTTGAAATTCTCTCTGCAATTACTGGCTTTTCTGATAGTTTTTTTTTTTTTTTAATTCATTGGACTGAATTCAGTTAACGTCTGTGCACATCACAGAAAATACATTACTGGTGTCCCCCTAAGTTTTGTAACAACATGCGCTTGGTGGTGCTTTTTATTGGCATGTACCTCTTTGAAGAGACCTCTAAGGAGGTATACTCTCTAAGTATCGATCATGGACGCCTTGTGTTCACAACACATTAGCACAACATAGACATTTTCTTTAAATAGGTGTGAACTGTTTAGAACAATAAGCAGAAAAATCAATATGGTAAATGATTGCAGCTAATCACTCCAACCTGGACCACAATTAGGAAATCGGCAACACTACAAACACTTAGGTTTAAATATAGAAAAATACAGACAAGTAGCAACGGTCAATTATTTTCTGCTTTGATCATTTTGCTAAAATTCTAATATAACCCTTGGATCCTGCTGGCACCTCAGTGCCTGTCTAGGATGAGCATTACAGCCAAGGTTGATGCTTCTGACAGAAAAGGACACAGACTCTTATTGTGTTACATGACTTTTACAAACGGGAGAAATACTCTGAATTTGGTGTTCGAGGTAACTTCAGTCTGTGGTCGATGAATCTTAATGGGCACAATTAATTTCCTTTACGCCTCAAGTGCCCCTCCGTTTCAGAGAGAGAGAGAAAGAGAGAGAGAGAGAGAGAGAGAGAGACATTATTTCAGCACCATTAGATTACCCTGTAGAATAGGATGTTTAATTCAATGCCATATCATGGAAAGCAATAAATCCTTACAGCTACACAGTAAAGAAGTTAAAGGGGCAATTGGTAGTATTTTTATATAAAAATGGAGAGAGGAAAAAGAGTCCATACAGAGCTATAGCAGAAATATGGCAATACACAACCTACTCCCAAACCACTAAAGTAACATATTCTCTGTACATTCTCAGTATACTTTGTACAGTAATGAAACATAATTATGAACACCACATATTATTTCTGCAATTAGATGCCCCTAAATATTTTCCACTGAACTTGGAATTTTTAAAAACTGTAAAAGCGATCAACAGTGTAAGGAAATACCAGCTTTGATTTCATGTCAAAGACATCATTATATTGTGTTGCAGAGATAGCGAATCATTGAAATTGAGCTAAACCAGCTATATCATAAACAATAGATGTGCCATGCAAAGATTAAGATAGAAGTGTTATCTTGCCAATTTCTCAGAGTTTGGCACTGGATGCCAGCACCGCAATTATCTTCTAGAGTTTATTTTTAATCTTAATCACTTACAATTCAGCCCTGGAACGGTGCAGATCTAAAAAGCAAAAAAAAAAACAAAACAAAAAAAAAAACACTAATAAACAAAGAACCAATTATTTTCAAGTGCCATTCACGGGGCCCAGTGTACTGCTGCTAGCAGTAGTGTCTCTAGTTACCTCGTCTCTCTTCCTGAGCTCATAACATTTCAAAATGTTCCTATAAAACACATTTAATGATCCACAGTGACGTTGCGCTGCAAAGATGCATTTCTGATTGGATCCCAATAACTGCAGCGGAAACGGGTACTTAGAATAATGAGTGAAATCAACAACTATGTTCTGTTGAGTTTGTTGATTAAATGTACTGTTCCTGCAGCAAGTGGCAACACCAGGGCTATATGGCATTTATGTTTACCGAGGCATTACAGTCGCTGAGAGAGCACATTAAACCCTTCATTGAAAATGCTCTGTGATGGCCACTTTCCTCTTCTCCCTAAGCCTCTTTTGAGACAAGGAGGGTAATTATGATAATTCAGTTGTTAATTACATTTACATACATCAGGATGTGTAGAGTCGAGCAGGCAGTTTCCATGCATGGAGAACTCATTAAAGTTTGAGTATTTTTCATACCTCCTCTAACATACTCTTAATTGAGGCTTTCGTTGTTCAGCAAAACAGACACAAACTTGGAGCCCCCTCGAGTGTCGAGGTATCATGCTGGGGAGATTCCAGGGAAAGGCAGGAAAACAAACAGACGTGTTGACAAGAGGCCAGAGTTCAGGCGCACACAGCCTCCATTAAGACATCAACACTGACCTCCTTTAACAGCACAAGTCAAGAATCAGATTTCCCCCCGGCAACCCCTCCCCAATATCCAGAAGTTAAAAATCATAACCTAATCCGAACCAGTGCTCAGGGGCAATCTGAGCCTCTGACACCACGCGAAGTCAGGTCAAGATTCTTGTTTTCTCACTTCATAGAGGAGCCTTAGCCCGGCTCTATGGGATAAGGTGGCTGCTGTCAGGTAATTAGGCCTATTATCAGCTTGATGTAAGGTCCCTGTCTAATGACACGTATGTCGCCTCTCAACACTTCACAGATTAATTTAAGCCCCCTAACCGCCAGACAAGATTCTTCACTGTAATTGATCTCTCTTTACAGCTTTCAGCCATTCATCTACCTTGATTCACCATGTGGCGCATAACTCACACACTTCAGCGTGGCGGTTTTAAAAATACTTTGTCACAATAGGACGACTGTTATCTCCTGATCTATTACACTCCTGTGAAGTTGATGAGGTAGCCATAGCAACACAACTTCAACTCCCAAGGTAATGAGGAGAGGATAACCAACATAGTGAGCACAATACTTCTCAAATGTATTCCGAGCATTAGAGGGAAGTTCAGGAGGGCAGTGTTCATAATGGTTTTGGATAAGGCCTGAGATTAAAGAATTTGATAGGGTCCGAGCTTCAGCTGAAGAGAGTGCCTCAGCTTGCCTCATGGTAATAAAGAAGCCGGTTCTGTAGCGGTGAAATCCCTCCAGGAGCTATCCCTCATTCCAAGGTGAATCTGTAATTTCTGTCTGCAAATGAGCCCTTTCCCCAAGACTAACACAACCCTCTTTTCTTTATCACACCTGAATTGCATCCAAAATTAAAAGGCAGCCATCTGTGACTTCCTGTGCCGCAACCGCACAACAAAAGCATTACATAAAGATGATGCACCAAACAGAGATGGAGCAGATCTCACCTTCAGCAGGATCTGGTGGCCCGAAGTCCAGATCGTAGCGGAGGATGTAAAAGTTATTCCACACGTAAAGCTGGTTGTCCCTGGGGTTGTAATCCACAGCGGTTATGTACTGGTACTGATTGGGAAAGAGAATGTCAGTGTACTCGCCCTGGCTCAGCTTGGTGTTATAGATGTAATCAATTTGGCTTCTGCTGGCCTCGCTCTCATTCTCTTCATAGGTCGAGCGCACCACGTGTAGCACGCCGCACACCATAAAGGCATTGGAAGCAGAGCGTTTGTCATAAGTTGTTTCCCATGTGGCCTCAAAGCGTAGCGTGTATGGGTTGAGCTGGCTCACCACAATGCGCCCATTGTTCTGCTCCGTGGCATAGATTACCCATAAGCCCCTCTCGTCTACTGCCAGGTCAATGTCAGTCTTGCCACCCCAACGGTATGGCGAGGTGTCGTGATAGTTGGCGTTATTAACAATGGCCTCGCCACTCTTTATGCGTGTTCGCAGGTCAAACTTGACAATGTTTCTTGTGCGTTCCTTGTTAAAGAAGATAGCACCATCATAAGCCACAAAGCCTGTTCCGTCAACACGGTGTGGCAGTTTATAAGTGGTTGTCTGGCGAGTGTTTTTGAAGTCCTCCAAAGAGGCGTACTCTATTAGGGTGTCAGTGCGGTACGGCGTCCAGGGCATGAAGAACACTTTATCTCCAGCCTGCAGTGGGTCTTTGCACCATGAACCTGCTTGTTGCTCTGCTTCAAACAGGAAGGTGGCAGCTCCTACACCCTTCAGAGTCCCAGGACAAATGAAAACTAGTGACAAAGAAGAGAATAACAAAAACACAATGAGGCAAAATAGGACAAAGACATATAGCACATTTGTCTATGACACGCATCACTCTCGCTGCTGTACAATATAAGTGCAGGACAAAAAGATCAGGGACTGTGAATTTGGAAGAATATTTTTTACTAATGCTGTGTACTATTGCTAATGAATAGTGAAAAAAAATGAATGTGTCATAGTGTAATCAGTATGAGAAATGTGAGGTTAAGAAAACTTGCATCAAGGTTCTGCTGCTACACCTAACAGGGACAAAACAAAACAAAATATAAACAAAAAAGGTAAAATCCTGCAAACGAAAGATATGGGAAATGGGAGAAGTTCACAGATTTATTTGTCTTTTTTTCTTTTTTAATTTACCAGCTTGCATTTGGCATCAAATGCCACATGAACAGTTGGGTGTATGGACACACTGCACATGCATATTCACATGACTGGGGTCATAAACAGAAAACAATAAGGGAACAGACTTCACATCTTGTGATAAGAGTGAACAACAGGTTGTCAATGGTGGTGGCGGCAGCAAAGCAGAGGTAAGATGAAAGTGAAGGTTGGGGAAGTAGATCGAACAGTGGTAAAGGATTTTCACTACTTCTGTGGCAAAAGACAGGAGTAACCACTGATGGTTGAGGGAGGCCATGGCAAGGTTCCCATTTAGACGGGTTAAATTAATTGGTTCTGGATAGAAATGAGCACAATGAATTCTCTTCTTTTCAAACTTGCATTTAGTCCATGCCAATCTCACTCAGCCATCACTGCTATTTCACATCACGTGCTATGGGTGCAGCAGAAGTAGGGCCAAGCAAACTACGACTAAGCCAAATAAGAATATATATATATACACAACAATTTATTCTTCAAGGGTGAACACAGTGCTAAGTAAGAGTCCCTGAAAAAATAGACACCGAACAGTTGGTGTTTTTCTTTCGCATTAAGAGGAAAAACTACATTCGATGACCGTGGATGTCATTTGAAATTCTGTTTTGGAATTCATTTGGACTCCATTGGTGCATACAATCCTCCTAAGGGTTTAGGATTTGACAGGAGAGGCAATCAGGGGGGAGGAGACGTGAGGGGAGCTGTGCTCAACACCACAGAACAAGGAGCCGGAGGGGGGGTAAAGGACCAGACCACTCATTTACCTTTTTGCTCCACTTCTATTTCAGGCATTGGAAAAGAAAGCAAAAAAAGAGTGCAAAAGGGAGAGAAAGGTTATCATTAGTCAACTACCAGGTACAAACGAAGATACTAGTTGGAAGATATGACCATGAGATGAACTGCAGGGCTGTTGTAAAAAGAAAAGCTAGAAGAAAAGATGATGTTTGTTAGTGAAAGGCTTCTCATCCTAGGATATAAAGTCACACAAGTTATGGCTGGAGACAAGCTACAGTATGTGCAACGTTTTCCAGCACATTAAACATTTCATTCCTATATCATCTTTAAACTGCTGACAAAATAATGTACTGGCCACTGTAAATGCAAAATAAATCCCTCCAAAAAAAATGCATGTCTGTTTTTTGAAACCCTGGACATATTTAGATGGATAACATTCATAGACAAACAGCAAAGAAGTTATTTTTGGCATATTTATTGACTGAGGGTGGGATTTGTTCAAACTTTTTAAACACAAATCAAAACTTGATTCCAGCTCGCTCGCCTACACACATTAAACATGACACGGTGCATGTTACGGACCAAACTCTTAAATGAGCTAAACAGCGCAGCAGCACATGAGATGACTGATGAACAGTCTGCCTAACGTGGAGTTTCTTCAGCGGACTCTGCATACACTGGGTCAGGGGAAGAGGCTAGAGACGGTAAATGAAAAATTGAGAGTTAAAAAAATGAGAGCAAAGAGGTTAGTCAGGGGGAGCTGCAGAGGAGGTGAAAGGGAGGTCTGTTTGAAAGAAGAAAAAAAAGAGTCAATATATCTGAAAATGTTTACATTTCATCAGTTTAATATTAAGTACTTTCACAGGAGGGATGAAACCCACAGCTGCTCTTAGGAGCCACTTGTAAACACCCTTTTAAGGCAGATTAACTCCAATAAGATGCCAGAAAGACTTTAAAATGGTGTTGAATTTCAACAACTCTCAAAGTACATTAAACCGAAACATTTTCGAATGGAAAGACTAGAGCCACTCCGTAACAGGATATTGGTTAATCTAAGAAAAGATGCAGAAAGATCTCAAACATTTTGGGGATTTTTACACTGTCTTACAGTCTAATAAAATTAAAGCTCATTTCAGCCAAATGAGAAAAAGGAAGACTCACACTGAATCCTTTGCATTCATCCAGTCTTTCCTTTCTTCACCCCTTTTGTTAGATAAGCTTTTACAATAAAATAAGATACAGTTAATTTCTCAGTTATAAATTAATATAATGTGGTCTATGTAACAGCCCCCATAAAAATGGTTGCCAGAGAAGACTTAAGATCCAGACTAGTGGAAAAAGGTTTCACTATTGATTTTTTTTTTTTATGTCAGAAATGAAAACTCTATTACCTCATAGTGTAAGCACAGGACATTTAGCCTTGTGCTTTTTATTTCCACTGTGGCTCCTAAATAAAACATATTTGTCTATGCTCATGATCTTCATGTTGATTTTTTTATTTAACAAGGCATGAATTTATCCTATTGTATGTTTTATTGACTCCCCATCACCTTCGTCAAACACAGTTATGTAAACATCTAAACTTAAAAAAATCTGATTATGACTAACACAATTAATATAGACATATGTACAATACAACAATCTCATTTTATTTTATTTTTTTGTTAATTTGGGGTTACCGTCCCTTTCAATGACTCAACTCTTCACCTTCAGCATCATTACCAATAATTTACATTAAATATCCTTTAATATAGTTCAACAACAGATTCTATATAATCCATACAAGTAAAAAGAAGACAGTAGTCACAGCATGTTTTTTTACACTTGGAAAAAAACACAGCAAGAGTTCAGTATGAGATTTGGATGGCGATACTTACTATAAGGAACACACTCATACTGGACCTCTAAGTACTTGTAGGTGCCGGGGCATGGATCAGGAAACACATCAGAGCCAGTGACAACCACACACTGCGTACGGTTGTTGCACCTAAAGAAAAAAAAAGATTGACCAGAGATTTCATCATGACTACCCTTAGCAAGAGTACTCGCCAAAAATAACATTAATAACACAGGAGGGGAAAAGTTCATTGCAGCGCTACAATTAAAATGGATGAAATCCCAGGCAGGGCTGTCTTATACGAATTCTAGTGTAAACCTTGGCAGAGAAAGGATTGAAAGCATTAAGAAAGAGTAAATGAATGTAAATTAATGTAATAATGAGTAACAGAGACAGAGCAGCTAAAGGCATGTTAAGAATTAGTGATGGTATTTCCTTTAACAACGTCTTCATACCGCTATTGAAAGGGAAGACATTCATTAAAACACACATGGCAGGTGGCTGTGGCATGCACTGGACCGGAATGGCGGCCTCTGGTGAACAGAGCAGCTCCGCCGCATGTGCGCAACAAGCACGGTGTGAATGTGTTATTTCTGCAGGAAGTGATTTCCCTATCAGTATATAAATGGAGTCCCGCAGTGAAATAACAGTATGATGTGTGTTCACGTATATGTGTGTGTGTGCATGGAGATGTTTCTGGCGGTGAAAAAAGTTCAAGTAAATGAAAGGGGAAGGGGGGGACTGGGTAGGAACAGCAGAGGACGGAGTTTGTGTAAATACTGTATAGGGTGAAATTGGCTCCGCTTCAATCAAGCTCTCTCGAGGCCGAGGGATTGAGAATAATGTCAGCAGTAACAGAGGCAAACAAGAAAAAAAATTGGCACCAAAATAGGACATTCAACAATTTGCAAGCCTGAGATAAATATTTCACAAGGTCAGTAGCAGTCATGCAAGTTGGACATACATTTCAACATTGGACATAACTTTCAAAGATCCATTAGTAATTCAAGAGGTTTTCTGTCGCTATAAAATAGGACTGAGCTGCACAGCATCCAAATTGAAAACCACACAAAGCTTTGACGGTGCACTTTCCGCTATGCAGGATGTTAAAATAATGAATCAAAAGACAAATGTGTGTACATTAACCAGACTTTACTTTTCAAACCTCACTCTATATCCTTTGTTAAAACTCTCCCTTTGATACTAATGGATTATTAAACATTATATGTGAATAAAAAAGGTGCAAAGTCCATTATGAAGTAAAAAAAAATGGCATCAATATTCCCTATGATGGTTTAACATCGTGGACAATATGGTGCCAGATGCATTTAAGAAATGTACTTTAATGGTTTGTCTGCAGTGAATGTACAGCGAGTTACGGGGGGGGGGGGGGGGGTCCACATCATTGATGGACAGAAGATGATAGTGAGGCTGCAAGGTAGAACATTTAATTCTGAGTCCATAGTCTACAAATCACACTGACTCATGCTACCTGGACTGGTAAGTAATAGCTGAAGTAGCAATAGTGTGCAGTATTCTTTTTTTAAATTCTACTTTCTCCATCATATCTCTGAGGAATTTTTACTTTTCATTTCATTTATTTGACTGATATAAAATAATTACAATTCCCACACTTCAAATATGCCAACCTTTATATTTAACCACATTTTTGGGTTTTTACTTATTTTCAGTGCAGGATTTTACAGAGGTGTATTGCTGGATTTAAATTTTTAAAAAATTATTATTAAACATGAAAAGTTTAATAAGAATAAGTCTAAAATGTATCAATTTTTCTTTGGTCTTTCTTATTTCTTAGGTGTCTGGAAATTTAGCAGCTTATACTCTATTGCGTTCATGAGCTACTTGTTAAATTTGCAACTCTGCTGTTAAGTGCTGGATGTGCAATGGGTTTATCACAGCTTTTTTTGCTAAAAACAGCTGCCGACCATCTGAAAAAAATGAACACTAATGGAACCTGTGAATTAAAACAGAAAACTGGTAAAAATCCTGCAAAACAGGATCATTTATAGCCAGAATGCTTGAAGTTGAGAGACACTAAAGGCACAGCTTCATTCCAAGTGTTCCCTTTTACACATGACAGATCATTTCATCCACATTAAGTATAAAAAGTATTGATTAGTGCAGCTTTAAAAAAGATCTAAATACTTCCTCCACCCTTGTTCCTTTTAAGTTGTAAAATTTCGCTCAATTCATTTCATCAATCATTTATTGTACTTTAATTTTTAAGCTTCAGCTTTCGAGAAAAGGGAGGATGCTGTTGCTAAGCATTTTGACATGGCTCCTCTGTTTGAAAGAGCTGCTGAAACTGCAGCATGTACTCGAAAATATTTTTTGAGCACATAGTCATGTCAGGGAAGTGTTGTCCTGCTTGCTTTTTATCTAACAGCTGCACTCCTGACTAGCTAAAAGATTTATTCTGTCAATTTTACTGGGTCAGGTAATAGGTGGCCCAGTGAAATGATGCAATGCAACTCAGCAAAACAAGCTTCCTGGTATTATCTTCTTGTGTATGAACAGGTTGTGTACCAGCACCAGTGGGGACAGAGAGGTGGAAGGATCAAGGCAAGAAGAGTGAGAGGCCAGGTATGCATCTATTTACACAGATGATAACCTGATTCTAACACAGGCCCAGTAACAACAGTTTCCTTCGGTTTTTTCATAAATTTTTCATCTAGTCACATATTTTGTCTGCAACCAGCATTTCACATGACAAAACCCTCCAATGCAGATGTTGAAATTATGTAGTTTGATTCCTGTCTGGGTGTTGTCATTGTGAAATTGGGCTGCTTTTGTTGCAATTTCCAAACCAACAAAAGTGCCACTTTGTGCAGCAGACTTCTCATTGTTCCCATCTCTGTGGTCTTGTTTAATATGTTTATTTATCTGTCTGTGTTGCTATTGGCTTTTGTTAATCTTCCCCATATGGGCAGTGCATTGTCTCCTTTAATGTGATGCAGTAAAAAAAAAAATCCTTGTTTTAGGTTGCTGCAGAGTAGTAGACGACTAATCAGGGTCTTCCGAAGCATGGTGAATACTCTAACATCCTTGGTTATCACATCAACCTTAATTATGGTCAGGAGCCCAATTCCTCTGATCTGAATCATTAGAATAATTGTGGTTAAGGGTTTGTGGTACAAAGTCTTCTCAAAGCTTTCCCTTACACAATGCCTCCAGGGGATCTTCCACGGAGATAAGTTTGAAGTGCAGCTCAGGCAAGTGAGACTCTGACATGTCAGCAGATGTGATGCACAATAAAGCAGGTTGCAGTCAATCCGAGGGGCATGGACGCCGTCAGCAGGGTGTTACTGCGTTAGGGAACTGAGACTGTGCTGTAAATTTAGAAAGACGTGATCTACTCCTGAGCTGTTTTATAGAGGTGCATCTCACAGGAGTAAATACAGAAGAGAATAGAGGCAGGAAAAAACCCAGAGGTGTAAGATGGTGGGCGATGATGTTCAAAAGCTCGCTTACAGGGGCCAGGTTAGGACAGGGCAGTGCATTCGACGATGAACTGCGCTGGTTACTATTTATGAATAGTTCATCCAGTGCCCTTTAAAAATACACACACCTCTAGGGGTAAGCAGAAGTCGAGTTGAAGTGTTGCTGTACTGTCGTTTGACAGCAGAACAGCATCCTGTGAGAGGGTAACTGGGATAAAAAGCATGATGATGGGCATTGCTCACTACCTGAGGCAAAGCCACTTCAATGCAGTACAAGTATTTGAACAAAGCAAGCCCAATGTTCCAGATAGGGAATTAAGAGGGTGTTCATGTGACTTGCAGTCTCTCTGTGGTACGCTGATTATCACTCAAACAGGAGCAACAAAACTGGGCTGGTGTGA
Source organism: Sphaeramia orbicularis (assembly GCF_902148855.1). Lineage (NCBI taxonomy): Eukaryota > Metazoa > Chordata > Actinopteri > Kurtiformes > Apogonidae > Sphaeramia > Sphaeramia orbicularis. Next base: position 26,713,789 of record NC_043973.1, read on the forward strand.
AGAGCTGTAGCACATGGTTGTCAATTCCTGCCTGTCAAGAATTAGCCAGTGCCAAGTTTCATGTATTTGAAAATGCCACCTACATAATCTAGTCAATGAAGGAGCCAAAAGATTTAAAAGGTGCGACGTGTTGAGTAATTGTCCGTTGTGTAGGTGCCTGTAGGAGATTGTAAAACAGGATTTCTTATGTGTGGTAAAGTCACACACAGTTTAAAAAAAAAAAAAAAAAAAAAAGAAAAAAAAGAAAAAACATAGACCCCTTGAGGTCCATTCCTTGCCTCCCCAGCTCCTGGTTATATTTGTGAAATAAGATCCCTGGTCTCCCCAGCTTTTTACCTTTGTGATATAATCTTGTAGGCATCGGGGAGGTAGCAGTTGACGTTCTCCATCTGGAATGGGTCAGCGTCACAGATCTTGTCGTCAGTTCGGCCGTAGTTGGCTGTCTCAATCATAATGACATCACTCCCCGGGCAGCGGAGATCAATTGCATATCCTTCACATGAGAGCTCTCTCCTGACCAGCCCGAAAGGCAAGGCTGCACGGCTGAACCCTGTCAGAGGGCGAGACACACAAAGACAGAGGAAAAACTTAAGCAAATAAAATTAATGACTTAAAGGGATCACTGCTGCAATACAATAAGACCACACATCATGCTGTAAAAATCCACTGGCAAAAAAGTCAATAGGCAACAGCAGTCCAATGTTTACCGCAGTTTTAAACAGGCGGGCCATTACACACGATACAGGAATAGGGAAAGACAAAACAATTCATCTCTCCATCTCACTGTGGTCTTGAATGTTGGCTAAGACATCAACTCTAACTCACTGGAGACCAATGGTAACCTCATAAATTCTTGAGCAAATACAAAGGCTACAGAGCATCAGAACGGCCTCCACCTCCAGTTCAGCCAAACATATCTGGACTGAGAATAGTTTGTTCTACAGTCGAACAAGCCCCCCTCATTTGTTTCTTTTTCTTTACTTGCTCTGTAAAGTAAGATAGAGGAAAAAGGCTGAATCCTGGCAGAATGGAGTGTAATATAATCCATTTTACAGTGTCGGCGATCGAAGAGGGGACTGTCTGGAGTCCACACAGGAGGAAAAATCTATACATGGAACACAACAGATGGGAGCGCAGCCAAATAGCTCTACTTTGGGAGGAAATTAACTATTTCAATCAGTCCTGTCCTCTCTTTCGGCAAATTAGGATGAAAGAGTATTCAGTTGTGTTTCCTTTTTCTTTCAGAGTAATAAAATGTCATGTTGTGAATAGGATGTAACTTGTGAAAATCTGGTGAGGAAAAGAAAGAGATAGATCCATTATCGGGGGTTTAAATGATCCACAGAAAAAAATGTAACTGTCTGCAATTCTGAGAAAACAATTAGGTAAAATCTAAGTAGAACATGCAAATGTGTTCCATTTAAGAAGTGCAAGCAGAGCACTGCATGAACTGCCAATAATCGCCGTTGTTTGCAGCAATGGTGGGTCCCTGAGGGGGCAGCTACCATTTGTATTTTCTGCACTGCTCTCTCCTAATTAGCCCTCCTTTCAGCATGTTACCTTTTCCATGCTCCCATTGGCTCCCATGCATTGTCATGTACTAACACTTACCACCCCGGGTTCATTTTGCCCCCTCACTCTAATTATCCTCACACTTTTGACAGTCAGGAGCTGACGCAATTAGCATTGTTTGAGCGGCTCCAAGTTGAAGTGATTCCGGCTTGAAATTCCTCCCCTGAAACTCCGACCCACATGTCTGCAAGTCATTTTAGCCTGCTGCGCCTGGCTCAGTTATAATGATATTCTATGTCAGTCTGCACATGTCACACTGGCAAACAAAAAAAAAAAAAAAACTCAGACATCTGTGAAACATACATAGTTGAAAATCTAATGTGGAAGTCATCGCATATTAGGAGAAACTCCTGCATATACTAGTTGTAGTAGAAGTATAACAAAATGTGAAACTAATGGTATAAATTCTCTGGCATTCAGCCACTAGACATTTCATTATAGTACCATGATCTATCTAATGGCCAGTAGATTCTGCTTAGCTGGACTGTTTATCACCTCATTAGGAGACGTCAGGGTAGCCAAACCATAAGTGGAGGCCTGTGAGGTCACTCCATCTATTCCAATAACCAATACAATTACCCAAACCTTTCAGAAAACCTGTCCAGAGTGGTGGATGATAAAACACAGAGGGAAGTCGCCGGCTTTACTGCAAAGACTAATGATCATCCCGCCTGCCATTTCTCATGGAAGGAGTGACGGGTTTATCACGGCCGCTACATAGAGCAGACAGAAAGAATGCATTTCATAGGGTTTTGAAATTTTGAACTGAGACAACCTCTTGGTGAAAGAAAAAAAAAAAAAACTGATGGACACACAAACGAACACCATCTGCCTTTGTATCCTCCTTTCCATTGGAGACTCCCACCATTTATCATGGCACTATGATGTGATGGCATGCTGCTGTCAACAGACGGCTAGCAATTGATTAGACTTGTGCCTCACCAACCTCCTCCTTTTCACTCACCCATATAGATCACTTTGGTCATAGGCTAACACTACATCAATTAGGGGGAGTATCTAGACAGTACTGGTGGCCTAAAGAACAAATTGCTTCTTTTCCAAACTGTGGATAGTCTTGGACTCATTAATGACTGTCTTGTCAGCTTGTAATTGGGCAAGTAATGACAAATCTGTCGAAAAGGTTAATATATATATATATATATATATATATATATATATATATATATATATATATATATATATATATATATTAATAAAGGAGCTTTTTGCTCTGTATGAAGAAGAGAAGAACAGAATTCAAAAGAAAATAGTCTTAGTTGATTTAACTGGATGTTGCATAAAATATCATGATTTAAGCCAAGAAAGAAAACCTAGTGACAACAAAAGTTTCTGGATCTTGGTATTTTTCTGTGTTGATTTTTTTTTTTCTTTTTTGGTTTAAACTAGTTATGCGAGATCGTGGAAATAGCAGATTGTTTGTGTGCACAAATGTCAATGTCTTACAGAGGTATGAAAAGCTTTTCATCTTGCGTGCTGTGCTTTGTTTGACTGCTCAACTTTGCAGCAGTCGAAGACTGCGACAGAAGGGCACCAGCTGCAGAGAAAATGGTGTCAAGAAAAATGGAGGAAAAATCCATAGCACAAATCGTGTGTGAGTGTAAGAAAAGGCAAGGCTGCTCAGTCTTTATCAGTATGTCTGATTAACATTAAATTACACAATCAGTCAGGGAATTAAAAACGCTCTATATAGAACATTTAGTCAAATCGCCATGGTAACCACTTTGACTTAGCTATAATTGGCTGTGATCCCTATTCCTGGCCTTGTTGACACAATGCCTTATCATGCATTCTGGTCAGTGAGTGACTGTGAGGGAAGTAGCTTTTCAAATTCCTCCCCCTGACCTGCTTGCTAAGCCTTCTATTGAGCTCAAGAGAGCAAAGCAAAGGCCAGGACCGATTCTCAATATGATGCATTCTGGGAGTTTTCCTTCTTCTCCAGTTGACAGCCTATAATTCACTAGTGACAATCCCACCTCATAATACATATTTTGTTTTCTATCAACACCCTTGAAATTGGAAGTGGCACTGTGGCTCAGATGGGTGCATCTGAAACCATCCACGGAGTTACAGTCTGTGGCTTTTAAAACCCTAGAGATGAAATGAAAGATAATGGAGGTTTGGTGTTGAAATATTGCCATTTGGCACCTGGAAGCACCAGACCATAACACACATGTTGAACTTCATCTTTGCTTGAGAGCACAGTTGTGACCAACCTTTAACCCTACTAACTCTACTGTGTCAAGACATTGGACTGTGGGAGAAAAAACTGGAGGAATGTTTGATCAGCCTAAAAAAAAAAAAAAATGGGCCATTTTTGGAGGGTAGACAGAGTGGCGAGGGCTGGCACAGACAGAGAGCAAAGGCGTTGGTTGACGCTTGTCATCCTCCATTAAGGTTCTTTTGATTGGCCTTTGAAACGGTCCTGGAAACGGCAAACAGCTGCATGCAAATGGCCCTGTTTCCCCACGGCTGGCCCCCATTGTTCTGGGCTTGGGTTTGACAGGGACGCTTTCTCTGCAGCATAAAGGAGGGTGTAGCCTTTAGTCAAATAAGAGTGCCCCCACCATGGTCACAGCAGGAGCACTTGAAGATTGTTTGTCTTTTTATGTTGTTTTATTCCTGATATTACTGGTAGCCAACATCTTTGGAAGAAAGAGCAGATCTTAAGAGTCAAGCTTTTCCTCCAACAGCAGGGGATGCCTCTATAATCCAATATCCGGAGTGGTCATCGCATGTTTTCTCTGGTGAGGTAAAGATTTTCAATGGGAACACATAAAGTTGGGTAAAAACAAAATTAAAAACATATTTGAATTCTTAATATCAAGGAACAAAGCGTCATCAGAGTTTTGTCTCTTTTTCCAGCCTCTTTGATCTTTATTGTAGTTCTTGTAATCTGTTCAGTGTTACATTCTGATTCATGGCCAAAGGAAAAAAAATATGGCTTAAAAAGAAAAGAAAACACAAGACTGATGTAAACCTTTTATGTATTAAACTGAACACTACGTTACCCATGTACTTGTTTCTTCCCTGACAGACTAAATATTCTAAATAGTGTAGGAATGATTCCGTTTCCATTTGCGCATCCTTAAATTTGTGATGTAACCATTGTTCCTGCATAAAATGTGCAACACAAGCTCCCAAATGCAGCGCATGACCTCCTATCAGACGTGAAAGATACACAAAGGTGGCAGATTAGAAAGGAGATTTGGGATTCGCAAAAAATAACACCTGCTTTTCGAGTACAGACAACACCCAAAAACTCTTCACTACGCCGTGACAGCTCATATTTCATTTCAGCTGTCGAAATGCGGTGAAACACTGAAAATCTAGTTGGACATATGGCACCATATCCCATGACACTTTAGTCCCAGCTCTGGTCCACCTTGCTGGGAATTGTTTCTAAAGACAGTGTCAGACAAGACCACAAACCCCGGGGCTACACCCGCCTTTCCCAGACTGCTGCTATCAGACACTCTTGATTCCGATATAAGTATTCTAAAATAGCACTGGCAACATAGAACTCAGTCCATTTGTGGTTACATGAAGCGCTCTAACTCGTATCCCTTTTCTCTTTCTTGTGATACATGAATTCAGTGTTGCCACTTCAAATTCCAACCCACCATTTGTATTCATTGCCACTGCCTCTTCTCTAATTCATCTTGTGAATATTTTCTTGACTTGGAAAAAAAAAAAAGCAGTGGGAGGGAGAAGAGGATAACATGCACCATAGCATCACAAGTGTAAAAGTAAAAGGAAGGCTTTGTCATATTGCAGCGGCTAGACATGACAGACCCTGCTGTCTCCTTGTAACTCTTCAGGTGGGTCCATTTGCGCACAGTTGAAGTTCCTATTATGCTTTGTGCATGAGTGTTACATTTTATCTTTAACTTTAGAACAAAAAGCAAAGAAAAAAGCCATTACTTTTATCTGGCTCTTATTGTTTTCATTGCCGTCATTTATTCTGATTTAAATACAATTCTAACACTTCACCCCAAGTGCTACTAGCAACCAGCAAGTAAAGCAAACCATAAAAATTCAACAAAACATAAAGAAAAGGGTAGCAGGCCTCTTTGGAAAGAATAGTTATGATTGTGAAAAAAGACCAACAAGACAAACCACTTCTTCAAGTATTTCACCTACATGGACCATTTTGTTTTCAATGTCCAGAAACCATTCTCTGAAACTGCACAACACATAGAGTATGTTTAAGTTTTGCCGCAACCAATGCATAGTAGACACAGTGGATTATTTTGCTTCCACTGAACAGTCCACTCAGCTGCAGAAGACTGCCAATGAAGAATTTCTCTCATGGGAATGAGAACTAAAGAAAAAAGCACAAAGTGGAGGCTGTAATGACTGTGTCTTAATTTGGCTGCTAGAATCAAGGTTTTCTCCTCTGTCGATTGGCTGGATGATCCCTGACCCTCTGGGTGCACATCAAAGAAAACCGGCAACGGAAGAGGGGAGCATCATTATATTACTAATGCATATAATCCTCTAAATGCAAAGAAGGTCAGTGCTTAATATGAGTCATGACAGGAATAATTCAGTTGAAAAGACATGACCAGATCTAATGTCTTCTTTTGTAAAGTCTGGTGGACACATCACTTGGATTAAAGAAAAGTATAATTTGACAACTTGTGTGTGTATACACAGAAAACAACCCTTTAGTAATGACACAAATAGCTGTCACTGAGGCTAAACATTTGCAGAAAAAGAAATGTTTGAATGTTTGGAAGATGAAAAAACCTATATGCTCTCAGGAGAGTGCCTTTTTGACAGAATTAGTTCATTTCTTGTTCAATGTCGAATGTATTGTTGCATCTCTTTATGCATGGGAGTTGATGAAACATGCAGAAAGAGGTGTGTTAAAGAAACTCTCCCAGGTGTAGCAGAGTTTTAGCTTCACAGGTCTGATCTACCCTGAGTGATGCTTAACTCCCCTTAAAGCCCATATTTTACCCTTGCACTTAAAGCCCAGCTGGATTTTCCGCTCAAGAAAATGTCTCAGAATAAGTCAGGTGCCTCCCTAAGGGTGGGGATGGAGAGGAAAAAGGGGGTAGGATAAAGCTGAGGACTAGAATGAGGGGGAGGAGAAGGAGGATGTGGGTTTTTCCTCCATCACATGCCTGTGTTTCTGTTCTTGTTTGCTGGGGCAGAGTCTCCCCATTTCACCCGGTTAATCAACCCCCCACCCTCCACCCAGCCCTGCCTGTACAGAGCCTCACCCAGGAGGCTTATGCAGTACGTCACGCCGACAGGGTGTCAGGAGAAGCTGCAACTGGAACACGGATTACATGAATAATGAGTCAGAGACTACAAGGATGGCTAGAAACAGAGATCGGGGCCTTGTGACGATAGAGAACAGACAATGCTGATAACAGACACAGGCTTTATCTTCATGCAGATGTAAAGTCAGCAGTGTCCTTAACACAGTCACATTATCACTTTCAATAGGCCTACGTTGATTTCAACTTTTCGCTTTTACACAATGGAGACAAACCTGAGTGCTGCAGTTCAGAATCTCTTATAATGATGGTGATTACAGCACTGTCTTTGCAATATCTGCATGTTCCAAACACAACCCATTTTACCAGTTTTAGCTAGTAACGGTACAAATGAAAAAAGAAACAAACAGCCTTTCATGTTGCCTCTTTCATTCTGACATACGTTTTTCATCTACTGTACGTCATTACACATTAAAATGCAATTTTTAATGCAATTAAAGCAGATTCTGTGCTGGCTTACATTAATGGCCGATACTTATCTGTAATGTCTTCGGGACACATCCTGAGCTCCTGCTAACTATATTCATCCAGCTTTAACCACTTTTGCAGAATGGATACACAACAGGACTGAACATGTAAGCATTTAAAAGTTGTTGGTTACACCCAGTGTTGGGAAAGTTACTTTTGAAATACAATAGACATAATAAAATACAGATTAGTAGCTACCCTGCTAAAATATAATAACTGATGAAGCTGTTTAGTTACTTCAAAGTAATTGAAGTTATTATATTTGATAGATCATCATTACTCCTTTGACATATGGTTTTAACTGGGTAATAAAAAGTCCTAAAACATGTATTTAAACCGCGCACAATAAAATCAGGCTCAAACAATGACATCTTTGTAACCACAGAGATTTTGATTAGTGATTGTACTGTTATTACACATTTATCTGATCACAATTAAAATAATTTTGTGAGTTGTACCTCCTAAACACTGGTTACACCTATTTTTTATATTTATATTCTGGCCCAGTTCAGACCTTACATTGACATGCAGCCAGAGTGTTCACGTGGACACCTCCAATGTGAGGTGTGAAAATGCTAAGGGCGTTCCGAGATCTGTTCACTCAGAACACATTAAGAGCTGGTCTGGGACACATATGTCTACATTCTTTAGCAGCGTGAACATGAATGTGTCCTGGAATGGATACACAGATGTCATCTGTGTACATTGATCTCAGCACAGAACAACCAATGGTGTCCTACTAGTTTTTTTTGTTTTTTTTGTTTTTTTTAAAGGTGTGATTTTTTTCAAAAAGCCCCTGAAGATAAAGTATATTACAGGAGCATGTGTGTGGTGGTGCATCAAAATGATACTCCAGAACTTTCCGCAGAATCAATCATCACTAAAGTGTATGTCAAACAAGAGAAGCCGACAAAAGAAATGGAATTGTCTAAAATGTCATATTGATATTTTAGGGGTATTGATTGATTCACACAATCACTTCATGCAGAAAATATTCTAGCCAAAAAACTGCCAGCAGCCCTTGAACCACTGTGAATCATATTTGCAAAGAAGCATTTCCTCTCCAGCCTGTAAAAACATAAAATGAAAGTGTGCGCTATGTTTTAAGCTACAGTTGAGTTTAATCATTTGCATATAGAGCGGGGAAATAAGATCCAATCAAAAATGATCACTCAAGATACATTTGTAGACACGCTCTAATTCCAGGTGTGAAGAGGCATTCTTCGAGCTGGCCGCAGCCGTGATCAGATCACTCAGGATGCATTTTAACATAAAACGACTGAACTGAACAAGGCCTCAGAGTTTATACAGAGAAACGTGCCGCTAGCTCACTGCGTATCCACTCACATACTGTATAATGTACCAGGGGAGCCTACAAGGACTTTAATGCACAGTAGCTCTGAGCTCTTTCAAAGACCGTACAGTGGCTTTCTCAAAGATTTACCAGGATAGTCAGCGAAAAAAATATCCAGGTACATTCCTTGGCAATAACCTCTAGCTATCTCTGGAACACTGACCACTTTGATTGACTTGAGCGTGATGACCTTGCCCCATTTCCTTTCACCAGCATTCCGGTCAATGCGAGTACAAAACAGGAGCAGTGATAAGAGATGCACAGATGGGGAGATCTTGATGACAGACAGTTTCCTGCCCCTCATCTTCGATGAGGCCATTGTGCCTTGCACACTCAATGGGGGTATGCGCTACAAGAGGGGTTCAATACTGATAGCGTAAAGCAAACAAAAACGCTCTTTGTGCTTCACTGTTTCTCTGACTTTTTTCATGCTGCGTACTTATTCAATTTCCTGCACGGCAGGAGAGGGCTTCCTTATCTTAGACTGTTTATACCTGCAAATCGACTGGTGGCCTTTTGTTTGCAGGTGACCCACCCTGAGGTGACATTTAATTCCTGGACACAAAAATGTGTGGTCATGCTCTATGGCACAGACTCTAAGCCTGAGAAGATTACTAATACAGTGAATGCAACATATCTGCATTCATGGCTTGTAGTGGAGCTAGTCGACAGACGCAGAGAAAAGCCCCAACACACATCATTACACTGATTGAATCATATGTGACTGTTACCCATGCGAAAGTGAGTGAAATGAGCAAGAAGCCACGGGAAGGTGAAACACATTGAAACCATTTTAAAATTATATTCAAACATCAGCCCCTTTATGTTATTTTCTCCTCCTGTGAATTAATAGGATACATCAGAAACTCTGTGCACACTCTAGAACACACACTTGAGTCACAACAAGCACACAAAAGCACATTTACTGAATCCATCATAATTTCTTTTATTGATTGCCATCCTTTCCCCGCTGTCAACTTTAGTTTTAACACCAACATCTACTGTGTAAATTATAACTAACAGCAACAAAAATGTGAGACCTGAGCTGTTATGACATTTCTGATATGAAGTGAGGAAGACAGGTAGAGACAAATGCATCATTTTGGACAATTTTCATGCTGAGTAAATATAATTGCAGCCTCTCTTTCTGCTCTTTTTCTAATAATAAGTGGGTTTTTGTTCAGCTGGCCTTCATGTTCTTTTAGAGACATGATGTGTCTCCAAAATCTGTTCCCCTTAACATATTAATGCTTAAAATGTACGTCACGATTAAGAGGAAAGTAGCTGTGGCAATGCTAAAAAAAAAAAAAAAAAAAAAATCACTGCCGCATTTATTTAACAGGCTCACAATCTGCTTTTATTATCTTACCACAATATCCCTGTAGTGCTAAATGTTATATTCCTCCTTTTCTTTTAGCACATTTGTTTAGCTCTTGTACTTTTTGTTCAAGTGAAATTACTTCCGACATGCCTCCGAGCTATTTTTAAGTATTGGGTGAACATTTAACCACACCAGAATCCGACAGGTTCTTGTTGCCTGCTTCAGCACTTTTGTCTCTGATCCAAACCTGATTTATGTTGTTGGCAAACACCTTCCTACACACAAAGAAAAGAAAAGTCTACGCTGTTCTATAGTGTAGACTTGATTTTACTTGAAAGCCTCCTGCTTCCTCTCAAGATTAAATGCATTACTTTGTTATGACAGCTGAACCCTCCTGTAAAGCAGTGACTTACACGGAGCAAATCCGAAAGTTTAGATTTAGGAGGCATACTACTTGGTTGTACTGTGACTGTAAGCCGGACTCATCTATTATTTGAATTAGGCTGCCTCTAGAAAAAAACAAGTGTAGACAGCATTTAAGAAACGAAAGAGCGAGGAGGGCATCTGGCCCAGTGTTTATACAACTTGTTACCATAAGGGGTGTGAATTGAATGGCTCGGCAATGCTGCAAGCAAGTGAGATTTAAGGCATGCTTAACAAATGAAATCAAACTGTCAGAAACTGTGGCTCCTTGCTCATTAATTTTAGTGTTCCTTCATCAGCTAGCCATATAACAGCGACTTTTACAATCATGTCTAATCACACAATAAAAGCACACACCTCTCTCCTAAAGGAAAAGAGACTTACTCTCACATATTGCATGGAAATATTCTTGCTGCTTTTGCTTTACCAAAAACGCACTCAGGAAATCGCTGTTGCAATAAATCTAGGATGACCCTATCAAGGGTGATATTGTATTTCATTTCCTCTGAGTGAAATACTGATCCTGGAGATTCATATAACTCTGGTTCATTTCAATTTCATGTTCTCTTATGATTCCAAATTTTCCAGATTTTCAGCTATTATTAAAACAGCATACTGTTACACAACAAATATATATTTTATGATGCAGCGAGTGCACATAAACTACAAATCTGCTCAGTGCTCAGTTTATATGGGAAATTGCTGATGTAACTCTATAGGTAAGTAGAAAAAACATGTAAAGATGAAAAATATGATGATTTATGTGGTTCAATATGACTCCCAATCTGCAGGCATGTCCATTTAATCCAGATGATGAACCCCTGCCTTATTTCTCCAAATACTTCCAGTTGGGTTGAATTTCAATGTGATACTGATATATTACATTTTTTTTCCTCTATGCTTGTTCTCACTACACAGATTGACCAGTCATCTGTGAATCTCCCATGGTTTAGCTGATAATTCATGATCGCCCTGCCATAGACCCGCAGCATTCAATATGAATTATAAAATGGCAAGCCAAGCATATCAATGGATGACAGACTGGATGTGTATGGCCCGAGGCCAGAGAGGAGTTAGAGCACAATAGCTTCCCCATTCAGTCAACCCCAGGACTGGAAATACCAGTGTGGCACAAAGGAGGGGGGGCTCCGTCAGCACAATGTATGGCACTGCTTGAGATAAATGTTGTGCTGAGACATGTTGTTAACCTTTATAACCTTTTAGGAAGAAACACAAGCATGCTGGTATGTTGAACTGGAGCATATTTCCCAATCAAGAAAATCACCCTTAAAGAGAGCGAGAGCAATAAGGGCTCATATTGCACAAAATCAACAAAAATAACTGAGTAGGAAATCTTTTTTTAGATGCCTATTGTTCATTTTGCATTTTTTTCCATATATAATGCTGGTGCTTGATTTTTAAACACTGCATATTAAAGTCTCTTGTTAACACAAGCTGAAACTGAAACAAACACAGCCTCTTACTGTGATCAGTCAGATATGACAGAGCTATCAAACAAAAAACACTTAATCATTATATATCCCTTTCATGCAATATTTAGACACAAAGGCTGATGTGCAGCTCTCCTTTTGGCATTTAAACACGGGAGCCAACTAAAATGTTGACACTGACTACACGACATAATCCCCTAAATCTGGCTTTCTCTACTTTAAAGACTTGAATAACAGCTTTTATTCAGTCACAGCAGGTATGTGCCTGTGCACTCACCCCACCTTTGCGGGTTGCTCCTTTTGAATCTGGCTGTCTTCTTTCATATCTGCAGACTGGGCGGTCTGAAACATCTAAAACAAAACTGATACCTGCGTGACCTAGTTTACTTTTGCAGGAGCGTCATTTTATAGATCTGTTATATAATGGCACAAGGATGTGGATGAAATGGAGCACAAATAATGAGAGCTAGGCATATCTCATACAGAAAATATAAAAAAAAGGCATAGTGTGAGTTTTTCTTAACAATATTTTGAAAAGATGTCAAAACATTTGACATAATTAAATGGAATAACACTTCAGTGTAAATACTAAAATAAACAGTGTGAGAGAAGATTAACCCAGATTTCCCTTCAAATTCTGAGCAAGTCTGTCAATATCTCAACTCGGGTTCATTTCTCCCACTGGTCAGAGAAGTCAAACCAGAAGAGAGAGTTCAACGTCAATGAGCATTTCAAAGCGTGGGGAATGTTTTGGGTGAAAACGATAACCTGATTATCCTTTCTCCTGGTGAGAGACAGGAGGTAATTATCAGGTGGAGTTTGCATGGCAGGGACTCGGGTGGAAACACAGATCATAAGACCGGGGACGCAGGCCCTCAGGGCTGGACAGGCTGAAGGTGAGTGGCATGTGGATAGAATCAGATACTTATTTTCAGCGGGAGCCACACACACACATTCCTTTATTGATGGATGGGCAAATATGCATTCTTACGGATGAGGGTCCTCGCATCAACTGAAACCCAAAACCATGACTTTCTGCATACCAAAGAAGTATTCCTCGCTAAGATATTCAACAGGACTATGCAGCTCAGTCTAAGCCAGGCCAAATCAAAGACCTTTCCTTCAAATGCCTCAGTAAGATTTTTAAGCAATAATGCTAATCTACAAAAAAAAAAACAAAAAAACAAAACTTGAAGACTGCTGGGATAGCCTGGTCCATAGCAATCCATCTTTGTTAACAAATTGTATACCGCAGCCGGATCTAAAATAAAACTGGAAGAGAAATCTATCACAGAACATAACAGCGAGAAGGAAAAAAAAGACAAAATCCAAATTGAATAGGAAGCTCCCCAAAATAATGTGCCTCAACAGCTATCTGTAATCAATGCCTGGCACACAAGCATGTGATTTTGGGTTACTTTGTTTCCCTGTACAATGTGACTGAAAAGGGAAAAATCTAATCATCATCATTAAGCAGACATACCAGCATAGTGGTTTTGATGGGCACGTAACAGAAGGGAGTGTTTTGTGACAATACTTGTAATTACAGCCAAATGGACTAATCAAAAGTGGGAGAAGGAACCAGAAAAGAGCCATGGGATGTCATTGCAGACAATTAAAAACACTGACATTCTTTCCCAGTTCCTGCACCTGGCACTCATTCAAGTGCCATACCTCTGATGGTTCCAGGTATACTATGCTGTTCACCATGATCTGATTTAGGTAAAAATTAAAAATGTATCTATTCTCAGAGGCATCAATCTGACAGAGAACACAGAGTTATGAAGCTCATTGTACAGAAAAGGAGCAGTTATGAACCTTTAGGGCAAGGACTCTGACATTTTGTTTGAGAGTTGTTCTGGAAGTAAAGAAAAGTGTCAGTTAAAGTGTCGATAGGCTGTGAGGAGTCTTCAATGAGTTCTGTGTCTGAAACACCTTTTTCATGCTCCAAGGGTAAAACCACTGAAGAAGAACTCCACAACCTTGCTACATAACAGCTCTTCATTTCTTTTTTGTTGCAGTAACAATGTGTGCTAATACATTCAACAGATTCATACGCTGCATAATAGGTAGATTCTTCAAGGGTTGACCGGAATTACATTAATAATGCTTTCTGCCATAAAACTCCATGGTAACTCACCTTGTGAACAGTGAACGCATAAGAGAAGGAGCAGGAGGCAGTGGAACACTGGACACCTCCACAGTGCAGAGGCCATTGTGTGCTGTATGCAAACGATCCAGGAGCCTGATGGCTAATAATAGTGGTTCGATGTGTAGCAGAGGAAGAGTGGAAACCTGGAGTAATGTCAAGGATCAGTAGTTCTCAGAGAAGCATCACCAGTCATCTTCTCATCTGGAAAAAAAAATCAAAGAAAGACATTAGAAAACCTGGATGTGCCCCATCGTCCTCATCATCACTTCTTTGACTTTGCCATGTTGTGTGTGTTTTTTTTTTTTTTTTATCTCACTCCTACACATGGGCATACAGGACTTGTGTGAGGGGCTAATGTTGTCAAACCCTTGAAACATAATGCAGCCCATAAAAAACATCCTGGTAGCTGTTTGAATGAGTAAATAAAGGGATTTTCAGAACACGTTTCAGATAAATATTAAAACTTTGTTCTTGAATGTTTGTGTCTAACTGAAAGGGCAACGACAGGAAACAAAGCAGATACGGTGCGTGGTGCTTGGCACTTATTCATCGCTCAGCAGCGTGTTGTAACTGAATGTTTACACTGCCTCATTCTCCCACTCTTCCCTGTTCCACCTTCCCCATTTACTCCCAGATCCCCACGGGAGAAAGCTTGTCGCTCCAGCAACACATTCACACAGGACGCCATTAGAGACACAGCTGCTTTGTGAGCTACTTTTGTCTCCTTCCTTATCAAGAGGGTGGCAAAAACAGTCCTTTGTCAGGAAAAGCAGCAAAAGGTTAGAGTCTGAGACAGACTAACACAGCAGACAGATAAGCCGCTTACTGAAGTCAAATACTGAGGAGGAATATGTTGTGTCATATGTTAAATGCCACACAAACACTGCACTTAAACTGACATATAGATGCCTACACAAGCATATACGCAGCAGATATGCACCTGCGTCACTGTAGAAACACAAGCAGAGAAATCATCCAACAACAAATAAAGGCAGGCACACGCATACACCCAAATGCACACACTGAGGTAGAGTGTATCTTGTTTATTCCCATGTAACTGTCATCCAGTGTGTCCCCAATGCACACACATGAATGCACATTGTACACCGGTTTGGTCACTTGGTAGCCGTCGCTATGCAGAGGAGGAGAGTGAATGCTTCCCTTTTCTGAATGCGCTCCTCCACAGCCACCCGTCAACTACCCTGATTATTTTATAATGAACCTAAATTTGAGCAGCAGAGCAGTCAGCTCTGATCGCTCTCTAGGCCTCACTAATGCGCTTGGATATTTTTGGCAACATGAAAACCCACAAAACATGGCGAGCTTTCACATTAGCACACTGAGTAATAATTTAAGTCACTATTGGATCCACTCAATATATGACCAACGCCTGGTCAGGGTATTGCAGTTGAATAAAAGCCCATTGGATCTCCACCTACCCTGATGCAGCCTCAAGTATTTATTTTCTTTTGAGGTCACCCTGGCTGAGCAGTTGTGCAGCATAGTTTTTTGCCAGAGAAACACACATGGAGCTACCTTATAATTTATCTGTTAAAGTTGGGTGGTTTTATAGGAATTGCAGTTTTATTTGTCTTCCAGTTGTTTATCTGCCAGTGGCGCCGAACCAGATCAGATAAGACTAAACTGGAGGGTACTCGCTCCCCTGCACGGGAAGTCTCACTTTGCGCTTGCTGTGGATGTTGTTGCTCATAACCTTAAGTTTTCTAACAACGCTGCATCAACTTCAGTATTGGGCTGAGACCCAACATATCTCCAGGGATGCATATGACTTTTTCCTCCCTAAGCGCTCAGCCATTTATCATCCCCAAATATGAGGCCTGGGGCCATGGGGTAACCATAATGGTGGTTGACAGGAGGAGATTGGAAACTATTGGGGGTACGTCCCCCTGCCCCTCTGGCCTGCTGGGCTTGCTGAGCCTCTGAGCCCCTCCAGACACAAGGGGGTAAGAGCCTGCCAGGCCATGCTGATGCAAACTTGTCCCAATCACCCTGGGGTTCTTTCTCCTGATCAACCCCGCCTGCTCTGTCGCCCCACTGAGTAACATGTCTCCTTTTTCCCTTAAGCTGACGGAGGACACAGCCCTGCTCATCTTCTTAAACACTGTTTTGTTCGGTCGGATTTCTGGACTGAATTGGTTCGGACTCGAGATAAAAGGATTATGCGATTAACATTAAGATGCTTTGCACAAATACTGACAGAAATTTCATAATATCACATCAGGGGACGGGATGATGTTTGTTGGCGGGGGGGTGAAATGTTGTCAAGCAGAAAATTATTTTAAGAGGTAAGTAAGGCATCGTGAACCCCTGCGAGACTGCGTTAAGGAAATATCTACAGCAAGCCCCCTGAAGCTTGGGAATTAAGGTTACTTGTTACTCGACCAGCAATTTTCACATAATGTTCATCATGTTCTACTGAGACAGTTTAAAAAAAAAAAACATACACAGTTATGACAAACTGTCACCACCTACACTAAATCTAATGAGCTCAAATGTTTAATATAGACCATAAGACCAGTGACTAATAAAAGTTATTCATTTTCATCTGTGCTTTAAGCCCCTTTTCCTGTGAAAATACAGGAATCTACATTCCCTCAGGTTTTCTCTTTCTACTATCAGTATATTTTTCTGGAAAAAAGACCCAAAAAAATTTTCCAATGAAATAAAAAATGATACATAAACATTCACGACATCTGTTTTTCTTTTGTCTCCTATGCATACACAGTGGAAACCCAAGGAGGGAAATCTATCATCAGTTAAGATAATGGAGAAAATCACAGTCCACAGCAAATTTTTCACATCAGTCTGATAGAAATAATAAGCAAGCATTTAAAAGAGGACGGCAAGCAATTAAAACGTAATTAAAATAAATGGATAGAAGGAGACAGCCCACATGTTTTAACATGAAATACAAGGCAGTGAGCAACAGCCGGCTGAATGAATGTGAGGCTCCTTTGACAAAGCTTGTGTCTGCCTCACTCAAGCTGGAGAGGCGTCCAGTGAAAGAGAGAGTGAGAGAAGGGGGTAGTTGGGGAGTTTCTAAGCCGGGAGGGACTAAATGGATGGGAGACAGAGAGCAGAGGAGGAGAAGAATGGAAAGGGGAGAAAGAAAGGGGCGGCAGGGTCACCGCAGAGGATTGACAGCCTGTGAGTATGGTCTGACCTCCTGGGTTCGCCTCCAAGTTTCCTCCACAGGCTTAGAGAAGACAAAAATAAAGCCCAGGAATGTTAATTTATTTTCAATTGTCAACGCCGAGAAGAGAGAGAGATAAAGAGTGCATACATACATATCAAGTAAGACTGGAACAAAACTAATGCTTAAGTCCAAGTGTAAGCTGAAAACCTACAAGTGAAACAGAGATGCAGCTCTGTTGAGCTGGATCTTTTCAACACAATACTTCGTCTTCCACTCTTTGAATAACTACTAATTTGAAGAACTTTCAGCCCCGCCCCCATGTCCCACATTCAGGACAGAAAAAAAAGACAAACATGAGAGAGAAGAATTTCAAACATCACAAAATGGTTGATGGGCTAAAAGTGGTAGACAGGAACTACATGAACTAAGAAAACACAGCCTCTAAACATTTTTTTTCTGTCCTCAGTGCACCCTGATGTTCCCAAGGAACTCTTTTGTCATGACAGTCCTGTCAGGGCTGCGCTTTCAACCCCTGCAGGGACATGATGTCATTTCCTTGGCTCTACCAGTGATGTAGAGAACTTGCCGTCAACTGCCAACGACAGAGATGGGGTCGACACCAAGCGTAGTCTTTAGAGTGTGTTTTCTTATTGCAAAGATGATAACATAGAGTAGAACTTAAAATAAACAAGATCTGCAGCCACACAGAGAAAGACAATCAAACTTTTCTGTGTACAAGCAACCACAGTTTGAAGAGCAACCTTTCTACACAATTTTAACAAAGCAAACTGTGCATGTGTTACAGTAAACACAGCGAGCGATGGTGCATTGGTTTGTGTCAACTCTAAGCAAAATGTAGCTGTGGCTTAGTTTGTATGAATTGCATATTCCATCATAATTACACTGCCTATAATTTTAACAAACATATTTTCTTTCAAGATGATTAACAGATCTCCGGGCATCTTAACACGTCTGGGTCACCACAGGTTTTTGTAGCATTTGAATATGCACAGCTCTTATTCAAACCATTTAAACTGTATCTTTTATACCTTGCTTTCTTTGTGGATAAATGGATCCAAATTAAAAAAGGAGACCTCTGAAAAAACTGCTTTTAAGTCTAAGAGCTCAAAAAGTCCAAACAGTTAAAAAACCTTGAAAGGTGCAAAGCTTCACTGTTTTATTGAGAGCGCACAACAGTTGGTGTGTTCAGAGGCTCTTGGCCAAATGATTGAGGCAGTAGATAAGATAGAGTGCCAGCGGGCAGATGGACATAGTGAAACAGAGAGGGGTGAGTAAAGAAGCTTAGTAAAGTACCGAGAACAAAGAAGACCCGGGCTGAACAACCAGGTTAGTGTCGAGCAAAATGAAGCAAGGGAGGTGTGTTAGTCTTCAAAAGAGCTGTGTGGAGGAGCAGACAGGGGAAAAGTGGCTGTCTCTGTCAAGACTTTCAGGTGAATTTCTGTGTCAGCTCAATAATGAAACCTACCTGAAAACTAATGGCAATTATTTCAGTCTACTTCACCTTTCAAAGTCAAGGCCAAAAGGATCGAGAATGTTCATTATCTTTTCACCTGTAAGTGATTTTTAAAAATAAAAGTCACACAATTAAGATGCAAGATATTAAATCAATAATGGATATAAAATACACAAAAACCAAAATGACCTAAAAATTAAAAATAACAAAAGTGTGTGTTAGATGTTTTAGCTTGACCCAAATTAATACCACATAATTAATCTTCTTTTATCTATTTGATTGACCATTAATGCTTTCAGCAATAAACTATGTCATTCCCAATTTTTTTTAAAACATTGCATTTTAGGACCAGACAGACTTTCTGTGGAGACACATTTTGAAATTTACCACAAGAATATTTCCCATGCAAAAAGGTTAAAAGATAAGCAGTAGCCTGACAATGTGAGGAAACTTAGACAGTGTCTATTTAACTCATTAATATTGCTTCACAGGCTGCTCTGAGCTCAGCAGCCATTTCTGTTTGGCACTGAAATGAATAAGCTGACCTCGGAGCAGTTGGTTAAGCAGTGGGGTCACTTCAGAGGAGCAGAGAGCAACTCGGCACCGACATGCCAAAGAGAGGTTCACTTTTCAATCAGTCTGTTCATAAATTTACTGAAAGCCTCACTTCTCGCCTCCTCCTCGCACAATAGCAGTACTGCCCTACATGCTCTTTATCCACTCTGCCTCACACACACACACACAAATATAAACACACCACCGCTCTCTCTACCTGCCTTATGCTAACTCACCTTTTTACACGGATACTTTGCCCCCTCACCTACATTTACAACACATTCACTCAGTCATTTACGCTCTTTCCAGTGGGTGATGTGTTCATAGAAATGTTTTGTAAGGAAAAAATATTCTAACACAAGGCAAAAATTTTCACATACTTTCGCCCCTTTCAGACCACATTAATTTTCAGGACACTGCACACGCCTGTACAACTGCTAATACATAACATCTGCGTTGTTAATCAACATCATGCGGGTAGCGAGAAAATCTGTGTAATCACTCTAGAGTATTACAAAACTCCATTCATGTGCTGCCATCACATCAAAACTGTATCGCAGAAATCATAAATAACTTCCGCAACTGACATCAACATGTTTAAACAATGGCAAAACACTACAATATGTCTGCAAAGAAAAGGAAACGCAGCATCTGGACCAGAGTGATCTCAGTCTGGGGGAAAATGCCAGAAGAGTGTGCAGAAACCTCCTCAAAGGAAATGACACATTATTTGCAAACTATCTCAGGGTTGTCATTTCGGATGGGACTGGCTGAGGTTTTATCAGAGGTTATTACTGCTGGGCGCAGGAGGTCCCAGATTTGGCTGGGTGCAAGTTACTGACATGGCAGATTCAGATGGGACTAAAATTACAGACATGCTCCATTTTCAGACACATTTCCCTATACTGCTCCGGAAAACTAATCCCAATCAAACAGGGTTTATGAAAAAGTGGTACAGTAATAAAGTGACCTGTTTTTTGCAGAAAGTTTAGAATATCAAGTTTTAAGTTAAGAAGTATATGCACATTAATCGAGCCGAATTAATCCTTGTGGAGAGCTTGCAAGATCTAAATGGAAAACATATTTTGAACTGTATATCTACGTTTACATCCTAAAGACTTCCTGCATCCAGCAAAGTTGCACTGGCACATCAGTGAAGTCAGCAGTTACTAAGTGGAGTGAATTTGTGAATTTAAGTGGTCCCACTTATGTTGCACTTCCAGTCCAGTTTATGTACTGCAAACTGTAGCTTTTACTTTTTCATAAATGGGTTACATTCTTTCTACAGCTTGTACATGATTTAGGCCCCACACACACACACACACACACACAAACACACACACACCAGACACAGCTGACGATCGCCCCCTCAAAAATGTAAGTACACATTGGGCAGTGTAAGTACAACAGCTGCATAGGTACTGCCCGAGGACTGCAACAACTTATTGGCTGCTATGGTTTGCTATAGTTTCCAGCCACAGATTTAACCTACTTTTCACACATCTCGCAAAATATCTCAACTGCAGAACTTCATCTTATGCAGCCTCCCCTCCTTATCACAGTGAGCAATAGGATGTAGATGCAGCTACTCCGCTAGAAAATCTAACATCCAGTAATACGAGACAACAATCACTAACTGTTAATTTGGTGTAATTAAAGCATGATACGGTCTGATCGCTTGCATTAGTGGCATCGATATCTGGTCTGGAACTGTAAACCCAAACCTATGTTTACTGTCAGCCCCTTCTAGTAACCATATACCTTCTAAAATTAACTCCCATGTGCCATTAATACAGTCATTGCAATTTCAATTTGTCACAATTGTAAATACAAAAACCCCGTTGAGCAAACCAAACATTGCATCAGCGTTATTGATATTGGTAGAAATACCCTCGCCTTTATGGATAATATCAGGCTTCTCAAGTGGAATTACTGACTTTGGGAGAAAACAATAGCTCAAAAGAATTTAAAAAAAAAAAAAAAAATGCTCCCCTTTTTTACAGTTTATTTGATGTGAAGTCCCAAATTCATTTTGATATTCATGAGTTCTGTTTCTGTATAAATAGACACATTGAATTTCAGAAACTTGAACATTTTAATTTGTCTTCAGGTAAATTTGTTTACACTGTCATCTTCACACATTGATTTTATTGTTATTATAATTGTTTGAAATGTTCTACCTCTACATTTCTGAAGTATTTCTAATGTTCTGACCTTAAATAACCACGTAAAACCCACAAATAACCCTACGCTTTCATTAACTTTCACTCAGAAATTAAAATCAGCCTTTAAACTTGGAGAGAAAAATTGATTTGACATTTATCATAATTACTGACACTACTAAGATGGGCATTTTGTCATCATAATATGTCAACTCAACAGGAACGAGAGGTCCTACAAGCTGTATGTGTGATGTGTCCCAGTAGTTTTGTCCATGTAGAGTATATTTTCTGTATTCTTAACCTCTGTGTATGTTCTGTTAAACAATTTTAAGGCTTTTGAAAGTCAAAGATGCTAATTTCCAGCAATGTCATTTTTTTTCAAGAAGTGTTTGATTTCATTTGATCATATCGTTCTTGTGCTGGTCTTTAAAAATCCACTATCGATTGACCTCTACTCAACAAGCTGCAGAGCCTCTTATGACATCCTAAATTTACACTTCATATTCACTGCATTGATCCTAAAAGCTATTTTATTATCATGTTGCTGGAAACATTTAATGAAAAGACTATTCAGCACGACAGCTTAATGAAAGACTATACACACGGTGTTACATTCATCGTGGTTTCTTCACCTTCCTGGATTGGATTCATTGTAAAAGCTGTGGTTTTGTCTAACTTTAAGCCTTTTTTCTTTTTGTCCAAAACCCGATCTGACTCGCATTACCTATGCATGGTCAGCACATGTGTTGCATTCTAACTGGACGGTTTGTGTGGTCTCTATTCATTCAGCATCCTTAGTGTCTGATGTGCATTAATTTGACTTAATTCATAGTTATAATGTGCCCTCATAAACACAGAGGCCATTATTACATTTTGATTGAATATAACACTTTTACACAAAAAATACTGAGAGTATGCTTTATTAAATAAAGTAAGAATTAAAACAAAAGGTGATACTTGGAACAACAAACAAGACTCAACAATATAATGACTTATCTCTGTAGAAAAATACCGAACTGCACTGCATTGCGATTAAAAAAAAATGCCGAAAATAATGAATAAAACTTTCATTATTTCAAATACAAAACCTAAAGGTAAGCCATCTATGTGTCCCTTTATAAATTTCAGCATAATGACACAATCTGTGCTACAAAACGTCCCATGATTTTAAATGATGTTCAAATCTGGCAAGCGTGGAGACCATAGCGGGACTTGATTTAATTCACAAAACCACTGCATCACAGGGTGCAGCTACAGGAGTCCTGTAAAATTACCTCATATACCTTGGCTACTACACAACAGTGCAGAGTAATTGTCAGTCCTAATGAGCCTCTCGAGATGGCTGCCAATACCATTACGGACCCACCAGCATGTTAAACAGCCGACAGCTGATATCTTTTTGCTCTTCTTCGCAGATAAACTGAAATGCGAAAAAGTGCAAGACAGGTTGAGTAGCATTTCAGTTCTCAAGCTTTCGCCTCATCTACCCTTCACTGCTGCATGTTTGTTACTTGGCCTTGGATTAAAGTGTTTTCTGAAGGGCATCCTCACCGTCAATACCTGCTTTGGGGTTGATGGTTGGGAATTATATTGTGCAGGGAAAGTTTTGCAGGGGTGTTAGTTCAAATATGTGCAGATCCAGAGGTCCCTGTTTTATTGTGTTTACCAGCTACACTTGTAAGTGCGGGTGCATCGATGTCTGTGAGCTTTGATTCACATCCACTGTTATTTTTACAGATCTGTCTGCTCAAGTTGGACTGTTAACCTTACGGGTGGGTTTTTTTTTTTCCTTTGGGTACAGACTTAAATGTTTTGGCACAGAGTACTGACAATGTCAAGTGTCATCATATCATCAAGGAATGATATCAGTGCTGTATTTTAAAAAAATCATACACTCTGTTTAATGTGATTTTCAAGCATGGTACCAAATTATTTCTTAATTTTTGTGACAAATACACCTAATAATCAGACAATGGTTGATTTTTTTTTTCTCCAAAGTAGCAATTTGCTTAATTTGCACATAACTGATCATTTAAAATTTCAACCACAAAATGAATGGGTTAAAGAAATAATGAAACAAAAATAAGCTATTCTTAATGACATGAGTGGCAGCTAATGTCAGTTTGTGTCCTCTGCTTGAAAATAATGAAATGTTAATTAAAGTGCTCCACGTTCTGGTCCAATTATTTTGGGCTGCAATAATCACCAAAAAACCTCTCCAAGCTCCTTGAGGGGCAGTCTTTGATTATTTAGTTTTGAAAATCTGTAAATAACTAAATAAAATAATTTAATAATGCCAAATGAAAATATAGTTTGTACAGGTCTGTTTGAATCTAATCACATTTATTAAAGCCTGATTATTCTTAATTACACCTCTGATTAAAGAAATCCTTCTGCTGAGATAAAGTTTATCATCACAGATTAAAATATCAAGCTAATATCTTTTAGCCATATTGCCCAGCTCTACATTAGGCTGTACTAAGTTGGACATGAGCCATGGACTTAATATGCACACACGCGCTAAAGGCCTGGATGGCTTTCATGCTTGTTTTCAATTCAACGTCCTTCTCTCAGTATTGGTTTCTATTAATTTGTCCACCCACTCTGTCTGTTCCTTTGGAAACCACGGCTCAGGCATCAATCTGCACCATTTCCAGTGGGAAACAGGGACTGGTTGGACTTGTTTTTCTTGTTTCTTTGCACATAATTACTTTCTTGTTCTCTTCCTGTCTTCACTGCAACAATCTCAAGTTATTTAAAAGTTACTACCCCTGACTCAGCTGTAAACCTCTTCATTTTCATTTTGAAAGATGGACCTCTGCAGATTTACCGGTGGGCCTAAAACGTCTCCTCTTACATACCAGTTCAGCACATCTCTATTAAAAATAGCTGAAAATGTACTCTCTTAGGGGCTCCACGCAGAAGTAACCCGAGTTCAAACGAGTAAGAAAAAACAACAAGTACGGGATAATTACACAACATGGCCTCTAAACTCCTATATAAGTTTCTAAAAATGTGAGGCCAATCTTGGTATAGACTATTGGATGGATTTCATGGCTTAAATGAAACAAATCTGAGAATTTTGACCAAAACAAACCATTTCAAGGTGCAAATAAAGCATTTTTGGCCATTGTAAATGTTAAAATGGACCCTTAAAATGCAGTTTAAATGACAGCACTGCTGATTTATTTTCAACATCCCAAATTATACGCTTTACCACCACGTCCAAGTGTTTGTTCTTCTCTTGCCATTGTAATGCAAACTGGATGTCCATACGAATGCATGCAGAATGAGCTGGAACAATGACGGTAGTACGTGCTGTAAGAAACAGGACAGCTGTCAGGGAGTACAGGTCTGCAAGCACTGAATTAATACTGATTTCACTAAAATGTAGCTACATGTGTGAGTCTAGACAAGCATTTTGTGTCTTCAGCATGTTAAATTCAACCATTCAGAGGCCAAAGAAACAGCTTAAAAATTCTCCCTCCCAGAAACGTTCCTAAACACTGTTTTTGCTGACTTGGACTGAGCCTATAAAAATACAGGCAGATCACATAGTAACCATTTTGGTCCATTTAAATTCTGAAAAAACATTTGTTTTGCTATTTGCACTGGACTGCGAATGGTTTGCATTAGCTCTCCAGTTAGGAAGAGCTACAAAATGTCCACCCAAACCCCCAAAACTGAGTTGTTTCATTCTTAGACTTATTTAATTCTAAGCTTCACATCACAACACAAAGCTCCCAAGTTAATAAATACACCTAAGTTGAAACTAATGAAAAAAGACACATAAGGTTGTATGTACCTTCTACAAAGCAACAAAATAAGCAACAAATACACAGCCACCACTTCTCAGTGCTTCCAAAGCAGAGAAAGGGCTTCTGTAGATGTAGTGCTTTTCTCTGCTGCCAAGTTTTCCTTGTGCTATGGCTTAGCCCAACAGTAGTGTAAAGGATGCATGCTTCTTTTATTTTATTTTCAGCCCCCTGCCTCCACTGTTTTTTCTCCTCCAGTACATCATTCCTTTGGGTGTTTGTGCGGTGTCCCTTAGTTACCGGATAAGAGACCTAGCAGCTCAGAGAGTTAAAAGCCTGCCCTGTCCCACTCATACGAACAAGACCATCAATAATTCACCCTCATCGGGAAGCATTATCTAACAGCCTTATGAAATTTTAAAGATTGTGGGTGACAACACAGAACTATGAAGAAAGTGCTCCGTAAGAAGACACTCCAGGTGGCAACAAAGTCGGCAACAGATATGTTAAAGGGGTGGCAGACGATAAGTTGCCTGCACCGTTGTGTCAGCCGGCCCTGTGAGGCTGATTTACCCATTACACATAAAAGACAGATGCCTTGCTGCATTAAGGATAGTCAAAGAGAGGACACATCTCCCCTCGTCTTGTGTGCGTATGAGAGAGGGAGCAGCACAGAGGTGGAAGCTTTTGCTCAGCTGTATTAACGCCTCGGCTCATTCTCATTGACAGTGAAATCCCTCTAAGCCTAGATCAATTACATCCAGCTCTGCTGTAATTAAAATGTCCTAACAAAGGTCTTAGGAGCACAGGACAGAAACCTACCCATTGAAAATAAGCTCAGTTCAATCTATAGCACTATCTCCAAGAAAATTGTTTAAGATTAGATTCAGGCTTTCTTTGGTGTCAGAAAGCCCAAAAGGGATCCGGGCATTGCCATGCTCACAATAAGTCTAATTTATCCCTTGAAAAGGCAGAGGGAAGCTAAAGCCACAACCTAAAACAGTGTTAAGATCGTGAACCCACATGAAAACATACTTGTGCTGCAATATTTTTTAATCAGTTGTAATCACAAGAACATAAATACAATACCCATTAATCCAGACTACAAAAAAAAACCTGTGCTTATTTCTACATCTCCGTCTACTAAGAAAACTAATTATTTGTTCTCTTAAGTACATCTGATACTTGACTATACTCTGCTGTGAAATGACAGAATGCTTATGAGTCTCCTAATTAAAACTCAGCAGTGGAGTGATTAGCAATCACAACTCCACTCTTCAAATATCAAGATCTGATTTGCTTGGCTGATCAACAACAAGCTTTTTCCTCTCACTGCAACTCATACAGGCTGCAATCTCGCTGTATTAAGGAGGCTTTTGAAATGGAGGAAATCGGCACAACTCCACAAGAAAGAGCTTGGCTTGGTTTTAAGTTCTATGTTGCCTTTTAGTTGTTGTTTTTTAAATTTTTTTTAAATTTTGACTAATATATTATTTAGGCTGGAAATTCGCATGATTGTGATGTATTGTTGACTACCAGCAATCATAAAACTGATTATACACTGCCAGTCATGAACTCTTACATGTCTTTTTTGGTTTTAAGATAATTTAGCACACCATGAAACAGAAGTATAAAACATCAATTACCATACTTCTGGTAGCCGCCAAAATTAAACTTGAAAGCTGTTCCCTCGTCGCACCGAGGAGGGACTATTCCACAGACACAGCGAGAGCAAGATGGCTGACTGCACTGACACACTGTGAAAGCACGCCTTGCCATCCTAGGTAATAGATTCTCTTTGCTGTGTGACTCCCACAGCTTCTCATCTTCTGTGACAAGGCCTGCCAATCAAAGCCCAGAGAACGTTCAAGGGCTTTGACAATATCTTCTCACCTTGAAAACACATTGGCTTCATCATAAGACACACAAGTGACACCAAGTAGGCATCAAATAGCCATTAGACATGGCAGAAGAACACTACAGGTGATCTAGTGTCTTTGCAACAGTCTCTAGAGCTTTGGGGCTTTTTTTTTTCCCCCATATGAAAACATCTCACTAAAACTGGCAATAAAAGTATTCTCTAAACATAAAGAAACAACAACAAATGCCAGCAATACTGTGGGAGGTGACATTTAACTGTTGGATGGAAAATGCACTGCATGAGAGAACTGAATGTGCAGTGATTGTTTGATCATCTGAGAGAAAAAAAAAAAAAGCAACAAAGTATAAAAAAAAATTGCAAACTGAGGCATAGTTAAAATTGGAAAACATATATATATGTGTGTGTGTATATATATTTAATTTAACCTTTCAACACGCTGAACAACTGATTTCTCAGGAAGCAAATACGCCTTAATGTGAAAGCGCTTAATAGAAGAATTTAAGCTGTCTATCACATTCAAAGGCCTTGCAGCTCACTCATCTGGAAAATAAAACATGGGTGTGGGCGTATACCTGTCCCCATCTTTTTTTCTACACAAAAATGACAAATAACAATGTTACACCACATCAGCCAAGTGATTTACATTTTTATGTGATTCATGAATACCACGAACGAGGACAGGGAGACATTTCTATGCAGTGAACCATCCCTAAACCTCAATTTCTGGGATAATTATATGATACTATTTAGGAATTTGAGGAAGAGAGAAGGCATTTCTTCAGCTGAAGACAGATGACCTGTCAGATGCACCTAATACCAACACAAAGCCCTCAGCCTTTAATGTGAGCACTTCCTATGACCTGTCCTATGGTTGAACCAAATAAAGCACACCATCTTTGTATCCCCCTGAGACAGAGCAGTGTCCTCATATGCTAATGTCAGCCTGTGTTGGTGAAGAAGCTCTGAGGGCGGCCCAGACAACTCACAGGTCAGTGCTAATCTTCTGATATATGGAGCCTAAAGACCCAGGACACATCCATCACATGAGGCCGACGGCTCCCCAACTGGGAGAGATCTGCACACACCAAAGGGTTAACACACACACCCATGGAGACCGCTGATGATCCATCACTCAAAAACCAGCCGTCTTTAAGCGTACCGTCCTTTAACAACACCGACGGGGGAGATTTCTGGAGTGGAGTACTGCATCGGGAAGCTCGGCAGTGAGTGCATATAGAGCCAGCGTGACTGTTAGACCTAAGCTCCAAGCCTCTGTTGATCATTAAACATCCATTTTAAAGCAGTGGGGGAAAGTTAACTGTCATTTTAAACACAGGAGGTGGCTGTATGAGAGAGAATTTCCTCAGATGTATTTTCTCGTTGAAAAGAGCGAGACCATATATCCATCCATCGGGTTAACTACCCTAACGCATAATCATTCGTTCCAGTCATCTGTCTCTTTATTTTTGAGTCAAGCCACAAAATAGCTGGGGGTATTTTCAGTTAAATGAGAAACTCACCCTCAAGCACTTCTGTTAAATAAACAGAATGCCCTTTGCCACTCTCTTGTGTATTTTCTTTTTCCTCTGGCTAACAAGCCAAATGTGAATAACACAAGAATACCAGTACAGTTCCAATGTCATGCTGTAGTAGAGAAATTTTTTTTTTAGACTCTTCACAGCATCACCGGTAAATGTCAGGTTTGGTGTCAGCCCCTCAAAATCAGAGACATTTTCTAGACTCTGGACCATTTTGCTGTAACACTCACACAGGAAAAAATCCATCTTAAAGGGAGCAGCGATGCCAATTTCTCCAGTGATAGCGGCCTCGACCGAATGCATGTACCTCTCGTCTTCAGCAGCTTTTTAATCATTTGAACAACCATTCACAACACACCGCAGCATGGCTCCCACTTTCCTTTCACTTTTTCTTGACTCAACAAACGTATCAGGCTGCCTTTTGCTATCTGTCCTGCTCTATCCTCCTACATGTATACATAGCGGGGAGCCCTATTCTCTGAGCTTTGTCAGAAGACATCGCAGGAAATCACTAACTCAAGAGGAAGTCGATGAGGCTGAGTGATGTGAAGTCTGTACAAATGTAAAAAAAAAAAAAAAAAAAAAAAAAAAAAAAAACTGACACTATTGACCATAAAATGCACTGAGCATCATAAATGTATGATGTCTAAAGAGTATCCTGTGGCTGATTTCTCCTCCTCTACAACCAATGCAATAGAAAAAAAAAAAAAATATATATATATATATATTTATATATATATATATCTAATCTATTCATCTCTCCCTATTTCCCTCTTCTCTGTCCATTTGTTTGTCCAACTTTTCACAGGGAGCCTGTCAGAAGAATTGAACAAGACAGCTGTCAAACCGCCTGCCGTGAGTGAAAATGGCAGGTGAAGTTCTGTTTTTTCCTACTCTCTAGGTTCAAAACGGAAAAAACTGTCCTCCCACTCCTGGCTATCCTAAGTTTTGTGGTGTTATTTTGTCTGAACAAAGGAAGGAGCAAGCTCTCTTCTTTACGAGCCTCAGCAGGTTGGAGAGCAGTTGGCTCATGCTATTACCCGGGAGCAGGTTGACCAGGATGGGCCACCGACCCCTACTGTGCTTCCAATGGCATTTACATTCCCTGTCTCTGTGTAATAACATCTCAAACACTGCACTTCCATTCACTATTAACCTGTGCTGCTCCTGTTTCCAAAGTGAAGGCATGTACAAAGGAAGGAAAGCACTTCTTTGCCTCCTCTTACACATTAATGTTTATTTCGCCCTACTAAAACCATCCTAAAACTGGAGAGAACATTAAGCTGTGTATCACAAGACAAAGGAGGAGAAGACAGGCAGAAATCCATCAAAATAAACACTGTCTTGCTGCATTCCTTCACTGACAAACAACAGCTGCACAGAATGGGAAATAAATATTATCTCTGCGACAGAAAAACAATCAGACACCGCTAGGTACTCAGAGTCTCACACAAAGCGTGAACGCTCAGCGTCTTGACGTCTACACTTACTGAATCTGGAATTAAACCAATTATTTTGCAACCAGTTGAAAACAAATTCATTTGTTTTAGGCATTACGGGGTATTTTAGTTGTTGACTGCTGTGGCAAAAATACCGGCCTTAATGAGTAAACACATTTCTGTTAACATCTTTGTGCATTTTATTCTCCCAACGGACTGAGAGGGTTGTCTTTCTCCTTGAAAATACAGACCTTTGTTGTTATTTAATGCTCGCACTGAGAAATACTGGGAAATGTTTTAACAGACGAAATCTTTTTAACATGACCACGTCTCAGAGTGCCGTCCAACATTTCCGCTAAATACATGGCTTTTGGTGTTAGATTATGGCCAACAAATTCAGTCCACACTAAATCTGTTTCCAACACAAACACTTGCACAATGTTTCTTACAAGCACACACATACACACACACACACACAACCAACTGCAGTGTCCAGCAATCGCTGCTTCCACCAGCAGAAACACTCTATCAGAACAAAACTGCTTAGAGGAAGGGGGCTGGTAGCTCAAGTTCTCCCTATTGAAATGCAGACACTTTGATATGGAAATTAGCAGTTACAAAAACCTGCTAGAATTCACACTAGCATGCATTGAAACCATTTGCGCAATGTGAGATGAGATGGCACTTCCTCCCAAGACAACATAGACAAATGGACCAAACCAGCACGTCTGGGGCGAGTGGGAGATGGTGTGGAGGTAGAGAGGGGTTCCAGGGGAGGCGCAACAGAGCATTTGTTCCTCTGAATGATAGCATGACTATCCAGGAATTTATTTAATTAAATAAACAGTGCAGCTGTTTATACTGGCGAGTTTGTAAATTAGATTTGACTGTTGAGCTTACATTACCCAGAAATAGACTTAGCCTGAACTGAAAAGCAGGATTTTTCACAGTGCAGTATCTTCATTCACCTGCATGAATGCCAGTAAGACATCACATTACAGCTTATTGGCAGGGGAGCTAATGACCTTTTCATCTTCAGAAAATCACAGTCGGGTATGTCCGTATTAAGCAGCCACATTTCAGCATTATCCCATCAAAGCAGACTTTTTGTCTGGTGTTCCAAAATGGCTGGCTTGACTGAAAAACTTCCATCCGCTATGGACAAAACATGCCGGGATTTGTCTGGTGGCAAGTCTGTTTCTCCCACTGGGTTTAGGGCTTATATAATGTTGCAGTTTTCAGTCTTTACAATAATAAAATATAAGATGTTGCTTGTTTTCGTAACAGAAAAAAATTCCAGTTCAGGAGGTAATACAGAGAACATATACATCCCTGCATGAAAATTGTTATATAAGTATGAGAAGCTCTCAGTTTCCTAAGTTGTCAGCATGCCTTATATAATGTTGCACCACTATCCTGATTTGGCATCGAAAGTATTGAATATGTGTAAATGTTATTTAACCTTTATATTTCAGTCCACAGCGGTCTGGTCTCTCTCAGGGCTTTCTATGCAGCCCTATCTCTAAAAGCTTCACGTGAGAGTGAGATATGGTTCTTTAGCCTGTAAAAACTCTGTGTAGGTGTGTGTATATGTGTGTGTGTGAGAAAGAGTGTATGAGTGTGTCCCATCATCACACATGGCTGGCTCAGGTCTGTGAATTATACATGCCCTGTGAAATGATCTTATTTTATAGCCGCAAAATGGAGAGGTAAATGGAGACAGTAACTGACATCCAACTACTTAGCTCCTTGTGTCCTGGACTGGGTGGAGATGTTTGTGTGAGCTCTAGATTTTCACCATGTTATGACGCGGATTATCATTGTTGCATATCTTATAAATCAAGTCCCATTCATTGGACTGGATTTCTACTTATACGCTTGACATTTTTTTCACTGCATAAATGTTAAATCAGAAACAAAATCCATTAGTAAGATCTGCAAAAAAAAAAAAAAAAAAAAAACCTTCCTCATATTTTTTCATGTACCAGTGAATGCCTCATTGTCTGGGCTTTAAATTAAATCTGATCATGCTCAGATAAATTACACTAAATCTTAATTGGACTGCACCATCCAAACAACTTTGTAATGGTTTAGAACTACAAAACAGGAGCATATAGACTGGTATGGGATATGTATTGGTCTCATCACAACTGTTTTCAACTGCTACAGGAGCCCGTGGGCCTGATTTCTGACATTTGCCTTCTTCTATCCTGGGAGTGTAAATAAATGGTATCGATTTAGGAAGGCATAACCCAGCATCTCCCTTGGAAGACAAAAGCTTTTAAAGGCTACTTACAGTGGTAGGCTATGCCGTGCCAAAATATGGATCCCCGGCGTGAAGTGTGAATTTCAGATCAACACCAGAAGCCCCCTCCTCTCCTTTTTTCAGAAGAGGCCCCCAGAAACTAAGCAGCGGGTCGCACAAAGACGGCTGGGGCTCGACTGCATGCTCCACTTTCCTCACAGTGGGCAGATAGTGGGGTTTCCCGTGGCAGGTATCTGTTCTTCTTCAAGCCAATACGTCCGAGACCGGACGAATAGCTCCATGGCGAGGGGTCTGCTCAAAAGTACTGATCGTTACTCCCCCCCTCCTCTCCTCCTTATGCGCGTACACGGGCTCCTTCCGACGGATAGACTGCATAAAAAAGGATCACTTCAAGGAGACGAGATGCGCCTCAGTCTGGTTCCAGAATGAGAACTCCGAGCACGTCTTCCACACTGTCAAGTCTGTGGGAAAGTCTCCAGCGGCCCGTTTCATACGCACAGCCCGAACGGGGATAATATGACTTGTTTAGTCTGGTTTTCGGTGCGCGCCCGGTTGTTCCCTGTGCGCCTCATCCACACGCCGCGCAGACAGTCGGAGCTGGAGCCGGACTAGAGGCAAAGCAGGCAGAGGAGGAACGGCGCACCGGCCCCTGCTCTGCAGCAGCTGGCTGTGCGGGGAGGCAAGCAAATCCTGGAGCGGATTCCTGACGAGGGAGGAGGGGACTGGATTCAAATGCTAATTGTGACAGACGCAATAAAGCTTATATTAAACCCATAGCTCATATGCTCACACTCATGTACGTGTTAAAAATAAACACTTTCTCTCATCCCCTCCTTTTCCCCTTTAGGCTTCGATAAAACCATGCAGCGCACTTCTTTTTCCACTATTCCCTGTAGTTTAATCATGAGAAAAAGTGCAAGGCTATTTATCAAGAGAAAAATAGCCTATGTTAGCCTACTAAAGCTGTTCACATGAATAATTTTCTATTCTTACTGGAAAACATGAAACATATGGTTTGAAACATTGGAAATGAGGCAAGCGGTTTTTTTTAACCCTCTGGGTGTTGAGAAGTACACTATGAAAATGTATGAAAATTAAAGAGATGGCTTTGAAAATGTAATCAAAAAGAAGAATCCGCATTTGTGATTATGAAATGTTTAACCCAAAAGGACCCAGTGTTACTTTTCTGGCAATTCCCAAATTAATTTTTGTATATATTTAATCCTCCTTAGGTCATTTATTTGAACCCTTTCATGCATAGTGGTCACTACAGTAGACTATTCTACAGCTGTTCTCTTGTATATTCATGGTTTTGTTGTTTGATTTGCATGTCAGCCAACACAGTGAAGGCATGTGCATCACCCTATAGACTGTAATTCATACAGTTACTGAAACTTTGCTGTTCTTTGGTAAACCTGATCTGCAGTAACATGTTTAAGTGTAAATCAATTGGTAATTGTTGTTAGATCTGTAATTAACAGTTTTCTTACTCTAAAAGTTTTTTTTTTTTCATATTATCTTCATAAAGTGAGTAATAAATAGTATTAGAGTATGTTAAAATGTGAGGAAACATCAGATTAGGTGTATGAAAAATGTTTTTATTTCATAGTTTTCACACAGTATATCACTTTCTGATGATGGATTTTAAATACATGTTTCTTTGCTTCAAAAATTAAATTCATGGTGTGTAGCTGAGTGGAATTTTTTATAACGCCATGAAAAAAGGTCCATAAAAAATTTCAATCACTTTGTTTTTTTCATGCCTAAAGAGGAATAAAAACACTCAGGAAAAGAAATCTCGAGTAAGGTTCTCATAATTCATGCATGAAAGGGTTAATATCATCTTCTGTATTTTGTGTTTTTTCAGTGCAAATCAGGTATTTTCCTACATTTCATTTACTGGTCATGTAGATGTTCATAAAAGCTCAGATTAAAGTTGAGGGTTAGGATATCAGAAACAGAGAAAACTGAAGACAAAGTGACTTTTCCAGTCCAACCTCTCATTAAATGAACATAAACCCAGTGTGTCCATCCACTGTCATTGATCCAACTCCATGGGTTTTACTGGTAAATCAATGTTGTTGAAAATTACGGTGTTTCCACGGTAACTACAAAGCCTCTGAACGTCCAAATGGGTCATTTCTGATGACCATGAAAAGATGAATAACTGTATTTTACACCAATTATTTACATGTGTTGACAGGATTAATGGATCAACAGGTATTACAAAGTTTAGATCAGGAAGTGGTTCCAGTAGACGGTTAATGTTTGGGTCATCATGCATTAATGTCTCTAATTATTCTAAAGAATTATATCCAGTATAGTACGCTGAGATCCAGGGTATGCCAGGAGGAATATTAATATAGAAGTTGCAATAAAGCAACAAAGACTTTAAGATGCAAACTATGTCTTCCATAATAACTTTTCTTTGTTGCTGTAACCATCAATGAATTTAACATACAACATTACTTTGCACCCTGTAATTATACAAACATGCAGCAAAAGTATTGGTGTGTTGACAGAGCAGATGCTACTGCTACTGTGGGCACACAAACAGTACTTTAATGTTTATGACAATGAATGACTTTGAAATTCATCTTATTAATATGGAAATGCATCTGAAACAGTATTAATGAGATGTTAAAATGGTCCACTGAAACCCTGGGTAACACACCTTTGAATGTATTTGGTATTTGTAATCTTATTTAAAGTCCACTATTGTCACATGTGAAGCCCCCATAAAATATATGCATTTTTGGTTGCAGTCATCTCTCTGTATATTACAAATAAATGTTGAGTTGAATCCTGGCATCGTTGTGAATTATCCGCTTTCTTTTCTTGAATTAGTTTTGAATTATGCAGGATTTTTTTTTTCCCTTGTGCAGTTGTTTTCACACCCTTTCCTCATTATGTTGTCTGTGTACTGTATGTGTAAATATAGAATTATATGTGTCGCAAATGGAAGATTACTTTCACACACAAGACACAATTTACTTCCAAATGCATTATAAATCATGTTTACAGGGAAAATGGGAAATTTTACACTGCTAGATTTGTGTCCAATCAAATAAATCCCATGTGTTTTACAATCTGATTTTACATCTGACTCTTATATAGAATGATTCATGCATACATCATGTCCATTATGTTGAATATACTACAGCAACTGGCTGTTTTTTATGCCAATATTTAGTCAATATCTTGTGTTGTACTACTAGTCCCGCATAGGAATGTTTTCACTACCCTCACAGAGATTTTTCACGCCATATGTCTATCTCAGGCAATGTGTTTTTATTGAATCAGAGATCCCTATATCGATATATCCATGTGTAATGTGTTGCCAGTGTCCACAGATGCTTGGCTTTAAGTGAAGAAATTGAGCATGATATGAAAAGGAATATTTTTTTGCATTGGCATTGCCTTCATTTATGAAGTGCGCCATTCTCGCTTTGTTGGTTACAACAGCGAGAGGGCAAATTGAATCCTGATTTTATGGTCGTAAAAGGAGGCCAGAGTTGTAGCTGATTTGCCACCCCAAAACATGAAACTAAAACTGAGTTGACTGGAAATGATTCTGCTTTGTCAATGAAATTACACTTCAAAGCTGAAAGCCCATTAGGATTTTACTGTAAGCTCCAAAACATGAGCATTAAATTGCCATTTGTGAACAAATATGATATAATCTTAATGACAAACTGGACAACGGCATGTTTGTGCACAGCAGATCCCTGATTATATAGTCATGATTTGTTGACAGCTTTGGATATGCCAGCTGCAGGCTACGTGTTTTTCTGTCTTGCAAAGTAGTGGTAAAAGGGGAAGAAATAAATGTTATTCATAATGTTCTGATGTATTCAGACACTAGACTAAGACTATCATTATGAACCATTATACAGACGATAAGTAAAAGTGATACAGTACAGTAATGGTTGATGTGACGTGGAATGTTTACCTGTTTTGCTGCCTGCTGCGTTCTCATTGTGAGCCGAGCTGCCTCTCCTCAGCGACATGCAATTTTTGATATGCTGTCATTTAGTCTGTAAAAATCATGCAAAGTTTCAGTTGTCATTTCTTCAGAATGGAAGTACTGGAAGGAAAATGATCTGCCCAGCTGGATGCAGAGTTTATGGTAACATTTTCCTCAGGTTTCTAAAGTTCAGCCCCATGCAGTTTTCTTTTGAACATGATATTATACTGTTAGCAGGAGCTTTCATTCTTCCCCAACACTACTCCTATTTTTAGATCCGTACTTTCTGCATTGTAATGAAAGCACTACCTCAGTGGTGCAAATTCAGGAGACGAACACATTTGCTGGAGAAAAGTCTGTCTGAGAACAAACACTTGATAGCCAAGTTTCGAACTAATAATGTCCTAAATATCACTTCTCTTCACTTCTTCCTCTCACGAGCCAAAGTACATAGCCGGGTCAGTGGTCTCTGTTACACGTGGCTTCAATAAAAAACCGTCCCCTGGACGCACAGGGGAAATGTGAATTTGGGTCAAATTCACCAGGTGGAAAGTGAGAGGATTAGTGCAGAGCTTGCATGTTTTCCGAGGCATAGTTTTACATAATAAAGACTAGGAGAGTAAAAGAAAACACATGTAATGATGCAGATCCACTGGCACATATTCTTATTTAGAGAAACAATGTTTATGTATGGACTACTACTGAAAGTGTAAACTCTCTATTTCATTTGAACTGACCCAGGAGAGCTTGGTTTGCTAGTGTTTAATTCGTTGTGGTCAATGTAGTATATATGCAAATACACACAGCCGGCCCTTCGCTGTGTTTTTCCCCTTTTTTTTTTTTTTTTTCTTTTCGGATGAAATTGTCAAAAAATGCTGGGCTTGGCTTTTTTTTACTGCGGCCTGTCATTCTTGCCCACATTCAGTCTGCAATCAAAACCCCCAATAATATCACACACACACACACACACACACCTACACACACACACACACACACACACACACCTACACACACACACACACACACACACACACAAACAAAGCTAAGAGCGAGACTCCTTTGTGTTGCTGACGCATATATTTCACTGAAAGAGATGAGACTTTATCATAAAAACAGACTCCTTGCTGTAAATTATAGGCCTTTACGAATTTGCAGTTAAAGTCAGACCAAAAAAACTTTGAAGCATTGAAACAACAGCTGCCTTTTCCTGTTTCGCCCCATGCTACATCTTATCGTACACATTTAAGCTTTTACTCAGTTTGCTTTAATTAGCCCTGGA
This sequence comes from Sphaeramia orbicularis, assembly GCF_902148855.1. Lineage (NCBI taxonomy): Eukaryota > Metazoa > Chordata > Actinopteri > Kurtiformes > Apogonidae > Sphaeramia > Sphaeramia orbicularis. Next base: position 26,751,313 of record NC_043973.1, read on the forward strand.
GAGCTGAAATATTGTCCATACGTACAGTACACATGACAACATCTGCTATTGCTCCTAAGTGCTACATTAATGCGGGACTGAAATAAATATCCCACAAGTGCAGAATATGTACATTTATACTGTGGTTATGTTGTGTTTACTGGATCCAATTTGCTCTATTAAATTTAAATTGCATCAGTTTTATTGTTATTATTTATTTATTACAATATGGATTACTCCGCATTGCTCTAACGCTGTACTGATGTTGGCAATTTTTTCCTATTTCTAAATTATTTGCAGGAACAGCAGCCCACATGCTTTAAACTTCAATTCTTGCGAGTCCAAACTTCTGACATTACACTGGATTATAGTAGTGATAATTAAATTTTTTTGTGGCTTTCAGAGCTGCAGAGACCCCACAGAGAGGCAAAGTTTCACATTTAAAGCCCCCTCACCTCTGAAAGTACATGTTCTCGTTTCATGTGTGATTGTGTTGTGTGTATGTGTGTGTTCCTCCTTCAAATGTGTCATTCACATTATGGGCGAAAACCTCATGTAATAATGTGGGGTGTTTCAACAAACATCCATGTGGTAAATAAGAGAGTAGCAGGGAATGCTGTGGTAAATATGTCTCGAGTCATTATTAGGTGGTTTTACTCATTAAGATCAAAGCTGTGAACTCAAAAGCGATCTCAAACCTTAAAAGGAAAAGCCATTTATTGAGAAAAAGAAAAATCAAAAGGATCTGACGTGAGTTTTTTGAGGGTTTTCTATGGGATTTGATAAATGCTCTTGTTCCACACAGACAGAAACACTCTGTTCTTTCTGCAGTCAAGAGAAAGCTAATTCCTGCGGCATCCATTTCCTTTCTTATTGTGTGGAGTAGCTTTCTTTCGTACTGTCATCATAGAGCACCAAGAAAAGGGTGGGAATTATCACGATCCTGATTGTCATGTAATGGCAGTTCCCATAATGGAATGGGCTCAATTATAAAGCTCGACCACAACTGACAAAAGAAAAACTCTGATCTATTCAGCAGAGCGACCTACAGTCTATACGACTTGTGGGTAAAAAGATACATACCGCTTTCCTCTTGTCCTCCTCTTGCAAAAGTCCTCACTAAACAATTAGAAAAATCTGCTGTTATGGCAGTTACTGTCAATCATTGTATAAATAGCTCCTTCAGTTATCATTTTAAAGTCTTTTTAGAGGTGGCTTTAAATTTCTGAAACCATACGGTAAAGTCTACCCACTGGCAGATATGTATCCTCCCTTTTTTTCCCCGTGAGACTCCGCTGACAGAAGTTAGATCAAGCATAGAAAGCGAATTCTACTCTCTACAATAGATAAAATCTGACAAGCAACATAGATGCAGGCTTGTCTCCTCTCTAGATCTTTTTGGTTCACAGAACTTTGTCTTTCCTATGTCCTTGGGAAGCCTGAGAAATGCTCTTATATGGGGAAAAGTGCCTAACAAATAAATGTAATGTAACAGAGTTGTTGCTTTCCAACTGTATGATTTGCTCTAAAAATATGAGCAAGCCTTAGCCCCAAAACAAGCTTATCTGAAAAAAGCATCTCAATATATACTTGAGCACTTGGTGAAGCACTTGGCAACATTTGTTTTAATTTAGTTCCCAATGGTGAATGTTTATGTTAGAGTGCAGTTAGAAGTGTTGCATCTCGGGTTTGTTGCACAGTAAGTTTTCCCTTTTCCACCGCGTAGAGGCTGAAACATTGAAAAATGGAAACAGATGCTCATTGTTCCAGCATGAAAATGGTAAGGATAAAGGACAGCAAAAACGAAGAAGATTTACAGCCTCTAATAATTTAACAGTAGCTGATCTTTGCAGGTTTTCCTCTCACTGAATAGCTGTGCGAGACCTATTATAAAAAATATAATAAATACATGCAGAAAAGAGAATAAAACTCAATAAATATTAAATATCACCCTTGGTTACAAACTTACTAACCTCACAAAAAAATATTAAATGTATTTCAGTACTGATATATGGTGGGACAAGGTTAATGTTTAAGAAAAAAGGAAATGGGTCATCTTTGCGTGCCACTGAAAGGAATCCTGTCACTCAGGCAGGAGTTCTGGGACTGCCTCTATTTTTAGCAGCTTCTGCACAGACACATACCATACAGTTTAACTCTGACACAAACGCAGACGCAATAAATAATAAATCCACCAAACAGGAAGATATTATCCTCTCAAGGGTTCATTGCAAAGCAGCTCAAAAAGAGAGTTGGATGAAACAAACCTTCTCTGCAAGAAGATTCCAGTAAAACACAAGCTAACCCGTCTCTCCTCTGCCTTTCTTTAAGGGTTTGTGACCATTTTTACAAAGTGGAAATTGGTACGTTGGTAATGTTTTTTTCTCAGCAGATGTTTTCATTTATTCCTGATTGGACTTTTCTCAGCACGGTGTGACACAAACCAGCTCTCCCTCACTATCCTGTTAGTTTTTTGCACCTGTTGGGGAAAGGACAAATTATACCTTTACAGTCTTTATTGGAAAGCGCAGCGTAGATCCACTAACCTGAGCAGATGTCTAATCAAGCAAGATGAAAACACCTGTGTGGGTGTGCAGCCCTTTAAACAGCAGGAGGCTTATGTAGCGTTACTTTCATTGCTTTTCCCTCGTGAACCGTTAGTACCTATCTAGTAGGTACGCTTCCATCCAGCTGTTTTTATTCGCATTTTCAATTTGCAACCAAAAACAAACGAGAAAACCTTGAAATATTGCAACAAAGCTCCCGCGCTTTGAAAAAGGTGGAAACCCTGTCATATCGATCGAAGGTAAGTATGAATAACTATAATTCAATAAAGATTTAGCTAATTATCTGCTTATCGATCAATCCACTTGTGCTGTAATTTATTTCTGTTCATTACTCTGTATTATCTTATCTGCTGCAGAACTGTGCCCTTGAGTCCATAAAACACATTAAGTTGTCATTCTACCATTTTACATGAAATGAAAAAGGACAGAAGAAGTGAAGGAAGTTCATATGCAAAGGTATACAAAACCAAAGTACCACCCCAAGGGACCTTATTACCCTGCCCCCCCAAAGGGGAGGCAAGGGGTTTTGTTTTTGGTTTGGTTTGTATGTTTGATTGATTGATTGTTAATACTCTAGCAGAAAAGCTATTGGTTGAATTCATACTAAATTGGGTTTATAGATTGTCATTGATTCAGAATAGATCTGATTACATTTTGGGAAAAGTAGGTCAAAGTTCAAATTGTTTATGATTTTTTTTAGATTTTTTTTTCTCCCATTTACTTATAATGGGTGACATTTCACATGTCTGTAGCAGCAAAACTTTTGGTTGAATTCATACCAAATTGGGTTTATAGATTGCCAGTGACCCAGAATAGACGTGTTTACATTTCAGGAAAAGTAGGTCAAAGTTAAAATTTTTTATGATTTTTTTTTTTTTTCTCCCATTTACCTATAATGGGCAAAAATTCAAATGTCTACAAAAACATCAATTTTGTTTCAATATACTTCAAACTTGGCACATATATAGAGGCAATTGATAAGCTGGCATCAGCACATGCATAGACATGATGACATCAGCTAGATCAATGCCAAAATAAGCTACAATTCGTGCAAGGGGCGGGGTTTGTTGTGTTTGACACCACTTGTTTCAGACTGTATTAAAGCCAACAGCAAGAGGCAAGTTAGTTTTTTTTAATGGTATTTGAATTATATTCTGTTCATATTTTTCCAGAGTTAGGTCCCATGGGGTTAGGACCTTGGCTCTATTTGTCAACCAGTTCACTTGTAAAATCATGTACTGTTTAAACTACATAATTCCCAATTGGTTATTTGAAGTTATCATTCTCAGGTGATATACAGTGCTTAATAAATGTATTACACCACTGTCCAATGTAAGGTTTATGGCAGGGCTGACCTAAATTAACAGCATTAGCAACCACCAAAATATATATTTTTTTATGTTTCCGTAATGATTAATATACCAGTATGTAGAAGCTCTTTAACCAAAAATGAAAAAAAGATATTTCTAATACTAAAATATAATTATTGTTGCTATCCATGGATTTTCAAATTAACTATTTTACAAAAATATTAAAGCACATTATTATTTCTTGCGTAAGATGTGAAATTAGAGTTATTTACTTGGATTCCTGAGCGGAATAATTCATTTAGTGGTTGAATGTTATGCTTCATAAATTTCTGACTTCTCAGAGAGGCTCAGTGAGTGGGAATAAAAAGGTAAAATCAGTTTGTAATTCCTCATTCCTATTGAAAAATGGTAAAACATAGAGAGCTCACAGAAAATTAAAGAGTCCGCATTAAAGCACTTCATAATGCTGGATGGTCTCTGAGACAAATGGGGAAAGGTGGTCTAATACATTTGTTAAGCACTGTATATTTGTGTAATAAGGGAGAGTGTGGCCAAAAATGATTAACAACCTATAGTAAGGTGTGCAGGATTATTAGGCAGCTTCTTTACTTCAGATAAAATGGGTCAAAATAGAGACTGAATCGGTGTCAAAAACACTAAAACACATTACAGATGGATGAAACACTCTTGAAATAGTTTAAGTATTGGAGCATGACCAGTTTATCAAATGTTTTATTGTAAAACACGCAAAAAGGTTTTAGCAGAATCAAGTGTGAAGCTACCTTTAAGAAGTGAAGTGTTCAAAGACATGGTCAAAGTGAGAAAGGCTGAAACACGACCACCACTGGATAGGGTTCACAAGTTGAAATGTCAAAATTGGACCAAGAAATATCTGACGACAGATTGTTAAAAGCAGAAAGGTTTTATGGACAGATGAAATGAGAGTAACTTTTGATGGACCAGACGGATGGGCCCGTGGCTGGGTCACTAATGTACACAGGGCACCATGGCAACCAGGCATAGTGGAGGGAAGGGTCTGGTATAAGCTGATATCTAAAAGAAGGCGCTAATGGGACCTTTTCAGGTTGAAGATGGACTGAAAATCAACTTCCAAATGTGATGCTGGTCTCTGGACGTTTCTGGAAGATACTTTAATTAAGCAGTAGATGAGAAGAAGTCTGCAGCTTTCAAGAAGACCATGGTCTTATGCAGGACAACATTCCATCACATGCATCTAAGACCTCAAACACAACCAAATAATGACCTAACCCCTTCTTCACCTGGCTTAAATCCTATTAAGAACTCGTGAGCCCTTCTCAAACATGGAATTTATATAATGTACGCACTTTTTAGAACAGCATTTGGTAGGTTGTGATTGCTGTTCAGCAAAAGTTGATCATGAACAGATGAAGAAAAGACTCCATGGATGGAAGACCTTTAGCAGTTATTAAGAAGAAAGATGTTTACACTGGCCACTAAATATTTTTGAAAAGACAAAAATGTTCATTTGTCTTTTCGAGTTAGTTATTTGTTTAGCTTGCTCTGAGAAGAGTTAGCTTTTTATATATTTCAGTAGTCTTTATAGTACTTCAGTAGTATATGTATATTTAATATTTTATTTTGTAGCTTTCATACATTGCTTACATTTTTCAGAATTTTGTGTGATATTATAAACGGTCCTTTTTTGCACGAATTGTTTTTGCTGCTAAACTGAAAAGAGCTACTAAACAAATTTTCATTGTTGCTGTAACTGTGGCGTAGAATAGAATAGAATAGAATAGAATAGAATAGAATAGAATAGAATAGAATAGAATAGAATAGAATAGAATAGATTCTCTTCTATTCTAAAACTTCTATTCTAAAATAGGTGGGTTAGAAAAAAGTTAATTCATTGCACAATAATGCTGTACAATAAAAGTTGCCTAATAACAATGTAGACAGACATATTCCCCTGACAGAGTCAACACTCACTTTCGTTTGGTGAACATTCAGATTTGAGGTTCACAATCATTTTGGATTGATTTGAAGCATTGTATTCTATTATGATCCTGAGAAATTTTCCTAATAATTGTGCAAACAGTGTTGACTGTTAGGGCCCAGATTTGACTTTAGTGCACCATGACATCAGCACTAACAAGTGGATAAGGAGACTGCAATGTTCACCAAATTGATACAAGAACAGTGGATGGAAACAGAAACAAAATGCTGCCATGTATGAAAAGCTGCAGAAACAAATGTCAGAAAAATGCTTTAACAAACCCTGTAAGAGTCTGAAATAGTGTTACATGATCCACACCAGTGATTCAGCCAGCTTCAGGGTTTTGTCAAAATATCATTCAATATTAGCTCTCCAGTCATCCACTCAGATAGGTGTGTTATTATATGAACTGCATCTTATTGGCAAATATACTGATGATAATGAACTAACCCTAAATGTTTGCATTAACAAATGGAAATGTGCATACATCTGAATTTTCTTTTCAGATTTGTGCACTTTTGTGAAAGTTTGATTAAACCATGCAGTATATACAACCCAGCCAAAAAAAAAGTCCCTGTTTGGATTTAATTAAGTAAACAGGTAACAACTCTCCATTGGATAATTATAGTAGTGATTAAGACATTTCAGCCACAGGTTCCTTAACCCCAACTGATGCAATGAATACACTGAGATAGAAAACATAAACATTTGACTGTGTTTCAGAGGAAAAAAAGGTCATGTGGTCTGTTCCAGAGTGATGGCATCATGGGGAGAAGAGAGATGGATGAAACGATTACCCATCATGCCTCATGCCTCATGCCTCATGCCTACGGTGCTTATCTGGGGAGACAGTGTTATGATCTGGGGTTGTTTCAGGTGGTCACATCTAGGTTCAGTTATGTTACGTGTCCAAAATATTAGGTCAGATGAACCTGAAGTTAATGTAAGACCAGGTCTGAACATCAGTAGATTTTTTTTTTCTTCCCTGATGACACAGACATATTCAAAGATGACAATAGATGAATTCATCAGGATAAACATGTGAGAGGTTCAAGGAGCATGAAACGTCATTTCCACACATGGATCGGCCACCACAGAGTCCAGACCTGAACCCCATTGAGAATCGCTGGAATGTGATGGAAAAGACTTTACACAGTGATCCGACTCAGAACAAGATCTTGGCAAAAAATTTATGCAATTCAGGACAGAAATGAATGTTGTGACATTTATTGTGACATTGAATAAGCACTGTGTGGCATAAATTATTCCATGACTTCAAATCAGAGCTAATGACGGTCCAACAAAATACTGTGTTTTTGACTTTCTTTTTGTATTTTTCTGTACTGTACAATTTTATTATTCTACTATACTGTATGTCTACTTACTGTTAAATGGAAAGGTTACAGATGACCCTACAAATATTTAAAAGTGAGCAAGATAGCTGAAAAGTATAAACCTCAACACTTATTACTGTCAAACTTTTATTAAAGATTCTTCAATATAACTTGAATCTAGATCGGAATGTTTTGATTTTAAATATTGTTGAATTTCCAGCACTGAAAGGAGTACTTGTCTGACAACACAGCCGTCTGCCTTGGTGTGGTTGGGTGGTCACAGCATGGGATGGCAGACTCAGGTTGCTCAGAGCAATGTGCATTGATTTGACTGGCAGATGAGAGGCACTGAAACTCAAACATGAAAACTGATCAAAAACACCGGCCAGTATCTGAGCACATATTGTCAAATGAATGGAGGCTGTTTAAACATTGAGATGCTCCTTTTAAGCCAACCACCCCTTCATTGTGTTGCACTAAAATTAATCTGACTTCTTTGAAGGATCTGTCCAGAAACCTAGGGATTTCTGGGCAGCAACAAAGTGAATGTTTAAGCTTTATTTATTGAAAAAATTTATCCAGGGGTACAGTTTGATTAGTCTGTAATTTAATTGCATATTTTTGCTCAGTAGCAGTGGTAGATTCCATTTACTTTGAGGTTTAATTATGTAACACAGATGTAAGTGAGAGTTATGGATTCTGGGCAGAACGAGATGATCTAGAAACAATGTGGTCATCAGCATTCCTTTGAAGAACAAGTCCAGAAAAAGGCTGCAATGGTTTGGCTACATCTGTTTGATGAACACCAACCCAAACTGCTCTGGTGAGAATGGCCTACACTCTGGAAAGACCAATAAACAGCGCCAAAGAAAACATGGCTCAAAGACATAAAGGAAGAATTAGCAGCCGAGCATCGCCAAGTACGATTGACTGTCAAAAGTAGGATCAAGAGTAACGTGACCTATTATACCCCACTGGTCATTGGTGATAAAGGAAATCAACAATATAATAGGATTGGACTTATCATTTGATTTTATCGTGAATTAATTGGATAACCTACCACACGGGATGAGGAAATCTGACCTTAATCTTTTGTTAATATTATTAGCAGGGGCAAAAAAAAAGCCATAATTCGAAAATGGATGTGTGAAGATCCCCCAACACTTCTGGACTGAACACATGCTGTGAATGAAATTTATAACATGGAAAGGCTGACCTTCTTATTAAGACTCCCTACTGACAAATGTAAAAAAAATATTGGGAAAACTGGAATATGTATGCTAATCAAAGAAATCCTTGAACCTGTATAATCTTATACTTATATATGCTTATTTTGACTTTTTTTTTGCCTAATTTGTCCTGAATCTGTCTGTATCTTATTTGTCTAAAGGGTGAACCTAGATGCTCTAACTGTTGTGGTGTGTTTTTTGTTCTTTTTGTCTATTTGTTTATTCTGTATACTGCAAAAATTGGAGATAAAAATAAAGTGTGTAGATAGATAGATAGATAGATAGATAGATAGATAGATAGATAGATAGATAGATAGATAGATAGATAGATAGATAGATAGATAGATAGATAGATAGATAGATAGATAGATAGATAGATAGATAGATAGATAGATAGATAGATAGATAGATAGATAGAAAAGAATACCATGACCAGATTCCTCAACCGTCTGCAAAGTGTTAAAGAAGAAGAAGAAAACAGTTATGGATTTGTCATTTATGTCAAGATAGATCTTTTTTTCCTATAGGTGCCAAAATGAAGCCACCCATATTATCAAGGCATATTATCAATTAACCCCACAGACCATTGGGCATAAGGTGGTTTTGTGTGTATTATTATACCTGTCACAAATCACTGCTCAAGTACACCTTGCCACAAAATAACTATCCTGTCAATAAGTGAACACAATTGTTTTATCAATATCAGCAGGAAAAACATGACTCATCATCTGACTTTGAAAACCTTTTTGTAGAAATTACCTTCACGGGCAGGTGGACGTGCTCAGAAACACAAGTGTTTTCTGATTTCCATTTACTTGAAGCCATCATCTCTTTAGAGCTCCTTTCTACACACCACTATATCAAATTATGACCATGGCATTTCACAGCCACAGGTATGCCAATGTGGGGAGAGATGCCCAAAAGAGGCTGTTGTAGCACAGGTTTCATGCAGCGTGGGCTCTGAGTGCTGCCTCTTGTTATCTGAAATGTTACAAATTGATGGAAAACACAGGTACAGTGTGCTACCTGGTGAGAGCAGAGGCAGAAGTATGGTATGATATTGATTTGATGGCTCTATTATAAATAGCACATACCTGCCACACTGAGAACCGAGTGTGGTTGTTTGGTCTAATATATACATGGACTGTATACTGTTTGCTACTGACATATATCATGCTGGGGTTTTTTTTTCACACAGCTGACATTATCAGACTTGAAATAAATGCCTCAGGATAAACTATATCATCAAAAAAGAAAAACGCAGACGCACACATGGTAATATACAGTAGGGAGATCTATACACTTAATTCCACTAATCTCACTGATGGTTGAGCTATGATAGATGTGTTGAGGCAGGAAGCTACAGTAGGAGTGCATTTTCAAGGCTATTTGTTAGATAAGGGAGAAGAGGTGTCGGGTTTTCAAAGCATTCATGGGGACCGCATCAATCTGAGCTCATATCAAACATGTTTGACATGATTCAAGAGCATATTTCATGCCATGACATTTGTCTTGGAACTAAATTGAGGCCGAACAGTAGGAAGAATAAATATGCCAATCACCGCTACTGTCAAAATCTCATTGTTGAGTGTTTTATGATTTATGCCTTTCAAGTGGGATTGTTTCACATATCAGTTGTGCCGTAACCACTGGATTTCTACCTTCCTTTTCATATGTATGCCATGTGTGGAGGACCCAGTCGGCATATAACTGTGGTAGTATTCAGGCATAAGACTTCTTGACAGATACTTTACACATGCCAGACTGTTAGACGATGGAAGACTGTGAGACAACGATAAAATGTTCATATTAAAAGCATTTACCCCTCTCCAGGCGCCAGACTGTCTGACACTGGCTCAAATTGATTCTTAATTGGGTTTGTATGGACCCTGGATCTACTGTTGATGAGTGCAGTGAAAAGTGGACATCTCCGCTTCAACTCACAGTCCGCAGAAACGCGATAACACCACTGACCGGGCGGAGGGGAGCATTACTTTTTATAGTCCTCAACTGGTAAAAGAAATGATAATTATGAAAGGGATCATCTGCACATCTTGAAAACGTATTTAGAAGAATGATCCATCACCCAGACATGGCAGAACAAAGCTACTGACTCAAAGGGATGTCATTACTCATCACAAGTCACAACCAGTTGGCATTAACCAGCTGTGTAGCTAGATGTCTTTTTGGGAGACTTGTGTGTTTTTTTTTGGTTGTAATAAATCACTCAGAATTGCTGTGGAATGCAAGCCAGTCCTCTGGAACAGCTTGGTCTTGGTAGAGGTGATTTTCTGTTTCTGGGCTGACATTCCTCATTATCTATTTTGGCTTGCATTGCGTGCACACTGGGTCGTGGAAAGGGCTGGTTAAAAAGTGAGGAGTGGGGGAAGTGGAAGAGGAGGGGGCTTGAATACTCCCCGGTGCCCCCCTACCGCCACCCTCTCCAGTGAAGCTCAGCATGCCTCTATTTGAAGAGGAAGACAAGGAGATTGTCCCTACCTTGCTTTGCTTATGAATTGTTTTCTCTCCTAGTCCTGGAAGAAGCTTGTTACCAGAGTTAAGCAGACATACTGGAGAGCCACACTGCAAAGCTATATTCAAGCTGAGGGGAGAATCTGCTGTGGATTAAGCCTCGTCCACAGTCTGGTCTGGTCTTAATTTCACCCTTTTGTACAGTCAGACTCGAGGGGTGCTTCTAATTATAGTCTACCTTTGAAGGACTCATTCCAACTTGATCAAATTCAGGAGTTAATAATAATATTAGCATTAATGATGATGATGATTTTAAAGAAGGAAAAACTGTGACAAAGCTCAGACAGCAGGTAAAAGTGTCCCAAATCAGATTAATTTTATTATTTTATCAAATTTATTTATGAATATATATTTTTTCTTAGGGAGGAGGAGAGGTCATATGTGAGTCAGATTTTTCATGACAGTGTGAGCAGCACACGGAAACTGATCTTTTCGATTCTGATTTCGGTAACTTCCATATGTGGTCCTAAATCTGATGCAGGTGTGATCTTTGTTTTTCGCTCAGTCTCGACAACCATATCAGAATTCGTGCAATTTTTGCATCACTGTAGACTGATAAAATTCTGGTCTACTGGGAGTCATTTGATGAAAATGTTTGGCTCTCTTCATCGTTGTTCTCATGATCATCTGCTCACAAAGCCTCTGCTTCCACTTCAGTTCAGAATGACAGCATGTTGCATGTGACAGCTTTATCATTGTTTTTTACACAGTTGTTGCTTTTTCAAAATGTTTTTATTTATTTATTTATTCATTGTTTTTCATTGATTTTTTTTTTTTTTTCTTTTTTGGCTTGTGACCAGTCCACATTGGAATTGGATCCTGGCTATTACTATTTAACAGCCTAAAAAAGAAAAGAAAAGAAAAATAAGACCTCAGCAATAAATTCCACTTGAGCACTAAAACCAGCCGGGTCAAGATACCCAAGGAATCTTTTTGATAAACATGAATATGGCCCTAAACGGAAGCAGGAAGCAGACACTTGCTAACTAAAGTGTCTACAATCTCCCCTTGTAGGTGTCATAAAATGGCCAAGGCATCCTGGGCTTAGCAGCCTGCTAGGGTGGTCCTCCACCAGCCCCATCCCAGGGTGGGCTAACGTCAGGCTGCAGGCCCAGTGTGCTCGTCAATGTCGCTTTGCTGCTTCTATTCTGGTCACCAAGTGGAGAGAAACAAGTGAGTGTGAGTGTTTGGGTGGGAGTCAGGAAAAAAAAAAAGAACAACCTGTTGCAAGCGTTGCGCGGTATGTTTCGACATATGGTGGTCCCTTCATTTTCAAAGCACTAAAATGAATTTAAAGCAGGAGGAAGGAATTTACAAGGTGACACTGCAATGCTTCCCTTTGAGGAGCAGGATTCACAAACTGATATTGCAAGAATGTTACGTGCAAGCTCAAAAAAACCCTCTGGTTATCTGTCATCAGGAAGCAACTTCAAATAGTGTCTGCTTGATCTCATCTAAAATGCAAGGCTTACAATCTGCCACACTATTGTTCTGTCTTTGTCTCAATGGTTTAAAACGCCTTGGTCATAAATCTATAAAACAGACATTCTTAAGAACAATTGTTGCCAATAAGGCAAGATGTGGGTTTTTCCCCAGCAATGGGATTTTTGTTGTATTAATGTGCACTGTATTTAAGCCATATTTCATCTGTGTTGAACAAAGGAGCAAAGTGGTGCCAAACCAAATGTGCAAATGTTTCTGCTTAAAGATTTCCATTATGATTCTCTCAGTTTCTAATGCAACACATCATTAAAAGAGAGAATATTATATTGTAATTATACACTGTTAATTTATATAGGTGGAAAACTGCTAATTATCAGTGTTTTATCACAATCAAATCCAAATTGGAATTAACAAATTGGATTGTTTATGTGTTCCATCTTTTTCTATGCTGCAGATTCAGCATTCCTATGTTATGTGATAACCAAAACCCAATTGCTGGAAGTGACTGCTCTATTCTTTATACCTCGTAAATGAAGACTGTGATCTATTTGTTCCTTTATATCCGTCATTTGGTTCTGTGACATTCTTAGATCCTTTGTGTAAAGTCAAATTTGGCTTTTTATGCATTTTATTGCATTCCTGCACAAACCAAATTCCTGCTTGTGCTTTAATGGGTAGATGTTTCTCTGTATTTTCACTGAGAGAAAACTGCTGCTGCCAGAGTTGTGGCCTGTTGTGGTCCAAAAGAACAGCACCACAGGGAACTTCAGAAAAACTCACTCAAATTTCAGCTTTGTGAAATACAGTCATGCCTAGGGGGTGAGAGCATCTCTTGGCCCAATATTTCAAATCAGAGATGGAGTGATACTCTTTTTTCCCCCTCTTCTGAAAAGAGGAGGGAATGGCCTCCTACAGAATGAAGTACTAAATAACATGAGACCCTGTGTACTATAGGCTGGCAGCGTTTTGCTTGGCGCACGTGGTTACAGGCTGACACTTAAGTTACCCCTTGACAGGTGTTGAAGTCTTATGTGTCTGCAGGACAGCTTAAGAGTTTTCTGCTTTTTTACAAGCCCAGCCTTGGTTTGTTCACCTCACACATGGCAGTGTTTTATAGTGTTCAGGCAAATGGCATGAACTGACTTCTCTTCATAATTCTACAGTGTGCACAGTGGAGCGACTGTGGGCTCCTACTCATTCATAACCGTCTAGTGTACAATATGTTGAGTTGTAGTAATGTACAATACCTATTCAACTTTTAGTACTAAAAAAAAATAAGCTCTGAAAAATTATATTGAAAGGATTAAATGCACTCTGGGGTCTCTTAACCCAAATAATACCATAATGTGTACTTTAATGATGTTGTGAAGTAGTATGGGATAATGGGGAATTCTTGCTAATGAAATATTTACATGTACCGTTAAATGTTAGCATTAGTAAAAGATGTCACAAAATTGATAAAGATTAAATAAAACTGCACATTGCATCCAACTGAGGCAAAATATAATATTGTCTGAATTTGATTATTGTTGGAAACATACTATGTAAGTACAACAGCCAACAAAGTACATAAGAGTAATAAATATAAATATGTAAAAAAAGACTGTGTTGAGGCTATAATCCTGTTTATAATAATCTACGCTGTCCTAAAAACAACTCATGTGTAGGTTTAAGTCAGGACCCTCCAGTATGGTATATTATATTGTAAATAAATGCAAAAGGAGCTTGCAGTATCATGTAAACGCAGTATACATCGATTAGTTCCTGCACGGGATTGAACCCCAACTCCCCCATCTCTGCTTCTAATGTTGCTCATTGAAAATATGCTAATGAGATCCGTCATGATCGCTGATTCCCTTTGAACTTTTTATTTCGTCACGGGCTGAGTGAAATCACAGAGGTACAGAGCAAGAGGTTTTCTGCCGCAAGCCCATGGCCCCTCTCCCACCATCTGCCGGACCTCATTTCATTTGAATAATAAATGATAGCCTTTTTTTCTCTGCTACACAGAGGCGCTTCGGCACTCTCATGTTTTTGCAGTTCAAGGAAAAACGGCCACCAGGCTTGACGGAGGATTGTTTTCTCTCACTGTAAAGCCCTGCCCAAGGTCTACAGGCCACACCAACCCACACACTACCATGAACCCAGCGGCAGCATTGAAAATTTACATTGTGAACTGAAACTCAAATGTAGTCTAAGCCTCACAGAGAAGGGACTGGATCCCTCATTTTATTTGAAGTAAGTGCATATGAATTGAAAATGCTGAGCATTCTGTTTTTCTTTAACAGAAAGATACTGAAAAGTGTTTTCATGCTGGGTTAATTCCACCAAGTAAAAAATGCTGAAGACCCAAAATAGATTTTATCAACAGGATATGCTCTCTTGGTTACATTCTTGCTGTTGATGGCCACAAGATAAGCACAGGAGCCCATGCAGTCATTGGTACATGACAATTTATAGACTAGTTATTTGGAGAACAGGATATAAAACTCTTGGGCCTGTGGCTGTAGAGCTGATGGTAGAGGTTAGCTTTTCTTCCAGAGATAAGGTGCCTTTCTGACAATTTACATAGTTCCCAGCTGGAGATGTGCTGAAGCAAATCTAATTCAAACTTTTCAGCCCTCGAAGACACACAGCAGTGCTCCAAATAGCAATAAAGCCACTGGCCTCTGCCCTCTGGTGTACTTCCCATCGCCACACTCTATAACCCCAGCGCTCAGTGTTGAGATTGGAACATGTGCTCACCAATAGATTCAAATAGAGTCAATAGGAGCTCCTTTCCCCTTCAGCAGTCAGCATGTGGATCTCAAATAGCAAAACGGTATGATTAGCATGCACATACTTGGTTAGAATTCAGTCCATTATAATTTCCACTTCATATGAAACAGAATCAGAATATAAATGTTAACAGGATGCTAATCCTCCTTTTGTGTAAAACAAAACAAATGATGTCTGAACTTTATAGTGTACATATTCTTTGAAGGGAATATTTTACATGACTGTAAAATGTGCTGTATTTATTAAGGACAAACAGCCGAGCTATTTTGGCGTAGGGAATGTGGAAGGAGTACGTAAATCTGCTCCTTTGCTGTGCACCCCCACCAGCTTTTAGGATGATTGACCTCCGCAGGTTTCCAGAAGCCTGGAAACAGGGAATGCCCTTGACACACTAGGTATGAGAGAAAAAAGAAAAAGTAGTTGAAACCCGGGGGATCAGCAGGGGCAGTGAAGCAGGTTGTTCCATTTCCCCTTCGTTTAAAAACTACTGCCAAGCTCTGCACAGACTTGGACCCAAGTGCCTGGCGTGGAACAATGGGAGCCAGCTAGAATTAATGAAACAATTATCAGTAAACCTCGCAATTAACCAGCTCTCCAAATTCTACTATGCATGAGTTGCTTACGGAATATCATTTTGGGTGAAATATACATAGGTGCCATAGCCCTAAAGGGCCTCTGTGGCTCCTGGGACATAAAGCGCGGCCTCTTGTTTCCCTTTCCGATCAAAACTATTAGGGGTGATAATAGCTGAGCAGGCATCACAGCTGCTGCCTTGCACCAGCATTTCAATTAGTTGAGTGTTTAAAATCTTTCATTATCATAGCTGAAGTGTGATCAGTGGTCTAAACCAACAGAGTGCAGTCAACAATCCACACAATGACGTGGTGCTAATCACTGAAATATGCACGAGCTCCACTGTGAAACCATTCAGCATTGTCACATTTGATCGAATACAGGCGAGACACATCAGAAGCGATGTTAATAGCACTAACATGAAACAGCAGGGGTTGCAATAGGTTGAAGCGTTTGGTGGTTTTTGAATCAATCCTGGGATGGGGTTCAGCGTAATGTGACATAGGGGCACACCACCTTTGGGTACCTATTAAGTATAATTTCATGGTGAGAGTGGCTTGTTAGTTCTGCTGGTCAGTGTGCCAACTGAGCTATCATGCAAGAGATCTATTGTCCATGACAGCTATTTTTTTTCTGTCCTCACTGTTTAGACAAGGATAATAAATGGATAACATGGAATTTGAAAAAAGATGTTTAGTTGGCAGTGTGGGGGTCTTGCAGTCATATCAGAAAACCAATAATAAAAGGTGTTGTCAAGGTATCGCTACTGTTGTGAATGAATATCTGGATAGAAATAGTTGTTACAAACAAGACATTGTATGAAAGTTAAGTTCTCATCACATTTAATTACACTTATTTCATAGTCTGTCACTTCATTAAAATGTAGTAGCTGCAAAGAATATTAAATAGTAGCATTAGTAGTAATTTCAGTATAGGAGATATGACATCGACGACCATATGAATCTGTTCATTTTATTTAATTAACAGTCATGAGTTCCCCTCCATTTGAATATGGCTGAAACCATTTAATGCAGTGGTTCCCGACCTGTTTTGGCTCTTGACCCCATTTTAACATCACAAATTTCTGGCAACCCTAAACATTCAAAATGGAGACTTTTTTCTTTTGCAAAAAAATTATTTATTTTTGATCATGTAATATTTTGCTATACTATGTTGCAAATAAACATTAATTTTAGACAACATTTAGTATATATAATGTATATTATTATGGACGGAGGTAGAAATGCCAGTTTGAAATTACTGCACAAAGTGAGAATTAAATTTTCCTTGGTCAGAATATACAGTCAGTCCAGTTTGTATTTACAAGGCTGCAAATTAATACCGAACAAACAATAACTCAAACTTTGAATTATGAAAGAGCTGCAGCATCTGAAACTGACCACAATGAACATTTGAAAGATAAACAGTGCCACAGTGCTTCAGTTTCAGCTTCAGATTTTGTCATGTCTTTTACGTATTGTGATTGTCTCTCTCAATTCACCATATATTTTTTTAGCAATTAAAAAAAAAAAAATCAATTACAACAAATTTCAGGCGACCCCATTTGAATTCCGGGTTGAAAATCACTGATTTAATGTAATATAATTCCTTTTGATACTGTGATGCGGAAATGCTACATACGTATCATAGCTTTAAAGACACAGTGTGTACCTTTATGAATAGCTGTTGTACACAATGCTGTTAAACCAGTTACACAACCGTTATACATAAATCTATGTATTTACACACATTATAGTGCTAAAAATAAAGTGTAGCTTCTGAATTAGTATGATGTAGGTTTATATTTGAGGAAGACAAAGGCATTACTTATGTTCTATCCCCTGGACAAAAGCAGCTGCAGCAGCGGTTACACCAGTAAACAAACATAAGGACATTATGCTTCATGTCGTGCAGGCAAACAAGTGTTCAGGTGATTTAGTTTTAAACATCCTCTTGGGGCAAACCTTTCGATTTTAGCTTTTCTTCTTGTTACTATTTTCATCAGATTTGAATTTGTCTGTTGCGCTGCCAGGTCCGTGGTCTTTGTGTACAAATACAAATGGAATAGAGAGACTTGTGGTGCATTGATGCACATTTGTCTGACAGTCCAGAATTATGGTAGGCAGACTGGATGCGGGTTGTGAGCGGGAGGAGAGAGAGAGAGAGAGGGCCCCCGGCAAGCTGCCCTGGCTTTGTTTACAACAAAAAGCCATTGTTTGATGTGGTCGCGCAGCCGGCACCAAAGCTCCCGCTCCCACAGGATGTGCTCTGGGTAAAATGCCAGACGGAGGCCACTGCTGGATGACTTCGACCTTGCATATTGGGACTGTGAGCAAAGTCCTCCTGTGGCCACTGGAGATTTAGAAAAATATATAAAACTGCAAGAGTTTGATGTATTTTAGGTTTGTTTCTATTAGTGGGACTAATGTGAGAATTTTGTCAGTTGTAAGCTGTCAATACAGTCCAAGGGTCTCATTTTAACATAGAAGTGTTAAGTTAAAAATATCTATTGTGCAGAGGACAAATGTGTGAAAAACTAATTTTGTAGAGCTTTGACTGAGGGCTATTTTAAACAAATTTATTTTAATACAAAGAACGTGCCTGTCAATCTTATTCTGCCTTTTGAGTTGTCAAAAGGGCATGAGTGCTGACATTATAAGTAGTGAGAGTCAAGTTATTAATTTGCATAACACATACAGTATCTGCTATTCACAATCTAAACCCTTCAGATCCATAATGGCTTGGGGTGTTGTTTCACCTACTGGAAAATTTTATTCTCAGTAACACTCAGCCTGACACTTATTTTCTCTGCCAGATCATTAACACAATCAAGCCACACGCCACTAATTTACAGACTACTATAATCTCAGGGAGCCCTCGTAGTGTTTATGACAGTCATTCAATCGGTAAAAATCTAGGCCATGTAAAGGATTCACTGTCAAAAGAGACTGCAAGCTTACCAAAGCTTTATTAATCTTTTATAATGTATAGTGTCCTTAAAGAGGTGTCCAGCTGACTGCCTGCCTGGAAATAAGCTGATAAACAGTGGGAGAAAAGCCAAAAATATAAGAGATTAAACCCATCTAAGGGAAAATATCAAAGTTTTATGGTTTTTCAATTTATTGCTGAAAAATCTCTCAAATAAGGTGAAAAATACAAACATGTAGTTCCAGCAAGTGAAGGATTTCAAGCCAAAGCTGTCATTCCCTTTGTCAGCACAGATTTTGGATGGAAATCCTTGAAACTCTTTTTTTATGTTAAATTGTGTATATTTTTATCAGTGAAATGAAGAAAGGGGCTGGTTGCATAAATATGAAAGAAAAGGCAGGAAAAGAGCCTTCTGACATGCCAATCAGGATCTAGTGTGGGACACAAGCCACAAAGGTGGACTGTAACGGTAGCCATGATGGTGATAATCCATGCCTAAAGCAAAACTGGGCAAGCAAAGAAACATGTGGTGGTGAGCCAAGCTCAAATCCCTTCTGACCTTGCCCTTTTCCTGCAGGTAGGATGAGATGAAAGGCGGTGTTGATGCCTCTACTGCCCCCCAGAGGTGTTGGCTTCTCAGGCAGGAAGGGGAAGCAACTTCAAGGCTAATCTTCAAATACATCACTAATAGCATGTGGGTTTTACAAAATCCACTTTGGCTGATGAGGCATTAGATGAGGGTTTGAGTTATTTTAATCCATATTAAAGATATGTTGAATTATTATTATATTTCAACATACTGTAAGTCCCCACTTTTTCATTGCGAATCCATCAGTTTATAACAGTGTATATATACTCTTAGCAAATAAAATATGCTGACTGTCCATCCTCCCAAGATGTGATGGTTCTGAAAGAATTAAGGAAATCTTGTAAAATTATTGACAGAGCAAAATAAAATAAGACACACAGGCTGCCCCCCCCCCCCCCTTTATTTTTTTTTTTTCACACAACATACAAGTTTGTCAGGATAGTTTATGACCAGCTGTTTCATCTTTTCCCAGTCATGGCTGGAATTAATAGACCCTTAAACACAGACAGCTGTGAATTTTCTATACTGTGCTTGTGGCATCAGGAACAACAGTTGTTATTCTGATACGATGAAGCGTCTTTCTGTAGTACAGTTTCATCTCATTGAAAACAAGACAGCACGATCTGCAAACTCAATGGAATGATCAGACTGTTCTGCGGTGGCTTAGATGAAAACTGGTGATCTCACATTTATTTTGTCTTTATTGAAGAAATATATGTGGACACGCTGACATCTGATTGTCATTTTCTGTGGTGGGCTTTAAAAAATGGAATTAATAAAAATTTAAGCAATGTGTGAAGTCAAACACAAAGGCTGCTGTTTATGCCAGCTGTCATATGTAAATGATTGATTTGATTTGCTTTTTGTTTAGACATCACTGGAGGATATTTTTTTTATTTTTTTGCGTGATCTGCAGCAGCCTGTTTAATACTTCCTGCACCATGATGAGTCAGGCTAAATCTATACACTGAATTTAAATAAGATTGTTCCTGCAGAGCTCTGTAGTCTGTTTCTGCACTTCCTCTCTCATAGGTAGCTGACTCTGTTCACTGTAGAACAAGAAATCTGGTAGCCTGAACTGTCAGTGACCTGAGCAGTGAGGAGCGCCTGCTGAATATGCTCAAGGTGTGGGTGCACAGAGATCTTGTAAGCCTCACCAGGAACCTGCTCTGCCCCATGCTGTCAGGACATCAAGTCCAGATCTTGTCATAGCAACACCTACCATCACCATCCACTCACATCTTGATCAATACTATTGGCTGCTGAGAAAAGCACCATCCTGCATGAGCAACCGAGCTTCAGCCAACACCGCAATACAACCATCCCACTGCACCTCTGCACATTTATAAAATAACCATTTGCAAAATGTTTTTGCACTTTTTTCAATAAAATTGATTCCTCATGCTATATCTATATTTAATTCTATATTTGTACACTGTGAAAAATGGAACAACCATAATAAATTATTTCAGCAATGCAGACCAATACAATATAAGGAAAACAGCAATAATTGATAATAGGCCATAACAAATAATAATAAAAAAAATACCATAGTAGATGAATTTGCATTAATATTCCCTGTCTACATCTTTCTTTGAGTACTTAATTGTAGGGTGTCAGTAAAAAAGGTAGCCACAGGTGTCACAGAACAACAATAGAAGGCATTTTGTTCAGCAAGTGACATTTCTGACACATTGTTTGCCTTGCCCGACGACTAGCTTGTTTCTAGCCAATATGTGTATTATCCTACATGGGAGTATTTGACAGCTCCACTGCTTTTAAAACTGCGATTAGGATAATTACATAGGACCGCTTTTCATCTGAAACTGAGGACAACTTTGAATGTAGCACAGGAATTTCAATCAGGCTCATACCTCAGTCCTTACTTCTGTGTAATGCCATAGAAGAGGGGAAAAAAGAAATTGCTTTCATAGAAATTTTGTCTGAAGTTAAGCATCACTTTGCAGTCAGAGTAAATCAATGTGAAGGAGCTGAGCAATACAACATAAAAAGAATTGATGATATACAAATCTCAATGGACCTGCATCCATATCAAAGCCAATGATTATATGGGCAAAGCCTTGTCTGATTGCAATAGCAGCTTGTGAGGAGATGAAAGAATAGTTTACTATGTGATGTCTACCTTTACTGCTTTGGGAAAAAGTACTGCATGTGCTATAGGGGTGTAGATTACTTTCACCTTTCAGTGGTGTCAGAAATGTGAAAAGGCCACGCGGAAGTCAAATGGATGATGTGGCATAATTACTGTAAGACTGCAAGCCTTCTTATATGTTAACTCCTAATAAGCAACAGAATGTCACACAAAACTGATATTTTTACTCAAGGACTGACAGATAGCCAGACAAAGATAAAGATAAATAGAGGGCAACAGTTTGTGGAAAGGCTTTCCAATTTCACAGTGCACAAAGTGGTATCTACAAAGAAATGCCTTAAGAAGCTCAGTGTGGAAGAATCTGCCACCTTCGGAAATTAGAATGCCAACTAAGTCCAGCCATTGCAAAACATAACAACCAAAGGTACATTCCTACACTGTTATTACTCTACCTTTAAATATGCTTTTAAATAAATTGCTGTATGGCTGAATATAAATCTTTACAGGTTTTAACATATGGTGGTATGAGGTTAAAGCAGCAAATCAATAGACATATTTAATGCAGTGTCAGAAACACAGAGATACAGTCTAAGCTAAAACACCTTTTCTACACTGTGCAAGAGATTCTGAACGTAATGTGCGATGTATTGTTCACAACACTATGTATTAAATAGAGAAGCTTGTGCTGAACAATACCATTCATTGTACAGTGCTAATAGACATACACAGTAATATCAGTTGTAGAGATAAAAACTAAATGTGGCAATGCTGGTGTAGCGAGGTTCTCACCGCATACAAAGGGAAAGTTGTTAGTGTTCATTGGCCCGGCAGCTCTGCAGAGGCCTGGGGATAAGCCTTAAGCCAGAGCACAGCAGATAGCCAGGGGTGAGGTGAAAGCTCAGACAATACGGTAAGGCTCTAAGGCAAGCATCCTGCTGCAATGGCAGACTACACCAGATAATGTGTCACACAGCAGTATGTTGGTGTCGCAAACAACAAGACCCTTATTCACATTGTCAGGGGAGGCTTCATGGAAAGAATGAGAAACTACGGAGGGAAGACTCTGAGAGAGAGAGAAAAAAAAAAGCGAAGCAAAGAATGAAAATCTCTTGAGTGGCATCTTAGGAATAGGTTAGTAAAGGTGAGATGCTGCTGGCATAAAGAATAGATCTAGATTTCTTTCTGTCCTTGCCTCTGTAGGAATTGAAAGGGGCTGGCCGGATAATATAATTGGTTCCAGGAGCAGTGAATGATGCAGGGAGGGACTTAAACGTACCCCAAGAAACCTGACAGTACATGCCGGAGAAAGAAAAGAAAAAAGGAAAACAAAATAAATGCAAGTTGACAGGCAAAATGGGGGACAGTTAGGCTTAGTGTTATTACCATGACAAAGAGAAAAGAGCACAGTGTCTACTCCCTGCATGGAGGGTGAAGAGGTTTAAGGACAGAGCAGCAGGAGATGAGGAAGTGGCACACTGAGCTGTGTGTGTGTGTTTGTCTCTGAGCGCTTGTTTCGGCCTACGGGTGTGTGTGTGTGAATCTGTACATGCTCTCTGTCGCTCCTCGCCTCCCTCAGTCATGTGCATGTATGTAATCATACCTCGTGCAAGGCGTAACAGTTTGTCTCCTCTGATATTAATACTCACCAACAAGAGCGTAACTAGGATGGCTCGCAGAGGATTTTCTCTACTTCTAAAGACAGGAATGATTAAGTATGTTTGTTATATGCTCACATAGGGCCTGAAGTGGTGTTACAGATTGAATCAGTTGCAATAGAGACAAGTATCAAAGACTGATAACTCTTAAGGGGCCCTTCAGGCATGCAAGAGACTGATTACTCCACTGCAGGGCACCAAGTGACATCATCCTAGGCTGGAAGCTGTTAGGAAGAAGGCCAGCAGAGTGTATGCTTCATATACTCTGTTTGCATGCTTTACACACACATATCCAAGTATTATCATGGGGTAGGCTGGTTCATGCATCCTTACACTGTTGGCTGTGACGCCTTACATCAAATGGCCACATCAAACAGGAGAAGACAGGGTTAATCTATCCCTATGGTAATGCCCAGAGGTTTCTACTGAGATGCAACTTTTCAGTCTGCGAGTAAACCATGCTGCCAGATCTAATGACATGGGCAGATGACGCCCGCGTTCACATTCTCTCTATTCAGCATTGAGCAACACTCATTATTAAACAGCAAAAGAAATAAAATAACAATAATACAACTTGGAATAGTATGTATCAAATAAAGAGTTTTATTATAAAATTAGTATTCCACAGAGCAAAACACTTTACTGCTATTAACTTCTGCATGCATAACTAACAGGACACCAAGAGGATTCAACGATTTGTTGTATTTTTCAGGATTTTAAGGCTTTGAACTTTGTGTAAACAATTTAGGAATCATGTGAGCAGAATTAAGAGTGAGCTTATATGTCATTTCACATTTAGATAATAGAATATGAGTGCAGCTACTTGCAAGTGCAAAATTAGGGTGGAAAAGCCTGACTGAAACATTTGTTCTGTTTAGCATAATTTCATACAAAGCTTTCAATTCTGGATACTCCCAGCTTTCGTCAAATTAATTCTAAATTTGCAAATCTAAATGTGACTTAACATAAACAGTGTGGCCACTTGTACAAAATGTGTTTTCCCTTGGTTATCTTTTATGCTAAGTAAGGTGCTGCATTCTGGATGGCTAGCATGGCTCCTATCTCATAGTGCTTAGCAGACCCTCATCAAAATATTATTATGTTTTTAAAATCAAAATTGCATGGTTATCAACAACTGTGACACAAACAGTCGGGTAATTCATTTTGTCAATTTCTGGACCCAATTATCTGATTAGGCATTATGTTTTCTTGTCCAACTCTATTACATGTGCTGTAGAATTAAACCTAGCAATGTGTTATTTTCTCTGGCTGGCACAGACTTTTTCTGCTGATATTTTTGTATGTTTTTTTTTTTTTTTTTCTTGCATTGGGAATTAGCAGAAGCAGCAGGTCCCTCCACACCATATTGCCTTCGACAGACAGGTTATGTTTTGTTAACCTCTTGTTTTTAAGCACCATACAGTGTGACAAAATTCACTCTACCACTCTGAAAATCCTCAGTTAGTGATCTGCAGAAAATGAGTTAGAGCAGGAGAGTTTTCCAGCAGTACTGCCCTGTGCTGTTGTACTTGTAGAGATTGACCTATCGATATGAATTTCATTGTGTACAATAAACCGAGCACCTTCAGGCTGTTTCTGCAGTGATTATATAGTAGACACCAAGAGTTACCAGACACCTATTATAGGAATTATGTTACAGTGAAAGGGACATGTGGTGACAACATGCAGTGATATGGATTTTTACACAGGGCCTGCTCTCACAGTGGTTAAATAGATCCACCACCGTTAACAAGAGACATGACACTAATATCAGTCAATTGGGCAGTGTTGTGTTACAGTGATCATGTTACTGCTGGTAACAGTGTTAGGTTTACAGCAGCAGCGGCATTTGTTATAAGTGTTCACATGTTTATCCAAACATGGGGCGACGGAGAAGACGAAGCGTGAAGTGATAAATGAGTTGTGTCATTATCAGCATGATGGGACGTAACATGGCGGTGGCACAAGGTAGTGAGAATTATACAGCAGCAAGGCGTTTAGGAATGTGAGCGGGGCAAGGATTACGAGGCAGGGTCTCAGTTCGCCTGAAACATGAGTGTCAAAAGACATTTCAATCACAATTCATGTTTTTGTGTTACTGCTGTATTTAAAACTCAAATGTAGTATTAACTCTTGCTGGATAAGTCCTCACCACCTAATCCACACTTTGGTGAAAATGAACGCTTTCTATACAATATTATGAACTCAGTACAACCAGCATCAGTATTTCTTTACAATGAGTTCAACAAAATTCTATATTTTCATTTAAAAATTATATATCAATTTGACTGATATTGTACATATTAGTTGGACAAATAAACAAATAAAAGACAAATGCATTGCTTTATAAAACAGCTACATAATCAATCATAACCAAGCACAATATCTCCAAATCAATAATATTTTTATACCTTATTTATGAATTGAATATAAGTAGGAAGCATTTCTGTTTGTATAATTTAGTGTTATATAATAGCAAAAACACACTGAAGCTGATTCTAAGGAGTCTCTATGGAAGAAGAATCCTCGTAAAAATCCACATTTAATCCAACTTTAATAACATAAAGAATTATATACCTTGCATTAGATATATTAGGTAGATTTATAGATTTATGTACATAAACTGTAAATTTATATACATACACACACACACATACACAAACACAAACACACACACACACACACACACACACACATACATACATATACACACAGTACTGTATATAACTTCTGAACCACGAATGCATTTTTATTCTAACATCATTTGATTGTGACCTAAAAATGTAGAAAATTATCCTCACTAATTTAGAGATCTGTATTTATTCTTGTTCGATTAAAAACAGGGTTAATAATGTCATATTTGTGTGTGGAATGTATGACACACCGAAACTAAATGATGAACCAGAAGGCGTTAAACTGTAAAGTGTGTCATAAGGGCTTTCAAGTGTTTAACTGTTTTACCCATCAGAGAACAAAAGGTTATATTTTTTTCTATTTTTGGAAGGTTTTATTTATAATAGAAATGTTAACTGGGGCACAAAAAAAAAGCAGGAAGCAGAAGAAAAAAATTAACAGTCTTATTATCTTCTTATCCTTTTTTCCTCATCAAGCAAAGGTTAACCTTCATCTGTAGCAAAAAAAAAGGTTACAGAAGGAATGTGCACAATCAAATATAATTAAAAAAGAGACAATTACATATAGCTTGAAAATTAGGGTTTTTAAAAAAGTTTGGTAATGACAAAAAAGTCTGTCATTCTTCTGGCTTCCCTGTCAGCTCGGATTAGTCGTGAACAGTTCTCTGGGTGTAACTTTGAAGACAAGGAGAGAAGCAGCTTGTGCGGTTTATAACCCTGAGTGACAGGAGCAGACTCACTGTAGCCTATATGAAAAAGTATAACATCTTAGATCTCACTTTTGAAAGCTTCCCAAATTTAGGTCCAGCAGCCATCCTTCACCCTGTAATCAATTTGCAATAGTCAAGCCCATCCAGCCCTCTGACCGGCACCTGAATGGTAAAGGCATCCCAGTGTAGCTTGGATCAGCTGTGATTTGAGACAAGCTGAGAAAAAGATTCTTCTTGCTTGCCAACTTTTCTTGTCATTTTGCAGCCACATATCAACAGTGAAGTGTGAATAACAAGAGTGCTGCTATTTTTTCTAAAGAGTTGAAATAGCTCTGCCTCTGTTTAAACAGCTTTAAAATAGAGAATAATGGGTCATTTTTTTTTTTTTATTTCACATACTGTGAAGAAAAAAAAAAAAGCTTTCTCTGCTACGTTTCTCCAGTGAATGGAGTTTCCAAGGAATCCAAGGTTTCTCTTATATTTAATTCTTGTCCATTCTACCAAATGCTAGAGGTGAAATATAAGTAATATATACATGCCAGGGCCTTCAAGTAAAGAATAATAATAATAAATAAATATAGTGGGGTGTTACTGCTATTACTGCTATAGAGCAACGGTATTAACTGCTTTTATATTATTATCTCAGCCCGAAAGAATGTTGACATTTAAATATTAATAAATTGCTCCAGCTCATAAAATGTAAAACTATAAGAGATTTCTTTTTATTTAATTTCTTTTTTTTCTGTTTATCTTCTTGTAACATATGCATCTTCAACAATTCTCTCTGTTCTATTCTCAGACTCACGCTCAGTATGATTTTACCTGACTCAAAAAACAAAAATGGAAATACGAGAAATAAAAAATTCTCTTAAAGATGTTATAGATTAATATCCTTCTTTTTTTTTTTTTTTTTGCAAATGATAAAAGAATTTAAAAATTTTTGCTCATGTTCATTCACGTACATTCTCTACAATATTGTAATTAGATTATACTTTAGTTTTTAAATTATCTTATATAATCATTCATAATCTTTCAAAGACTTGTTTTTGTTTTCGTGTTATATTTCCTGGAATATCAGCAGCAAACTGGTGCAGTTTTCCATTTCCGGTAACAGGATGTCAGACAAAGGCAGACGTTGAATGTCTCTTGCCAGGAGATTCTGTATTTCTATAGAAAAATTAGACACGCTGCAGGCCTACTTCTCCCCATATGGAAATGACCCGCATATTGTAATTTAGGAAACATGCAGCGAACGGCATAAATGCTCCACCTTCTCTGCTAATCCCTCCTGCTGAACATTCAGTACATACTGAGCAAACTGTCTGCAGTCATACACTGCAACCGGTTTGTATTCAGAGCCACCGTAGCTGTGTTCTTTGTCTAACAGAAGCTGCTTCATTTTAATCCGATGAAGACGACATCTTAGCAATTCTGCTGTAAGAGGACCTTGTTAACTTTTTATTTAATATTTCTATTCATTCCAACTGTACTCTTTTGAAGCAAATGCACTGTTACAGGAGGTGTGTTGGCTTTAACTACCTTCTCGACTGCCTCTTTAAAGCCAGTGTGGTAGTTGTGGTTGGAAGGACAAAACAAAAACAAATAAAAAATAGTAGGAGAACAGTAAGAGTAGATATCACACTAAGCAGAGTTCATTACCGTGTGGGTCTTTATTTAGAAGGAGATAAATCCAGCCGGGTGGGTGCTCAGCCTAATAACTATTTCAAGTCCCAATAAAGCCCAAACATCTGATATGACTTAAGAAGCTGATAGAGGCTTGGCAAGGGAGCTCGTAGAAAATTGGAACTCTTTTGTCAGCGCCATCCTGCTTGAAAATCCCCACAGACATTCATAATCACCTTGCCCTCATTTTATTTATTTATGTCTTATTAATGTTTGAGAATAGCGCAAATGCCAAATCACTTGTTCTGCAGTGATTTACAGTACTCTGTGTAAACATGGGAAGGGAGCAATTTTTGCTGCTCTGCCAGTGACTTCATCAATCAAACGGTTTATTACCTGCTTTTGATAATAAGGAAAATGTGGGAAACATTTAGATTTCGGGCATTTTTCCATTGCATTTGGCTACTCTGATCTTTTTGAGCAAATATACATGTGTTCCACTCAGTTTACTAATTACATCGATTGCAAAGTTTGGACTGAGTTAACCTTGAGAATAACATACATTCTTTGCCGGGAAGAACTCTAAACATTGGATTCCAGGTCAACACTTTGCACATGGTGAACAATACGAGCCAATGATTTCAACTGCACTTACTATATTCTGATAAGAATATAGAAATGAGTTAATTTTTCACACTGGCATCCATTAAAGCCATTACAGTCTGTATTTTTGCTTTGGCATATTAGGCGTTTGGTCAAATATTCCTCAAATTCAGAATGAATAACAACAGCTGAAGTGGTAACAAAAGATTCCATAGTAACCTTTTTATTCAGCTTCAGTGACATGGTGTGCTTTTTGCAATGAGGAATTTAAGCTTTGCAAATAATGTAAAAGGATATGTTAGCACTTAATGCTCTGAATGCATGAATAACCTGAAGATCCTGAAGCACTTTCACATCTATTTTACGTAACTGAAACAGCGTCGCATCTGCTGCTAACACAACCAGCCAATCAAATTGCTCCTCCTTTGTCTTTGTGAATGTGTTTGAATCCTTTGTCAGCAGCTTTTGCACAATCCACAGGTACTCTGCAACAGGGCACACTTGTCATAGTGGGAGGCTGTACACACATTATCGGCCCTAATCCTCTCTTCCTTTTCCCTTTTAAAAATTTGTCTTTCCTCTCGACCTCATCAGAGGAGCTAGTATTTCGATACTGCACGCTGTCTGGCAGCTGTTCCCGCAAGCTCACACTTCATTTAGTGGCTGTGCATGAACCTTAAGGTCCAGAAGAACACAAAATAACACATGCTGCCACAAATATAAAATATCTTTTTCCATGAGCTGTTCCTCTGTACTATAGAGTGAATCACAAAAGGTCTGGCTGACTGAGAATGCTTTGAAGGTTTTAGTCATACCCAAATGTGCTGGTTTTCCTCTCATGCGCCTCATCAAGGTTTCTCCCTCGTGTGTCTGGATCGTAGATGCTGGAAGAGGATCTGGTACAAAGAGAATTGCAGATCGACTTCAGCTTGACAGTAGATGAATACAGCCCAGCACAAAGAGTCTAAACAACAATGTCTGCACCTCAGCATAAGTGAAAAAAAACATTTCATTAAACGTGCAATGTGCTGAGAAGAAATTTGCTTGTACTTAACTATTTGCAAATCTCCCATTTGTTTTTGGGCATTATCATGAGAAAACAAAAATACGTTGTTATTTCATAACTGGGACACATCCTTGTAATAACAGGGAAATGCAATGAGAATATTATTAGAAACATTTCACTGTCCATAATGGATGTTTATTTCCTCTGCAGACGGTGTGTCAGTTGGACATGGCTGGGGTTTTCAGTATAAAGCAAGCAGACAGGCTTTGCAGAATTAAGCAACACAGAGGGTGCTCTGATTTGTCCTTGCCAGGCATGATGGTTCTAGTATCTCATAAACAGACACCCCTCCTGTGCTTTTCATACAATGGACAACCCATAACCCTCCTGTCAGGGAGGGTTCTAAAGGAAAAACACAGCTCATTAATGGCAGGAATTGAAGGAAACTAAACCAGGAATCGAGCAAGTGAAAGACTGGACCACAAATAAGCAAATAACAGCACAGTATGGCGTTCGCATCGAGGAACCGCACGATTTTGGAAACAAACAAGAAGCTTAAAATGTCTGTGTGCTTTTTCTCCCCAAACGCAGCTGTGACAGTTTGTGTGACTAAGATGATGTTTTGAAGGCAGAAAATATTCTATTTTTGCTACTTCATGTTTGTTTACACAGAAAGAAATGTGGACAGTCCTGCATCTCTTGTTTTTCTTTTTATGAAAATGTAAAAATACAATGGAGAAACTGGCAATTAAAAGTTACTAGTTAATCTGTTTTTGTAAAAATTCTAATTTAACCCTTTCATACATAGTGGTCATTCCAGTGGACAGTTCTTCTCCAGCTGTTCTCTTGTATATTCATGGGTTTTGTCGTTTTAGTCCCATATCAACCAACACAGTGGACACTCATGCATCATCTCATAAACTGTAATTCATACCATTATTGTAACTTTGCTGTTCTTGATTGGTTCTTGAGTGGAAATCAATTGTTAATATTTATTTTTTGCATATTATCTCCATGAACTAAGTAATAACTAGTATTAGAATTTGTTAAAATGTGAGAAAACATCAGATTAGCTGCATTAAACATGGTTTCATTTCACTGTTTTCATATCACTTTATGATATTGGGTTTTAAATATATGTTTCTTTGCTTCAAAAATAAAATTCATGGTGTAGCTGAGTGGACATTTTTGTAACTCCATGAAAAACAGGTTGATTTAAAAACAAATTCAGTCACATTGTTTGTTTTTTTTTATGCCTAAAGAGGAATAAAAACACTCAGGAAAAAAAAAAATCTTGATTAAGTTTCTTATAATTCATGCATGAAAGGGTTAAAAAAGGTTAAGTTCCAAATTTTTCGACATTTTTAAAAAATATTCCATACAGTCAGACTCATATAGTTAAATAATAAATATAGTCCTTAACTTTGCATATGGATGTAATTATACCATTAAGCTCAGAGCAGTTATTACAATCAGGTGCAGGTTGGAGTAACACTTGGCAGATGTTCCTTTTAGTTCAAGCAGCACATGTGTGGGGTCTTAGTGAATTAAACGAGTCATTTAACAGCCAGAATTTGGATAAGAGCAATGAATAACACTTCAGATTTCCATAGTTGTTCATTCTGTGCAAGTGTTAAAATTATTAAAATTGTTTTGAAATAATTAGACTTTTGGGGTTAAACTCATGAGGTGAGGTGGCGCTGACATTACACGGCATTTAATACATACGCTGACACTTTCAAGCATATTTTCACTTTGCTTGTCAAACTTGCACACTCACACTTGGACACATCAACAGCAAATGAGCAAAAATAAAAAATATTCCGGGGGGAATATGAGCTACGTGTTAAAATGTGCAATTTCTGCGACTCTCTTGAACAACTGCACTGGAAAAAAAAACAAAAAAAAAAACACTGCACACACACGCAGAATCCAGTTTGTGCAACTGCCAATAAAACTCACAAAGTACAGTGTGTGGGATAGGATGTCACATTTTACTCCCTGTGTTTGAGGCAAAAAATATCTCCTTCTCTATTTTCCTCGGGGATATGTATATATATATTTTTATTTTTTATTTTTTTTAACCAGTGTGTGTGTAACAGACAGATGTTAGCTGTTAATGGTAGATGTTGAGGAAAACTCCAAAAGAAGACTTTGGGGAGATATGGACTGACACATGAAATGAGATACAGTTTACCAATAGAATAACTACACAAAATACAAATTCAGAATTTCCATTGGTGATAACAGCCGAGACTACAAATGCACAGCAGCATTTCATAGCACAAAACCCATCAGCCCTTGTCACAGATGAGCTGCAGTAAAGAATCTGGTCGGCTGCAAGCAGGATGTACTTAATAAAATAGCCGCTGTGTGAGAGAAATCTAGGCCACAGCTATATTTCTGTTTACCACGTTTTACCCCCACCATGCACTCTGAGAGGTGTTTGGAAAACAGGTGCAATATCTGCAAAACGCTGCTCCAACTTACAAAAATAGTGGCAGAAAATTGTTGTTGTTCTTCACTAAGCCTCAGTCTCTTGTCATCAGTGAAATCAGTTTCCTCTCTGTCATGCTTTAATCACTTGCATAAACAGTTTTTCATCATATCTGCAAAAAGTCCCTCAGCCCCCCCTTCAGATGTTCTTTACCCAAACTTGTCCCCATTTTCTGTTTTCTGATTTCCTTCTTGTGTCAACTGTTTCCCTTTTCTTCCTCCCGCCCTCTCTTGGCTACATTGTAAATCAGTAAACCTTCTCAAAATCATTATCAAAACTGGGGGGGAAAGGGTGGATTTGATTTCTTTTTCATCTCCTGTGCAAATAACACAAAAACTGAAGAAGATAATGCACTGAAGACATTACCAAGAAAATCAAGGCTCTATTTCACAGACATGGATTAAACTAATCCTGGTCTAATACATTGAAAAGGAGAACTTTGGCTGTCCTTAACCAACTTTGGCTGTGAAACCAATCCTTAAAACTCACTGAATTTAAAATATCTGCTGTTTCTGCTTGAAATTAGCTACGTGGCTCAACTTGAGAAACAGTTGTCTATTAATAGCAGAGAACAGATTCATATAGGTCTCTGGGTTAATTTACATAAACATATTTACAAGTCCACTTAATTGTAGGAGGAAAATAAATTCACCAACAATAAAGTCAGTCAGCTCTCGAATTTACTGCACATATGGTCTGAACTCACCACATTCAAAGCTCTTTGCCTCTGATTTTTCCCCCCTCTCTCATCTCTTTCATTGCTTAATATATTAATCTATTCCCTTTTATCCATTTGAGATTATATCAGACCTTTGCTGTATCACTTCAGTCTATACAGTTAAGTGCCATCACAGTGTGGATTCTGGAAACTCTTTAAGGAGACAGAGAGCTTATCACTAAATCACAGTGTTTCTGTCTATTGTACGTTATTTTACAATAAAAACATTTAACTAAAATTTCTATGTTAGAAGGAGATTAAATGAAAGCAGCAAAATCATCAAAGTGTCATCTTCCTTTTCCATCATTGCATTTACACAGAAAAGATTTCCAGCCTTCATACAATAGCGCATGTTACAATTCCATTCATTATTTATGAATACATGATCTTAAATGCATTTTTCTCTGACTGTGTACGTGCCGCTAATGTTGTTATTGCTGAGTCTTCCAGTGTGTAAAATATTTAGGTGTACATGCCTTTTACAGGAGGACATCTGCACAGGGTAAAGTGGTCAGTATTGTGGCACAAGGAAAAAAAAAAAAAAAAAATAGCACCAGTGATGACCAGTGGAATAGCTATGAAAAACAACTGCACTGCTACCATGAAGTTGAGCTAAACCAGTGATTCTGAGCTTCTCTGTCCTTGACTCAAGTGTTGCCTTTCTGCTGCAAACTCATTTAGAATATTTGATGTGAGAACATTGCCCCCTGCTGATTTCCTGTTGTACACCAGGCTGATTGACAGATGGGATGTAGGATGGCGGTCACTCACAAGTCTAAAAATTTGATATTTTATGGTTTGACAACTTTCTTAAACTTAAACATAAGCTTTTTTGTTACGTCACATCCAGTATCATTTTAACTGCAGCAGTGTATGTATCTTTTTCTGGATGTGCTGCATGTTAATCCTTATAGAACAAGAACTATGGTTATGGATACTTCCAAATGAATTTTTTTCTACATTTAAACTTTCCTCTGCATTTTGCAATTTTTCAGCAAAATTTAACTAAAATCATACTCACAAAACCTCAGAGTAGATTCAAAGTTTATTTTTATCAAAACAGATAAAACTGAAGAAAATATATAGTTTTCAGTAAAATATATAATTGACTGGACACAAAAAGAAGCATCTATATCCACTGTCATCTTCAAGTGTTTTATTGGTGAATCAGTGTATCAGAAGATGACAACGTTTCCATGTTACCTATGGAGCTTCTGCATGTCCAAATAAGACACATCTAATGTTTCTGAAAAGCTGAAAAACTGAATTTTACTTTTTAAAAACCATTATGGATATTTTATGGTCACCTGTAGCTGTTCAGGTCATTGAGAATTAATAATTCTAATTAATTAATTAATGAATTAATTAATGAATTAATTAATTAATGGGGAATAAAGCTTGAGTGGCCTAAATGATTCATACAAAAAAAAAAAAAAAACATCAATTATATAATGAAAGCACAAGTAATTCATTCAGTACATCCAACCAAAACATATTCTCACTGCATGCTTAAAGCTCCCAAAAACATACTTTCAAGTACTATATATTTGTAAATATTTTTATTTGAAACTAAATAATAGATTAAATGAATATCAATCAAAATTAAAGAAGAGCAAAAAAGTGTCTTAAGTGTTATTTGATGTACACTTCTTCTTCTTCTTCTGTAGACTTCTGCTACTTCATCAGGACTGGATATCTATTGATGTAGTTGATTAATCACAGATGCTGCACAGAGCATATCTGGTAACTGACACCTGATCAGATTCATTGAACATTATATTTACTGAAATAAAATCAGACAGCTGTTGGAAGTGCTGTCAAATGCGTATACTCATGTATAGTTAAATACATGTGTCCCATTCCGTGTGTCAGCCCGGAAGGTATAGGTTTCAAGATGAAATGTTCACATCTACTGGTTGAGACATCCAACATAATGGCTGAATGCTTCTAAATAAACGGCAAATGCCTGGAGATAGACTTTGGCATTCTAACAGCAGCCCTGCTTCCAGCTGATAGTAATCTGTATTCACACGCATGCTGCCATGTCAGATGAAAGCCTTCAATTAGCAGTCAATTCCACTCAGTATACCCTATTAGGCCGCCTCTATTTACATTCTCTGTCAGCACCCAAGGCAGCTCCTTGCCCAACAGTTGGAGGAATCGTTGCTGGTGAGAATATGGGCATCCCTGCTGTGAACAAAGCGTTTTGTTGTACTCATATGGTTGGCTTCTTCTAATGCCCGATGCTCCCCACCTCGTGGCTGGAGATGTGAGGAGCCACAGGTGAAGTGTCATCCTTTAAGTCTTAACCACGGATGAAAAACTGAGACTCCAGCACAGAGATAAAACACCTCTGATGCTTTGATTTGCGACCTCATGCTGGGGGGTCTGCGCATGCCCTCAGCGTGATGCTTGTCCCCTCACCAGGTGTTCTAAGAGGAGCCGAGCCGCTGATTGAATTTTATTTTGCTACCTACAGGACACTGCTGATTCATAGTAAATGCATTCAAACAATGCAGTCATTGCCTTCCAGTTTAATGCTGGAATAACAGCAGTGGCACAATATTCTGTCTAAGCCATGATAATATTAGCTTTGTATTTGCGTGGGTGGTACCGCGCCTTTATTGTGATGTGACAGGCCTTGCCTTGAGAAATTCTTTTCTGCGGATAATAAGGCATCAGCAGTGGTCCTCATCTCTTGCAACTCAATAACCAGACTCATACTGAGATGCTGAGGAGCATCTCAGTTCCTTTGTGTGTTTGTAAAGTGGTCCAGTGTGGAGGTTTCCATTCATCGTTGTTATTATTAGTATTGCACAGTTATAGAGTGGGGGGCCATGCGCATAAAAGAACAATTTTTCAAAGCCAAGAACAGGCCAGTAGGGGTTCATTTTTCAATGAAAAAGAGCTAAAGGCCAGTCTGCAGCAACCCCACTCAGCCTAAGTGTCTTGCTGGGTCAGCCCAATAGCTTCCCGGGTCAGCTGGGTTTGTGGTGGACCCCTGCTAAAGGGGCGTGAGACAGAAAGAAATTGGATGTTGGAAACATTATGGAAAACAGTCAACACACTGAAAAAGATTACTGTATGATAGGAAAAATATCAATGAACAGATTTGAATATGTACGGAGCCCCTTTGGTGATGTAAAATAAATAAATAAATAAATAAATAAATGTGTGTGTGTGTGTGTGTGTGTGTGTGTGTGTGTGTGTGTGTGGCCATGAGTTAGTAATGTGTGGACCACTCCGTAAATAGGTGTTCATTGGTGCAACGATTATTATTATTATTATTATTATTATTATTATTGAACAGTTTATAACATTTTATGGTTAGCAGCATTTGCTAATTCTCAACAATAGTGTGTTATGCTTTTTTGCCCAAACATATATAAAATACAGATTATGATACATATAAGTAAATATTCTGTATATTTTCTAGCTACAATATATGCTCAAATAACCCTGGACTTCTGGGAAAAAATGCCAACTTGATGAAAGCTTATGTCCAAAATTTAAATATATGCCTTCACATCGATGGTACCATCACATATTTGTTGTACCTCCTCAAAATTATCGCGGATGGTACTTCAGCGCCTTGGCTGGTAACTGTCTGTTTGGTCGTTATCATCTTTGGCATGTAGAACTTGTCATGTCTTTTCCAAAAACAAGTTGAAACATGGAATTGTTGTCCACAGCACAAACTTTCACTGTCTTACAAAAGAAAATATCTATATTTCTGCAAAGAATTGATGGTTTCAGTTGTATTTCTGGATGCAGCAGCAGACTGTGCCAAGTAACAATGGTTTTCAAAACTCCTCCTGAGCCCATGTGACTATATTCATTCACTCATTCATGTAAATATCATAGTTGTGTCTGTAATGTCACCTGAAGGCCAAATGTCACACATTCAACAGCGTTTTACACCCCTTTTCAGACACTAAAATTTGCTTGGATTTCATGAATAATTTCAGAATATTATTTACTGTCAATGGTGACAGACCAAAATTCATTCCAATTTTGTAGTAAAAATACTACTTTGGAACTGACTGCCAACTTTCTCATGACATTTGGTACAAAGGGATGAGTGATGAACATTCATGATCCCATCACCTGTCAACAATCAACCTGCTGAATCTGAGGAAACAGTGTTATTTCAGTCAAATCTTCAATCATTTTTTTTTTTTGGTTTGTTTTCAACACAGGTCAGTGAAGATTTTTAAAAATTAGAAGTTCATCTTATATTTCCAAGTGAAATCAGATTACACATACTTATTTGAATTACATCATACAAAAAGAGTGATGCATTTCAGCAGAGCCTTCATTTGAGTATTTTTAGAGAGACAAGATCAGTGGGTATAGACAACAGCATGTATCATCAGTGAATCATAATCATAAATAAATCATAAATATCACATTGAACTTCTGAGTAAACAATGAAAATAAGTCTAAAGCAGGGGTGTCAAACTCATTTTAGTTCAGGTTCCACATTCAGCCCAATATGATCTTAAGTGGGATGAATCAGTAAAATAATAACAGTGAAAAAAGTAAAATTACATATGAAAATGTAAAAAAAAAAAAAGAGTGCAATTTTAACAATATTATTCCTCAATTTCTCATTTACACATGTGGGCACGAAAGTGAACACCAATATGAAAAAGTAAATTTGCACACATCATTTATCAAGTGGGCTAATTTTTTTTTAGCTAAATATTTCTATTTCATGGAACTGTTCTCCTTTTTAAAATACCACTTGTAGAAAAAAAAGTTACAACTGATTTTATCGATTGTACTTTTTACACCATAGCCATAGTTCGAATTTGACACTAAAAATTATGACTAAACACTTTTAAAATGTGTTCAATCTGTTGATTATATAGATGATTATTAAGTTTCAAGTATTAGATTTTCATTATTTTGTGAATATTATTAATATTTATGAGTTTCAACATTTGTGAGTTGCTTAAAAGGCCCTGTTCACGTCTTACCACAAACATACCAATTTAAAATTTTCTAGTTACTTATAATTCAGATATTTGAGTGAAACTTTCAGAAAGTAATGATCTTTTGATACATTTTGGGTGATGCATACAATGGTAAAGAGTCGTCCACGTGTTACTATGGCAGCCTGTCCACGTGTTACCACATTCTCATGTCAATAAAACAGAGACTTTTCAATATCTTACTACAAAATGTATTTTCAGCCTAGTTGAACTTAATATCTAAATGGTTTTGTCCTACTTGACATCAATTTCTGTCGATACCCACATGTTTTGAATATTTGTGTAAAGCTTACCAAATTGATATCCATTTCAAGTCCACATGTTACCGAGCAGTAATTTGACATTTTTCACCTTAAAATTTTATCTCCCCAAATTTTGTTATACATAATGTTAAAGTGCGTATAAATACCTACTTAAATATGTATAATACATGCATATAAGTTTCTCTGCTTACATGACAGAGACTGTTGAACACAAAATGTGTCCATGCGTTACTGCTTGATTGAACCCATGTGCATTACAACTTACAGATCACGGTGGATCTACAAATACATGAGACATTAAGTAACAAGCATAATATTGTTAAAATTGCACTTACATTTCAGGTTATTCACATTTTTTGTAAAAGGATAGTTTGTAAATATAAACATTTTTATGTAATTTTACTTTTTTTTTTATACTAAAACAGAGACAAAATTGGAGTTGTCATTATTTAGAGGTTATTATGATGGTATTTTACTGGTCTGATTCACTTTAGATAATTTTGGTCTATATGTGGAACCTGAACTAAAATGATTTTAACATCCTTGATTGTTAATTACAACAGCGTATTAGGGTCACATAAAAAAGTAAAAATGTTTGTCACAATGAGAATAAAGTCATAATATTTCGAGAATAAAGTCATAATATAATGAGAATAAAGTCAAAGATAGTCTTCAAAAAACTCATTATTTAACAAAAATAATGTCGTACTTCTATGAGATTAAAGTCGTAATATTTATTTAACCTCACAAAATGTTCCAAGTTCTCCATTATGTGAAGAGTGGGTACAACTTTATTCTCATAAATT